>NW_028318357.1:0-600000 GCF_062004578.1 Staurois parvus
TGGGTAGGGGGCTTATCGGAATCTGGAAGCCCCCTTTAATAAGGCGGTCCCCAGATCCCGGGCCCCCCCTCCATGAGAATGAGTATGGGGTGCATAGTACCTCTACTCATTCACAAAAAAAAAAAGTGTAGTGTTAAAAAAGACAGGACACTGTCTTTGACAAGTCCTTTATTAAAAGAAAAAACTAAAAGAATTTCCCCGGCAGGAGATCCAACATCAATCATGATGCACGCCATCACCGCCGCTGCCGCCACTACCCGAAAAGAATACAAAAATAGGCTTTGCTCTCGATGATGGCTTCCAGCCGTCTGCTTCTGAGGTGGCTTGAGAGTTCTTAAATTTAAGGGACGGGGCCACCCGGGGACATCACCCAAATGACATCGCCCCATGTGACAATTATTTTTTTAATTGCCGGAAATTCTTTTACATTCAACTGTCAGTGGGGAACCTCGCTGACCGCTAAAACATTAACACATGGTTGTCACTACTAAAATACTGCATGAATTGATAAAATAACTCATGCAGTATTTTAGTAGAGTTTACTTTTTTCTGACCTTCAGAGCGGATTAATTGGTTTTGAGTGCATTTCTATGTTTCTATGGGAAATGGCGTTTCGTTTAACAAATTTTTCGCTATACAAAAAGTCCTGCAGAACTAATTAAATTCGTAAACCGAGGTATTACTGGGTATATATACACTGCAACAAGGTAAGTAGAACCTTTTTGGGGTATGGCAGTGTGTGGATGCTTGCTATTGAAGATGTAGTTAAGGATTTTTAAATATTTTCTAAATGTTCTACATTTAATAGAAATGATGTTTCCCGGTTTTTAGCTGCTGGTCTTTGAGTCTTGACAATGCTGCAAATCGACATGCTAAAAAATCCAACAAGCACTGGTTCTCTATTTACCAGATGATTGAAAATTACTTGGAATCTGACAAAGAACAAGGTAAACTAAAGACCCGTGACTGTGCGCAATATCCGCCCAAAGTGGGAATGTTTTCTGATACTAAGTTTATGTGTAACTTGTTTAGATAAAGACCGTGAAGAATCTACTTTACAGTCTATTACAAAAACACTTCAAGCATTCATTGAAAGCTCTTCTCTGGGAGAATTCCACTCACGTCTTCAGATGCTGTTGGTTTTCCACTGTCATGTTCTGCTTGTGATAGAGGAAGAAACGAAAGGTATGTTTCCCTCTTCTTCTTCCTTTTTTTTTTTTTTTTTTTTTTTTTTTTTTTTCCCACAGCAAATGAGTGCAACAATGGTTTTACTTGTGGTTGTAGCCCACAACTTGAGTTGTGGTGGTTTTAGAGATAATTCATTCTAAATGAATTGGTGTCCAACTCTTAAACAATCTATTGCAGTGCCTCCAGCCGGTTAATACGGCAAATAATTAATAATCCAATAATATGGACACCTTAATAATTTGATCACCACGCTATAATTTTCCTTGAGTTCTTTTCACCAATGTAATTTCTTGCCATATACACAAATTTATGTACAAATATTTATATACAGTGAAGGAAATAAGTTTTTGATCCCGTGCTGATTTTGAATGTTTGCCCACTCACAAAGAAATCAGTCTAAAAATCGAATGGTATGTGTATTGTAACACTGAGAGATAGAATAGCAAGATAAAATTCAAAAAATGCATGTCTAACAAATGATGCACTGATTTGCATGTTCATGAGGGAAATAAGTATTTGATCGTCTATCATTCAGCAGGATTTCTGGCTACCAGGTGTCTTTCATACAGGTAACATGCTGAGATTAGAATCAGTGCTGCTAATTTCATTTTGTTACCTGTATAAAAGACACCTGTCCACAGGAGCAATCAAACAATCAGATTCCAAACTCTTCACCATGGCAAAGACTAAAGAGCTGTCCAAAGATGTCAGGGAAAGGATTGAAGATCTACACAAGGCTGGACTGGGCTACCAAACTATCGCCGAGCAGCTTGGTGAGAAGGTGACAACAGTTGGTGCAATCATTCGCAAATGGAAGAAACACAAAACAACTGTCAGTCTCCCTAGGTCTGGTGCACCATGCAAGATCTCACCTCATGGAATGTCAGTAATCATGAGAACCGTGAGGAATCATCCCAGAACTACACGTGAGGATCTTGTCAATGATCTCCAGGCAGCTGGGACCACAGTCACCAAGAAAACAATTGGTAACACACTACACCGACATGGATTGAAATCCTGCAAGGTCCCTCTGCTCAAGAAAGCACATGTCCAAGCCCGTCTGAAGTTTGCCACTGAACATCTGAATGATGCAGAGGAGGACTGGTTGAAAGTGTTGTGGCCAGATGAGACCAAAATCGAGCTCTTTGGCATCAACTCAACTCGCCGTGTTTGGATGAGGAGGAATGCTGCCTATGACCCCAAGAACACCATCCCAACTGTCAAACATGGTGGAAACATTCTGCTTTAGGGGTGTTATTCTGATAAGGGGACAGGACAACTTCACCGCATCAAAGGGATGATGGACGGGGCAATGTACCTTCAAATTTTGGGTGAGAACCTTCTTCCCTCAGCCAGGGCATTGAAAATGGGTGGATGGGTGTTGCAGCATGACAGTGACCCAAAACACATGGCCAAGGCAACAAAGGAGTGGCTCAAGAAGAAGCACATTAAGGTCATGGAGTGGCCTAGCCAGTCTCCAGACCTTAATCCGATTGAAAATCTGTGGAGGGAGCTGAAAGTTTAGGTTGCCAAACATCAGACACCAAACCTTAATGACTTGGAGATGATCTGCCAAGAGGAGTGGGCCAAAATCCCTCCTGCATACATGGTGGCCAACTACAGGAAACCTCTGACATCTCTGATTGCCCACAAGGGGTTTGCCACCAAGTACTAAGTCATGTTTTGTGAAGGGGATCAAATACTTACGTCCCTCATGAACATGCAGATCAGTGCATAATATGTTAGACATGCATTTCTTTGGAATTTTTTGTTCTATTCTGTCTGTGTTGCAATACACCTACCATTCAATTTTTAGGCTGATCATTTCTTTGTGAGTGGGCAAACATTCAAAATCAGCATCAACATTTCCTTCACTGTATATATATTAATACAAACGAAACTACTGGTGATGAGTATTTCCTTACACACAATCAAAAATATATCACAATACCCTCTATGGTATAAAAACACAATATATGTCTATCCCCACAATGTTTTTAGAGGGGTTAGTATTCAAAGGTTAGTGCTCAAGATATAATTTCCAATTCCCGTGGCTGAAGGGAAATCGAAAAGGATATCTGATAACATGCATGGCAAAACACTTCAAATATGTTAGTACACCATATATCCGTACCCAAAAAGTTAGATCAATTATTACCCAGTTAATTTCCGTACACCATGCAAATTATATAGATATGCGCACTCTGAATGATTATTGTGTGTTCTTGCAACATTGTACCCAAATTACATTTTTAGAATTTTTTTTTTAGACATATAGAGCTTTCTTTGGGTGGTATTTAATCACCACTGGGTTTTTATTTTTTGTTAAACAAAAAAGACCAAAAATTTTGAAGAAAAAGATGTTCTTAGTTTTTGTTGTAAAATTTAGCAAACGGGTAATTTTTCTCCTTCACTTTTGTGCATTGATGAGGCTGCACTGATGGGCACTAATATGCAGAACTGATTTGTGACACTGGTGGGCACTGACTGGCACGGCACTGAAATACTGATGTATATTTACAGTTGTCAATTATCGGCTCTCCTCTCTTCTCACGCTGTGAAAGCGCGTGGAAAGTGCAGCCGATAACTGGCAACTGTATTTACATTGTGATCAGCTGTGTCATTGGGCACAGCTGATCACGTAAAAGGGGGCGCACGTGAGGCTCAGTTCTCGAGGACGTCACATAACGCCCTTCCAGAACTAGACGACTGCTCTGTAGCCATCATTTGGCTATTGCCCGGTCGTCAAGTGGTTAAACTGAACTTGTCATGACAGAAATCTGAGGGCTTTCATTGTGGACTACTGTTGTGTGCTTGTTCCCTGTTTGTAATGCTCATCCTCTGACTTTTGTATTTACCAACAACAGTGAATTTATAATACAGTAATTGTCTTCAGCTCTGGCTTGCAGCTGCTGTTGTGGATGTTAATACTAGATGGATGGATGGATATAGAGAAAGACATGAATGCTGTGAAGAATGCCTTCAAACATATATATTTTGATTGTTTTTATACTTTTTGCAATATTCAAAGTCAGCGAATTGAAGAAAAATCAAATCACTATCTGGTGTGGCTACACTTTTTGGCTTCAAACCAGTATCAATTATGACACTTGCACACTTTGTACACTTGCACAAAGTCCAGGATTTTGTAGGATTTGAGTCAGGTGTATAATTAATCAGTTACACTAAGCAGGTGCTATGGATCATTGATTTCATATGTAGATTGTTTCCAGCTGTGTAGGAGGTGGAAAACTGAGTGAGGAACACCAAACTCTGCTACGAAGGTGAATTTGTGGAGGACATTTCTATGTCACAGGTCATACACCATGGCAAGGCTGAGCACAGCAGCAAGACACAAGGTAGTTTATACTGCATGAGCAAGGTCTCTCCCAGGCAAAAATTGCAAATCAGACTGGGGTTTCAAGATGTGAAGATGTGCTGTCCAAGCTTTTTTGAAGGAGCACAAAGAAATGGGCAATGTTGATAACTGTAGATGCAGTGGTCGCACAAGGAAATGGCAGATGAAAGACACATCTTGCTTATTTCCCTTTAGACATCGAAAGATGTCCAGCAGTGACATCAGCACAGAATTGGCAGAAACCAATAAGACCCAGGCACACACATCTAAGAGAAATTTGTCCAGAAGCGATCTTAATGGAAAATTTGCAGCCAAATAAGACATACCTCTGATGTGGAAACAAGTAACTCAACTATGCATGAAAGCATAAGAACTGGGTGCAGAAAAATGGTAGCAGGTGCTCTGGACTGATGAATCAAAATTTAAAATATTTGGCTGTAGCAGGAGGCAGTTTGTTCGCCGTAAGGCTGGAGAGCAGTACAATGAATGTCGGCAGGCAATTGTGAAGCATGGTGGAGGTTTCTTGCAAGTTTGAGGCTGCATTTCTGCAAATAAAGTTGGAGATTTGGTCAGGATCAATGATGTCTTCAATGCTGAGAAATACAGGAAGATACTTTTACATCATGCCATACCATCAGGGGCACGTGTGATTGGCTACAAATTTATTTTGTGGCAGGACAATGACACCAAACATACAGAGCCCTGATCTCAACATAGTGTCTGTCTGGGTTTACATGAAGCAACAGAAGGATTTTAGGCAGCCAACATCCACAGAAGATCTGTGGTTAGTTCTCCAAGATGTTTGGAAGAACCTACCTGCTGAGTTTCTTCAAAAATGGTGTGCAAGTGTACCTAAAAGAATTGATGCGGTTTTGAATGCAAAGATTGGTTTGACTTGGATTCCGATAGATATAGATAGATATAGATATATATAGGTGTGTGTGTGTGTGTGTTTGTATGTGTTTGTATGTATGTGTGTGCATATTTATGTATATAGATTTTTTATTTTTTATTTTTGCAGATTCTCTGTGCAGTCTTTTGTGGAATCTCTATCATTACTATAAACAATTTTTGCCATCTATCCAAGCACGCATTGCTGAGTTACGTAATCCAGTGGAAAAAGAGCTAAAGGTAAGAAATCGGTTTACAATAAAGATGGGATATGTGAAATTAAGATTTTATAATTAAAAAAAAAAAAAAATCTTGGAACCAAAAATTTTTGGTTATAATCCTTCCCTGCTGTATGTAATACCTGAAACACGGCTGCATTTTAGTTAGAGTAGGTGTCAACGCAGAATTTTATATATAGAATTTTTATATATGGATGGTTTACAGAATGAAAACGTTTATTCACCTTTTAAGTGGAAATTCTAAAAACATAACCTCCACAATGGCACACTCCGATAATTCAGAGCTCTGTGCCACGGTCGAGTCTCCCATGCACATGGGCAGGAGTGACGTTATTGCGGCTCAGGCAATCAAGGGACTAGAGCTCCCGAATCCGGAAGGAAGGCCGGTTGAAGATGGAAGCCCTGTCGGTGGCGACAGCATACCACTGGATGGCTTTCTTTCAAGCTAAGTCTTTCTTAATGTGCTAGTATGCAATGCATACTACCACATTATGACATTACCTTGCAGAGAGAAGATTTTTATTAAGTCAAGTTTACTACCACTTAATATTTTCTGTCTGAAGTGTTTTCTATGCCTTTTTTGTCAGCATGAAGGAATTTCTTTAGTGTACATTACAGGACTCAGAACATCTTCAAATCCTTGACTGTATCGTTATGCTGTCACTTTCAGGTGATTGGACACTGACAAAAAAACCCTGGTAACCAAATCCTATACATAACCCCTCCTAGCTAGGGATCACTTATGTTTATTTGCTAGTATCTTAGGTGATGGTTATGTCTCTGTAGTCTCTGCACAAAACTAGCTAGCTTCTCAAGTGCTGCCAGTGAATCTGGCAGTTTTGTATCTCACTAAGACCCT
The DNA here is from genome assembly GCF_062004578.1 of Staurois parvus. NCBI lineage: Eukaryota > Metazoa > Chordata > Amphibia > Anura > Ranidae > Staurois > Staurois parvus. The sequence continues at coordinate 6,536 of NW_028318357.1, forward strand.
CACATGTATGTGCAGGAGATGAAATCCCACTATACAAAGACACTTCAAACAAACAACTTAAAGCGTTATTTTAAACCTCATTTGCTCCATTGGGGGCTGCTTTACAACCCCCATTTGCAACTGTAGGCGTTTGCTAAAGCTATGCACTCTGGGCACATTGTATTATGAGAGAGAGAGCCTGCTAGTGGAGAAACCAGAATGAAAGGGAACCTGGAAATTTGTCTGGTCCTGCATTGGATTGGAACATCCAGAAAGTCATGGTGGATAAGCATACCCTGTTACCACTCAAAAAGAAGTTGAAGCCTGTGGTTCAAAAACTCTGCTTTTTCCTCTTCTAAGAATTCCTTTCAGGCCACGAACTCCAAGGCCAAGTCCCACTGCTGCATTAAGCCAAAACTCCATGAGCTGGGAGTCCAGTCATCTTTTCAATTAAGGTGCAGCCCAGTTAATCAGGTGGAACAATGTTTGAAGGCCTTTGTTAAAGTTAGGTAGGAGTTTGCAGACAAGTGGGTCCACAATTTAATGGCTCACATCTACAAGCTGGGATTTTTTAGAATGTTCTTCCTCCACACTTCATGCTTTTCAAATGTTTCTTTAAATGCGCAAGAGATTTGCAAGCTCTCTGTCATCTTCTGTCTTCAGGATTGATCATTCTGGTTCCAGGAGATAAAAGGTTTTGTGATTTCTACTCGAGCTTCTTCATATTTCCAACATAGAATGATGGTGTTTGTCCTATCTTGGATCACTGGAAACTGAACAAGTTTTTACAAGTGCAGAAGTTTCTGATTGAGTCGGTGCAGTCTTTGGTAGCTTTTTTGCAATATGCTTAGCTGCACGTTTCAATCTTTCCACCTCACCAAAGGTTTCTGAGGTTTGCTGTGGTGGACGACCACCACTTTCAGTTTGTGGCCCTGCCATTTGGCCTGTCCAGGGTTTTGACCAAAGTCCTAGCTTCAGCTCTGGAACACCTGCGTTCCCGGGGTACCCTGTTATCGGGTACCTGAATGACTTGCTGCTGGAGTGATCTCCTTTGCTACTAGAGCCCAATGTGCCTCTCATGGTGAGGTTTGGATGGGTTCTGAATAGTCAGAAGTTGGCACTAATCCCAACCCAGAGGATTGCATATTTAGAACTGACCCTGGATACAGTTCAGGCAAGAGTAATCCTCTCTCTAAACGTCCTGCTCCGAGGTCAGAAGCTATCTGGGAGGGGTTATAAAGGGGATGTCCCTGCAGCCTTGTTTTTTTGCCAGTGTGCAGTCATCTGAAGGTAGCTGTGTATAATTCAGTCATAATGTTTAAAGATTCCCATGTCCAATACTGTACTCCAGGTATCAGATTTTACAGGCAAGTTAAAAATCATTTTTTTATTGCTACATGTGTCCCCATTACAAAGATTCTTTCTCAATGACTGTAAATCTTCTATTGGAGCTCTAAGGCTCATGCACTTGAATAGAAAAGCTTAATTCAGTTCTGTTTTGTGTTGTTGTATGAGCCCTTAATAAAGTTACTTTGGATACGGATCCGTAAACTCAAAATTGGGTCAGTAATTTATGCACTTTCCCATCAACACGCATGGTAAACTGGTGTACATGCAAACACATGTAAGCCTGTAAATTTGAATGACACAAGAATTTTAGTAATCTGTATGTGCTTGAGCCCTAACTTTTCTCTATTCCATCCAAAATGAAAAATTACCTTTTTGGCTGGAGCTGAACTTAAAACTTCCATTTTTTTTTTGTGTCATGTCTTGTATACTACATCAGTTTACTATTGATTGATTTACTTGTATTATATGTGCTGTATATTTTTAGACTAACATTTTTGGCTTGTAAAATTTTGTAATATGTTTATTTTTATCTTAAGGACTTTGTGAAAATATCCAGGTGGAATGATGTCAGCTTTTGGTCTGTGAAACAGTCAGTTGAAAAGACGCATCGGTGAGAGTTTCCATGTCATGGTTACCCAAAAGTTTTTTTTTTTTTTAAGCTTTATAACAGCAACGAAGTATAATGGCTACTAATAGTAAAGATCTAAAATGTAATTGCACATTCTAAAAATTCATTTTTCCTAACGGGGGTGGTTGCGGACCAACAAAGGTTTTTCCTGCCCTGTTTCTGAATTGTGCATCTGTGACCCCATCGTAGCTGCAGCTGCACTTCTGGCAGCTCCACATTAGCCAGCCTTTTAGCTGTGGAGGAGCTAATAGGAACAAGCTCTGCAAATCCCAAACTGGCAGCACTACTCCCGCATAGACTCAAGAGTTGATGTTGTCATCGTAGCAGCTTCAAAGAAGGCATGTTAACCAGGTTAAAAATATAATAAAACAAGTTTACAAAAGACGTAGGACACGCTTAAGAGACTAGGAGTAAGCTGCCTTTTTTTTTTTTTTGTGAGAGATTCAGAAAAACTTTAAATGGTTAACCATTGAAGAGGAGAAAAGCAGTAAAAATGGTAATTAAATAGAAGAAATTGTGACCAGCACTAAAAGATTCTACTGGATCAGATTCCCCCAGATCTAAATGATTATAAAGGGAAGATATCTGGCATGAGGACTACTACTTTTAGGAAGAACTGAAAATCATAAGAAATTTTTTAACCTTTGGGCCTTGTTCACACCATGGTGCAGACGCGAGTTTTTCTGCGTGCATTCTGCAAGAGTATAAAGAAAACCATTCTCTATGTGCCCTCTTCACACCACAACACTAGTATTACATGCAGATTTTTTTTTCTCTGCTCAGGAATCTGCAACATGTATAAACTCACTAAATCACACATGAAAACTGATGTAAACTCGTGTCTTTGCAAATTAAATCTGCATGTTTTTTCCATTTGGTTTTCTGCACATATGGTGTGAACGAGGCCTTAATGAAAACTAAGTCTACTTGGGTGAGTAAGAGTGTGGGCAGCTAGGTTTTGTTGTAGACTTTAGTAAAAATGCTCTTTCTATTTTTTTTTTTTTTTTTTTTTTAAACGGTATATTATTTGGGCCTAAAATATTTCAATATTTTATTATACTTTTCTTACTTTTAGAACACTATTTAAGTTCACAAAGAAGTTTGAAGCCGCTCTTTGTGAACCATCTTGTCCTGCACTAATTGAAAGTGTTCAACAAGAACAACAAATGGATTTCAATGACATCTCAGCAGGCTCAATGATGAAAGGAAGCTCTGTAATACAACTACGGCTTGCATCCGTTCTGAAGACTACTTTAATTGGAACAAGTAGTGCACCTGTAAGGCTGTTAATGAAATGGTTTAATACCTAGGCAATCAAAGTTAAAAAATATCAGGAGACTGCACCTTTAAAGAGTGTCATATGGTAGCAATCATTAGGTGATGCTTTTTCTTAAGTTGAAACCTATTCAAGCTGTAAATGAATATTGCTATTGATTACATGGTCATTGTCATTTTAAATCAGTGGTCTCCAAACTGCAGCCTGTGGACCAAATGCGGCCCTTTGCTTGCTTTTATCCAGCCCTTGGGGCACTATTTAATCCACAGATACCAACAATGGGATATATTTTCACCCACTGACACTGATGTAGTGGCACAATTCCTCCCAATGATGCCACAATGGGGCTCAATGACACCAATGATGGGCCAAAATACCTCCCAATGACACCAGTGATGGGGTCCAATTCCTCCCAATGACCCCAGCAATGGGGTCCAATTCCTCCCACTGACACCAAAGATGGGGCATTGTCTATTCCCATTGACGTCAGGATCTTTTCTACTCCCAACAGCCACATTCTGGCCCCTCTGAAGTCTGAAAGAGAGCACACTGGCCCTTTGTTTAGAAAGTTTGGAGACCCCTGGATTAGATGAACTTGTTTAGATCTTTTTTGTAAGCTGTTGATGCAGAGGAAAAAAAGAATACCTACACTCTGTCCAACATCTGCTACTTTATCTTCCTAAAGAAGAATCTGTATTTACCGCTTGACGACCGCCCCATAGCAGATGTACTGCTACAGGGCAGTCGTGCTGTGCAAAATTATGTAAATATACATGATTTTGCATTGCTGGGTAGGGGGCACGCACCGCCCTTACCGCACTAGAATTGGTTTGTGAGAATGTCAATCACCAAGTCCCGCCTGGCGATTCCCCACTCGGATTCAGTGATCGTTTGCGAGGCTGAGAGGGGAGAGATCTGTGTGTAAACGGCACCATTCTCTCTCCTGTCAGTACAGACTTGCTGCTTTGTCTCCGCACAGCAGAGAGAAAGCTGCAGGTCTCCCTAGTTAAACTGCACACCCTTTTCACAGTAAAACACAAACCGCACACTGTTAACCCTTTCCTGCCTAGTAAGTAGTACAGTGTCAGTGCTTTTTATTAGCACTGATCACTGTATTAGCGTCACTGGAGAGGTCAGTGGCAATTAGTTACCACCCAGTTTCAGAATGCCCGCCGCAGTTAAGCTATTAGTCGCTGATCGCTGCTATTACTAGTATTAATAAATAAAAATTCCAGTATATATACTGCCATTTGTAGACACTATATAACTTTTCACGTAAACCAATTCATATACACTTACTGGGATTATTATTTTTTTTTTTTTTTTTTAGCAAAGACATGTAGCAGAATACATTTTGGCCTAAATTTATGAAAAAAAATATTTTTTAATTGGCTATTTTTTAGCAAAAAGTCGTCTGGTTTTTTTTTTGTTTTTGTTTTTTTAATTGTCAGTCTTTTTTTGTTTATAGCACAAAAAAAATAAAAACTGCACTACTTGTAAAAATAAACATGCTTCCCTAGCTAGTAGCTTTCTTTACTTCGTATCACCAGTGCTAGTGTCCCCATTGGAAGATTTCCCCTCTATTACTTTACTGCGAACAACCCAAAATTTGGGATTTTCTTTTACTTTCAATGATCATAGCTAACACGACAAATAGAGGGGGAACCTCTCTAACAGGGGCTCAGACAGCAATAAAAACTGACAGATGTTCTAACTGCTCTCCACTCTATCCAAAACATATATACACATATACACACACGCCACTTTATTGGGTACACCTGTTCAATTGCTTGGTGACACAAATTGCTAATCAGCCAATCAAATGGCAGCAACTCAATTCATTTAGGCATGTAGATGTAGTGAAGACGACTTGCTGAAGTTCAAACTGAACATCAGAATGGGGAAGAAAGGGGATTTAAGTAACTTTGAACGTGTCATGGTTGTTGGTGCCAGACAGGGCTTTGCATGCCCACTGCGGCACGCGTGTCATAGGTTTGCCACTGCTGCCCTACATGGTCTGCATACCCCCAAAGAGGTCTTCAGGGTCTGAGTGCCATAGGAATGGACCATGGCTCTGGACCTGTATAGTAGCCTGTAGCTAGATCACTTGCGCCGTGTTCCAAAGGAGCTCCAAATGCAGGATCCAGTGCCTGAAACAAGCATTACAGGCTGGCTATTCTGTTATGAGATAAAGATACAGTTTCTAAGATAATTATTGAAGGTAACTGATCCAAGAAACTTTGTGACCTATAAGGAAATAAACAGTTGATAGAAGTGAGAGTCGAAGGAAGGAAAACAGGTGAAAATTAGAAAAACATTGCTCCCAAAAGACCCATCACATAGGGACAATAGCAATAAAATGGAACCTCATGGACTGGGTTGTGTTAAATGGGTACAATATGGGGCAGTTATTAGCAAAGCTTTTGCCGCTTTCCAATCACCAGGAGGTAATATATAATCCATGGTTTAAAGATATATTCCTATGTCCTGTATGATTATCAGTTTTTACACAGCAGAGCTGTAGAAAACGTGCCCTCCCTGGACACTAGCAAAATATTGTGGCATTCTGATAGTGGGGAGAGTTATTCTGTGGGGGCCTGCAGTTTTTGTTTTCCAGTCTCTAATAATTCTGTAGGCAGCAGTATAGCCCAAAATTTTAGGATTTTCTGTGGCCTTCAATATACAAGAATGTGATATAGATGGCAAAAAAAAAAATCTGACAGGTTATAACCCTCCCTTGCTCTATCCAAAATGGGAAAAGAAAAAGTTCTGCCTATAGCTCTACTTTAAAGCTTCCCTTCACAAGTACGCTCCTCTTTGGAAGTTTCTTTTGAGGCACAGGTTGAGGCAGCTACTGAGGGAAGGGGATTCGTACCCCACTACCCTTAATCCCTTGTCCCAGTTCTATAGGCATTCACTACTATGTGGATATGGCCATTCCCCCCCTCCCAGGGAATCAGCTGCAGGTCCTTCACGCGGTGCAGACCTCTTGCCTCTAAGCCTCACTGGGCCTGTTTAAAACCTTAATCCACATTAGATAAAGACGTTCCAACCTTGTAATTCACTCTGTCCTTGAAAGAAGTACAGAAAAAGCTCTATTGTCATCTCTTCTCTGCTGTTTTTTTTCCTATGCTACATGTTCTTTCTTGCTGTTTCACTTGGCTGCTTCACACTGATTTCCTCTGATTTCCATTTTGCAGACAGAAATCTCAAAGGGACACACACAGATGGCCAAAAAAAACTTTTTTAGCCATCCCTTGAAGTAAAAAGTAATAAAGGCAAAACTGTGTTTTGTTTTTTTTTTGTTTAGTTTGGATAGAGTGCAGAGTAATTGGAACACCTGTCAGGTTTTTATTGCTGTTTGTGCCCCATTAAGGAGATTCACCCTCTAATAGAGTGCAGAGTAATTGGAACACCTGTCAGGTTTTTATTGCTGTTTGTGCCCCATTAAGGAGATTCACCCTCTATATTTGTCACTTGTTTACTGTTATTATCAAAACTGAAAGTAAAAAAAAAAATACCAGAATTTGACTTGCCCTCAGAACAGTAATAGACGATATCTTCCAATGAGGGCACTTGTTCTGGCGATGGCCAGGGATTTCCACTCACTTCCTGTTTTGGCTATTAGACAGGAAGTGCAGTGAAGGGAAATCTCCTCAGATGACAAAATCCTGACGGGTTATAACCCTTCTTACTCTGTCCAAGATTTAAAAAAAAAAATTGCCTGAAGTTTTACTTTAGCAGTTGGTCCCTGTTGAATTTAAGTCAGAGTATGGCCAACTTAAGTCTCTTTCCTTTTATGTCAGCTCACCTTGTCTACCCTACTGGTACCCCGTTTCCCTCAACAGACCTGAAATGTTTTGTACTCACCATAAAATCCTTTTCTTGGAATCTATTGATAGACACTAGTCCCACCTCTGCGTTCATAATCATGCTACCCCTGCTGCTTTGCTTCAGAACTGAGGCATGCTGGTTAACACGGCTGGCCTAGAGATTTTTGTTCACCTTTGGCGATAGTATTACCTGAAGATGTGTTCCTCAGTAGACTCCAAGGAACGGATATTACAATGAGTACAAAAAATACCAATATCCGATCACCAAAATGTTTTTAAGTGCTGATATCTGGTTTTAGGATACAATAGTATTTCTTGTTAAAAATCACTTATTATATATGCAGTAATTTGTACTTTTGTTTCGACAGCTGAACTGTGGGGAGGATGTTTATTCTTCAGAGTCTCTTCAGCATCGCCTGCCTAAATTGTCAAAGAAAATGAGGAAACTGTGCACTACATTTATAAAGAAGAGCCAAATGCCAGCATTGTTTGAAAATCTCAATGAATTTATAGGCATGTATATTTGTCTCTTCCATTTTTTTGCAACGAGTGCAGTTTTACTCTGACGGTTCCAGCATTTTACTATGTAGTAAAAATCACCACCATGTTGAGCCATAATTCAGCAGAGTTATCTGATTTAATTGCAGATGGTGTCACTGAGTCTGTGAAAGAGCTTCAGAATCTTAAAGTAAACCAAACAGCTGAAAAGGAGAAGCAGAGGTCGGAGGCCAAGAACATCCTTTTGCAGAAGCAGAGGGCTCTCTCTGAACTTTTCAAAATGCTAGCCAAATGTGGTGAGTGATTTCTCTTTTGTATCTGTTAAATTCTATATGCATGCACTTTGCCTTGTTTTCCATCTGTGTAATTTTATGATTTAGGGTAGTTAAGTAATTAGGAACCTTTCTGTTCATCTTTAACAATTTTTTAAGATTTTCTAAGAATGTTTAGCTCAATTTTGTTAATAATTTTTTTCCTGTGCATTGATATTTTTATTAATGTGATAATCCCTTTGTGTAAAGAGAAGTCCCTTTTTTTTTTTTTGTCTTTTTTTGGAGGGGGGGTTCCCTTTTTCTTTCTTTCTTTCTTTCTCTTTCTTTCTTTCTTTCTTTCCTTCCCCCCCCCCCCCCCCTTTCTTTCCTTTTGTGGTACCTTTTTCTGTTTTCTACTTTTTTTACCTGATAACTGTTACATTCTCTATTTTTCAACGGCTGCCGGCGTCATGCCACTCAGTAGCCATGCGCGCAAAGCACCCCTTTTTCTAGACTTGTGGGTGCTCCCTGGGCTTTTTGCCTTCAAGTGTTTCCCAAATTTGTAAGACCACCACATTGTCTTCTCATGTTTACTTTAGGTGTACGGTTCTGGTGCATGTTTGAGCTGCAGTCAGTCTCCAGATCTGTTTTTTCCCCCCCTCCATTGGGCATGTTCGTTTTTGTTTGCTATGTTGCCCACCCTTCAGTTGACATACACAAAAGTTAACATTCTTGTGTCCTTCAGTGGTCAATAAAGAAAAAAGGATTTTGAACTCACTGTAAAATCCTTCTCTTGCAGTCCATTAAGGGACACATGTCTTACCCCTCTGTTTATTATCAAGCTCTCCATATTACTTTGCTATACAACTGAGACATGTTGTTAGTAGGGGCAGTTATCCTGGGTTGGACCACCATTTTTTGTGTTTTTTATTTATTTGCCTGTGTCCAGTTCTTTAGATAGCAGTATAACATGAAATTGAATGACTTTGTGTATTCATCATTGGACTCCAAGAAAAGCCATTTTGCAGTAATTACAAAAACCCATTTTTTTTATTAGTTTCATGTGGTTCATATTCTGTTTGTTTATAAACTGTAGGCCTTTCATATCGAAAAGGACTTTCTTGGATTCGGACCAAAAACAATCAGGATATACTTTGCCTGCACCCATTGGATGTGAACAGTGCTTTGACCATCTCCAACAATGCAATAGAGACCAGTGCTGAGTATGTTGTTTTAATAATGAGTTTGCTGTTTACATTTCCTGCATTATTTAATACAATTGCTTTAACCATTTCTAGTAATATATACTTTTCAAAACTATTTTCATTGCCATGCTTATGAGAAGACTTTTCATGATCTTGACCAAAAACATGGGGTACCATTTGATATGTATTAACAAGCTCTGTACTTTTGCATAGCTGTTAGTCACACTTTTTCCCTTTTCGCATGGCAAAAGTACTCCTGTGCCTAGGCTATAGACAATACATTTTTTTAAATATTCCAAAGTAACAGTAAATGTTCTTTGAGAGAGTGCATGTCAAAATAGAACTTGTTCCTGCTGGCTTTTTTTTTAATGTAGGAGAAAAAAATATGTAGTGAGAGAAATAGGACTTTTGACTTACCTGTAAAATCCTGTTCTTGGAGCACATCACAGGAAAAAGAAGAGTCAATTCTTTGAATATTGGGATATGCTCCAACTCCAGGTGACTGTATATTGGCAAATAGTAGAGCTTGACACCACCCCGCATAACCACTCCCAGCAGTGTCTTTGTTTTGACAGCAAGCAATACTGTAGTAATACCAAAGGGTAGGAACTTGTTTCTTGTGATGTACTTAAAGAAAGGGATTTTACAGGCAAGTTAAAAATCCAATTTCCTTAATCGGATATCGCAGGACTTTTTGACCGAGGCCCAAACATCCATCTAGTGGTCACCTTACAGAAATGATGGTGAAAAGTCCACAATCTATCGACACTTTTGGTGGAGTAGGCCTTCACAGAATAGAAAGGAATCCTTCCATTTAGGTCATATGCCCAAGTAATAAATTGTCTAATCCACCTGGCAATTGTGGATCAAGAGGTAGCCCATTCCTTCAGGGAACCTTGAGGGAACACAAACTGTGCATTGGACTGACAGAGGCCATGGCTACAAGGTTAATTCATACAGCTCTAACCACATCCAAGCAGAGGAGGACAATCTCCTTAGGAGGTTTTGGAGGCAAAGGGAAGCCAACCCTATCTCTTGATTCAGGTAAAATGCCAACAATCCTGGGAGTGGGGGGAGTTTTGCTGGGTAGGGTTAAGCAAAATCTGCAGATGGAGCATACCCTATAGTCTAAAACTCTCCTGTGTCCTATGATGTATGATTAAGAAACTGTTTGCCATTGCTAATTTCCTTCTGAAAATGCTTGGCTGGGACACTGACTCTTAATACATTACGCTTAGTTTAAATGAATTCTATACACCAAATCAACACGTTGTGCCCAGACTATGCACATAAAGTATTTTCATATTCTAAACAAGCCATAGGCCACTTTAAAATAAGCACTCATTTATGTATTTATCTATAGGAATTGTGGAGAAATTACTTTTTCAAACTCCACAGTACAAATATTAGGAGTTTAGCTTTTTTTTTTTTCTATGAGAGCAGGATCTTGGCAGGCTGCCAACCCTCTAATGCAAACAATCAGATATGTTTCTGTCATCTGTGAGAATGAAAAACTGGAACCTGTTCTACTTCAACTGTACTAGTAATAGGAAATCCAAGTGCAAAACAATATTTTTACTAAAAATATTTAATTATTTTTTTTCCTATATAACTCTTAAAAGTATGTGTGTTCAAACCTATAAATGTTAAGCCATATGCGCAAGTATTTACTTTTCACATTTGCATAGCAGGGAAATATGTACAGTTGGAGAAAGGTGCCCAAATGTTGTCACGTTTTCTGGTTTCAGTCCATTCACATCAGGTAGATCCATTCATAACACTCATATGAATGGGCTTTCAAAAACACCACAACAGATCTAAAATCGTTGTTATTGCATTTTTAGTAATCTATTACTCCGCCATGCATTATCATACATTGCAGTGCTCTGTAATGCAAAGCAAGTATGTTCATTTTGATTGGCCCCACAGAGCGCCAACACATGCAGCTTGCATTACGGTGCATGTTGCTGCAATGCAATGGAGTTAATGAGTGCTAAATGGCTACATTTTATTTTTTCTTGTATTGACTCCAAAGGCTATTGCTCTTATTAAGTTTGCTCAGGTATTTCCCTGATGTGCTGTTGTATTTCTCACATAGTGTTGGATTTTTTTCTTTTTGCATGATGAATTGGGTGTCAAAACCCATAAAGATAATGGACATATTCTGTATACTTTTACCAGGTTACTAGCAGAGATCACTGCAACTTGGGATGGATGTCAGAAATATTTTTACAGATCTCTGGCACGTATCTCAAGACTGGAAACTGCACTTGTGTCTCCTGCAAAGGTAATATGTAGTTCTTGATTTTGTGAAACAATTTCTTTAGTCGTGCAGGACATGGATCCTTAAATAATTGACTGGGTTATATATGCAGCTATCCTCAAATGATTGTACATTGCGGAAAAAAGGAACCTGCTACCATCAGCTATTATCAGTGTTATTTGATGGTCCTCTTCTGTCTGAGAGAAGCTTAACATTGAGGCTTTCTGCCCATCGTTCCTTTTTCTGTATGATATTCCAAGATGATTCTTCTATCAAGTAGGCTGCGTTGTAATTTTTTTTTTTTTAATCTTCTGGTTTGGGGGATGACTCTGCAGAGCCTGGAGTAGCTTACCTGAATCCCTCCTGCACTTGGCACCGTTGTTCTGCCTGGTGCAGATCCCTGTCGACTATTGTGGATGGTATACTCATCGTGGTGGGTGAAGCCAAGGTGGGGTAATTTGCCATTTTATCCTGCTAGTAAAGTTGAGAGTACATGGTGCCCTGTCCAAGTTTTCTCTTTGGTGTGCAACAGCTGTTCACCCTACCATTGTGAATACTCCTAAGCAATTTTCAGAGGCATGGCAGTTCACAAGGTTCAGATGGGATTGCCAGCCCAGGCTCAGCTTTTTAGCTCCTTTGGGGGTGGTAGTACATCTGCTCAGGTGTTCAGGACCAAAGTACCCCTTTCTTGGGGAGGACTGCCCCAATTATGACTCCCTACAGCCTTCTGTTCATTTGGCTGGCCCATTGGCAACACCAGCCTCCTTTTATTTCTTGAGCTTCTGCCACAATGTCACATTTCATGGGCAGAGTTTTTGGCCTTGTTGAGGCCATTAGACAGCAAGTGTCAAAACCATTCTCCTTTAATCTCCCTACCTGAATCATTCTTCAATTTTGCCTTCAAGCCAGACAGTGCTTAAGGAGGTGACAGCTGAGAAGAATCCTTTGTATTCTGAGGCACTGGAAGATGATGATGCCTGCTACAGAGATTTTTCCTAAATTGAAGGAGACCATTGCTTGCTAAATGATGTTGTACACTCGTTTCTTTATCGTACATTACGAGACACAGCGCCAGCTATAATCATTACTGTCAGGGTTATGCGCCACCCATAGGTATATGAACACTGACTGATCAAAACAGACAGGAAGCCCTCCCCTATTTAACCCCTCCTACACAGGAAGTACTCCAGGTTTTTCACCAGTGGCTGGATGGTGATGATCACTGAAGTTCAGTTCTCTGTGAGATTGTGGTTTGGTCCCAGAAATAATGCTTATAAAGATCAAGGGACTAGTTAATCAGATCCATTTGGATGGATGTATGCTAAAATAAATGGTACCCAAGCCTTGTATGGTTTTGCCTGTAATTTGACCCTTTTGGTACTGCACCCTGTGTTACAGATCCTTGTTCATTTTTGCAAAATGACCTAGACAGTTTTGCGGCAGGGTGCTATATATAGGTTCAAGGGAGTGGACCCCAGAAAACATAGGGAGACTTAGTCCTTGCAGGTCCTTCATTGACAAGACCCACAGTGATGGGTGAAGATTGGGTGTCTATTAGCAGAGCTCTGCTGTGGGATTGGCAAATTTCCCTCTTTTTTTTCTTAAATTTTTCTCTTTAAAAAAAAAATAAGGAAAGAAGTAAACAAGGAGAGAGGGAGCTATATTTTTTAATGCCTTAATTTCTGAGGGCAAACAGAAGATTTGGCTACACTTAATCTTTTTATGATTTTATGCAAAGCACCAATACTGCCTATGCAGCCAGCCAGGGCCAGGTATTCACAATCTGTGTCCTTTTTTGCATGTTTGCCACTAGAGGGCATCGGGAGCATTGTCTCGGTACTGGGTATGTGTTCCTGTTTTTTTTTTCTTTTTTTCTCTTGGGATGTTGGGAAACTCCTGTCGGTCACAGGGGTAACCATCTCTTGTTTTCAGCTTTGGTCAGCAGAACTCCAACCACGCGTGCGGCAGAACGTACACGTCTTCTCAGGAGCTGGCGTGCACGTAGCATGCCGCACATGGGCAGTAGCGCCTTTTTCCTGCACACTTGATGGGCATGCACGGGGCACGGCACACATGCGTAGTGACAGATTTTTCATAGGTGGGCATGCACAATATCAACCAGAAGCCACGGGTGGCTGTGTTACTTAGGAAGATAGTATCATACACATAGGGCTCCTGTGAGGCTGCTGGAAGGGGCACAGTGTAGGCTATCCTTTTGAGAACGTGAGTCCTTGTGTGTATGGTCACAGATGGCCATTTTGACTGGCTACTGCTGTAGTGCTGTCTTTTTGGTGGTCTAGGCTGTGATAGCTGCTAAATGCTGGATTACAGCCTTGTATTGTGGGGTGCTGTACCGGTGGATTAGGTGTTTATCACAAGTCCCAGTTGCATTATTGTAAGCAGGAAGGGGCACATGCGCACCATCATCGGGGCCTAAGCATCTTATTCGAGGTTCCACTGTGTTGTCTTCTCTTGAAAGAGCAGAGGCGACAGGGCGGTCGGAGCCACTTTGCTTGTCTGGCATTGTGGCTACTATCAGTGTGTCTGCTTTAGCATACGTTACTAAGGATGATTTAGCATGAGCCTTGGCTGGATTGGAGAATAAAATAGCTGGCATGATTTCCTATCTTATGCAGGGAGGGAAGAAGCGCGACAGATCCCCCTCCCCTGATCCTCCTGTTTTGGAGCATGAATGGGTAGAGGATATGGAGGAAGTAACTGTTGAGTAGCTGGAGGAGGACCTCCCCTTCAGGGAAGTCATTGCTTGAGGAGGGCCAAGCGTTGTCTGCCTCTCAGTCCAATCTCTAAAGGAAATGGTATGCACTGGATTCAAATTAGCTCTATTGGAGGCTTCTGAGGCCTCCTACTCCTTGGGTTCGATGCGGCCTCCTCAGAAGGCTCAAGCCTTTCCATTGCATACGTTTTTAGAATGGGTAGTATATGCTGACTAGGGTCACCCGGGTATAGTATTTGTTCCACCCAAGAGGTTTTCCCTGCTGTATCCCGAGGAGGAAAAATTTGTTAAAAACTGGAGCCTGCCGGCGGTTGACACAGCTGTGTTTTCCTTGAATAAGAATGTAGCTTGTCCAGTGGACAATGTCCATGTGTTTAAAGACCCTGCTGATAAGTTGGAATCATTACTTAAGGCTTATTTTGCTCTTGCAGGGTCTGCTGCGCAACCTGCAGTGGCGGCAATTGGCGTATGTCAATCCCTAAAGGACTGTTTTAAACAGTTGGTTAAGGATCTTGCTGGTCAGGAAGAGGATTCTGCTAAGGAGGTAGCAGATTTGCCCCGTGCTGTTGAACTGAGGTGTCACAGGTCAAGTTGTTTCTATACTTTTGAACACTAGGAAGTCGTTTTCCAGGAACATCTACTACAGAGTCTGGAACTCTTACATTTCCTGGTGTGAGGCTAAAGGATGGCAAAAAGTATATGATTGAGAGGATTCTCTCTTTTCTGCAGTCAGGAGCACAATTGAGGTTGACCTTGGGCATCATTAAGGGTCAGATTTCAGCTTTAGTCTATTGCTTCACACTCCCTAGTTCTGGCCTTTGTACAGGGGGCGATTCGTATGGTCCCTCCCTGCAGGCTACCCCTGTGCCCTTGGGATTGATTTGAATTTGGTGTTGGTCTTTTTGCAGAAGCAGCCGTTTGAGCCTATTTGTCATATTCCACTAGTTATTTTGACTAGAAAGGTGGTGTTTTTTTTTTATTATTCATTTAATTGCAATCACTTTGGCAAAAAGGGTGTGGGAGCTTGCGGCTCTTTCTTGCAAGGAGCCATTTTTGATCTTTAACCTTTATAAGGTGGTATTGCCCCCCATCCAGCATTCTTGCCTAAGTGGTTTCTAGTTTTCACTTGAATCAGGTCATTGTCCTATCCTATTTTTGTCTGAATCCTCATTCGCCAGGAGAGAAATTGCTGCATTCTTTGAATTTAGTGTGAGCCGTCAGTTTGTTTGAAATGGTCTGCACAAATCATAAGGTCCGATAATTTGTTTGTGCTCCCATAAGGGCCTAAGAAAGTGCAAGTAGCATCCAAGGCAACTATTTCTCATTGGATCCGCCAGTTAATCATTCAAGCCTGTGGTTTGAAGTGCAAGGTCCCACCCTTGCTGCTGTCCGTTAGCTTTTGTCTCAAAATAGGAGATTTACTAAAACTGGTTGACTCAGAATCTTGGGCACCTGTGCATGGTAGCCAATCAGCTTCTAACCTTGGCATGTTCAGTTAAGCTTCAGCAATAAAACCTGGAAGCTGATTGGTTTTTATGCAGAAGTGGACAAGATTCTGAGTCAACCAGGTTTAGTAAATAAACCCCAAAGGATCCATTACCCGTTCTGCTAGAACTATTTCAAGGTTTTTACTCAAACTTTTTCAGTGTCTCCAAATTGAAAGGAGTCTAGAACATTCTGGATGTCAAGACTCTTAATTTGTGGCCAAAGGTTCAAAAGTCTTGTGTGAAAAATGCCAGACCGGTCATTGCCTTCCTCCTTTTCTGAGATTTTTTTTTTGTGTCTATAGACATGGATGTTTATCTGCAAATTCCCATCTTTAACCACTTGGTTAACTGCGCTATAGCCGAATGACTACTACAGCGCGGTTACCCAGTTCTGGTAGGGCGTCATATGGATGTTTATCTGCAAATTCCCATCTTTAACCACTTGGTTAACTGCGCTATAGCCGAATGACTACTACAGCGCGGTTACCCAGTTCTGGTAGGGCGTCATTTGACGTCCTCCCAGAACGCGCCTTCCTGTGCGCCCCTACGGGCCAGCACCCGCTGACTATGTGATGAGGTAAAAGGCCAATCACTGCAACCTTTTACCACGTGATCAGCTGTGTCCAATGACACAGCAGATCACGAAGTAAATACAGTTGCCGGTTCTCGGTAGCACTTTCCTCACGCTGTCACAGCATGAGGAAAGTACTGCCAATAACCGGCAGCGGTCACAGAAGAGATCGGCACTGATCATCAGGGCACCAGCAGTGCCACCCACCAGTGCCGCCATTCAGGGCTGTCAGTCAGTGCCGCATCATCAATGCCCACCAGTGCTGCCCCATCAGTGCTGCTTATCTGTGCCACCTCATCAGTGCTGCCCATCAGTGCAGCCTCATCAATGCACATCAGTGAAGGAGAAAAATTACCTGTTTGCAAAATTTTATAATACTGTAGAAACACAGAAAAAAAATTTTTTTTTTTTTTAATTCTATGGGTTTTTTTTTGCTTACAGCACACAAAATAAAACACCCAGTGGCAATTAAATACCACCAAAAAAAAGCTCTATTTGTTTGAAAAATAAGAATATTTTCATATGGGTACAATGGTGCATGACCACACAATTGTCATTCAAAGTGCGACAGCGTTGAAAGCTGAAAATTGGCCTGGGCAGGAAGGGGGTATAAGTGCCCGGTAGGAAAGTGGTTAATGCCTTATCAACACTATCTGCATTTTGCAGTAAGTAGTTAGCATCACCCATTTATCGCTCTTTCACAGTGGGTATAGAAAAGAATCACCCCTTTATAACAATCTAATTTTGTTGCTTTGCAGCCTGAAATGAAGACTGTTTCTTTTATCCAGCTGTATTTACTCAGTGGAACCTTTAATATCCAAGTGATCTAACACCAACATGTCAGAAAAAAAATTTAAAACAGAATCACAAAGTTGGAAAAAAAATCAGCCCCTTGTGTCAGTATTTTGTTGAACAACCTTTTGCATGAATTACAGCCTTTAGTCTGTTAGGATACGTCTCTACTAACTTTTCACTTTTTCATCTAAACTTTGCAAAATTTGCACACTCATATTTGCAGAACTCTTCAAGTTCAGTTAAATTTGATGGTGACTGTTTTGTGGTTATTTTTGCTGTGTGCTTTGAGTCATTGTCATATTGGAAGTTAAACTTCTTCCCATTGACAACTTTATGGCATAGAGCAGCAGATTTTCCTCGAGGTGATCCAGTCTGTGCTGCAGAGAAACACCCCCATAACAGGATATTACCACCTTCATGCTTTACTGTAGAAATGATGTTAGTTGGATGGTGAGCGTTATTGGATTTCTGACAAACCTATAGTTTAAGCCTGGTACACACGAGCAGTATATCGTACAAAAAATACGTCTTTCTCAGCGATCGTATAATAATCAGTTCGTTGGCACACAGCTTTCATCCGAAATTATTTGAAGGGACAAGCACGAAACATTTTCTCGTACGGTACCAGATCGTACAATTTTCATTTAGTAAGTACAGTTTTTGTCTGAAAATACAAATACATTACATCACTTCTGAGTTTTCTTTCTGTTATACAAAAAGTTTTGTAGCTTTAGTAACCTCTTCACTTTCGAATGAGACTAGCATGCAAAAAAAATAAAATAAACGGACAATCATTCATCCAATATTCCCATTGTGTGTACAGGGCTTTAGTGTTCAGGACAAATAATTCAATTTTAGTCTCATCTGAGCATAACACTTTTTTCCATGTGGCTTCAGAATCTTCAAGGTGCATTTTGCCAAAGCGCAGTCGTGACTCTATATGGCCTTTCTTGAGGCGAGGCTTTTTTTCTTGCAACCCTCACATACAAGCTACGTTTTTGGAGAATTTGTGATATTGTCACGTGAACCATCACACAATGACCACTCTGTCATAACTTCCTGCAACTGCTTCATAGTTTCTGTAGGCCTCTTGGTAGCTTCTCTGATTAGTTTCCTCCTGGCTCTGTCATCCAGTTTGGAGTGAGGTCCTGATGCATGAAGGGTCTGTGTTGTGCTGGATACTTTCCACTTCTTATAGACTTCACTGCTTCTAGGCATTGATAAAGCCTTTGGTTTTTATTTTTATTTTTTATCTATCTCCTGATTTGTGCCTGTCCACAACTTTTTCCTAGATCACGGTTGTAAGTCAAGTGTCTTTGTGGGCCATTGAGAAGCTGATTCATTTTTAAGAGGGGGATAATCCTTTTTCCAACTCAAATTTGGTTTAGATTTTTTTTTTTATGACCTGTTAGTGCAAATTATAACATCCAAGTGAAAACTAGAACACCGAGTAAATACAGCTGGCTAAGACAAAAAATGTGTGTCTTCATTTCGGACAAACTACTGTTAAAGGATCGGTCCTCCCTGTCAGCCAGCATTCAACAGACAGTTCATGCTCTGCAATGCTTTGGTTGGATCCTAGCTTGAAGAAATCATCACTGAGTATAATGCAGGACACAGCCCTCTCCAGAAACTTTCTGCCTCTGAAAAAACAAATACCTTCACACTCATGCCAGGGCCCAGAGGAAACCCTCAGTTTGGCTTTACATGAGGGTCTTTGGTCTCAGATCTCATGGTTACCTCTTTGAAGGCTGTATCATATGTTCAGTTTCACTCCAGTCCATCACTATTCAACAATATGGCTATGTGGGTCGAACAGACTCTGTTCTTGGACTGTACCATGCGTCTGACCTCTAAGCCCAGATTTTCCCTAGTGTGATAGCTTTCCAACCTGACTGAAGCTAGGGGGAGGCATTTTCACCACAGTTGTAGAAGTGTCTTCTGATGGATGCCAGTCTGTTGGGCTGGGGTGCAGTCCTAAATAATCTTTTGGTGCAGTGAACTTGGTCGTTGAATGAAGCACCTTCAATATTCTGGCACTCAATTCATCCAACAGGAATTCATTTGGGCAATTCCAAGGCCTGCATCAATCCTCAAGGAGACACTTGAAGTTGCATCTCTCCAAGGGTAGCAGACTTGATTCTCCCTTGTTCAGACTTTCACAGTCCGGCCCTCTCTGCTGTTCAAATCACAGTCATGGAAAATTATCACCTACTTGTATGCGTCTTCTGTGTCTGGATCCAAGGAAATGGGCTCCCTATTCAGAGATCTTTTAAGCTCTTTGTTAGAAGAACTGGATATGGACCTGCTGGAGTTCAGATTCAAGAAAAAACTGTACAGGTTTGTCACCAGATCCAGGGATCCACCACTTTGTGGTGACATTGTTGCATCAGTTCAACTTGATTTACATCTTTCTGCCTTGGTAGATTCTTTCTCAACTACTTTTCAGGATTGAGAAGGATGATGGCATTCTGGTGATCCTCATCACAATGAAATTGACCCAGGAGGATCTGGTATTCAGGCATAGTCAATCTAATGGCTTTCAGATTACCTGGACCTCCTTTCCCAAGCTCCAGATTTCCATTTTGCTTCTTAGTTGCTGGCTGTAAAGACATAACTGTTTAAGCCATGATTCTGAGGGACAGTGGTGTTTCAAATCCAGTCTCCCCCTGGAAGGCTAGAAATTGGACTTCTCAATCTACTATAGTACCTTGAAGGCTTGTTTTAAGAGTCAAGGAACATTTATCCTAGAAAGTACTGGAATGTATGCGGTTATTACTGCTGTCCAATCCGATTTGGACTAACATCTGGGCCTTGCCCATTCAGAGACCTTTGGTCTGTCACATTCTAGGTAAGGTCTTTAAGCAGTATCTTACATTTCTCCTAACGATCGTTCCCTTTGTGTTCTCAGTCTGGTTTCCTCTGCCCTTCAGAATCCAACCTTTAAACCTAATAGGGATATTCCTTTGATGATTAGGTGGTCTTTCTTGTGGCTATTACCTCTATGAGGAGAGTGTCTGAGTTGCTAGCCTTCTCCTGTATGGAGCTTTTCTTTGTGTTGCACAAGGACAAAGTTTTCTTGAGGCTTAGGACCTCCTTCCTCTTTAAGGTGGTCCCTTCCTTCGGCATTTATCAGGATATTGTCCTTCCTTACATCTGCCTTCAAAACTTCCTAGGGAATTTTGTCTCCACTGTCTGGATAAGCTGCGATTTTACTGCTTAGATACTGAAGCTTTTGGTGAATCCAGTTCCCTCTTTGTGCTGCCTAAAAGTTTCACAAAGGGTTCTCTTGTCTTTTAATGCCACCATTGCCAGGTGGATCATACAAGTTATCATTGGAGCCTATAGTGTGACTAATAGGGTTACTCGCTTCCCTGATAAAGCACACTCTACTGTTGGTGCATCTTGAACTTTTTGGCATCACTCTTCTGTTTCTTAGATTTTCTAGGCTGCCACCTGGGCCTCTGGTAGCCTCCCTGGCGGTATTCCCGAGTGTAGCTCGGGGTAAAGTTTCAGTACCACAAGCGGAAACCCCGAGCTACACTCGGGCTTACCATGCGGCGCTGCTCCGCGATCCCTCAATCACTTACCTTGTCCTGCGCTCCCGCGATGTCCCTCCTGCAGTGTCCCCGGCAATGTAATCTGCCGTATACCGGCATCTGTCATCTGGGTTCCGTCCCCTGCGAGCGTCAGGACGTACGGGGGACGGAACGGCGGGAAATTTGAAAATGACAAAAAGTGACATTCACTAATATCACATAGTAAACCATTACTGTATCAAACCATTTCACATATATTTTGTCCTGTGTCCTGCCTGCATTTTTACTGTTCTTTCTGCCTGGAAACTGAGAAACATCCATGGCGTCCAAAAAGCGTCCCTTTAGGTCAAAATCGGTTTTAGATCAGCCAGAGAACAGCAATAGTAAATTAGAACCACTTGCAGAATTGAGTGATAATGATTCGTGGGGAAATTCATCATCAGACACTGAAAAAGATTTTTCAACTTTGCTCAGTGATGTGCGAACTTGGCGCTATATTTCAAATTTCAGTGTTTTTGGTTTGATTACATTATTGAATTCAATTTATTATTATTATATTACTATTTTTTATGATTTATGATTTATGATTTCGTGTTTCAAGTTTTATCATACCCGGAATGTTTACTAGACTCTTGTTCGGACAGATTTCAGTGAGTTATTCCTAAAAATTACAGGCCTACAATAAAAAAAAATACATATTTCCATGCAAAAAAATTACCGCTTTGAGCACAGAAATATGGCCATAATCAGACCGCTAGGGAGGTTGACTCGTTTAAGTTCTTCCAGATGGCTGTTCAGACCTTCTCTGATGCTATTTTCAGGCATAAGGTGCTATAGGCCAGTGGTTCTCAACCTGTGGAACCTCAGGACCCACATTTGCCCTTGGTCATTAAGTCACGACCCAGTCACTATTATTTTTACACTTTGTCATCAGTGTAAAGTTTTCTTCTTTTTTTTTGTAGTACCATTTTTTTCTTTCATTTACAATTTTTTTACATGCTTTGAACAGAATAGTGCAGTGTTACCAGTGTGTCTACTCTGGGGAATGTGATCAGGATTTTTTTTTTTCTTATATACACTGAGTGCTTATAACCGTGATGCTCACGGTTGTAGGCAACCATTTTTATGAACGACAGCTATTCATGTGCTATTTTTTAAATTGTGATAGCTGTGATTGGCCCTGTCTGTACCATGTGATCACTGTGACCAATCAGAGATCACCATAGTACACAATTAATTGCTATGAATGAAAGCCATTTATTGTGTAAATTTGACATGTGATCGCTGTGATTGGTCACAGTAATCAGATTGTACAGGGGTTGGCCCAGTACAGCAAGCTGTCACTGGACACAGTGGTTGACAGTTCGAGTTGAAGGAGGCGTGTGACTGGGAGGACACCTTGTGATGTTCTAACTGTTCTCCCGCTTAGCTATTCTTTGACTATAGACCAGGTGGGGAGGTAGTTAATGAGCAATGTGCAGTGGTTCGGCATGGGCTTTGCAACTGTTCAGGAAGTTGACAATGTTGAGAAAAGTTATCTTGTACAACCGGACAGTAACATGTAAGTGCTATTTGATTTTATCTGATAAGCCATGTGCCTTTGTCACTGTAACAGACCAAAGAAGGCTGCATGGGTATAGTGCAGCTGCAGTATTGTTGCCTCCAATATTTCTGAAGCCAGAGATGTAAATAAAAGGCTTTTACCAATGTTCCACACAAAACCAGTTTATTTACATGTTAATATACAGCGTTTATTACCTGCAGTCATATTTTCATAAAACAAAATGTCACCATCTTATGAAAGACTTCTGGCTCCATGCACACTGTCGTTTTAATAAATAATATAATTTTTTCTCAAAAAAAGTCCAAAAATGCTGGTTTGTCACTTTTTTTTTTTTTTCAGCGTTCGAGCGTTTGAACATTTTTACAGCTAAAAAACTCCTCTAGAAACCCACTAGTTCTGGGGGTGTTTTCCAGCCAAAAACGCCCTTGCCAAAAAACGCTGATTAGTCTGTGTGCATGGACCCATAGGACAACATGCTTGGGAGTTTACTGGCTGTAGAAAATAAATGTCCAAAGCCAAAAACAGCAGATGAAAAAATGTGTGCATGAGGACTTATGGTTCATGTATGTGAGAGAATAACTGCTTCAGGGTGCTCTCCTAATACACTGTTTACAATTTTTACTGTATGGCAGCAAATTGGCAAACATTTTATAAGTTAATGTCACCTTGCATACATTAATCACATAACCATTTAAATAACTTCCTGTTGTTCACTTGCCAAGCTGAAAGTGGTGTTTTCTGTTGTGTGTGCTCTGTGAGGAATTAATATTGCAACATTGTTAGTTTGTATTGCAAAAATACCTAATAAAGAAATACTCTATTTCTTTATTGTACAGTACAGGAATCGATTAATAGACCATAGGTTATATGCCGCTACTTTCAGATGATTGTACACTGGCAGGTTCACCCCTTGTGTCCGCTTATATCTTAGCCCATTCAGTGTCCGTCGGTAGAAGATTTTTCTAGTATCTTTTCACCAGATTTAACTTCTGTAAATATCTGAATGATTACTGCCTTTATGGCTCATTAGCGGTTTCCAAAACAGTAACTCTTAACCACTTGCCTACAGGGCACTTATACCCCCTTCCTGCCCAGGCCAATTTCCAGCTCTCAGCGCTGTCACACTTTGAATGACAATTGCGCGGTCATGCAACACTGTAACCATATGACATTTTTATAATTTTTTTGTGACAGCTTTATTTTGATAGTATTTAATCGACTCTGGGTTTTTATTTTTTCTTAAACAAACCAAAAACCGCTTAAAATTTTGGGGAAAAAATTTTTTTCTTAGTTTTTGTTGTAAAATTTTGTAAAGTCATTTTTCTCCTTCACTGATGTGTGCTAATGAGGCTGCAGTGATGGGCACTGATAGGCTGCACTGATGGACACTGATAGGTGGCACTGATGAGGAGGCACTGGTAGGTGGCACTGATGGGCATTGACAGGCATCACTGATGGGCACTGAAAGGCAGCACTGATAGGTGGCACTGACTGGCACTGATAGGAGGTACTGACGGGCACTGATAGGAGGTACTGACTGGCAGCGGTGATAGGTGGCACTGATTGGCAGCAGTGATAGGTGGCACTGATTGGCAGCAGTGATAGGTGGCACTGATTGGCAGCAGTGATAGGTGGCACTGATTGGCAGCAGTGATAGGTGGCACTGATTGGCACTGATGGGTGACACTGAAAGGCAGCTCAGATGGGCACTGATATGTGGCATTGATGTGAACTGGTAGGCACTGATATGTGGCATTGATGTGGCACTGTTCAGCACTGGCAGCTGGCACTGATGGACACTGACAGGTGGCACTTCTGGGGCCGCTCTGATCATCAGGGCACACTGATCATCAGTGCCCTGATGATCAGTGTACATGTCCCCTCCGCGGAATGC
The DNA here is from genome assembly GCF_062004578.1 of Staurois parvus. NCBI lineage: Eukaryota > Metazoa > Chordata > Amphibia > Anura > Ranidae > Staurois > Staurois parvus. The sequence continues at coordinate 30,403 of NW_028318357.1, forward strand.
CGATAACTGGCTCTCCTCTCCTCTCGAGCTGTCATTGTGACAGCTCGTGAGGAGAGAAATGCCGATAACCGGCATTTCCCTGTTTACATGTGATCAGCTGTGATTGGACACAGCTGATCACATGACCGAGCCAACATCTTCGGCTCTTTCCGTAGATCAGTGATCCGCTGGGTCCGAAGGACACAGCGCACCGCTGATCGTCGCGCTGCGTGCCTCCTGAGCCGTGCATGCGCAGTGAGAATGGGAGGACGTCCTATGACGTACTCCCAGAACGAGAGAACCACCTTGCGCCCGTCATTGGACTATATGACGGGCGGGGGGTGGTTAAAGAGGTTACTTCCTTACCCTCTCGCCATATGCTAAATATTGCAGATTCACTGATTTAAGCAGTGTACTAGTCTATGTATAGATACACCTAGCACTGCACAGCCTCCCCAAACTAAAAAATGCTTTAGGAATGTGACCTTCTGTAAAAAGTTCTTACTACTCTGGATCAAGTAAGTGGTCCTTAAACAATTATTTGCCAAGTGCAGAGATTTTTTTCCCCCCTCCTGATAATGTTGAAACCTTGTATCCTATGGATGCAGATTTTGGCATCAAATGGTCTGTCTCTGCAGTAGACCCAGCCATTTTGGCACATATAATGCAAACACTACCATCCCTATTAAAGATACTCCCTCCCTAAAAGACTCAGCTGATAGGCGTTTGAAAACTTTTAAAAACCCCCTTTGTGCTAGCAGAACAGGCCCTACAGCCAGCCCCTCCTTTGCGATTACTCAAACTATGGCTAACTGGGACCCACAATAAACGCTGAGTGGCCCTTGCTCAAGCTAACAAGGTCTGATTATTTGGATGCTGCTGACTAGTGAGAGTGTGGGCTGGGCAAAGGTTTGTCCAGACTCAAAGCACGTTGTAGATATAGGAAGAGATACCTCAACCATCGTACACCTTGCCCGGCCTGTGTGGTTAGCAGGTAAAAGCAGCCTCAGCTTGATTCTTCCAAGCCATGCTCCCAACATATTTCACCCCACCCCCGGGGCCTAATCATGGACCAGGCGATGTGTGCAGTGGTTGGGGTATCTATTCATATTTCTACTATGACTACCTGGGCCAAGGAAATTATCTTTCTTTTAAAATACAGGCCAAATCTTTACTCAATTGCAATTTACCTGCAACCCTAATATGTTTTGTGGATCCCTCATAGATCCTGATTCGTCCTCATTCTGCATCTCCTACTGTGAAATTCTTATCCGTGTGCCCCTCCCAGGCGCAATCATCTACTGAAGGTCCTTCCTATATATAAATGTCATATCTTGGAGTACAGTACAGGACACAGGTCCTGCCCTTCTATTCTATGATTTCTCTATTACTAGCTATATTGGAGCCTTGGAGTGGGTGGGGTTAAATGGGATCACCATGAGGCTGATCAAGCAAAGTTTGTGCCAATATTCAATCACCTGAAAGTAGAGACATGTACTGATGTAACCCATAGTCTGTGAATCGAGTCCTCCAACAAGATACCAAATGTACTGGTATGCCAATATTCCTCTTTTTATTGTAAGATTTAGATTAATAAGTTTTAATAGTGTTAGATCTTTTCCTGTGGTTTTTCTCTGTGCTTCATACATTATGTGTGTATTATGCGCTCACTTTCTAGGTGTGCAATTATTCCAGGAATCTATGAAGACAAAGGAAGTGACATCGCAAAAAATGTTTACCAAAAAAAAAAAAATGTAGCGAAAGTTACTGATTCAGTTTCTTGGTTTCCAGAGTACTGCTTTGTCTTATTATGTTATGCCACAATGTTAAAGCAATAGTAAAGTCCACTTTGCAACTTTTACCTACCGGTAAGCTTATAGTAAAGCTTACCTGTAGGTAAAATGAATATCTCCTAAATGTGCACCGTTTAGGAGATATTCCAGCAAGCAGCAGCTGGTGACGTTACCAGCGCATGCGCTTTTGAAGGAACTGCAAATCCCTGCCGTTCTTTCAGAGTTCTGTGTTGTGCCCAGGGCTCCCGTTCGCATGTATTGGAGTTACGTCATCTATGCTTGGCCAATCAAATGGTCCGAGCCTGCAAAACTGGAAGAAAACCAGGCGAAAATTGAATCCTTGTCAGCATTGACAGGGTGCCGCTGAAGGGATCCGTTTTAATGGTAAGTCTGACATAATGTACTGGTATGCAGTGCATACTAGCACATTATGGCTCAAACCTGCAGGGGGGAACCATTTTTTTTTTCTTTGTAGCTTTACTACCAGTTTCATATATATCCCTTTCTTTTGTCTTTTTTTCTTGGCTCACATCTGTATGCTAGTCTTTGTACACTTGAGCTGTGGGTAGAAATATGAACCTCAAAGGCAGAAAGCATTCCAGCTTTGCTAGGTCCAGAGACCAGAAAGGGAGCAGGTGTTTAAGGAAATTTAAAGGAGATGTAGTAGTTTCTTCTCAAACAGCTGTGCCATGGCTTTTTTCTCCTTCTATAAATTCTCTCATAGTTTCCTTTTACTTCTCTCCCCTACCTCCCTTTACAGCAGTGTACATTTTGTGTTGTCTGCTTCCTTTTTTTTTTTTTTCTTTTATTATAAAGCCTTTCTGAGCTTTCAGAAAATGGGGTGGCGGCGGGAAGCTGAAATGACACATAACTCAGTGAGGACAGCTCTGAGACCTGATTGGAGGGAAGGAATCCCCCTTACCCTGCACACAGGCTGTGTGTTGTAGCTCCCTCCCATCACATTTGTTCTCTTGGTGTCAAGAAAACTTCTCAGAAGTGAGTAATGCTGATAGCAGGAGAATGAAATGACACTTGGTGTTCTTAACTGAGACAAGTACACACTATAGAAGGATATACTGTATTAATATTTCTTGTCTGAGATGTACAAACACTTTAGCTTACCTGTACAATTAACTTGCTGTGTTATTTTTTTGTGATTTTTTTTCTTTTTCTTGTTCAGGAACTTGGATTGGGGAACATTGAGCGATGCAAGGGTTTTTCTGGTCATCTGCTAAAGGTCCTTGTAAAGCAGAGGAGCTCCCTCACAGCTGTTACTGAACAGTGGATTATTTTTAGGTACCTTCTAGGCTTCCTAATACTTTTAAGTTATTAAATATGACCATATATGCAACTGGACTTATAGGCAATCTAAACATTTTGTGCAGTCATGGTGCATTCGCATCAACAAGGTATCTTTTCATTTTGTTTTATTCCTGACATAGCAGAGAAGAACCCCTTGCACACTTGTCACATACATCATTTAATAATAGCAAATTGCCAAATGCTGTTAAGCTTTAGCTGAAGGTTAAATTGTGTAAGCATCTGACTGCCCAGATTACTCAGAGTATGGTTGGATTTAAGAATATGTAAACCCGACATTTCATGTTCCTGATATGTGCCTGCTGTACCATGTGCTTGTATGAAAATGTATCCTGTTCGCTACATATTGTTTCCTTTTGAAATCCCTGGTTTTCCTGCCAGTCCCCCTACTTTCCGATTAAACACTGACCACACTGAGCAGAACACACTGTGGTCAGTCCTTTATTTGGGAACTTTGCCTTCTCTCCTTCAACGATCAGACTTTTCCTGATTCACCCCCCCACCCTACACAGCCTTTCTCGATTTAAAGATCAGTGTGCTGCTGTTTCTTCCCCAGCTCTTATGCAAGGGAAACATATTCACAAATAAAAATGGAAAAAAGGCATTTATGTTTTTTATATCTATGAACAAATGTTTTGCTTTTCGTTTCTCTTAAGTTTTCACTCCACTTTTTTTTTGTTCATGTTTCAGAAAATTGCTGAGCAGCATTCAGGAGATCCATTCACGCTTAGATACAACTAATGACTACAAGATTGCTTTCCCACCGCAGGACGGGATGCAACAATGGCTTGACCGACTGCACCACCTGGTTACACAAAGCAGTGTTGTACTGAAGGAGCTATCATTGTTTGTAGAGTGCTGTCCTGTAAAAACTAGTGAAAGTGAAGATGGTTTACCTAATGCAACAGAACTGAACATGCCATCTCCTGCTACTGCTGACTGGCTACCAAAGCTGTGCACCATGCGGAAATCAGACGACAACTGGCAGCAGCTGAATGCTTCAGTGACAAAAATGTTAGGAGAAATAAGAACCTTAAAGACAGCTGTGGATAAGCTACAACCACAGCCTGGTGGTACTCCCTTTTATTCTTGGTGAGCATGTTTTCCAAAGGCCTTTCATAATTAGATCTATGATGTGACTGGATGAAATTAGTTTGATACAATTAAGATTTCATTAACATTGAAAAATCTGCTTTTTCATGTTTTACTTCAGGACAAACTTTCAAACTTGTTCAGTAGCCATGGACACCATGCTGGAGATTGCTGTTGACTTAAGGGATGTTGAGTTGCTGTTTGTTCTGCCTGAGACAGAAGTGAAGGAGGCTGCACAGCATATGATCTTTCTGAGGAGCATTCACTACCTCAGAGAAGAGATCCGTATCGCAGGAAGGGAGTTCTCCTTGTGGAAATCCCGTCTGCAGGCGATTGGACGAGCAAAGAGTAAGATGACATTTTAAAGGGAGTGATGGTGTGTAAAAGTACAATACATTTTAGTTGGAGCAAATAACGGTACTGTAAATGAGAAACAGTACACGAAGTTGGAGATGGGGAGCAAAAATGTATGTGCACCTTTTAGCCTAAAGTTTCGCTTTCTTCACAGCACTAGTCAGCTAGTCACATATCACCCATAATTTAGAAATGTACCCCGTGGCCTGTATTCCCATACAGTCTGTCACTTATCCAGCCCCTGCCTATTGTTACAAAGACCTACATATTGTTTACTATAGGCACTAAAGCTGGTATGCGCCTTTTCATATCGAGTAGCTAGGACTGGAGGAGAACATTTACAGGGTCTCAAGCAAAGTAGTAGTGTAATATGTGTGGATATAAGGTTTGTACTGCATGAGCGATTTCTACATGTTGGATGATCTTGCATGCCTTCAGCTGTAAGGAAATAGTACCTCTTGAACATGGGCTACTTACATAAGCAGAACAGACAAACAGATGCATAAAGTACAGACAGCTGTGTTAAATTATGACAATTTGACTTAACAACTGACACATAACTGCAGCAGAGGAAACTGAGCTCTTGCTGAAAAGCACCAAGTTATTGGTTTGACTTTTTGCTATTAAACATGTCCAGTAAAAAAAGTTTACACCAAAATGTAGTCTGCTACATGTCTTTGCTAAAAAAAAAAAAAATCCCAATACGTGTAAATTACTTAGTTTATGTGAAAGTTATAGCGTGTACAAATGGCGGTGTATATATACTGGGATTTTTTTTATTTTTTTTGCTAGTAATGGCGGCAATCAGTGACTTATAGCGGGACTACGACGGACATTCTAACACTGGAGGGGAACTGACTTGGTGTCAGTGTGTCAGTGCTAAAACACAAAAAAAAGCATTGACACTGTACTAATGGCACTTAGCAGGAAGGGGTTAACATGAGGAGCAATCAAAGGGTTAACTGTGTGCTGGGAGTGTTTTACTTGGGGGTGGTGTCAGTGTGCTTCACTGTAATCACACTGCTTTGGATGGCTGTGCTGTGCCCCGAGCTGACAGGGAGGAGAACTGTTAGTAAACAAAACATCCTCCCCGTCAGAGGTCCTTGGAAATTACCAGATGTCGGTGATTAATCATCGGCTGGGACCTGGTGATTTACAGCTGCGAATGGCGGTGCGGGTAGGGCACACGCAGGCTCCCTACCTGGAGATGCAAAATCACATATATATACATGATATTGCACACCAGTACCGCCCTGTAGCAGTATTTCTGCTATAGGGTGGTCGGGAAGTGGTTAAAGATCAGCCTTCAAGCATATACTATTCATGTGGGCTGTTTAATTTTACTTTTTAAGAAACGAACTTTCCAGTTTCCTGGTGTCCCTCAAAATTAGCAGAGCTTTGGGCTCTTAAGCTGGACAGATTACTTTTAGCACACTCGTTAAAGAATCTTGATTTAGTACTATCCATTCAGACACCGAAAAATATAAGTCAATCAGAGACTAAAAGATAGAAAGCATAAACATACTTTACAGCAAAAAGCTTGTGTTTGAGAGTTTCTAGAGCAAACTTAATATTCCATACCACATAGACATGTTAAGCTGCTTCTTTTCACTTCACCGTTTCCTTTATTTTCTGCACAGGCCAGAAATGTAAGCACTTGAATTTTGATATAACTTATTTCTTAAGTGTATATGGTTTTGATTCTCTGTGGTGCATATTTACTTATCAGTGATTACACAATAGTGAAATCCAGCTTAAATTAGAATATCTTGACATACATGGTTTACACATTTGGTGGTGCATGATGATTGTCTTCGGATTGTTCAGGATTTCAGGAATGAGTATCCATAATGCATTTCCTATAGTAAGGATAGACATGTGTTCTGCAATGCTGCTATGGTGCTTTCTCTGGGCAATAAATGCACTGCTGCACAAATTATTATATACATTTGTGCAACAAATATTACTCTTTTCTTATCCATTGAGGCACTGGAAGTCTTAAACCCTTGGCTTATACTACTGCCTATAGGAGGATTGGACACCAACAGCCAAAGAAACTGTAGGTCAGGCTAGGATATAAACCCTCTAACTGTCCTAGTGGATTGATGTCGCTACGGTATTAAGTACTACATTGTGATTTTTCAAGAAATGTTTTCTTCAGTTTATATCAAGACTCTTTTCCACACTGTTGTTGGATGTTTTCCCTCTGATTTCCGATTATCTGGCATGGTTTTCTTTAGTTTAGCTTTTGAACTGGACTACAGTTGGACCCCACTGGACTAAACGTTAACAGGGCTAGCCTGGAAGTGACCTCAGAGTCATGAGTCTCCTTCCAGCTCCGTAGGCACTGACATTGTCCGATCTCTGAAGACTTAGTAAGTCGGGCAGAGGACCATGAGCAACAGGTAATGATGGAACCTAGTGACCAAAAAAATGAGGGCCTTATAATTCTTTACTGCGTACCTTTATTACTCATTTACCAATGGGTTTACTACGTAAGAGGTTAATGCTTTGGAGAGTGGAGTTGCAATCTGCTGGGTTGAGTGTGGCATGCAGGCCTCACTGTTTTCCCTGACTTAGTGTGAACAAAACATCTCCCTGCTGTTGCTTGTGTGGTAGAGCACCTTGTGTAACTTTGATCTCATCCTGCTGCCCTTCTACAGTGACTTTAGTCACCTCTGGCCATCCAACCTTCCAGTCACTGACTTGGTGTACTGGAAGCAGGAGAAGTTTTGTGAGTACATGATTTTGTGCCTCTTACTCTGAGCCTACATGTTGCTTAACCACACTGCTTTCAGCATGCTCACTAATGGTGCTGACATCTGGAGTCACATTGCTAGTGTCATTCATTTCCTCAGGTTTATGATAGGCTTTATTGGGTTTGGCCTGGTTCTTTGCTTGTTTTTTCTTTTCATTGGTCGTGCAGTACTTTGATCAGAGTCATCAAACAACTGGGTTATCTGGGTCAGAGGCCAAAGCCACACTCCCATGCCCTTACCATGTAGAATTCTGTATCTGACTTGGCTACTGCCATAGCGGCTTCTGAGAGGAAGAAGGGTCAGCCGCACACCGGAGGATAGATGAATATAGTGTGTATTGATCCATAAGACACACAAATAGCGGCTTCTGAGCCATAGGCTGCCAAGACTGAGTTGCGCAAATCTTTTATGAGCTTACCCCTGATAAATCTACTGTTATGACCAAGTTAAAGGAGACAGTTTTTGGCTCTTATTAATGCGGTTTTCACCACTCTGAAAGATCAGTCAGTCTGTTTTACTAGTTCAAGTCCATCCATTTCAATATTAATCAGCATTTCTACCATACTTCACGCAGTGCTCTTAATATCCTTTCATGCCTTAGAATCAATAGCTACGTCTCCCTTCTCTTCCTGCCATTTATACACAGTGTTCTGTTTGTAGTCATTCATATCTCTTTGGTATTTTTTTTATCTTTTTGTACCTGATGTCCTTGTCCAATTAAAAAATTCATGTAATAGGTTAGTTTTTTCCTTATTACTTAATGTGTCCTTAAAGGGACTCAAGTTTTCTTTCAGATCTTGTATTCTACTTTCCAGTTTTTGACACTGAGCAATATATATCACATGGATTATGTGAATTTGTTTACAAGTTGTATATTGGTGGATTTTTTTTAGATGATACATGGATTATAAGCTCTGTTGAAAAGATGTTGAACGCTTGAGACTTCCTTTGTTTCAATGGATGAGAGAGAAAATTGGATGTTTGTACTTGCCATAAAATCCTTCTTTCAGTCTATTGAGGCACCCCTCTGGGTTAATTATCATGCTCTTAGTACTGCTTTGCTACAAAATTGAGGCATACTTGCAGTTTGAAGTGTTATACCCTGAGTTTGTCTACAGTTTTTTTTTGCCAACATCCTTTTCTCCTCTAGGCAGCAAGCAGTATGACTTCCTGTGCTCCTCAAAAAAAAAAATATTTTTTTTTTTGATTGCTGTCTGACATTGTAATTTTGCTTATCAAAAGGGAACCAAGAGTCTGATGAAAAATACGTCCAAGATTTTTCAGACCAAGTAGAAGCTACCATCAAAAAAATTCTATATACGATTCAGTCACTTGGGGAGAAAGCCATTGGGAAGAACACTCAAGAAACCATAAAGGAGGAAGGCGGTAAGATGCTCTCTACTTAATTTTGAAATCGAAAAATTGTTTCTGCTTACGCCAAATGCTTTGCAGAAATCTCTTTAATGTCCTTTTGTCGCCATAATTATATGTGGAATGATTCAGAATGTCCACTTTCAAAGGATAAAATCAACTTTATCGTCCAGCACAAGTACAAGTTTCATCCAGGGTCCACCCTCTGAGGCTACCCATGCATACTTTAGCAATATTTTTAAAATAATAATTACAAAACAATTACCAGATTCTCCTGTTCACAAAATCAAGGTAGATGGGGAAATGCTCCCACTGAGCCTTTGTATTCTGACAGCAGGGAGACTTCCTTGCTGTCAGAATACACTGATCAATGCTGCTGGCTAAAGCTGATAGCTCTGATCATACCAACATTTTCCATGAGACTGGTTGCACAGAACTACTAGTAGATCAGTAGATTTTTTTTTTGAGCCTGGAAAGCATTGTATCAGCGATCAGCAGATCTCTGGTGCCATGCAGACTCCTTCAAACGTGTCAGTGTATCTGTGTGCCTGTACATCCTGTGTGGGCAGGCAGATACAATCTGACAGGAAGACTCAATGAACTACCACAGCACTCAACAGTGCTGTGGCAGCCACAAAGGCTGTTGGGACTTGTAGTTTGTTCATTCACAGAACAAACAGAAAGAATAGTATGGCCATATGGGCGGAGCAGTTTTTAACCACTTGCCTTCCGTCCTATAGCAGAAGTACTGCTACAGGGCAGCAGGGCTGCGCAAAATCACGTGTATATATACGTGATTTGTATTTTTGCTATTGGCGTCTAGAGATGTCAATCACGGAGTCCCGGCCGGCACTCATGAATCATTGGGGAAAGCTGACCGAGCAAGAGAGTTGTGTGTAAGCAACACAGGTCTCTCTCCTGCCAGCAAGGACATGCTGTTTTGTGTCTCTTTGCACAGCAGAGAGTTACAAAACAGCGTGTTTTCCTAGTAAAAATACAGCACACAGTAAAACACGCACACAGTTAACCCTTTGATCTCCCCAGATGTGATCCATTCCTGCCTAGTGTCATTAGTACAGTGTCAGTGCTTTTTATTAGCACTGATCACTGTATTAGTGTCAATAGGGATGTCAGTTGAAGCTAGTTCCCACCCAGTGTCAGAATGCCCGCCGCAGTCCCGCTTATAAGTTGCTGATTGCCGCCATTACTAGTAAATAAAAAAAAAAAATAAATTCCAGTATATATACCTCCATTTTAGATGCTATAACTTTCACGTAAACCAATTAATTTACACATTATGGGATTTTTTTTGTTAGCAAAGACGTAGCAGAATATATTTTGCCCTTAATTTATGAAGAAATTAGTTTTTTGTTTTTTTTTCTTTTTTTTTTTCTAATTTTATTATTGGATATGTTTTATAGCAAAAAGTCAAAAATATACATTTTTTTTTTTCTCAAAATTGTCAGTCTATTTTTTTGTTTATAGCACAGGAAATTAAAACCGCAGAGGTAATCAATACCACCAAAAGAAAGCTCTATTTGTGGGGGGAAAAAATGAAATTTCATTTATGTACAGCGTTGCATGAACATGCAATTGTCAGTTAAAGTAACGCAGCGCCGTAATGCAAAAAATGGCCTGGTCAGGCAGGGGGGTAAATCCTCTGGAGGGCAAGTGGTTGTTAAAAAGTGACAGCTGGTATGGGGAGCGTCTCCCCATACTGCTGTCACAGAGAGAGAGGGCAGCGGGTGGCGGCTGCAGCAGTAGGAACGTGTTACATGTTCCCAAAGGTGAACTTATCCTTTAACATCTTTCATCCCATACTGGTGCTTAAAGTGTTACTAAACCCAGGACCCTGCATTCACTATATCTGGTCTCTCACCGTACACAGAACATGGAAATGCAACTCAATTGAAAAACAAATAGAAATCTTTTGGGGGGGGAAGTAAACATAAAAAAACTAAAATAATGTGGTTGCACAAGTGTGCACACCCTCTTATATCTGGGGATGTAGCTGTGTTCAGAATTAAGCAATCACATTCAAAATCATGTTAAATAGGAGTCAGTACACACCTGCCATCATTTAAAGTGCCTCTGATTAACCCCAAATTAAGTTCAGCTGTTCTAGTAAGTCTTTCCTGACATTTTCTTAGTCGCATCCTACAGCAAAAGCCATGGTCTGCAGAGAGCTTCCAAAGCATCAGAGGAATCTCATTGTTAAAAGATATCAGGAGAAAAGAATTTCCAAGGCATTAGTAGATATACCATAGAACACAGTGAAGACAGTCATCAAGTAGAGAAAATATGGCGCAATAGAGACATTACCCTCCAAAATTGATGAAAAGACGAAAATAAAACTGGTCTGGGAGGCTGCCAAGAGGCCTAAAGTAACATTAAAGGAGCTGCAGGAATATCTGGCAAGTACTGGCTGTGTGGTACATGTGAAAACAATCTCCCGTGTTCTTCATATGTCTGGGTTATGGGGTAGAGTGGCAAGACTGAAGCCTTTTCTTAAGAAGAAAAACATCCAAGCCCGGGTAAATTTTGCAAAAACATATCTGAAGTCTCCCAAAAGCATGTGGGAAAATGTGTTGTGGTCTGATGAAACCAAGGTTGAACTTTTTGGCCAGAATTCCAAAAGATGTGTTTAGTGCAAAAACAACACTGCACATCTCCAAAAGAACACCATACCCACAGTGAAGCATGGTGGTGGCAGCATCATGCTTTGGGGATGTTTTTCTTCAGCTGGAACTAGGGCCTTAGTCAAGGTAAAGAGAATTATGAACAGTTCCAAATACAGTCAATATTGGCACAAAACCTTTCAGCATGACAACGACCCAAAGCAAACATCCAAATCAACAAAGGATAATAAAGTTCACCAGAATAATAAAGTTTTGGAATAGCCCAGCCAGAACTCAGACCTGAATCCGATGGAAAATCTATGGGATGATCTAAAGAGGGCTGTGCACAGGAGATGCCCTCGTAATCTGACAGATTTGGAGTGTTTTTTCAGGGAAGATTGGGCAAATATTGCCAAGTCAAGATGTGCCATGCTGATAGACTCATGCCCAAAAAGTGCTGGAATCAAATCAAAAGGTGCTTCAACAAAGTATTTGTTTAAAATAATATGGTTGCATAAGTGTGCACACCCTTAGTTTTTTTTTTTATTTTTTCTTCCCTCCATCTAAACGATTTCAGTTTGTTTTTCAATTGAGTTATATGGTTTATAGGTCACATTACAGGTGGAAAAAGTTCTGAAATTATTTCTTTGTCTCATTTTTTTGACATCACAGAAACCTGACATTTTAACAGGGGTGTGTAGACTTTTTATATCAACTGTACAGGCTTATTTTACTGTTGTGTGTTTAGTAACACTTTAAACATGTTCGAGGTAGGATCTTGGGTGAGGTGTCTACACTGGTGCTGAACTAGGAAATAGATTTCATCCTTTGAAAATAGTGTGTGGTTCCAGATCATATCACTTTAGAATTTGTTTTTTGCATGTTTATTCTGTTCATTTTTAGATCATTTATTATTCATCACTGATTAAGGTGTATGTATGTATGTGTGTATATGTATATATATATATATATATATATATATATATATATATATATATATATATATATATATATATATAGTATTGTTTTATGGTATAGCGCCACACTATTATTATTGTGTGGCTCCAGAGCCTTGTGCTTGGAAGGAACTCACTCAAGAAGAGTGAGAACCTCCAAGCGGAGTTGAGTTGCAAAGGTCTTAGGAGTGGCTCCACCTTTTGTGAGTAACATATGTGAAATTATGATGTTGGAGAGGACAGTAAAAGCAGCAATCCAGTTAAACAAAGTGCAAAAATGGCAAAGTGCAAAAATGTTATAAACAGGAGTAAACATTGAAGGAATAGTGCTTATTTACCCCGTCACTCTCACCATGCCTACTGGGAGATCATGCACACTTGCAGTTTAGACACACAAGGATTAGTAGAATGGATAGTTGACACTGGTACCCACTTTTAAGTGACACTTCTTAGCATGTAGATTCTCTAGGATGATGGCTGGACAAAGGGCTGGCAGCCTGTACATATAGATGCAGTTCCATCGTCGTCTAGGGCTTTGACTGAAATGAAAACTGAAATTTAATGTGCCATGCGATAATATCCTGATAAAAGTAGATTTCATTTGTATAGTTATCAACTAAACCTGTGCAGACTGCCATTCAGTTTCTGACGAGCATTTGTGCTGAGCGATCAATTACGTACTATATTAAAATAACCCATTCCTTTCCAAGTTAACATACATCATTCTCTTTCTTATAAGTTCTGTTGAAAGGGGTCTCAGCCCCTGAAATATACTCACCTAATGTACACTTTTACAAATGAAATAAATGGTCTGGTGCAGCACTTCAGTCTTCGCTACATTTAGGCATTCAAAGTGTCAGGGTTTAGGGTCATCTAATGCTGGGGGGAGGTAGCTGTTTAGAGCTATAATTGTGGGGCTAATAGATTTTTAGTGCTTGGCCAGATTATTATTATACAGGATTTATATAGCTCTCACAGTTTGCTCAGCCCTGCTCCTTGGAGCTTACAGTCTAGGAAAACATGACTCAAGTAAACATTTGGAAAATAATCACACATGTGGGCTTAAAGTTTATGCTTCTGCCTTTTTCTGCTGTAACTGATCAGTTTTATAAGTTGGTGGACCACTTAAGAGTTAGGTCAACTAATTTGGAGTTGGACACCCGTTAAACACAGATTGAGCGAGGATGACCGTGGACAGTTTTATATCTCACGTTTAGAATATTGCTAGTTAATTTTCCTGAACATTTGAAATAATTTTATATTCTCATAGCAGCATATTTGAAATTCATTTTGGCAGCAAGATCATTTTTTTTTTTTTTTTTGTCAAATGTTTCCAAAACACCTGGGAACTACTTTGCAATCAATTTATATCTATACTTCTGAAACACCTGGTAACCACTTTGTAATAAATGCTTATCTCTGTACATTCTTGGTCAAAAAGTATTAAAACATTGGCATGACAGCCTGCGTCCCTTTTAAAATCTAACTGCATTCCTTTCATAGGTGATATACAGTGAGACTATATGGCTACATATATACTGGCCACCCCTAAAAATATGAACTTTCCTGGCAGTAGAGAAACTCAACGTGGGAAAAAAAACGGTACTGCGTTTAGCTTATTCATTTCGTTGGCCAGAGTACTTGCCACTGACGTAAACGGCCAATTGCTTAACCCAGCTATTGTTTAGCCGCACTTACACATGTTTTTGCTGTGTTTTGGCTTTTTTTTTTTTTTTTTTTTTTTTTTTGGGCAGAACGTTCCTCTCCTGAATGCGATTCTCCTGCGTTAAAGAGAGGGACATTTACTGACCCTAAACTCTGATAAAAGCCTATGTGTACGTGAACAGACAGGCTTTTATTGAATTGAGTTTAGGGGCTTTGGGAAAACAAAATGCCAAAAGTTGCTAAACTTGCGTTTAGGAGCAGCCAGTGTACATGAGCCTTACTTTAAATGAGAATGGTTTTCTTGCCAAAATTCATCCCCACTTAAAAGATAAGAATTTTGTACTACATTAATTTGTCTATATTGCTTTCTTGTGTTTTATTGCAGTTGAAGAGAACACAATGAGTAGCCTGCAAGAAGGCCTCATTACAAGACTCCTGACTGAAGACCTCTATCGTGATTTAAAAGCTTTAGATGTAAAGGCTGTAATCTCTGCAGTTGCTGAGCTTCTTGAGAGGCTTAAAACCTATGGTGAAGACTGCATCAAGGACAAGCACTTGGTTAGCAAGCACACTTTTTATCTACTAGTAATCGTGCATTTTTTAGTTCTGTGTATATACAATCTTAAAGTTAAAATCTAGGAAAGCATTTTTTAGATATTTCCTTTGCATAAATCATCCCTAATGATAGGTGTCCCATATGTTGGCGACGCTGTTGCATTATGTAAAATTCTTAGTTTCATTAGTCCCATCACTGGTGTAAGTGCCAAACTTCTGCCACTGAAAGTTAGTTCTGGCTGTCATACATTGAAGGGATAGTAAAAGGCTTGTGTTTCACTTCGTCCATTCAAAAAACTTAAATGAACAAAACTAAGATGTGTGCAGCAGCAACTCCACATGTGGGACACCCATCATTTATAGATTATTTTTTTTAAAAATTGTCTAAAATGTCTTTTCTTGGAGTTCATCTTTAATTTTTAAACGTAATGGCAACAACCAATCACTATAGGCATTTTATGCAATCGGCAAAGACTGCTGTTGGCTGAGTGAAATTATTACAGGCCCTGCAATGACATTCAATGTTCCCCTGTACTAGCTGAGAGAGAAGCAACAAATCTTTGCTGGTGCCAAAACGTGTTAAATAATGAATAATCTCATATGATATGTTCATGCTTTTTACTGGATTACATACAAAATACAAATGTCCGCTTTCTAAAAGTCTTTAGTTTAATTGCGCTTAACACACACCTCTCTACATAAGTGCTTGGACCTATTAACTTTTATAGGGGGATTAGTGTGCAGATTTCCCCCCATGCTAAAGTCTCATGGGTTGCTGGCTCCTATGACTTTAAGAAGTAGTTGTGGAATCATTCTTAAGGTCTGATGCCAAAGAACTGCTATTTGTTACCTTGACCTGCTCACAAGTTTACCATTTAGCAAACTCTTTTGTGCTTGCTACTTCAATATGAAGTTTGCAATGTTGTACATGCTATATAATGTAGTCCAAACGCTGTATTGTTCTTGCCCACATAGCCATTTCAAATCATAACCATTCCCCTTCATTTTTCAGTTTTTCAACCAGTGTTGTGGATTACTTGTCCGACTCCTACCAATGCTGTCTGCGTATTCGGACTTGCTCCTGTTTTACCTTACTGTGTCCTTGGCAACACATAGGGAAACTGGAAAACTGCTTTCAGTTTTGACCCAGATATTTGCCGAGCTTGCCCAAAAGGTAGGTAATGATGTCTTTGAAAAAAAAAATACTTTGCAGCATGTCTGTTTCCTTCTAAGGTATTCAGAGTTTGTGTATACATATAAACAGTATTAAGGTAAAATATGAGAAGTTATAGCTCTGCATTAATGATTGCATGTATCAAAATAGTGTCTTACTCTGACATATATTTGAAAATGGTAGTAGTACAAATATCTCTTGAGTATGGCAGTGCAAAAACTCGTCTAATAGTTGATACCTGCTACCTAGTGCCCCAGTCCCATAAAACAGTGCTGCTAAAATAAATGGAAATACTCATTGAAAAGCTGATTATCACAAGAGATGCTGGATTTTTTTAAATCTCTAGCAGCTTACAGTGTGTTTTTTAAATAATCCTGACAGTGATCCTGTTCCTTTTATCTGCTATAGACTCTGACGGTATGGTGCTGCTTGTGCAATGCTGTCACTGGAATTGGAAGCATAGTGGGTCCCTTTTTGTAGCCATGTTGTCTTTAGATAGGCAGAGAGAGCTTACCATAAGCTATGAATCACACCAATCTGCCAGTTTTGATCACATAATACAAATTGCAGTAGAAGTTGTTTGATAACACTAATGTGGCTGTTTGAAAGACATGTTTTAATAATTTCTGTGCCAATTTCAGTCATTTAATTCCCACCTCTGAGGAAAGTACAGAGTCTTGTAAAAGTGTTCACCTCTTTATCGGTTTTCCTGTTTTTTTGTTTTTTTTTCTTTTACAATCTGTAATTAACATGGATTTTATAGACTTTATACCATGTGATGTGAACATGCCTACAACTTTGAAGGTGTGAAGGTGCTTTTGATCTTGCGTGTGCATAAGTATTCACCCCCACAAAAGTCAATTCATTGTAGAGCTACCATTTGCGACAATTACAGCTGCAAGTATTTTTGGGTATGCCTCAGATGGGTTGTGTCAGTGTACAGCAATCTACAAATTGTGCAACAGATTCTCCATTGGATTGAGGTCTGGGCTTTTACATTTTTTTGTAAATGTTTCCTTTTACTCCACTTCAGTGTAGCTTTAGCATTATGTTTAGGTTCATTGCCCTGCTGGAACATGAATTTTTCAAATCTCTGGCAGACTGAAACAGGTTTTCTTCAGGAATTGCCTTTTAGTGCCCTCTGTCCTTTTCCTTAAGCCCTGACCAGTTTTCCCGTCCCTGTCGATTTAAAAGCATCCCCACAGCATGATGTTACCGCCACCATGTTTTGCTGTGGGAATGGTTTTCTCAGGGTGTCAGGAACTGTTGAGTTTGTGCCCCACACAGCGATCCCCATGATGACACAAAGGTTAGATTTTTGTTTCATCTGACCAGAGAACATTTTTCCATGTGTTTGAGGCGATTGACACATGCTGTATGGTAATGGTAAACTCCAAATATGTGTGTTTTTGTTTTGTTTTTTCTCCCCCTTTAACCAGTTCGGCTCTGGAGCAAACTTATTTAAACCCCCCCGAACATTATATTCTGAAAGCAGAGGCCCTGTAGAATAAAAAGATGATAGTTGCAATTTTTATGGCACATTTGTGCAGCTGTTTAATAAATGCAAGGAAACAATATAATAACACATTTTAGTACAAACACACAATATAATACCCATTTTTGGCAAGATATAAAATATGAGGTTGCATCAAGTAAATGGATACCAGACATGCCAAGTCTTAAAACTGCATGTGTCCGTGTTATTGCAAAAAATAATATGGTACCCAAAAATCTACATTGGATGCTTTAAAAGCCTTTAGAGCTCATCAGTTTAGTGTTAACCAGGAACACCTGTGTTTTGAAATACTGTTCTTGCACTGATACTCACAGCGATATGTCACACGTGTGGCGTGACCATGGTTTACATACACGTGCGCACCCAGGGCATGTGTGGAGCAAAGAGTGTTAAGGCATTTTTTTATAATTAAATTTTTTTACTTTCATTTATTTATTTTTTTTTACTTGATCACAATCAAAAAGGTTTACTAGACCCCTAAATGACAGCATTGGGCAGGTGACCAGTATTATTTATGGAGACATTAGTGGTCTAATAGACCCTAGAGGCTGCTTTTCACCGCATCTAAACCAGCACACAAGTTATAGAAGTTGTAAAGCATTTTAATCTCCTGGGCTCGCTCATAAACAAGGAAGCAATGAGGAAATATTCTGTATAATTGCCCTTAGTAACTACACCATGATGACTATCAAACATGCAAAGAAATTACACTGAAAACAAAGATCAGACTTGTCTATAGTCTCATTTTCTCAGCTGTCACTTACGGTTGTGAAAGCTGAACACTACAGAAACAGGATTGAAATAAAATCGATTCATTTGAGCTTTAGTGCTGGAGAAGAATGTTGTGTGCCCTGGACAGCCTATAGAATGAATAGATCAAATCGTATGATGAAGTTGTGACTATCCTAGTTTGGTCACACTGTCAGAAGAAAAAGATAACTGGTGAAGGAATTAATGTTTGAGAAGATCGAAGGAACCAGGCGAAGAGGTAGACCAACTGCTAGGTGGTTGGACACATTGACTACAGCTCTGGGGATGACACTGGAGGATCTCGCCAGACTAGCACAGTCTACTTCTTTTTAGAGCTCTTATTTATCAAGTTCCTAGGACTCGAGTTGATGGCACTTAATAATAATGAAGTTGTGTCCAAAGTTAACCACTTGCACTCCTGAGGATTTACCCCCCTTAATGACCAGGCCTCTTTTTGCTACTCGGCGCTGCACTAATTGTGATGTTCCCCTCATATTTGTTATTTAACTGTGCATTGTATTACCAATTCTTATTTCACCATGTTTGTTTCTATGTCTTGATCTGTTGCTGCCATCTGCTGGCCAGAATTTGCATGCTGCATGCCTTTGTTATAGCTAGTAAGTGTTTTCTCTGCTGGGTGTGGTTTTAGGCAAGCCTTGGTCCTGGTCACTTCCTGCAGCCATTTTTTATGTGCTGTATAGCTGTGTGACAGGACATTCAATACCCTGGGCTTGTGAAGGCATCAGTTTTTGACCAGCAGTTAGCCTCAGGAAAGATATCACAGGACAGCATCAATACCTCTACTACCTTACAGTATTGTATCACTGTTTGTCGCTGTATTTTGGACCAAATAAACCCACGCTGATTTCATTCTCGTGTATACGTTTGGATCCATCTAACCTGAACATCTGCCGTCCGGTCTGCTCCACTGCTTGGATACGAAGGTAGGAAGTTACACAGCCATTATCCGTTATACCTTCATTCGCCTTCATGTGGGGACAGAACAGTCAAAAACTGCCTTAAAGTCCATACCCCGCTACAGATTCCCTCAGAGTCCAGTACCACACTCAGGAATCTCCCTAGCAACAGGCCCACTTGCAGCAAATCTGCCCGGCTACATTGCATGTTCCACAAGCCTATGCGGAAGCACTGCACATACGCAGTATCTATAGTCTCGCCTGGAAGTCCTCCACAACTTGCCAAGCCATTCCTAAAGTCCTATATTAACTTTTGCTCGCATAATAGAAGTGCTGTCTATGCACGCTCCTTACATTGTTGTGGCCGCGCCAAAACCCCGCAATTCACTCTAAGCATCTTAGAAATTTTATCAAAGTGCCCTATCGGAGCCGTGCTGCGATTTTCAGCGCCCAATTCAAAAGTTCATTTTCTTAAAGAGACAGCGCGCCTTAAGTCAATATGGCCGAAAAGGACTTTGCACAGTTCCCCAGTGATGAACTAAAGCAAATGCAACCTGATGCTGATCATCATGAAGGGCAGGGAACAGAATCCACACTTCCAGCAGAACAAGTCGTACGACCAAGACGCTCTCTCAAACCGACAGTAAAGGTCATTGAAAATTATCACACCACGAAAGATGAGCTATGTGATAACCTGGAGGAACAATGGGAATGAGTTTCCTCCCTCATGTCCGGACTTAAATCCTCCTCAGGTGATGCCACAAGCTTACAAGTTGCCATCGGGCGGCTGGATACAGCTCAAGAAAGATACAAGAGACTGTCCACAAGGTATATAACCTTTCTAAAAGACTCTAATATCGATGAAGCCCTATCAGAACTAAGCAAGGCAGAATCAATAGACAGACAAAGAGACGTCATGGTGCTGGATGTTAAAGGTAAAGCGGAACTCTGTATCTCGCATTTGCAAGAAACTAGATCACACAGATCAAATTCATCTAAACATTCCTCTCGGTCATACAAATCATCGTGCTCAAGAAGCTCAGCCTTGAGCGACAGATTACTAGAGGCCCGCATAAACGCAGAGCAATCCAAAGCGAGACGCTCCTTCACAGAAAAAGAAGCTCTTGCAAGAGCAGAGGCCAAGAGGGCAGAAGCAGAGGCAGGGGCCAAGAGGGCAGAGGCCAAGAGGGCAGAGGCAGAAGCAGAGGCCAAGAGGGCAGAAGCAGAGGCCAAGAGGGCAGAGGCAGAAGCAGAGGCTCGAATAAAGATTTTTGAATCAGAGATGCAGGAGGAAATTGCATTAGCTAAAGTAAGACTACTTGAGCAAGCATTGAGCCAAGGTCTTGATCCAGTCTGCTTGCTACCACAGGAGATATATGATCCAGTTGACCGCACCAGTGACTATGTACTGCTAACCGCCAAAGCTAATGGACACTATTCAGTGCTCCTACTCCTTGACCTCTCTGCGGCCTTCGACACAGTCGACCACCCCCTCCTCCTCAAAAAACTACACTCCCTCGGCCTCAGAGATTCTGCTCTCTCCTGGATCTCATCCTACCTGTCACAACGCTCTTTCAGCGTTACCTATAATGCTACCACCTCCCCCTCACTCCCCCTCTCTGTTGGGGTCCCTCAAGGCTCTGTCCTCGGGCCCCTTCTCTTCTCCATCTATACCTCCTCCCTTGGCCAACTCATACACTCTCACGGCTTCAACTACCACCTCTATGCCGACGACACACAAATCTATCTCTCAACCCCCCACCTCACCCCCTTGGTCTCAGCCCGAATCACACACCTACTGAGCGACATATCAGACTGGATGTCGCTCCACTTCCTTAAATTGAACCTCTCCAAAACCGAGTTTCTTGTCTTCCCCCCAGCCCGGACACCACCCCCCATTGATTTCTCCGTCACATCCAACAACGCTACCATCAAACCCGCCCTGCAGGCCAGAGTACTGGGTGTCATTCTGGACTCCAACCTATCCTTCCAGCCCCAAGTCCAATCTTTAACAAACTCGTGCAGACTCCACCTCCGCAACATCGCCAAAATCCGCACGTTCCTAACCCCAGAAACCACTAAACAGCTCATCCACTCCCTCATCATATCACGACTCGACTACTGCAACTCCCTCCTCACTGGCCTGCCTCGCCGCTGGCTATCCCCTCTTCAGTCCATCCTGAACACGGCTGCCAGACTCATTCACCTTTCCAACCGCTCTGTCTCCGCCACCCCCCTCTGCCAATCCCTCCCCTGGCTTCCGATTGCGCAACGGATCAAATTCAAAATCCTAACGCTGACGTACAAAGCTGTCCACCATACTGCCCCGAACTACATCACTGACCTAATATCCAAGTACCGCCCAGCACGCACACTCCGCTCCTCACAGGACCTCCTTCTCTCTAGTTCCCTGGTCTCCTCCTCCCATGCCCGCCTCCAGGACTTCTCCAGGGTGTCACCCATCCTCTGGAACTCCCTGCCCCAACCCATCAGATTATCACCTACTCTCCTCTCCTTTAGGCGCACCCTGAAAACCCATCTCTTCAGGGAAGCCTACCCCACCCCCTGCTAACTTGCCTCCCTCCTCCACTCTTCCTACCACTCCATCCCCCACAGCTATCTCCTCCTGTGCCACCACCCCCTCCCTCCTAGATTGTAAGCTCGAAAGAGCAGGGCCCTTGATCCCCTCATGTTTTGCATTGTATTGGTATTGTTCTGTCACATGTTCTGTCTCCCTTTGTAATGTACAGCGCTGAGCGAACTATTGGCGCTTTATAAATACTGTATAATAATAATAATAATGTACTGAATCCGGTATCTGCGCCACCCCCAGTTTGCAGTACCGTCCAAGCCGACAACACTGAAACCTCCAAGTCAGCTCTACCTGCGGTACCACAGCCACCCACAGCACCCAAGCAACCTAATAACCGTTACCCGGATGTGCCCTCTCAAGGACGGTTGTTACAGAAAGATTGCTATCAGGCGTTTTCTGGCCTACCTCCACAGCTCAAGCAGCAGTCATCACAACATACAGAGGCTAAACGAAAGCTTAACCCTGCAGCTACATCATTCTACCCGGAAGCATCTCACCGCTTCACGCCAGGCAGCCAATACGCCCCAGGGGCATCACAAGTCGTCATGGCAACAAGCAGTGAGAAATCAGATATGTCTGAGTTTGCCAGGTTTATGGTGAGCAGAGAGCTAATCAACACCAGTCTCTCAAAATTTGATGACCGTGCTGAGAGCTACAGAGCTTGGAAGGCAACCTTCAAGGCCGCCATCGCTAACCTCAACCTAACCGCAGAGCAGGAGTTTGACCTCTTGATCAAATGGCTGGGCCCAGGCTCCACAAATCGTGTCAAGAGCCTCAGAACTGTCTACGTGGGACAAGCAGAAGCAGGTCTCGCTGCCGCCTGGCAGAGACTCGAACGTACCTTCGGCAGTGCAGAAGCAATAGAGAAGGCCCTATTCAAGAGACTGCAGAACGTTCCAAGGATCAATCTCAAGGATGTCCAGAAGCTTCAGGATTTAAGTGATCTGCTCATGGAGCTGGAGCTTGCCAAGGGTGACCCTCGTCTGTCCGGGCTGTGCTACCTGGATACGGATCACGGAGTGAACCCAATTGTCGCGAAGCTACCATACAGTCTACAAGAAAAGTGGGCGGCATCAGTCTCAAGGTACAAAAGAGAGCATGACATCACTTTTCCCCCATTTATTCACTTCTGTAGATTTATCGATGAACAGTCCCAGATGAGGAATGACCCCAGCCTCGACTTCCTGGAGTTCAACACTACAGCTTCAGCAACATCATCGTCAAGGTATGAAAGCATCATGCATAAACACAGAGACTGCAAGAGCAGCGTGAGTGTTAGAAAGACTAACCTACCATCTCCTGCAGTACCCACGGGGTAAACCGTACACTACCTCATCAGGAGATAAGACCTTCAATCGTGAATGTCCCATTCATAAAAAACCACACTCTCTGAACAAATGTAGAGGGTTTAGATCCAAAACCATACAGGAGCGCAAGAAAATCCTCACCGAGCTCGGGGTATGTTTCAGATGCTGCGCTTCATTGGAGCACATGGCTAAGGACTGTAAATCTGTCATCAAGTGTGAGGAGTGTCCTAGTGAAAGACATGCCTCAGCTATGCACCCAATCTCACTCTCCAGAGATTCACCCACTGCCGTCACCACCAGTCCTGCTCCAAGTGATGGCGGGGAGCCCCAAAATTACGCTAATGCAGCGACTGCTGTTTCCTGCTCATGCCTGGACGTATGTGGGGAGGGCCAGTGCGAGAAATGTTGTGCCCGAATATGCCTGATCAAGGTCTACCCAGAGGGACTACCAGAAAAGGCAGTAAAAATGTATGCCATCATTGATGACCAAAGCAACCGGTCCCTAGCAGGTCCTAAATTCTTTGAAGCCTTTGGAATAAAGGGACCATCCGAACCCTATACCTTAAACACCTGCTCGGGCCGCATAGAGACTAGCGGCAGAAGAGCACAAGGATTCATCGCTTCTCCTGTCAGTGGGGATACGGAAATACCCTTACCGATGCTGATCGAATGTGATCAAATACCCAACCATAGAGATGAGATTCCTACCCCAGAAGCTGCATTTCACCAACCTCACCTAAGGCACCTAGCCAACGTTATCCCACCTTTGGACATCAACGCCGAGATTCTACTCCTGCTCGGCAGAGACAATCTAAGGGTACACAAGGTGCGTCAACAGTGTAATGGTCCTGACTATGCACCATATGCCCAGAGACTGGACTTGGGATAGGTAATCATAGGAAATGTATGCTTAGATCAACCAGGAATTGACTCCTTCAAAACGTACGTGTGTGCAGATGGACGCACAACTTGCATTAAGCCGTGTCCACATCACTATGAGGTGAGAGAGAAGTCTCCAGGCCTCGTACAACTACCTGACGTCATTACTCCCCTCTTTGCCGACAACTTGGGGAGATCAGTCTTTCATACAACCAAGGACGACGATAAAGTAGCCTTGTCAGTAGAGGACAGAGAATTTGTCGAGATAATGGACCGTGAGTTCTTTAAAGACGAAACCAATCACTGGGTTTCTCCATTACCCTTCCGAGCTACTAAGACTCCCGAACAACCGGGAACAAGCTCTATCTAGATTTAACTCTCTTCAGCGTACCATGAACAGCAAGCCTGAAATGAGAGAACACATCGTCGCCTTTATGGATAAAATATTCCGTAACAACCATGCAGAACCAGCTCCATCCTTAAGGAAGAACGACGAGTGCTGGTACTTGCCTTCATTCGGAGTATATCATCCACGAAAACCTAATCAAATTAGGGTTGTCTTTGATTCAAGCGCCAAACATCAAGGTGTATCTCTTAACGATATTCTTCTCACAGGTCCTAATCTGACTAATAACCTAGTCGGAGTGCTGATGAGATTCAGGAAAGAGCTTGTCGCCATCACTGCTGACATTGAACATATGTTCCATTGTTTTGTAGTCCGAGAAGACCACCGGAATTTCCTCAGGTTCCTGTGGTACAAGGACAATGACACCAACGCAGAGATGATGGAGTATCGTATGAGGGTACATGTGTTTGGAAACAGCCCTTCACCAGCCGTAGCGACTTACGGGCTTCGGAGAACTGCAATAGAGGGGGAATCTGAGTATGGTACAGATGCCAAAGACTTTGTGGAAAAAGACTTCTACGTGGATGACGGGCTCAAATCGCTACCAACTGAAGAAGCGGCTATCAATCTGCTCAAAAGGACTCAAAATATGTTGTACCAAGCTAAACTTAGACTACACAAAATTGCTTCAAACAGCCTAACCGTAATGAGAGCCTTCGAGCGAGGTGATCATGCACCTGGATTCAAAGACATTAACCTGGGACTGGACAGTCCACCTGTGCAGAGGAGCTTGGGCCTCAGATGGGATCTCTCGGCTGACTCCTTCGGTTTTCAAATAAGTTGTGCAGACAAGCCATTCACAAAACATGGTGTCCTATCAGTGGTAAACAGCCTATTTGATCCGCTGGGATTTGTAGCGCCCATCGTCATACAAGGTAAATCCCTACTGAGACAACTTTCTGAAACCATCAAGGATTGGGATACCCCACTTCCCTCCGATAAAGAGCAAAAATGGGAAGCCTGGAAGCAATCTTTGTGTGCTTTGGATGAGATCCACATCCCAAGATGCTATATTAAAACCTCACTTCTAGCGTAAAGAAGGAACTCCACGTGTTCTCGGACGCCTCCACAGAGGCCATAGCAGCGGTCGCCTATCTGAAGGTCACAGAACCCAACAAGCAAAATCACGTTGGATTCGTCTTTGGTCCAGAGTTTCTGCTAAGACAGGCGGACGAATGTGTACAGGAAGTTTTCAGCATCCAGGATCCGGATAATGATCCAGAAATCCGCGCTGAAGTTAGTGCATTGGTCACTGGAACAAAGCAAACCTCCAGCCTCGGTTGCCAGCGCTTTGAACGTTTCTCTAGTTGGACGAGACTCGTCAGGACTATCGCAAGGTGGCGAAAGGAGTATCTTAATATTCTTCAAGGAAGAAGAAAGTGGCAACACCACAAACCAAACCTAAAAGAAGGTGACCTCGTGTTAATGAAGGAGCAACACACCGCACGGATTGACTGGCCTATGGGACTAATTACAAAGGTTCTTCCTAGCAAGGATGGCAAGGTCCGTAAAGTGGAGTTGAAGATCTTCAGAAAGGGTGAGCTTAAAATGTTCGCAAGGCCAATTAATGAACTCATTTTGATACTACCCATCGAGAACATTCCTGCTGGGTGAACTCTACTGAACTTGAACTTTGTGGTTCTTCTCTATCCCAACTCGAAATCTACTATATTGTTATGTTTATTGCATTCTAACATGTTCTTTGTTACAGGTTGTTTTATATTTTATGGACATTCGTCCTAGTGAAATCCCTTATGGAATTTCAGACGGGGAGTGTGCTGTTCCCCTCATATTTGTTATTTAACTGTGCATTGTATTACCAATTCTTATTTCACCATGTTTGTTTCTATGTCTTGATCTGTTGCTGCCATCTGCTGGCCAGAATTTGCATGCTGCATGCCTTTGTTATAGCTAGTAAGTGTTTTCTCTGCTGGGTGTGGTTTTAGGCAAGCCTTGGTCCTGGTCACTTCCTGTAGCCATTTTTTATGTGCTGTATAGCTGTGTGACAGGACATTCAATACCCTGGGCTTGTGAAGGCATCAGTTTTTGACCAGCAGTTAGCCTCAGGAAAGATATCACAGGACAGCATCAATACCTCTACTACCTTACAGTATTGTATCACTGTTTGTCGCTGTATTTTGGACCAAATAAACCCACGCTGATTTCATTCTCGTGTATACGTTTGGATCCATCTAACCTGAACATCTGCCGATCCGGTCTGCTCCACTGCTTGGATACGAAGGTAGGAAGTTACACAGCCATTATCAGTTATACCTTCATTCGCCTTCATGTGGGGACAGAACACTAATTCAACTGATAATTGTGCAGTCATGCAATGCTGTACCCAAACGAAATTTACGTCCTTTTTTTCACACAAATAGAGCTTTCTTTCGGTGGTATTTGATCACCTGTGCACTTTTATTTTTCACACTATAAACAAAAAAAGACCAAAAATTTTGAAGAAAACAATATTTTTGACTTTCAGCTATGAAAAATATATAGTAAACTCAGTTAGTTATAAATTTTGGCCAAAATGTATTCTGCTACTTTTTGGTAAAAAAAAAAAAAATCCCATTAAGTGTATATTGATTGCTTTGTGTGAAAGCTATAGCGTCTACAAACTATGGTGTAGATACTTCAATTTACGCCATTTTTTTGCTATACAGCGCTGCGCTAGTTTAACGGACAATTGCGCGGTCATGCAATACGGTACATAAATTAAATTTGTCCTTTTTTTCACACAAATAGCGCTTTCTTATGGTGGTATTTGATCACTTGTGCAGTTTTTATTTTTGGCGCTATAAACAAAAACATTATTGAAGAAAAACAAATTTTTTGAAAAAAAATTCTCATTTCGGTCATAAAATATTCAAAAAAACAAATAAATTTAGGCCAAAATGTATTCTGCTACATGTTTTTGGTTAAAAAATCCCAGTAAGTGTATATTTATTGCTTTGTGTGAAAGTTATATCATCTACAAACTATGGTATAGATAATGGAATTTACACAGCTTTTACGTTCTGACTGCCCATCACATTTCTTGAGGTGCTAAAATACCAGGATAGTACAAACACCCTCAAATGACCCCTTTTTGGAAAGTAGACACCCTAAGCTATCTGCTGAGAGGCATATTGAGTCCATGGAAGATTTATTTTCCACAAGTTTCTGGAAAATGTCAAAAACATTTTTTTTTTTTTTTTTTTTACACAAAGTTGTCATTTAAATGGTTTATTTCTCACACAAGCTATGGGTATATGTGGAATTACACCCCAAAATACATTCTGTTACTTCTACCGAGTATGAGGATACCACATGTGTGAGACTTTTTGGGAGCCTAGCCACATACAGGAGCCTGAAATCCAATGACCACTTTGAAAGCCTGAAGGTGCGTAACTTCCTCATTTCACTTCCTCAATACCTATCACAGTTTCACAGAAGGTCCAGACATGCCAGGATAGCACCACCCCCCCCCCCCCCCCAGATGACCCCTTTCTATCTAATCTAATTTTTTTCTCACAAGGTTTTGAAATATAACAAAAGAATAGCAAAAAATTATGTTTTTGTTTCTTTTCTTCATTTTCCAAAAACTTGTGGCAACAAATGAGATCTGCAAAATACTCCCCATGCTTCTTATCAAATTCCTTGGGGTGTCTACTTTCCAAAATGGGTCATTTGGGGGGGGGGGGGGGTTAGGTGCTATCCTGGCACTTCATGGCCTCCGCAACTGTGATAGGTAGTCAGGAAGTGTAATGAGGAAATAAAGCCCTTTAAAAGCCTGAAGGTTCTTATTGGATTTTGGGGTCCTGTACTTGGCTAGACTGCCAAAACGTCTCACGTGGTACCCACATACTCAGGAGAAGTAGCAGAATGTATTTTGGGTAGTAATTCCACATATACCCATGGCATGTATGAGCAATAAATCATTTAAGTGACAATTTTGTGTAAAAAAAAAAAAAAAAAAAATTTTTTTTGTTTTTTTCCAAAAACTTGTAAAAAATAAATTCTTCTATTGATTCAACATGCCTTTCAGCAAATAGTTTGGGGTGTCTACTTTCCAAAAAGAGGTCGTTTTGGGGGGTGGGGGCGTTTTATGCCCAGCATTAGAAGTTTATGCCACACATCACTCACTCTTCTAACCACCTGAAGACCAAGCCTTTTCTGACACTTTTTGTTCACATGAAAAAAATCTGTATTTATTGCTAGGAAATTAATTTAAACCCCCAAACATTATATATTTTTTTAAAGCAGAAACCCTAGTGATTAAAATGGTGGGTACTACAATTTTTTATGGCACATAGTACTTGCACAGCGGTTTTTCAAAAGCAAATTTCTTTTTTTATAAAAATACACCTTTTTTTACTTTTAATGCACAAAAACACAATATATTGGCCAATTATTTGGTAACATATAAAAGATGATGGTATGCCGAGTAAATAGATACCAAACATGACATGCTTTAAAACTGCGCATGCCCCGTGCAATGGCGACAAACTGCATACATTTTTAATATCCATAGACAACGCTTTAAAAGCTACCATTTTCGATTTACAGAGGTCTAGTGTTAGAATTACTGCCCTTGATGTGACATTCACGGTGATACCTCATGTATGTCGCAACATCTGTTTACATATCGACACAGGGTCAATGCTTGTGCACACAGGTATGCGCATGCAAGCTTTTTGTTGTGTTTTTTGGGGGGGGGTTTTTTTGTTTTTTTGTTTTGCTATTTTGATTTTTTTTAATTATTTTTACACTGTACCTTTTCATTTAATTTTTTTTTTTTAATCACTTTTAATGCTATCCCAGGGAATGCAAATATCCCCTATAACTTCAATGGGCATTGTCATATATTCTTTTTTCAGAAATCTGGGGTCTATCAGACTCTAGATATCTCCTCTTCCCTTACATTATCTAATCAAACCAAAATCGGTGTGATCAGATGCTTTCCCAATGTACAAATGGCGCTGTTTTATATCTTGCGAACCTGAAGTGATGAAATGATCGTAGCTTCTGATTTCTTAGGCTATAGAGATGATTGGCACCACTCTGGTATCCAATCAGCTCTATGGTCAGCTGGCAGAAACACCGGCTGCATTCACAGGTTCCCCTGATGGCACGGGACTGTCGAGAAGGCAGTGGAAGGCAGCGGGGGGGCATCATCTCCTGCTGCTTGTAACAGTAATCCTGCAGCTAATTAGCCAGTAGGATTGCTTTTACATGAAAGCCGATCGCCAGCTGAAAAAAATGATACCAGGATGATGCCTGCAGCTGTAGGCATCATCCTGGTATAACCAAAGTCCAGTGATGTAGCAGTACATCGCTGATCCTTGTTGGTTATATATGCTATGTTCTTTCTTTTTTTTTTTTTTTTGTATGTAGCCTATGGGGGCTGAATGAAAAAAAGAGAAGAAATCTCTGCCAGAAAGTGTGTGTGGTATGCCCACCATTAGAATATTCCTCCCTGCATCCACCCACTTCTAATGGTGGGCACACATTAGGTCACACTTTGCCACATGCGCCAGTTCCAAGATTGAACAAATGTCTAAATAGTGGCACGCTTGACTAAAAATTGTCCACGTGTAAGTGGTACCCCATATGGAAAAAGGATGACACCAAGTCCCAAACGATCTTGTCACTACTCTTCATGTAGTCTGGGCATCCGGTGGGCTCCTCGTGACTATCCTTTCCCTCGTAAATCCGAAACTTATAAGTATAGCCTGTTGCCCTCTCACAGGTCTTTTACATCTTGACCCCATATCTGGCACGCTTGCTGGGGAGAAATTGTTTGAATGCAATGCGGCCAGAAAAATTAATGAGGGCTCATCAACACAGATTTTTTGCTGGGGAGTATAGACATCTGCAAATTTTTGGTTAAGGTGATTTGCGAGGGGCTGAATTTTGTGGAGCCAATCAAATTCAGGGTCACCCCGAGGATGACAGTGCATTGTCGTTGAAATGCATAAAACACATTATACACTCATATCTATGCCTGGCCATGGCAGCAGAGAACACGGCATATGATGAATCGGGTCTGTGGACCAATACAACAGCAATTCATTTTTTTTAGTAATGCCCATGTTGAGGGTTAGGCCCAAAAAAAATGCACATTCGGAAACCATAATGAGTTTCCATGCGACTGGTTTGGCAAGGTTTGAATTTGGGTTGGTGGCAATAAATTGTGCATATAAATTGCTTTGATCCACAATCAACGCATACAGATATTCCGTGAAAAACCGCTCCAAAAAATCAAGGGGAGTAGTTAAATTTGCTATTTCCACCTGAATTCCGGGTTGGGCAGTGAATGGGGGAAGTACAGGTGCTGCAGAATTTGTGGGCTGTCAATCGGGATTTGCAAGCACATCTGGAAGGATACTAGGAGCTCTATGGGTCTGTGTGCGAATTCTTGGTGGCTGCAGGACAATACTTTTGCTCGCCACCGCACCGGCTTGTACTGGACTTATGGGACTCGCCACGTCACCAAGTCATACTGCAGTGGTGGTGCTATATAAATCCTGTATAATAATAATACCAACAGTTTTCTCAGCGCTTTACAGTATAACGGGAGACAATACAAGAGGGTTAGGAGGGCCCTGATCCTGGGAGCTTACAATCTAAGAGATATGTGAAAGTCCAAGATGTACTAGACCGCTGGTGCTCGCCAGTTCAGCAAAAGGTAGCGCGGCACTAGTACTGGCACTCTGCTGCATATGAGTCCTCAAAATTTACCGACAAGTGCTAACAGAGATCAGGCCTGATTCTGCAAACACTGTGGTTTTGTGTGCAAAGTATCAAGTGACAGTGACCTACTGACACTGCATTTGCTGGGGGAGAAGGGGTGGGTGGGGGGGTAAGCGTAGGGGCTAAATGCAGGTGTTGGCCGGGGCTGATCCCGCTATAGCTGTGTTTTTGGGGACGCTATACTAATGTCAACGCTGGTATAGTGCTGATCTTATCAAAGATATTGATCCGTTCAGACACCATACTAGCAATGGAGTTTTATTGTGCGTGAGCGTGTTCCTGGCATTCAAGGGGTTAAATGTGATGACTGGTGTACTGACAGGCAATCTGATGGCCATCTGGGAGGGGTGTGAAAACCACGGGAGCACAAATCATGTATGTGTGTGTGAATATATATATGTATGTGTGTGTGTGTATGTATATATAATGTGTGTGTGTGTATATATATATATATATATGTATGTGTGTGTGATTGTGCACACCCATGCCACCCTGTAGCAGTATTTCTGCTATAGGGCGGTCAGGAAGCAGTTAGAGAATCGGTGTGTTACGGCGCTGCGTTACTTTAACTGACAATTGCGCGGTTATGGAACACTGCACCCAAATTAAATTTTCATCCTTTTTTTTTTCCCCCACGAATTGTTCACTGTTTGATATGCCATACAAAAATGCAAGTTAAACCTCTTTCATTCTAAGAAGCCATATATGAACATGATCCAGCCATCTTCCCTGGGCCAAAGCTCATTAAAAATGGTCAGTTGCAAAGTTTAAAACTGTTCAGTGGTCAGACAAGTCAAACTTTGACATTCTTTTTGGAAACTGTTAGTGCCACGTCCCCCAGACTAAAGAGGAGAGTGACCTTCTGGCTTGTTCTCAGTTCAAAAACCTGCATGATGGTTTGGAGGTGCAGATACATGTCTTCCCTGTGTTTTCTAGAAAGCCTGTCACTGCCAAATTCTTGCTACTGACATCATTGCTAGTGTGACATGCTAGGGTACACCCAAAGCCTTGCAGCAAGCTGCTACAACATTACAATGCATTAACACCTTAAGAACCACTTTCATGTGACAAAAGGAAGCATAGAGATGCCTTTGCTGAAATCTTGTAAATTCCAGTTGCCTTGCTGTTTCTGGCTTAAAGCGTATTTCCACGTTTTGTAGTCAAATTTGAGAAAAAACCCCTATGTTTGTGTTCCCATTCACACAGCATACCTAAAAATGTTTTTTTTTAAATCCCTCTTACCTTTTTAGATGTTTCTAATGAGGAGTCATGGCAGATTCTAATATTTTCTGGAAAGTCCCACAGTGACTATCCCAAACAGACTCTAGCTATCTTTCCTTACACCCCGGTCACATCAAACCCTACTTTGAAATTGCGAGACTTAGTGAAGTCGCACCATTTCAAAGTCTGATGACATGCCGATTTCAGGTGCGATTCGCAAGACTGACACAGATGTCTATGCAAATCGCACCAAAAGTAGTGCATGTACTACTTTATAAATATACGTATGACTGCTCTAATTGCGAACAATAGGCCGTGATTTGGCATGCGATTTGCAAGTTGCATGGCATGCAAATCGCTTGCCAATTCACATCCAGTGTGACCATGGTCTTAACATACATTCAGCAGGGCAGTTTGTAAATATTTAACCCTATGTTAGGACAGACAGTGTTCAAATCTAATTTACTGCGGATAATGAACTGAAAACACAATACAGACAAGATTATTTATATTAAATATTACTCAACAGTGCCCTCCTCAACGTCACAAAAAGGGGAGGACATGTAAAGATTTTTAAGCAAGTAAAAATACCTCAATTTCTAATTTTTTCTTATTTATTTAAGTTAAGCTAGGTTAATGGAAACCTGTACCAAATGTAAATTAGGTGTTATCCCAATCAGTCTACAAAAGTGAAAATACACTTTAAGTACTTTGGTGTCACTGAAGAATTCCTATTCTTCATACTTGTTCTGTATCAAGTGACAGCTAGGGAACTATTCTGAAAAGCACAAATATGCAAAAGTAGCCTCCATGATTCTTACCATTCTCTCAAGTCCCATAAAGAAACATGGTAGGTGACGCAAGTTTACAATTGATTCTTTATTTGTGTTGCCAATCAATAGCAAAGGTTTATTTAAATGTACCAAAAGTAGTTGTATATGATGATACCTGTTTTGTAGGGATTCTGTCTTCCAAAAGAAATCATTGAAGAAGCAGCTGGAGAGGGTGCAACAGAGTTCCATGATTATGAGGGAGGTGGAATAGGAGAAGGAGAAGGCACGAAAGACGTGAGCAATAAAATTGAAAATGAAGATCAGGTATGGTAATTCTTTGCACTGCATTATTCTTGCGTTTTCTTTTTTGCTAATGCCTAACTTTGATAGCACCATTACATAGGAGTTACTTTGTAAGCTGCATAAATTATAAATCCAAATATATATCTTACTGTGATTTGCAGCCTGGTGATGACAGCTATATTCAATGCCTGGAGGAGGGTCTGTTTTTAACTTTGTCATGTAATTTCCCTTTGTTTTCTGGAACTACATGTCCCATGATTTGAATCCTATTTTTTTTCTTTACTTGGGTGGAATAGTAGGCATAGTGGTGGGGGCGTTGTTGGCTAAGTGGTGTACCTGTCACAACGTTGGCAGGAGAGAGGAGGAAGCAGAAAGGTTAGCAGTGCAGATGGGCTTATTGTTCATTGTAGTAATCCTGCCCACAGCAGTTACAGGCAGCGGGTTGGCGCTCTCACATCATTGCATGAACTACATGGGGACATTGAGGGAAACTACCTTGATTGGGAAAATTATTCCGCTCCCCACAACAGGAAATATGAAAGTACCTGGAAACAGTACATTTTCCTGAGGATATTGATGGATGTGTAAGAACTATATTTTTGCAAAATGTACGGAAGTAAAAAGTACATTAGTGCCACTACACAGTTAGAATTTTACTTTTGGCAGCAGTTTAGCTTTAAAGTGTTAATAAACCCAAGACCCTACATTCTTCTATCTGGTCTCCCACAGTACACAGAACATGGAAATGCACTTATTTTAGTAAATATAAACTGCTAAATTCCTTTTCTCAGCAGCAGTTAGAGCAGTCTTGTGACTTCGATCAGTGTCCAGCAGAGCACATGTTAAAGCTTGTAGGAAGAGTTTTTTCTTTCTGCTCTAGTAGGATGTAGAACCCCTGTCTGGACAGTGCTGATTGTCCCTGTGCTGATCACATGCACTCTCCCAAGGAAAAAAAGAAAAACTCATTTCTAGTAATACACACAAAACTGATCATGTGCAAAGTGTTTCCACACTGTCTTATCAGGAGATAAGAGGGGGGACACTGGAAGAAGGGGAGGATCATAGAAGTCAGGATCAAACAGCCTTTTTATACAATGAAGACAATTAACCCTGTAGGTTCCATTGAGTATAACAAGCATGCTTTACTGCATATACAGACTGATTTTACTGTTGTTGGTTTATTAACACTTTGACTCAAAATGCAAACTTCTATAAACATAAATTGCATTTCCTAACCTAATCAGTGCATAATGATTGCAGCATTTATTGTTCTTCCGACACTGTATCAGGTGGGTGCATACAAAAGTAGTTTTTGGATATGTGGGCATGGATTCATGTCTCTATAAAATCATATATAAAATTCATATTAATCTTATGATACAGAGGAACGGATTCCTAGACCATGGATTATAAGCCGCTACCTTCTGGCTAGACACTGGCAAAAGCTTTGCTAGGACCACCCCCTCACCTCTGTGTATCCATATAATCCGACCCACGCTGTGAGATTGCAGTTTTTATGGGAGTGTTCTTAGACAATGGATCACTTCTACTTGAGAAGTTTTTTTTTTTCCCCCCCTATTTTTCACAAATTTTTTTTTCTTTTTCATCTGACACATATATCAAGATCGGACTGCTTATTGCCTTATAGCTCACTAGCAGTTTCCAAATTGCTTACCCTCTATGTACAGTTGCAAGAAAAAGTATGTGAATCCCTTGAGATTACGTGGAGTTTTGCATGAATTGGGCATGAAATGTGCTCTGAACGTCATCTAAGTCACAACAATAGAAGAACACAGTCTGCTGAACATAATGCTACACAAACATGAGATGTTGCCATGGTTTAATTGCACATAACATGTAAACATTCACAGTGCAGGGAGGAAAAAGTATGTAAACCTTTGGACTTAATAACTGGTTGACCCTCCTGACCCGCGGTTGCCTCTCCATAAGAACTTTCTTGGGTTATGCTGGTGGGCTATTTCAAGACAGCTAGTGCCTATTTTTTTGTACACTAAGTCAGACTCCTTTTTGTCTGTCTGGTCCCATGTTTTGTCTGCACAACACGCATCTTTCTCACTCACAACCCTCAGGCTCTGACCTGATCTCTGATATGCCCTTCCCTGACCATATCTGTGTTGCGATTTACCAAGTCACTCTGTTCCCAGGTTGCAGTTTACCAAGTCACCCTCGCCTTCTCAAAGCTTGGGCCTCTACTATTGGTCAACTCCATTTGCCAGTTTAGTACTGGAAAGTTGTTGCATTGCCCTTGTTCTCAGTGCTTTCCCTCACACTCCTGTGGGCTGAAGAAAACTGGTGCTTAGAACAACTCAGTCTCAGCATGGTGCTGCTGTGGAGCGAGAGCAGGCTGCCCTTCTTGTCTCCCCTTATGTGACATATCACATGACCAGAGATTGGAATAAGAGGCTACCTTCATTCTCGGCAGGTGCCGCCCTGAGGTGTGAACTGTGAGTACACACAGGAAGGAGGTGGAACAACTCAGTCCTAGGTAGGCATTGTATAGTATATTCAGTCATTATTAAGAACGGCAAGTACTGTTTAAGCAAAGTATGAAAAGTTACTAAAACATGAAATGTCTGTTATTTTAATATGCTACTGCATGTTTTTGTTCCCCTCAAATTCCTTCCTGATTTGCCCAAAACAGTTGAGTGGAAGGAGTTTTGGTGATCCTATTAGCTGTGGACTGGCCCAGGTAGGTGTGGTACTCCAACCTGATCACACTCCTGCAAGATGCTTAATGGGCTCTTCAGGTCATCCAGATCTTTTCCAAGGACTGGTTTATCATCTTGGTTCAAGTCTCTGGCTTTGACAGAAGGAACAGGATCCTCTCCGAATCTGTGATTCCCATGATGCTGAAAGTAAAGCATAGTGCAAGGAAAGAAAATTTCATCACTTTCCAGAAATTCACCCTGGGACAAATCCTGGCCTCTGCACTTTGACTTGGATCAGCATTTGGTGTCTCGTACAATCAAGGGGCAGATATTAGCACAAGGTGTCTCTCGTTAGCTCTCTGTTCGCTCCTCTGTGACTCCATATAGGATGTAAATTTCGATCTCAGGGATATTTCTGTTCTAATTCACAAAGTTGCATTTCTTGATGCCGTCACCTCTGCAAATTGTATGTCTGAGATAGCGGCTTTGTCCTGTAAAGAACCCTTCTTAATCAGGAACAAAATGGTGTTTAGGTCTAGAGCCTCTTTTCTTCTTCTTTTGGCCGTTCACCTCAGCCAGGACACTAATCTTCTTTCCTGCTCCAGTGCACCAGAAGATGATCTCCCTCTATTGTCTGGATGTTATTTGAACTGTACTTGGTCTTTCTAATGGAAAAACTAGCTGCAAGATTGTTTTTTTTTATCCTAGCTTCTCTTCCAACCATTTTTTGATGTCTCAGAAAGGTCTTCATTCAAGCTTATGAATTTTCTGGCAAGGCATACTGTACTAGATTTATAAGTGCTTCTTGGGCACCAGGCTACTGTTTCCCAAATCTTCAGTACTGCCGCCTTCTGTTCACACAGGTTGATAGTCAGGTCTATTTTGATGTCTGTTTTAGGTGTAAGTTCTTTTTAAGTAACTGTTTGAGCTTTAGGCAGTCCCCAGTTCTGTAGTTTTATTTTTTTTTTAAATGGGAGTCCGTGTTTTGTTATACCCACCAGTTGGACTGATTTTGGACATCTTATTGTTGACTCGATTCCTGTGTACATCAATGAACACTAGGTAAAATGGAATTTTTGTATTTGCCGTAAAATGCATTTCTTGTAGTTCATTAGGGGACAGGAGTCCCCCACTCCTCTGTGTCTAGGATTATACTCATGGTACTGCTGTTCTACAAAACTGAGATACATTGGAAATAGGAAGGTTTATACTAAGCTCCTCACTGTAGTTACTGGCCAATGTCAAAATTCTCATGTGTGTGAAAGTATAACCCAACAGTCACTGAATTCCTGTGTCCCACAATGAACTACATAAAATGAAGTTTACAGTAAAAACTAAATTTTATTTTATCCCAATGTCCAAGTAGCTCCTCTGTAGTATTAAAATCATACTTTAGTTTGTCTGAAAGTACAACTATTGCTTCCCTTCCTGGTGTGGTTCTTATACATGAAAGCGAGTTTCATTTGTCCCTCCCCCTTCCCCTCTTGTGCATTCACAGAGTGTATTGTGTTCTGTGGATTGTTTACAATATATAAGGCATTCTATGAATAGAGGGAAGCACCTATCGCTTCTATGTATGAGAGCAGCAGCTGATACTTATATTGTTGTACTGTTAAGCATGAATGAAAGTGTGATTTTTAAACTGAGGAGCAGTCTGGAAGTGGGATAAACATTAGAGATAACTTTTTACGTACCATTAGTTACAAAACCTTTGTCTTAAAGTGGAACTTCAGTCTCTCAACCACCATGGCCTATTTTTAATACTTATGCTGCTAGCATTCGTAAATAAATAGCAAAGTATATCATATTTAAATTTTTATTATTTTTTTTTTTCACATTTCTTTAGTTCTTGGTTTCCATGCCTAGGTAAATGATGTCCGCTGTCTTCAGGAAGGGAGAGAGGGTTCTTAGCTCAGCCAATACCTGAGCTAAAGGCAGATGGATACCAAGAAATAAATGCTACATGAATCATCTGCCCTTAATCAAGATGGCAGAAATGCCAGGGGGTGTTTTTCAAAATAATTTTTCTGCAAAATAAAACATGGAGACGTGGATGGATGTGTGTGTTTTTTAATTTTAACAATGAATTAAATAGCATTTTTGGTTTGTGGTGCTCAGATGCAGTGTAGCTCCACTTTAAGTTTCCGTTAGTGGTTCTAAACGCAAAACATTTTTTACCTTAATGCATTCCCCCCACCTTTGGTACCATAGGCTCCTGCTGCTGTCAGTCAAACCCCTGTAAGGAGGGAGAGGGCATGGTTTAACAGTGCTTTTTCTCTATGGACACCCACAGCCTGGCTCAATAGTGTGCATACACAGGTTCCCCCATAGCAGGCTTGCTAAGGAGGAACCTGGAACAGGGAGAAGCAGACAGCGCCAGCAGAGGGAGATGGGGCAATGAACCGTTCTATGCAATATCATTGCACAGAGCAGGTAAGTATAATTTCTTTTTTATTTAAGGCAAAAAATCCTTTAAAATCACTTTAAATTCCACAATTTTTGCCAGGCATTCATATACAATATATCTAATTTTTTTTTTTTTTTTTTGTCTATTAACACTGCTGTGATAGGTTGAAGACGTCATGCAAAAAGGCCAAGAAAAAGAGGAGGAGGAGGATCCCAATTCTAAGCCAGATATAAAAGAGGAAGATAATGCCATTGAGATGTCTGAGGACTTTGATGGGAAAGTGCATGAGGGGGACAAAGCAGAAGGTTAGAAACTTGAAGTTTGCTGAGAAGAAACATTTTTTATTTAGGTAGCCTTGTGATATCTCTCACTCTTGACATAATAAATATTAATATACATACATATATACACAGCGGCTAAAATAAGTATTGAACACCTCACCATTTTTCTCGGTAAATATATAGAAATTTTCATCACATCAGTAACCATCCATTCAATCTATACATACAAAGAAACCAAAACAAATAAGTTCAGAAATTAAGTTGTGTAATAAAATGGAATGACATGGGGAAAAAGTATTGAACACAAAAATAAAAGGAGGTGCAAAAAGGCATGGAAAAGCCAAGACACCAACTTATATCGATAAGCAATTATAAAGCAATCCTGCCCCTTGTCAGTGAAAATAATATCAGCTGGTTCAGTCTCAACTGATGGCCTACATATAGGTGTTTCATTACCAAGGTGTGTTGCACAAGAAACATCTCATGGGTAAAAAACAAACATTGTAACATTGGTTACAGAAGGATTTCTAAACTTCTGAAGGTTCCAGTGGTACTGGCAAACTTCACAACCTTGAAGGAAGAAAGAATGGAAAAATGTACCAAGACATTTTTAATAAAAAATCTGCCATCGATCAGGATGCTGAAGATGAAACGAGGGTGGAAATTTCAGAAAGACGACGATCCCAAACGCAAATCCATGGAAACTCCCAATTGGTTTCAAAGAAAATAAAGCTGCTAGAATGGCCCAGCCAATCACCTGACTTGAATCCAATAGAAACTCTATGGAAAGAACTAGAGATCAGAGTTCATAGAAGAGGCCCACGGAACCTTCCAGATTAGAAGACTGTGTGTGGAAGAATGGGCCAAAATCACACCTGAGCAATGCATGCGACTAGTTTCTCCATACAGGAGGCGTCTTGAAACTGTCATTTACCAACAAAAGAGTTTGTACGAAGTATTAAATAAATTTCAGTTAGTGCGTTCTATACTTTTTCTGTCATTCCATTTTAATATACACAACTTAATTTCTGATTTTATTTTTTTTTTTTGTTTCTTTGCATGTATGGATTGCATGGGCGGTTACCGACGTGGTGAAAATTCAATGGCGCCTTTAGAAATACATTCACCAGCCACTTTATTCGGTACACCTTGCTAGTGCCAAGAAAATATCCCCCTCACCATTACACCACCAACCTGAATCGATGATACAAGGCAGGATGGATCCATGCTTTCATGTTTGCACCAAATTCTAACCCTACCATCTGGGTGTCTGCCCATTTTACTCTGACATCCACAAGCCATTTTCATCCACACAACTGCTGCTCACTGGATCCTTTCTCTTTTTCAGACCATTCTTTGTAAACCCTAGAAATGGTTGTGCATGAAAATCCCTTTAGATGAGCAGTTTTTGAAATACTCAAACCAGCCCGTCTGGTATCAACAACCATGCCATGTTCGAAGTCACTTAAAGCCCCTTTCTTCCCACCACAAAATCCAAGCTCAAAAATACTTTACACATAAAATATGGCTTTTGCTCAACATCTCAAACCCAAAAAAGGAATATCATTTGTGATTGAATATTGACAGAGATCATTGACAGCAATAGCAAACCTTTATTGATTAAAGTAACACACAAACACAATAACATTAACCTAATATAAAAGAAAGTTATGGGTCAGATATGGCGACCATGGATCCAATGAATCAAATGTTTACCATATAATATCCATATAATTCATTGATAATTACATTTTGTAACTATATAATTTTTGATTGGACTGAGAGCTCTCGGAGAGGAGGGACAGACATAGAGATTAAGGAAAACAGAAAAAAAGGAGTGGCCACTAAAAAATGCAGCTGTTATATTGATATATTCCTCTGTCCCTTGCTCGTTTTGTGTGAAGATATGATGGATAAGCCATAAGGATCCAAACTGTAATGGAGGTCAAGAAATAGACTGGTGGACATAGAAATGACCAAGTAGTGATTTCACATTGAACCATCCTTAACCACTTGGCCCTCCTGAGGATTTACCCCCCTTCCTGACCAGGCCATTTTTTGTGTTATTGCACTGTCATTTTAACTGACAATTGTGTGGTCATGCAACACTGCACCCAAATGCAGTTTAAAACCTTTTTTTTTCCCCCCCACAAATTGAGCTTTCTTTCGCTGGTATTTGATCACCTTTGCAGTTTTATTTTTTGTGCAATAAAAAAAAAAACCTGACAATTTTGAGGAAAAAAAACATTTTTGACTTTTGCGATTTAAAATGTCCAGTAAAAAAAATCAAAAATCAAATTTTAACATAAATTTAGGCCAAAATGTATTCTGCTACATGTCTTTGCTAAAAAAAAAATTAAAATCCTAATATGTGTAAATAATTTGGTTTACGTGAACGTTATAGCATTTACAAATGGCAGTATAGTAGATACTGGAATTTTTTTTTTTCCTTACTAGTAATGGCGGTGATCAGTGACTTATAGCGGGACTGCGACGGACATTCTGACACGGGGGGGGAACTAACTGCCACTGATATACCCAGTGACACCAATACAGTAATCAGTGCTAGAAAAAAAAAAAAAAAAAGCACTGACACTGTACTAATAGCACTGGGCATGAAGGGGTTAACATGAGGGGCGCTCAAAGGGTTAACCGTTTGCAGGGAGTGTTTACTGGGGGACGGTGTTTGTGTGCTTCATTGTAATCACACTGCTCTGGATGGCTGTGAAAATCCACTTTCATATAGAAAAATAATAAATATGCTTCAGTGACACATTGTAACATCATAATAGGACGTAATCTTCACTATCTATACGCCTCAGCAGCGCTCACTTTATATGCATTTAGTTTTATCAATACTATTATTGTGTATCCTATGTCATTTTTCTAGCGCTGCATATTTATTATTTTTGTCTATTGGAGGTGCAGATGTTTGCCTCTATATGCTAGCTGCTTGTACATTCAACCTGCACTTGCAAATACTTTCTATATATTGTGTATTTCTCCACACTTTCATATCTGTATAGACAAATACCTCCCTCATACATAAAGCCGCTTGGAGCTGGTATGCGTCCATGCAAGTAAGCATCAATAATGCAGGTGCAGAAAACAGGCACACATCTCATGGATGGTGCAATGAAAATAGCCACATTTCATTCCATGAATGCAGAGTATAGGCCCTTTTGTCAAGGTGTGAGAGAAAAGTATACTTAGCCGGCCATGGTACATAGACACATCATAGATTCAGGTGCAACCAAAGACCCGGCCTGACCGGTTTCACCGGACCCCCCTTGTGTTTAGGTGTTATTTTATTCAATAAAAGTTTATTATTGCTGTCAATGACCTCTGTCAATATTCAGTCACAAATGAGATTCCTTTTTTCGGATACTTTGGGTTTGAGATGTTGGGCAAAAGCCATCTTTTATGTATAGAGTATTTTTGAGCTTAATTGATGTAAAACATACGTTCAGTTGGATCTGATGACGACACCCTAGTAATCATAGTGCAATTCTGAATTTGTTTAACCACTAGTAGACCGGCCCAAAGGTACAGCCATATAGCAAAGTTCACAAAGGCATACATTCATCTGTTCATATGGCTGTAGTTGGCTAAATCCTCACTGGTCTATGGGCATGTTTAATGCATATGGTCCTTGTCAGAGGAGAAGGCACTTTTATTGGGCTGTCCAATCACTGAAACAGGAGTGGCTAGTAATGCTTCACTCTCAATTTGAAATGGAAGATAGATTTGATAACTTGCATCATTACGAAGGGTTATCATGCACGTTCGTCTGACCATAAAATGCATAATAATGTTTGTACAATCAACATTAGAGTTGCCAAAACTATTTAATATGAGGATTTACCTGATCTATCCAATCAATTTGTATCAAGTCTGGCAGGCCCTTGCTCTACAGTTGCTGGTATATTGCTGGAGATTGTATATTCGGATTGTGTGAAGTGATGTGAGTTGAAATTGGTTGTAAACCCTTCAATATACCCAATGTAGTGACTCGGGTGACACAGAGAGATTAAATAAATACTCCTACATAAGTTGTGCCTGTTTATCTGCACCCATCTCTTCCCATTTGTTTAAAGGATAAGTTCACCTTTTAAAAAGAATAATGAATGCACATCTTTTTGCAGGTAAGAAAAAGTGCATTTTTCTTTTTTGGGAGCCGGT
This sequence comes from Staurois parvus, assembly GCF_062004578.1. Lineage (NCBI taxonomy): Eukaryota > Metazoa > Chordata > Amphibia > Anura > Ranidae > Staurois > Staurois parvus. The sequence continues at coordinate 72,981 of NW_028318357.1, forward strand.
AAAGCATTGCAGCCATGATCACCTGAATGTGGGTTAACATGTTATGAAAGGTGAACTTATCCATTAGAGTCCAGAATTTGCACAGCTTTTCAGAGGGTCCAGTGGCAGGGGATTTGATGGTGTCACACTGCAGAGCTCAGAGAGGAGAACTGAGTGTAACCCTAGTGGAGGGAAGGGGCACACCCTCCTCTACACAATTCCATATGGAAACATGCGCAGCTAAGGCTTTTAATCACAGGCTTTGTGCTGGTGTCCCCCCCCTTCCCCCTCCCCCTCGATCCCTTGTAATTAGGACAGCCTGTGAGAAATGACTTGTGCAGATAGTAAAGGAACAGGACAGTAGACTGAAATCGCACTCCGTGCTTTTGATTGAGGCAAGTGCACACTAAGGAAGGATATGTTTTTTGTTCACTTTTCATGTTTGAGGTTTACAACTACTTTTAACTATTCTGTTGTAATTGTGCCACAGAGGAGGATGAACAGTCTGACAATGAGGAAGACCTAGATAAACAGATGGGAGATCTTGGTGATGCTGAAGCAGACAAGCTTGATGAAAGACTCTGGGGAGATGATGATGATGATGAAGAGGAAAACGATGATGAGAATAAAGCAGAAGAGCAAGGACATGGAATGGACACGGTAAACATATACCTAGGATAGAAATATAGTTATATGTGATGCACATGCCTTGAACTTATGTTCTTCCATACATTTGGAAATATGTATCATTTAAAAAATGGACCGCGCTAAGGTCACAAATTGACTAAATAAACTACCAGCAACCACAATTATAAGGGCGAAGGAATATCAGCCATCAGGACTGGATTGCAAACTGGGATAGTCCCAAAAAGCGAGTGTGACTTACCTAGAGATAGGTGGTCATGAAATGACGGTGAGTTTATAGCTATGTGGGGCACCAGTGTGAACAAAGTGAAGCACTTATCATTTCAGTATGGAGTATCTCCGTTGGATACAGCACTGTTGCACCAATTATTCACATGTTGGGACTGAATATTAATATTGTATTTGTATTTTGCTCATTGTTATCACTTTAAAGATTGCACAGTTTTAGTCAATTTGTGACCTTAGAGCGGTCCATTTTTGAAATATTTAACATTTTGTGTTTATATAAGATACCTATATAGCAGCAACCCTAAGTGTGAATTTCTATAGTCAATTCTTTCAGATATGTCATTTTTTTTTTTTTCTAAGCGCAACAGCACTCTTTTCCTTTCAAACATACAGTTGTGTTCAAAATAATAGCAGTCAGACATCACTAACCTGATCAATCACTGTTTTTGGTAGAAATGATATTTTTACACGGCAAATAATTTACTAGCAGGTGTAGTAGAGTAATAGAAATCCAACAGACCCAACAGTCATGACATGCATGCTGCTGATTCTGTGTAATTGAATCGCTAATTGAAAGGGGCATGTTCAAAATAATAGCAGTGTGGAGTTCTATTAGTGAGGTCATTCATTCTTTGAAAAACAGGTGGCAATTATTGCCCTTATTTAAGGAAGGAAGGCAGCAAATGTTGTACATGCTGGTTACAGTGCATTTCTCTCTGAAATTCTGAGGAAAATGGGTCTTTCCAGACATTGTTCAGAAGAACAGCATACCTTGAATAAAGAGTTGATTGGAGAGGGAAAAACATGTAAAGAAGTGCAGAAAATGATAGGCTGCTCAGCTAAAATGATCACAAATGCTTTAAAATGGCAACCAAAACCTGAAAGACGTGGAAGAAAGCAAAAAACGACCATTCAAATGGATAGAAGAATAGCCAAAATGGCAAGGACTCAGCCAACAATCAGCTCCAGGAAGATCAAAGAAGGTCTAAGGTTACCTGTGAGTACTGTTACAATTAGAAGACGCCTATGTGAAGCCAAGCTATCTGCAAGAAGCCCCGCAAAGTCCCACTGTTGAAAAAAAGACGTGCTGAAGAGCTTACAATTTGTCAAAGAGCACATTGACTGGCCTAAAGAGAAATGACGCAACATTTTGTGGACTGATGAAAGTAAGATTGTTATTTTTGGGTCTAGTGGCCAGAGACAGTTTGTCAGACGACCCCCAAACACTGAATTCAAGCCACAGTACACTGTGAAGACAGTAAAGCATCATGACATGGGGATGTTTCTCATACTACGGTGTTGGGCCTATTTATCGCATACCAGGGATCATGGATCAGTTTGAATACATCAGAATACTTGAAGAGGTCATGCTGCCTTATGCTGAAGAGGAAATGCCCTTGAAATGGGTGTTCCAACAAGACAACGACCCCAAACACATCAGTAAACGTGCAACATCTTGGTTCCAGACCAACAAGATTGACATTATGGAGTGGCCAGCCCAATCCCCGGATCTTAATCCAATAGAAAACTTGTGGGGTGACATCAAAAATGCAGTTTCTGAGGCAAAACCAAGAAATAGAGAACTGTGGAATGTAGTCCAATCATCCTGGGCTGGAATACCTGATCACAGGTGCCAGAAGTTGGTTGACTCCATGCAACACAGATGTACAGCAGTTCTCAGAAACAGTGCTTATACAACTAAATATTAATTGATTCAAAGGAAAGCAAAATCTTCAAACATTTTTCAGTTTATATAGTGAATGTTTGAGTTTGTAAAGAAGAATACAAACACTGCTATTTTTTTGAACAGTCTAATATTTACCTTTCTTCAATTTTTTTAAGGAAACAACACAAATGTGATATATTTTTCTTCATGTTTTGATTTGGAATAGAATGTGTAGTGTTCCCAATGCATTTGTGTGTATGGAAATAAAAGCTATTAGAAGGATTTTGAGCTTTTTTTCAACACACTGCTATTGTTTTGAACACAACTGTATGTATCATCATCGCCTTTTTTTTTTTTTTAAATCTATTTTTCTAGTGTAATGTGCATGACAGCACTTGGGAAACCAGCTTTGACCTTTCTAAAGATTTTTGAGAAATGGTAATATAGTACAGTGGCTTTGTTTCTTGAAATGTACTATAATAGTCTTATATAAACACGTTTCTAATCCTTTTTCTTTTTTCTTTTTTTTTTAAGGGAGAGTCTGAGTTGGTTGCTAAGGATGACAACCAAGATGCTGGAAATTCAGATAAAGATAAGAAGAACTTGAAGGATGAAGCTAAAGAGGAGCAGACTGAAGATGGCCGGAAGGATAAAATCCATGAACAAATCGATGAGGTATGTGTATACCTATATAGTGAACAGCTATATATATATATATATATATATATATATATATATATATATATATATATACATATATATATTCTCAGTGTCACCTCAGCTGAAATATCTGCTACCAGCACCATCCTTTACCAGTAGGGTAGCCAGTGATAATGTAGCTCCCACACATGCACGATGCATTTGCACCATCTTACCACTAGGCTTTACTCTTCTGCAGCTTAACCACTTGCAGTCCTAGCCAATTCTGACATTCCTTTCCTACATGTAGAAAACTTTTTTTTTTTTTTTTTTGCCAGAAAACTATTTAAAACCTCCAAACATTAGTAGGGATGCACCGAAACTTCGGTGGCAGAAACGTTTCAGCTGAAAACACCCCTTTCGGCCATTTTCCGAAATGAATAAAAGCACCAATACCTCGTCGCTGATCAACCTCGCCGCTGCCCGCCCGCCCGCCCGCTGCTGCCACCACCACCAAAAAATGTTTTAGAGGGACAGTACAAAAAAAAAACAAAACCTTAAGTAAAAAAAAAAAAAAAAAAGTTTAAAGTGCCCCCGTGCACGCACATAGTGGTGAACGCATACGTAGGCCATGCCCACATATGTAAATGGTGTTCAAACCACACACGTGAGGTATCGCCACGAACGTCAGAGCAAGAGTAATACTTCTCACACTAGACATCCTCTGTGACTACACTGCTAACCTATAGAAATTTTTAAAGCATCACCCATGGAGATTTTTTAAGTTCCGCAGTTTCACGACATTCCACAAGCTTGCGCAATTTTAAAGCATGATATGTTGGTTATCTATTTGCTCACCATAACATTCTCTTTTCATATTTTACAAAAAAAATTGGGTATATATTGTCGTTTTTTTTTTTTTTTTTTTTTTTTGCAATATGTATTTTTTCAGCCGAGTGCATTTTGAATTTTTGGTTTCGGCACCAGAATTTTCATTTCGGTGCACCACTAAACATTATAATTATTTTTGTGCAGGGGCCCTAGGAAGTAAAATGGTGGCTTCTGCATATTTTTGTCACAGGACATTTGCACAGTGACTTTTTAAATGCAAATTATTTAAAATGCATACTTTTAATTAATTTTAATGCACAAAAACACAATATAATACCTAATTGTTTGGTAAAATATAAAAGATGATGTTACATTGCCTAAATAGATAATAGATACCAAACATGTCACACTTTGTGTTCAGTGCCTGTATGTTGAATGGTGCCAAACTACAGTACTTAAAAATCTCCATAGGCAATGCTGTAAAAGCATTTACAGATTTCCAGTTTAGATTTACAGAGGAGGTCTAATGCTAACATTTTTTTCCTTGCTCTAACTTTGTAGTGATACCTCATGTGTGGTGCAATCACCGTTTACCTATGTGTGCAGGACCTACGTGCATGTCAGCATGGGGAACAGGGGTGCTTTTACTATTTATATTATTAGGTAAAATGTTTTTTACGCTGTATCTTTTTAGATTTTATTGCTATCAGAAGGGATGAGCATTGGTTATTTATGGAGACATCTGGGGTCTATTAGACCCCAGACCTCTCTTTTGGCCTTCAAAGCATCTGAACAAACCAAGATCAGTTTGATCAGATGCTTGTTCAAGGCAGAATCAGCTTGTTTTTGTGAGACTGAAACATGAAGTGAGGAAATCCGTGTCACTTCTGGTTTCTGACAACACAGTGGGAGGAACAGCATCAGTTCCTCTCACTGTGTCCCAAGAACTGGATGCTGCCAGTCGCATCCGTACCAGGCTCCCCGATCACACTGGAGGGATAGTAAAGGCAGATGTAGGAGTGGGTAAAAGTAATCCAGCGGCTTTTTAGCTGCTAGGAGTGTCACGACCCGCGGCCGCCGCCACCAACAGGCGACAATCGCACAGCCGCGACTAACAGTAATACGTCCCGCCCACGGCGTCAGACCTTCTCACCAAACTCGTGACCGAAGGGCCGGCCGATCCAAAACCGCAGTGTGACGCGCGTAACAAGGCCCCACCCAGCTGCACCCTACACAGCGATTGCCCAGCTAATGGACTACAATCGGTGCCTGCAGCCTGAATGCGCTTGTTACTGGGTCGGGTTAGTTACGCAACTAACCCTCTACTGCCACCACCACTTTTGTCGGAGACTGGGAAACTCCCGTTATCAAATATACACTATAATGATTGAAATATTGATCTATATAGCACGGCCCGCAGACCTGTTATACAGAGATATATAACAAACAGTAGCGTCTCTTCAAAGGCAGGGATTCGTGAATTGCAAGTAAGCGCTTAGAAACAGTTTAACACTTTCAGAAAGAAAGATTTATTGCTAAAAGCGTCAGATGCAAATAAATATATACAAAGATGTCACAAAAATATATATATATATATGTATATAAAGACACAGCAAACATAGAATAGCGAGGAAATTACAGGGTAAGTTACTTGCCTTGCCTGGTTTTAGCAAATTCAAGATGCAGAGCAGAAAGGTTCTTTGATCTCCTCTGTTACGGTGTTACCTCGGAGATCTCTGTGTGTGTGTGTGTGTGTGTCACAGACTAACTCACTTAACTCTCTTAAAGGTCCCTCTCAAAAGGGGAGGGGGGGGCTCTGACTTGGGAGTGGTCATTGGGAAACTCTACACTAAATTACCAGCTTCATATCCAGTGATATGAACCATACAGTTGACCTGAAGAATGTTCAGTTCTGGGTCAGGTTGATAAGGTGTGGGGCTTACATAGCTTTGGGTGACCAAAGTGACACCTCCGGAGACGGGCTGGCTCCACTTCTCATGTGTTAGCCTCCTTGTTCCACATCATCTGCCAGGAGATAAAGTCTGCCTCACAGTAATGCAAGGGGGGGATGTGAGGAATGATTCGAGGAAGACCTCAAATACAACAAGGTAAAGGAGAACTCTGCTTCCAGCTTGATGAGCTAGTTTGCTACACCTCCCCCTTAAGTGGGAGCTAAGGAGGGATCTACAAGTTCTCTCCTGACGCACCCGACCTCTGTCCAGAGGTTCCTCTTGGGACGTCCTGGTACCGCTGTACTGCGGGAGAACCGACTTCCGTCTGAACAGGAAGCCGTTCTCTCCAGCAGCACTGCTGGGCCGACCAAGTGAGTGGTCACAGGTGGGTACCAGTCGGCTGTGGCTATCCGAATCCCGTGGCAACTGCCGGGGTGCCCACCTGTTCACAAAACACTTCGGCTCAGAGGTGTCCTTTGCTAACGTATTAATATGTAGCTTCTTGTCGAGGTAGAGAAGAAGATTTCCCTCTCCTACCTTCTTCCTCAGGCTTAGGACTACATCTGGCCTGAAGGTAGTAGCGTCCGTGTGCACCGGAACCGGATAGGCGAATTCTGGGCCTCGCCTCCCAGTGGTGTCCACAGGTACCTTCATCCAAGATGGACAGTCCTCGTTGCCTGCTAGCATCCAGGACACCAGTTCCTCCAGTTTCCTGTCTGCTAGGCCAGTCACAGGCCCAGCTGAGCCATGATCATCGCATCCAGGCGTCTTACCATAGCCAGCTGTACCCGCGACTGATATAACCTGCTTTTTGGCCCGGGGAGCGGACCAGGCCTCAACTGCCTCAGTCTCCCCACGCCCAGACCTCTGGGGGTCTCTTTTTACTGATGGGTTCTTAAACTGAACCGCTGACATGCCCCTCTGACAGTTACCCTTCTTGGCTGTCGGACTGGGCACAGGCGGTTTGTTCCAGCCTAGTGACAGGGGCCCAAGTGGCTCTTCCCAGACAGGGCCGAGCACCGTGAGGCCCCTATAGTGGACAACTGCACCCAGGTCCACTGCGCATTGCGGGCCACTCCTGACCGCGGGAGTGGTGGTCGGTGCCTTCTCAACCCCAACTAGCTTTCCCGTGGATTCAGGCAAGCCACATGGGGTAGTGAAGGCTGCCTCGTCTGGAGCTTGCTGGGTTAGAGATGGTGGTCCATGCTCCTTGCTCAAGTCCATGATGGCAAAACGGGCACCTTCCGGATGCTCCATTGCCTCATGGCTCCTGGGCATGGGGTAGGCCACAAACCCAGGGCTGGTGTTCAGTTTCCCAAGGTTCTCAGAAAGCCTGGTCATCGTATCCTGCTGGAGGACCGCGACCACTAGGACTGCCCAGACTCTAGCTGATCCCTGGATTCCTGACTGTGCCATTCCCTTTGCCTCTGTGGCCCAATCAGCCGGCACCTTCTGAATCCAGACACCATCTACCAGAGGCCTGGGCAGCCGCTCCGGACCCCGAGTGCTAGGGAAGGGTGATTGGGTCTGGGCCCGGAGGCCCTCTCTCTGTAACCCCAGCATCAACCTTCCTTCCACTCGTAATCCAGGCCTGCTGCCTCTGACCTCTGTCTGTCTGCCTGTGAACACACCTTGACAAGTGAGATTAACTGACAGGCTTTCAGGCTCCCAGCCCCCGCTGACTAGGCCAGTCATTCTAGCCTCCTTGCTCGTTTGTTTACTCTCCCCAGCAGGGGGGCTCAGCTCAGGACACAAGCCGAAATCTCCATATGAATGACTTTCCAGAGCTGCCTTCCCTGTGGGACTACAAATCTCAGTTAGCTTACCTCTGAAGGTCCTTTGAGACTCACTTTTCAGGGCTGCCTGAAATGTGGAACTACAAGTACCAGCCAGCTTACCTCTGAAGGTCCTTTGGGACTCACTTTTCAGGGCTGCCTGAAGTGGGAAACTGCAAGTCCCAGCCAGCTTACCTCTGAAGGTCCTTTGGGACTCACTTTTCAGGGCTGCCTGAAGTGGGGAGCTACAAGTCCCAGCCAGCTGTGGTGTGCCTTCCTTAGCAGGGCAACTCACAGTTAGCGGGCCTCTGAAGCTCTTTTGGGAATCGCTTTTCAGTGCTGCCTGAGGCATGGAACTACAAGTCTCAGCCAGCTGCCTAGTCCTATGCAAGGCCAACGGCTGGGCACTTATCAAGGCACAATCTTCTGAGCCTGGGCAAGGGACAGGCCTATCCAAGTCATCCCCTTGCTCAGCCCCCAGAGACTGTACCTCAGCCCCCAACACTGAAAATGCATCCTTTGTTTCATCACAAATCTCATACTCATTGTTAGCATTACCAACATTGCCGTCAACAATACAAACATTATCAATGACATTACCATCAATGCTACTGATATGATCCATGACATTCCTATCAATGCTACTGATATTATTACTGACATTCCAGACTGTATTCCCAATGTTACTAACATTAGTAAGATCACCCTCAGTGTCACCACAACGATCCTCAACAGTCATGTTCATAATATCAGTGACACATGAGTTCAATACCTCCCCAAGCAAGGGGATTTCTTCTTGTTCTCCAGCTAATGGAGACTCCTGTAGCCCCACACCATTCCCAGCCCCCTCCCTCTGTCCATCCACCGGTGGCCCAGACATTACCCCAATATCTGTCCACAGTACCTTGGCTTGTCCAGAGAGTTCTAGGGGGCCCTTCCGGGTCTTCTCGGCAGGGGCATAATACGACACAAGAGTGCCTAGGTCAGCACCCAACAAAACGGGTGGGCAGTTCATCTGAGACCCCCACCCCTCTCATCCCCCTCCCCACACCCCAATCTAGGAATACCTTTGCACAGGGTATGCATGAACGGGTCCCCCCAACTCCTGTGAGGGTCAGGAACTTTCCTGGGATGAGGTTCTGTGGCTCAATCAGCTCTGGTCGGATCAAAGTGACGTCTGCCCCGGTGTCCCGGAAACCAGTTGCAGACCGGTTGCCCACGGTAACGGGCTGCAAGTTGTCGGGGTTTACCCGCATCTTCCTGCGAACGAACAGCACAGAAGAAGAGTTGCTGGCCAGATGACGTCATCTGCTTCTGCTCAGGACACTGTGTCCTGAGATGTCCGGCTTTCCCACAGGCGAAACATTTGTGGGTGTCAGGCAGGAATGGCTTGGCTCCAAGCGCTGCAGGTGTGGGCGGAGGGGAAGCTTGACTCACCGAAGTAGGAGAGGTTGCTAGGGACGATTTCCCCCCTTTCCAGCTGTTTGGAGGAGCCTTGCGAGGTTCAGGCACTCGCGTGTGGACGAAGGTATCGGCCAGATCTGCTGCAGCTGTAGTAGATGCTGGCTCCCTCTCCAAGACTAACTGTCTGACGTCTGCTGGACGAATGTGCAGGAGTTGATCTCTGATCATGAGATCCTCCAAAGATTCATAAGAATCAACTTTCAGTCCCTTAGTCCACTGTCGGAATGTGGTACGTAAGCGACTTGCCACATCCGTGTAAGAGTCCCCAGGTCCCTTCTGCATGGACCTGAACCGTTTGCTGTACACTTCCGGGGTCATCTGGTACCTCCGGATAATGGCATCTTTTAAAAGTTCATAGTTATCATCTTGCCTCTCTGGCAATTCAACAAATGCGTCCAGGGCCTTGCCTCGTAGCCCTGGTGTCAGGTACCGAACCCATTGAGCTTGGGGCACATGGTACTGACGGCACGCTTTTTCAAAGGACAGTAAGTATGTGTCAATGTCACTGTCCTTTTCCATCACTGGAAACTTGGCTGCGCCCACGGAAAGAGTGCCGTCCCTGTGATCTAGGGCCCCGAGGTTTTGACCCGGTTGCTGCTGGAGCCTTGCCATCTCCAACTCATGCCGACGATCAGCTTCCCTCTGCACTGCCTCCCTCTCAGCTTGGCGTTCCGCAGCTTCTCTGTCAGCCGCTGCTTGGCGTTCCGCAGTTTCTCTGTTAGCCTGGCGTTCCGCAGTTTTTCTGTCGGCTGCTGCTTGGCGTTCAAGGAACTGCAAGTATGCCATAGGATCCATATCCATAACACTTTTCAGGGCTTCCTGCATCTGAGAAGAGTCCCTGCTGGTTCCAGGCACCATGGTGTTAGCGCACTCAGGTGGTGGTGTGATGTTAACCTTTGGTGATCCTCCAGTGTCAGTCTCTGTATGCCCATCCTGTGAGGCCGTCTCTGAGCCACTGGCAATGTGGGTAACGGGAACCCCTCCATGTTCAAGTTCCCCCGAGTTCTGATTTGCTCGGATATCATACTCCACTAGATCACTAATCAAATCTTCACGAGTTTTGCGACCGACGTCCAATCCTCGTGAGGCACATTCAACTTTCAAATCACCTTTGCTCATTTTCTCGTAATCTGCTTCACCAGGCATAATTGCAAGCAAAGATAAGATAGAAAAGAAAAGTAGGAAAAGAAAATAGCTGTTGCTATGTGTCTCTCTATACACACATATATATAAAATAAAATATGCACCACTTGTTTCTAAGGACTGTTTCCACAAAGGTTACAATCCTTCAGTGCAGAGCCAACTTTTAACACTGCACTGAAGCTCTTAATGCAATTATCCCACGTACGCCGCCAACAATATGTCACGACCCGCGGCCGCCGCCACCAACAGGCGACAATCACACAGCCGCGACTAACAGTAATACGTCCCGCCCACGGCGTCAGGCCTTCTCACCAAACTCGTGACCGAAGGGCCGGCCGATCCAAAACCGCGGTGTGACGCGCGTAACAAGGCCCCACCCAGCTGCACCCTACACAGCGATTGCCCAGCTAATGGACTACAATCGGTGCCTGCAGCCTGAATGCGCTTGTTACTGGGTCGGGTTAGTTACGCAACTAACACTCTACTGCCACCACCACTTTTGTCGGAGACTTGGAAACTCCCGTTATCAAATATACACTATAATGATTGAAATATTGATCTATATAGCACGGCCCGCAGACCTGTTATACAGAGATATATAACAAACAGTAGCGTCTCTTCAAAGGCAGGGATTCGTGAATTGCAAGTAAGCGCTTAGAAACAGTTTAACACTTTCAGAAAGAAAGATTTATTGCTAAAAGCGTCGGATGCAAATAAATATTTACAAAGATGTCACAAAAATATATATATATATATATGTATATAAAGACACAGCAAACATAGAATAGCGAGGAAATTACAGGGTAAGTTACTTGCCTTGCCTGGTTTTAGCAAATTCAAGATGCAGAGCAGAAAGGTTCTTTGATCTCCTCTGTTACGATGTTACCTCGGAGATCTCTGTGTGTGTGTGTGTGTGTGTGTGTGTGTGTGTGTGTGTGTGTGTGTGTGTGTCACAGACTAACTCACTTAACTCTCTTAAAGGTCCCACTCAAAAGGGGAAGGGGGGGGCTCTGACTTGGGAGTGGTCATTGGGAAACTCTACACTAAATTACCAGCTTCATATCCAGTGATATGAACCATACAGTTGACCTGAAGAATGTTCAGTTCTGGGTCAGGTTGATAAGGTGTGGGGCTTACATAGCTTTGGGTGACCAAAGTGACACCTCCGGAGACAGGCTGGCTCCACTTCTCATGTCTTAGCCTCCTTGTTCCACATCATCTGCAAGGAGATAAAGTCTGCCTTACAGGAATGCAAGGGGGGGATGTGAGGAATGATTCGAGGAAGACCTCAAATACAACAAGGTAAAGGAGAACTCTGCTTCCAGCTGGATGAGCTAGTTTGCTACAAGGATTACTTCTACTTTGAAGGTAATCACTGGCCCTAAAAAATTATATCTCAGTCATTGCTGCCCTCATGACCAAGATATCACTCTTTTAATCCAGTGACGTACCTGTACGTCACTGGATTAGAAGCAGTTAGCAGTGTAGGGAGTGTATGCTGCAATGCACATGCATAGCAAACTAAATTTAAAAAAGAAACTTAATATTAATAAATTATTTAAAGCATAGAGGTTTTTTGGCAGAAATCACCTCTTCTATCTGTGTCTAACGGCAGTCTTCTCTGACTTAAATTTAAGCTTAAAGTGATTGTAAACCCTCAGATGTACCCAGTGAAGTGACCAACATTAGGTGATAGAGATTAAACAAATCCTTCTGTATAAGTTGTAACTGTATTTGCAGCAATTTCTTTCATACATCGTTCTGAAAACTCAAAGGATTTCTTGATTTGTAATTACTTAAAAATGTTTTGTGTTTTGGACAATTGGTATGTTTTTTTTTTTTTTGTCCTCTTTATGTTAGCGAGAATATGATGATAATGAGATGGATCCGTTTCATGGTAAGCAAGATACTCAGCAAGAACCAGAATCTCTGGACCTTCCCGATGACCTGAATTTGGAAAATGATGAGGGTAAAGTCAGTGGCGATGAAAAGGATGAGAACGGAGAAGGTATTCACAATTTAACTGCAATAGAAAGTTCTTATTTTTAATCAAACTAGTAGAAATTGCAACTTCAAGACACATTCCAGTTTAGATTAAAACCCTTCATATTCCAGGGGCTCTCTAATAGGTCCCATAGGTCACTCTCTGCGCGTTCGTATTGCATGTGCATTTGTTTTCTTAAAAACAATGCTATTCATATGCATGACTTTTTCTGTGAATGTCTTGATTTTAAAATAATGTTAAATCTTTGGTTTCACTAGTTTATCTAGTGTAGAAAATAAGGGGTCCACTCCTAGCTAAAGTCGAAAAGTGATCTTCCAAGCTGTTCTGATGGAGTAACGATGCTGGTTTCCTTGACAATATATAGAAGGAAGTGAAGGGACCATTCATATTTTAAGTATGAACTATATTAAAAAATTAAAATGTATTATTTAGACCCTGTTACCATAGCATGCCAATTAGGTATTGAGCTATATTCATTGAATTACACATTGTAGTCTTGGTTACCTCATGTGTATTGTTGACATGATCTGCCAGCTGATGGTTGTAGTTCCCCATGTATCACACTTTAATTTCCTTTGAAAAGAACTTGGGGTGTTCGGGTTTTCTTGGCAAAAAAATAGTTTAGTTTTCATGATGTCCTGCAGGACCTTTGGGAACCACCTCAATACCAGTTACACCTTCCATTCCAGACCGTTTTCCTATACTGTGACAGTTTGACCTTTATTTGGTTCCCAATTCCTTGCAGAAACCACTCTTTGAAACCATTAGGGCTATTCCCTTGGAATCTTGCCAGCAAGTAGACTTTCTGTTGGCCATCTGTCAGACTTTGAACTGACTGTCCTTTCCTGTAAAGAGCATTTCCTCATAATTCACAAGGAGGTTGTACTACACCCTAGATCATCCTTACTCTGAAAGTTGATTTCAGCATTCCATCACTGGAGACATTGTAATGCCATCCTTGTGCTCTGCTTCTAAGCATCTATAGGAAGCTTCTCTACATTGGCTGGGCATAGGCAAAACGATTAACCACTTCAATACTGGGCAGTTGCACCCCCTTCCTGCCCAGGCCAATTTTCAGCTTTCAGCGCTTTTGCACTTTGAATGACAATTGCACGATCATGCAACATTGTACCCATTAAAAAAAAAGTATCCTTTCTTTTTTTAGACAGAGCTTTCTATTGGTGGTATTTTTTTTTTTTTTGCTAAACAAATGAAAAAAGTCTGACATTTTGAAAAATAAAACCTTTTTTCTTCATTTCTGTTGGGAATTAGTGACATCCATCCTAAGAGTAAGCCAGCTCTGTAGTGAATCAGTAATCCCTTTTTTCTTTTGTTGCTGAAGCCTGCTACCAACTTGTGCAAAAGTGACAGTTGGCACTCCCATTAAGGTCTTTGACATTTATAAACATGAGCTAAAAGCTGCCTTAAAGGCTTCAGAAAAGCTGTTTGAAGCCTGTAAAAAGCATCAAACACATTTGCTGTTCATGCTGCTCTTATGCAAGCAGAAGCCTAGTCTTGCCTAACCATTGGCAAGGTTGACCTGTAGGTGCTGCAAATACATTTTGGGTCCTAGGGTTTGGGTGACTGGTCCTGGACGCATTGGCAGCTGAATGAAATCTGCACTACTTGTAGAATATTTTCCTTAGTGGATTATTTTTTATATTATGGTGATCATCAGAGGAAACCTTGTATTTGAGAGAACTCAGCCCTGACTTTAGTTCTGGCAGCAGGCAGGAAGTCAACCTGTACCATGGCTGGAACATAGCGAATGCCACTACAGTTCATTGCTGCATACACAGCTGCCACATTAATGTGCAATGGAAATAGTTTGTATGGCCCAAACAAACTATTTAAAAACTTAAATTTTGGAATTCTGCTTTAAATTGAGAGCCTTTTAATGTGTAATCCACTAAAACACTCAAACTATTTTAAAATAATGCACCGATAGATTGGAAATAAATTGCTCTGCACTGATTTTATTTAATTGGCAATTTCCTCCTTTAATGTTATCTTCCCTCCAAGTCAAATGGAACTTTTTTTTCTTTTTTTTTTGGGGCAAATTTAAGATGGAAATCCTTTTGATATTGATGAAAAGCCAATGGAAATAAATGAAGAAAGTAAGGAACAAGAAGATAGTGAAGGGAATTCTGAAAAAGAGATTCAGGAATCTGAAGAAACAGAGCAAGCAACTGAACAGGACAATAATAAGGAAGAGGAGTTACAAGAGGAGGGTCCACAGGAAACGGAGAAAGAAGTTGAGGAAGCTGAGGAAAAAGGAGAGAAAGTTCCAGATTCTGCAAAGGACACTGAAAATAATGAAAATGAACTACAAACTGAGCAAGGTCTCATGCCTCAGGTAATATAGTTCACATCAATCTTCATAAGTGGTCGTACATAAGGGGACTGTCACATTTTGATAACATTTTTCCTTTGGTCACAATCCTTTCAAAGGCCATCCCAACAGTCATAATCCTTTCCAGACCCATTCCCATATTTACAAATATGTTCATATCTCCTCTCCACTGTTTAGGATCTTTATCTAAAGAAGGTTAATGTATTAGGGTCTGGACCCAGAGTAATGAACTTTTGTAAACCTATTGCCGCTGTAGAAATTATTGTGAATTTTTTTTGGTTGCGGGAGCCTGTAAAGCATTGCACTAGGAATCAGTAGATCGCTGGTGCCATGCAGGGCTCCTGCAGACCTATCTGTATATCGGTTTGCCCAAATGGAATGTACAGGTAGACAGATATACTGACATGAAAATTCAATGAACTACCATGGTGCTCCACAGCGCCGTTATAGTTCGTTGAGAACTACAAGCCGACAGCCACTAGTTCATTCAAAGAACACTGTGAATGAATGGCGTGGCCATGTGGGTGGAGCCCCGCAAGGTCGTACTGTTTTAAAAAAGTTACAGCTTGTACGATGCACTTCTCCCCATACTTCTGTCACGGGAGGGGGTTTGGTCAGCAACTGCAGCATTGGGAAAATGTTACATGTGCCATCTTAAAAACAGGTGGAACATTTTAACATTTCTCGGCACAGTTGTTAATGTTTGCTGTTGCCTAGTTTGTACACTGAACCCATTTCTTTTTGCCTTTTAGTGACAAACATTCATTAATACATAAAACAGAAACATGGACCATCTATCTGTTATGTTCTTTACAAACAAAAAAGGAATGGAGGAAGATTTAGTACTTATAGTATGCCACATTTTAGGCATCTTTAATACAGGCACTGTGAATGGACAACGTGTCTATGCGACTCAAACCACTAGGTGCTGAATGCAGGCAGCCCATGTACGTGTAAGGCACACAGTTTCTACATGGACGCAGCTGACAGTCGTGCGGATCAGTGGCCCGAAAACACATTGTCTGCATTAGTGACACTCACCCACATGTCAGAGTAGGGGTCCATGCATCTGCTGTGTCCCTATACACTTACAGGGCACACCCTGGGAGCTCAAGCCGCATAAACACACAGCTCATTCATGGTCTATGGGCTTCAACACCTATGTGAATGAAGCTATAAGGTCAAACAAATAGAACCAGTTTTTGCATACGAGTAAGCCAAAAGCAATGCTCTCCCTTTGGCTGATAGCTTATCCGAACTGTCAAACATAGGCTTAGCCACCAGAGGGAGGCATCAGTGGCTACATGGCTAATATACAGATCAAAAACTCCAGTAATAACTACAGTTGATCTGCTCAAAATACACACACTCTGCATGCTCTATAATGTAAATCGCATCACAGTGTGATGTTTTAAAGCATATTATTTCTATATGTGCATTGTAACTATATGCATATAGAGAAACAACATATGCTTTTTACATATGCAAAAACGGTAACCAGGATGGATCTTTTTTTCTACTAGAATGATGAAAAGCCTGAAAATAAGGTGCAGGACTCCACTGAAAGAATGGAGCATGAAACATATGGCAAGACTGCAGAGGACAACCTACAAAGTGATGACGCTGCTGAATTGGCTGGTGCTGCTTCGGAAAAGGATGAAGCCAAACAAGTAAATTCAGTTATCAAATTTTTTTTCATAATTGGTATTGTGTTTGATGGAAAATAAATGTGCTATAAAACAGGTTCATTCACACTGTGCAGACAATAAATGCATCAAACTCTCCTTTTTTTTTTTTATGTTTTTTTAAGTGTGCAAATTGACACGTATAATCATGTCTCTTCACAGAAGTGCAGCATGTTGAACTGCACTGCCATCCTGTACACTATTAAAAAAAAATGCAGTATGTTTTCACTTTTCTGCATCGCACAACAGACCAGCGTTGTGATGCGGACGGGGCACACAGAAAACATTTAATTTTTATGCGCCCGTGCGATGATTGGTGTTCAGTACAGAATAGTGCCAGTCACTGCAGATAGCGTGAATGAGCTTTTAGGCAGACAAGATGATAGTATTTGCATGATCTGTCAACATTTGAAAAAATATTTTATTTGGTTCATAGAGTTGATCCTATGGTAAATGACCAATATTATTTTGAAACCTGAAATGTATTTGTACTGTAATGTTTAGGAACACGGAAATGGCTATGCTGATGCAAGTCAGTCTGAAGGGCACGAGTCCAAACTAATGGCCCGCCTGGCTTCTCAGAAGCAAAGTGTGCGCAATACACAGGTAAATTGCTTATCTGTTATACTGACACTGTCAGCATTCAGTTAACTTATTTTATGTTCCTCTTGAAGGAAAGAGAATTTTCATTGAACACAATGCTAGTTAATGACTGCAGTCAAGTTTGCACATTTTTAATGTTTATGAGTACATTAAAATGTCACTCTGTCAAACCACAAATTTGATTTCCTTTTCAAGAATACAATACTCTTTTGTTAAACAATTAATTTAAATAGATAAATATTGCCCATAGTAGTCCCTTTAGCTTTTGCTCTTGCGTATCTTTTTTTGTTTTTTTGTTTTTCTTTAACTAGAGCATCAAACGTAAGCCTGGGCAAGCAGATGACGATCGCACTTTAGGGGATCAGAATGAGCAGGTTCATAAGCGGTTGCGGACTATGGACACTGCCAGTGAAATGGGAAATGAAGACAAACAAGCACAACAAAATGAAGAGGCTGATGCTTATGAGCACATCAAACAAGGAGCACAGTCCTATGATGCTCAGACATATGGTACATTTAGAGTCGGTATTGTAACATGGCCGTTTACAGCATGGCTTGTCAACTGTTTGCTCATAACATTTCTTCTTCACAATGCAGATACAGCCAGCAAAGATCAAGAGAAATCCCAGCCACATAAGGAGGAACAAGATAACAGTACTGTGCAGGATGTAGAAATGGAGTCAAAGGAAGATGAAACATTGGAAGCGGTCAATGTGGAGCACCTAAAGCCAGAGGAAAAAAGATCCAATGAGTCTATAACACAAGGTAAGTAAGCAGATGGTTTAAAGCAGCTTGAGCACTTTAGGAGTCATAATAAGAACAGAGTCTTTGTAAAGGGTTTGACACAGTACATTCCTGCACAGTTCTTTAATTTAAGTAGATGCACATAGCTTTTGTTCTAAACTGGAACAGATCATTTATACTACAAACACTTTCAAAATACACAGAGGCTTAAAACACTACAGTAGAGGCAGTATATAATGTCTGCATCTAACTTTTGGATGCCTTTTGCTGCAGCCCAGTGCCTCGAATCCACAGCTGGTGTAAGTAGCAGCTTTCAACAGTACCTGGTAGTGTTATTTACAGACTCTGCCTCCTCCGGCTTGTTCCTGATGTTCAATAAGCCCACCCATTATACTGATGGTCCAATTGGCACAACACTGTTAGAAAGTATTGATACTTGTCAGTTAAAGTAGAATTTGATTCAGGATACCTGGATTGTGGAAGAAGACTTATAAATAGCAACATTTAAGTACCTGAATTGCAGTGCTGATGCTTGGCAGTATTGTTGGGGTACTGAAAGCTGTGTTTTAAATCTGTGCAATCATTCATAAGCAATGTGCAGCTGGTATCCTCACCCAGTCATAAATCTAAACTACCCTTTTTTTTCTTTTTTTTTTAAATTAAAAACAAAAGAAACTAATGAGACTGAAAAATTAAATCAAAAGCACTTGCAATAGATCGACTTGTAGATGTTTAAGCTAACAGGGAAGGGTGCATTGAAACTGAGCTTCGGAACCCTATGTAAATCTCTTGCATTGTCTATAAAAGCAGGGCCCGAGGAAAGCAAATTAGACTTGCAAGGACTAATGGTAGAAGATGTACAGAGAAAAGATGTGGAACCTACAAATGTGGATAAGGAGAAACATGAGAGAAGCACAGAGTCTACCATTCATACTGCCTGGGAGTTTTTAAAAGAAGGATCTGCAATGGTAAGCTCAACTTGCATTTACAACAAATGGGCAAATAACAATGGCGGATATTTGTAGTAGAATATTGAGTGTATCCTGTACTGTACTCTGATATGGAAATTACAGGTTAGTCAATTTTATTTTATTTGTGCAGTACAGGCTTGATATTTATAGACCCTGATACATCTGCAGGCAATGAATAAGAAGTGTGAGCAACAACCAGGCAAACAGACCTGTGTCAACAGGCCCAATAATAACAATGATCAACAGATTCAACGCAGTATCGCTGCAAGTCCTCAGGTGATGGACCTCTTTTCCCTTTCAGAGAAATCAATCTTAGCCTAACTAGTTTAATATTTTACTTCAGATTCTTTGATCAAACTCCTCACGGTCTTCTAATACAACAATAGAAGCAGTGTTTCCGAATCAGTGCAACCTTAGTAAAACCTTGGGAATCACACCCAGACACCACACCATAGGGGGTAGCCTGTAACTTTTCCTCAGGCCCTGGATCCTGCATAAGAACATTCACCTTGGCAGTTGGTGCAATGCATGCATTTAGCCACAGGGTGCTATCCTGGTCAAGCGCTGTGGCCATTCCCTATGGAACCTATGCTCCAAAGACCCCATCAGTGGTATACCCACGGTGAAGCCTGGACCCTATATAATAAGGCAGGGTGACCCTATTTACTAAACCTTTACTGTAGCCAGTAGCAAGCATTAAACATATTACCTCCATTACTTGCTTTATTTATGTTTATCCAGAATAGTATGCTTTTACATGCAATAAATATTGGAATGCATTCACTTTTATAGTGTAGACTTTTCAAACTTGGTGTTAAAACTCAACCACTTAAAAGCTTAGTCTCAGGTGGTTGACCACATGTTACATCATCCCACTGATTTACATGATTTACCACCACCTCCACCCAAAACCCTTTTTAAGGAGCGCGGGCGCTTCTTCCGCCCTTTTCCTAGGAGGAGGTCGATACAAAATGATCTGTACCTAGGTTGCTGTGTACTCCTTTCTGGACACGCTTACCTCATTTTTGGTCCCTACTCCATGAGTGCCCCTCAGGGGGAATATGGTTACCCATAGCAATGATGGAAACCAGGCACAAGGGAGCAGTGGCAACAGCTCAGGCAAACATTTGCTTTGCAGAATGCCTGCAAAACATTTAAACTCATAGTGACAATGCTTCCCTTGCAACAGAGCTGGGCCCAACGTTAACACCAGTCTATGCATTCCATTCTAGTTTTATCCCAGGCACATAACAAGAAATCTACTTAATTAAGACTGTTTTTTCTGCAACTATGTCATTACCCAGACGGCAAAAAGCTTTAATAAAGCCATCACTGTCCAGGGCTTAAAAACATTCATCCTCAAACGAATGGGCTGCTTTGCTTCTGCAAACGTGGGCCATACTACCTGCAGAAGTGTGAACCTAGCCCTAACACTGACAAGGGTGCTTACAATGGTCAACTTTTATTTATTAATGTAAAACCTTTATCCCAAAAGGAACAAAACTGTTGCTCTAACTGCTTATAATGTGTTAGCTGGTCTCTGGCTTTAACAGGTTTAGTGTATTTAAATATGCTAGTCCATGTAAAACCAGGAAACCACTCCTGTAAAATATCTACCTTACAGGGCTACCCCGGAAGTTCAAATACAACACAACAAACCACAAAAAATCTATATAAACATAGCTCTTGGCAACCAACTGTTTAGCAAATGCATTTTATGGCATATATAGAAAGATCTTAGACACAGAACACAAGATAAACAAATGTGTGTGTGCGCGTGCATACACACAGGCCTTGAAATTCGCGAGTGGAAATTACATGGGGGCGAGGGCTAGATCGATCAAACAGCCAATGGATATGGAGCGGGGTGCCGGCACCAGAGGCAGAATAAGCTTTTAGGCATTAAGCACTCACACACTACCCAAGGTCCTTAGGAGGTCCTATGACAGTCTCCTGAAAGGATGGGGAGGGGCCGCAGGATGGATTGTGCAAGCGTGCTACGAGTCCGGTCTGGTGAGAGGAGAGCATGACTGACAGAGCCCAAGAAGGAGGAGAATCCACAGACTGGTGAGAACTCCGCATGTAACAGTGGGAGGAAGGGGGAGAAATGTCTGTGACAGGAGTGCTGAGAAACGGAGTGTGACAGGCTGAGAGAGCCAGAGGGGAGACTTGTGTGTGTATGTGGTGGTTGGGGGGGCTCTGTATTCATTTTATGTAGTAGGGGGCCCTGTGTGTTCTGGGGGGGGGGGGCATTGTACCATAATGGAGACCATGTGTTCTAAGAGGGGGGTTGTGTGCTCCTTATAACCTCAAATTATGGAGGGATGGTGCCATAATTCTGAGTAGCAGAAATACCTATCACCCCCCTTTTTTGCCCCCCTTCTGCCCTCTTTTTCTCTCACATACAACCCCCCCCCCTTTTTTTTTTTTTTCCCCCTTCAAAGGAGGTTGCGGACATGGCTATGGGGGGGGGGGGGTGAAGGTGGGTATATATTTATTTCTGTAAGTGTATTCTGCATAAAACATTTAACAGTGTCATTTAATGAGAGAGTTTACAAGGGCGTGTTTAGGGGAGGGATTAGGGGCATGGCAGGGTAGCTGTTGGGTGGGGCAACTGGCAGCGAGTAACTCTTACGGCCTGCTAGTAGCTCAGGACTTGAAATTTTAAGCCGTGTGTGTGTGTGTGTGTGTGTGTGTGTGTGTGTGTGTGTGTGTGTATGTGTGTGTGTGTATATATATATATATATATACACAGTCATGGCCAAGAATAAAATACTGTCACCCCTACATTTCTGTCAGATAATGCCCCACTTCGCCCAGCAAATTGTTGCAATTACAAATGTTTAGGCATTCTCATGTCTTTCTTTTGTTTGTATTGGTATGACACAAAGTTGAGAACCAAAAAGCCAAATCTGACACATTCCACGCAAAACCCCCAAAATGGACAACATTATTGACACCCTCAATTAAATATTTGGTAGCACACCCCTTGGAAAAATAACTCAATCGCTTCCTGTAACCATCGATGAGTTTCTTACACCTGTATACTGGAATTTTGGATCACACTTCTTTCGCCAACTGCTCCAGGTCTCTCAGATTGGAAGGGTTCCTTTTCCCAACTGCTGTTTTGAGATCTCTCCACAGGTGTTCTATGGGATTGAGATCTGGACTCATTGCTGGCCAGTTCAGTACTTTCCAGCGTTTTATCTTAAGCCATTTCTGGATGCTTTTGGATGTGTGCTTTGTGTCTTTGTCGTGCTGCAAGACCCATGACCTCTGATGGAGACCCAACTTTCTGACACTGGGCCCTATATTGCACCCCATAATTCTTTGGTAGTCTTCAGATTTCATGCCATACACACTATGAAGACATCCAGTGCCTGAAGCAGCAAAGCAACCCCAAAATATCAGTGAACCTCCACCATGTTTGGCTGTAGGGACTGTATTCTTTAATGGCTTTATTGCTTTTTCTTAAAACAGTAGATTGGTGGCCTTTACCAAAAAGCTGTAATTTTGTTTGTTTAGCCTGTCCACAGCACATTCTCCCAAAAGAATTCTTCCTCAGATAAGTTTTGCCAAACTCCCATCTGGATGTTTTATGTTTGTGTCAGCAGTTGGGTCCTCCTGGGTCTCCTACCATAGTGTCCCTTTGTATTCAGATGGCGATGTATAGTGCAAGCTGACACAGTTGTACCCGGTGCATGAAGGTCTGCTTGAATTTGTCTGGAAGTTGATTGATGTTCTTTATCCACCATTTGAACAAACCTTCGCAGCAATCTTTGATCAGTTTCTCTTTCGTTCACATCCAGGGAGATAAGCTACAGTGCCATGGACTGTAAATTTCTTGACAATGTTGCGCACAGTGGACACAGGAACATTAAGATCTCTGGAACTGTAATGTTGAGATTGTCTGTGCTTTTCCACAATTTTTGTTCTCAAATCCTCAGACAATTCTTTGCTGCTCTTCTGTATGCTCCATGTGGCACACAGAGACGCACAACAGACAGGTTTAGCACCTGTTAATTGAAACAAATGACTTTAATTACAAATTACAGGAGCATCACGAACTTGGAATGCAATTGTTTCTTACAAGTTTGAGAAGGTGCCAATAATTTTGTCCAGTCCATTTTTGGAGTTTTATGTGGAATGTGTCAGATTTGTCTTTTTGTTCACTTTTTTTTAACAATTTTCTGGGTGAAATGGTTTCATTATCTGACAGAAATGCAGGGGTGCCTTTTTTTTGGCCATGACTGTATGTGTGACAGCACTGTCAATGCATGTGAAAAAGCAACACCTCTATCCATAATTCATATGTGACTTAAATACATAAAACATAAACCTTGAACTCCAAATTCATATAAAAACATCTTGTGATAAAACTCCTCAAACATAATAAGCTTATTAAAGTGTCCAGTGCTTAAATAAATTTCTAAAATCTTCATCTGTAGAAATCATCTTGATGCAAAGTGCTCACACCCCTAAGAGCTCCATCTTCCACTCTAATGATCACCAAACAGATCTTTTTTTGCTCAGAACCACACTACTCCACAAGATCAGCTCTCTCTCACCATAAACATGATCTTTTAATCTTATTCCATGTTCTCATTAACCCACAGCAAACACTGGTTGAAAGCAAAGAGCGAAAAGGCTCCCCAGCATAAAACCTTTTATTTCTAAAAGCACTGAAATGAATCAATTGCACTTATATAGGACCAGTGTCCTTCGCAACACTAAGGAATAGACCACATGTAACTTTAAACTGTGCTGGCTTCAGCTGTAACATACAGACTGCAAGCAGGCACCTACTGTGCAGGATGACGTCACGACCAGACCAATCCACTCCCCCTTACTAATTTCATTGGATTATTTATCCTTAGGGACTTCCCTGAAGATTTCAATACAATGAAATGCGTAAAATGCAATATGGCAACCTGAAGGCATTCTGTACAGTTTGTGTACAGAACTTCCCCCAGAAATGTAATTTCCTGCGTGTGTGATTGGCTACACTAAAATGCAAGCCAGATTTTAGGCATCCCCTGTTGCATAAATATAATTTCTGGTGATATACTCCCAAATGAAAATCACATCTAAAGGAATGCAGACCCTGCCAATTTACTCATCAGAACCCTGCAAGTGCAGCAGCTGATTAAAAAAAGTTATTTTTTTTTAAGGATTCAGTAGGCCAGACTCTACTATAAAGTCTTATTTTGCTATGGAAAACTGGACAAGAGACATCAATAGTCAATAATCAAATCTTTCTCCTAACAGCTTGTACTTGCAGCCTCAGCCTTACTATTCTTCATAGACATCATGGAGAATGCGATTCATCAAATCTGCAGAATGTCCACATCCACAGAATTTTATGACTTTGAGCTTGGTTGAATAACCCTGCTTGGGAAAGGTGCCTCTTGCTTCTTCCCTTAAAAGATGAGATCACCTTTGGAAAATCCCTTGAAGAATTCATTGAAGTGGATACTGAGGGAAGGGAGAGAGGGGTCCTTACCCCACTATCCACAATCGCTCCTACCTATTGAATTGGCCTCCTCTACTTTACATATACAATCAAGGCATCATCTACTGCAGGTCCTTACTTTCATGGAAGACCTTCCACCTCTAAGCCCACTGGACCTGCTAAGTAGCCTACTTCACATTGAAGGTTTACCTCCACCCCTGGAGGTGCAAGGGGACACATCTACAAATTTTATTCTCTCAGTTTAAAACTTCGATTTCTTGACTTTTTTTTTTCCTTTTGTCCACACTATCTATGGGGCGTTACACCTCGGTCACATCAAGCCCAACTTCACTAAGTCGCATGATCTTAAAGTCAGGGGACATGCCGATTTCAGGTGCGATTTGTAAGATATCTGACACAGATGTCTATGCAAATCGCAGCAAAAGTAGGGCATGCACTACATTGGAAATCTGTGTGGTTCCGACCAAGTCATTTTCCTACAGCTTATGATAACAAGATTTGGTCATGTCCTTTCCTTTTAGGATACTATACAAGGACAAGCCAAATCCTACATAAAAACCCTTGTCTGTTTAGGATGACTCGTGTTCTTTAAAATATCTGTCAACTGATGCATTGGTTAGACTCCTGCAAGGTCTTCTACAGACCGGCCAATATGTCTGCCTTATATTCTTAAGACCTGCCACTCAATACGTCATGCGAGAGAATGTCTATTATTAAAGATTAAGGCAGCCCATACATTAGTAATTTTCACACATCCACTCAGCTATGGTATTCTAACAGCAGGAAGACTTCCCGGCCATCAGAATATACTAATCAGCGCTGCTGGCTATTTCTGGGTCTAATCCCTACATCATTCCTATTCATATTTTCCTTCATTACATTTTGTCTGTCTGGTCCATGTTCAGGAGCAAACTCTTAGTTGCACCCCTCATTAGACTCGCCCTGAGAATTTATTTCAATTTATGCTGGTGGACTCTTTAGAGACCAACACTAGTTATCTCTACTCAGTCACCAGGACTATTTTGAGGAGCTATGCTCCACTACCTAGAGCTTTTTTTTTTTTGTTTTTGTTTTTTTACTCCCTAGTACATTAATGCACCTCCCTGGCTTAAATCCTCACTCTACCCTGAGCTCTGATTTGTCCTCCCTCCCCGTATCAGGTTTGCCATTTACCAAGTTGATTATTTTATGGGCTAAGAACCCATTCTGCTCTTGCCTTCTAAAAAAACTGATCTTGTATACTGTTTGATTCCATTTCCTGGTTTTGTACTAGAACAAGTCACGCTGCTCCTGTTCAGTGCTTCCCTTATACATGATTTCCGTCTCCATGCACATCTTTAATTTACTGGTATTCATTAGGTAGGCTAATTCCAACCTCTAAATTGGGTGGCCGTTTTTCTGTGGGACATGCAAATTGCTTCCCACCAGACTGCAGTTAATCATGTGAAGTAGTTATCACCTAGTGTGTATTGTTGCTGTATTGTCTCCCATTATATTGTAAAGCGCTGAGCAAACTGTTGGCGCTATATAAATCCTGTATAATAATAATAGTGTGATAATGAACCCCATTCCAGAACTTGTTCCTGTGACAGTTTGGCAATTGCCAAACAACTAGCCCTTGGTAACCTACGGGTCTTGTTTCAGCCTTTTATATTTTCTTTTATAATACCTTGGCTCTAACACTCCTTGTGCACTCTTTGCAAGTAGTTGCTCCTCTTCGTCATCCTGCTGAAACCTGCTGTGTCCATCTGGCTTTTTCTTCAGGTGCTGTTGGCCACACAGAACCCTCCCCTCGTGTTCAGTGGGATCACTCCTTTTAAAGGTTCTTTATAAGAATGGAGCTTTCTTCTCTCCATTGCTCTTGGTAGCTGTTGGTTCTGCCTTGACAACCGCTATTATCTTCTTGGAACCCCCTGTGTTTTCTTAAGCTACATCTAGAACAAGTAGCCTCAAAGCCAGTTCTTGCTGCCTTAGTGCTGTTCTTATTGCCTTCTGTGAGAATGTCAGGAATGTAATCTATGCTTACCTCTGACATGTCTTGTTTTGGGAACTAACCCTTCTGTTTCCTCACTGGGCGATCCTTTTATGGGTTCCTCTTCCACTTGGCTGAGTGATTTGGCCTTTATTTTAAGGCTTCTATCCACAGATAGTATCTCTTTCCTTACCTGAGCCCATTCCCTCAGAGATGTTGGGGTTCTTGGACGTTTTACAGCATCTATTATCTGTTTTTATCACAAGTTACGGGACTTACCATCTGATCCTCTTTTTTATTTTCAAAACCATTTTTTGCCAGATAACTTTTTGAGATTGCTAATGCATGCTTCGGCTGCAAGGTGCTACTACTGTCAGCTTATTTTGTCCCAGCACAGCTTTTGTGTGAGGAATTTAACCCATGGTCTAAGAATTCATTCCTATGTTCTCTATTTTACTTTAAGATGTAGAATTTACAGGTACATCAAAATTCCTGTTGTCTGGTTTTTCATTTTATTGTAGATTTTGAATTACTCGGCTAACCTTTGTTTCATTCCTTGTCTCTTAATTTTGAGACTCCATTTTGCTCCTTGTTTGCTCCAGTGGAGTGTGTTTTATGAAACGCTGCATAAAAGCAACCACCTGTTCCTGTTTGTGATTTAATACATTTGTGTACTGTATATCATCTTCACTGTACAATTTATTTATCTCCATCAGACCCCCGAAAACCCTGAAGAGCTTAGAAGAGAGCTTGAAAAGCAACTGGAGGAGTGGCAGACGCATCCTATTGGGGATGCAGAGGAGGTGGGTAGATTGAGTCTAAAGTCTTTGTTTTGGTCCCTATTTACCTCAGTGTACCTATTGTACAATGAATCTGACAGCAGGACGAAACGTGAGGGAACCAATAAAATATTTAGAAATGCTTTATATTTTTTTTCCTTCAACCACATTCTGTTTACTCTGTGGGAAAGGAGTTAGGAGAGGGGGATTGGGGAGTTGGGCATGCATAAGATACTAGAGGGATTTGAATACCCTCTCTTGCTAACTAGCATACAGCCATCTCTAATTTTCCTTGAAGCAAGAGTTTCAAGCATTTGTTTTCTGTACTGTGTAGGTAAAAAGCAATTGCTCTGTAATGGTATTGAATAACCTTATAGGGTTCTTCCAACCTACATTCTTCTACGGATGTGTTTGTTCTATGTAGGGTCCTCTCTTTGAACCTTTAGCTATGAGGTACCCTAGTTGTGAGCATGGATGACGATACTGGAGGCAGAGCTTAAAGTGGTTGGAAAGGCTGAAGGTTCTTTTCTTGAATGCATTCTCTGCATTAGGTGAAAAAGCTTCAATGCTCTGTTTTTCCCAGCAAACCCCTGTGCACCCCCCCTCCTCACTACTTACCTGAGCCTGATCTCAATCAGCTGCAGCTCTTCCAGCTCTCTGTCTCCTCATTGGCTCAGAGACAGCAGTGAAAGTGACTTAAAAAAAAAAAAAAAAAAAAAAAAAAATTACATGCATGCTATACTTACCTGCTCTGTGCAATGGTTTTGCACAGGGCAGCCCTGTGCAAAACCATTGCACAGAGCAGGTAAGTATAGCATGCATGTAATTTTTTTTTTTTTTTTTTTTTTTTTTTTTTTTTTTTAAGTCACTTTAAATGTTATGTATTAATTTGCAGGTTACCAGTTCTTAGATGTGACTGCATTTTATTTTTTCGTTTTATTAGACTTGTTTCCTTTATTTTCACTTGGTGATTCAGTCAGTAAGTTTCAGCTTGCTTCAGCAGACCAAGCTGTCCAGACAAAGTACAGTAGCAGTTAGAAGGTTGACGCATACTGTTTAACACTGACAAAGGTGCTTACATTAGTCATATTTTTTCCATTTATGTAAAACCTTTATCCCAAAAGGGAAAAAACTGCTGTAACTGCTAGAGATCAGTCTCAATTTGTTAGTAATGTCCTTTTTAAATCTGCTTGTCTAAAGCTTGGCCATACATAGACTGAAATTCAGCTAGTCCCTGCTGAACTGGCCAAATTTCAGTCCGTGTGACCACTGTGGTTAAAGAGAAGTCAGTCTACTAATTGACGTCTATTCAACTGCCCTATCAGATAAAGTTGCTTGATCAGTGCTGATCTGTGTATTCTGGCAGTGGGGGAATTACCCTGCTGTCTGAATATAATATCTGTTTGTTTTAGCCAACTGGCTGATCAAAAAAAACTGAACCATGTATGGCCAGTTTTACACTGTCTGAACCATGTATGGCCACCTTTACATTATCCTCTGAGGGACCCTCAGACAGGAATTGTTACTGGCTTGGTCACATGAAATAAAGAGAAAAATTTGCATTTTTGTTTTTGAATTTAATATCACTTTAACTCTGAACCTAACTCTTGAAAAACTGTAGTTTTATAATTATGCAATAGAAGAGAAACACTGTCACCTACACTTTAGGTTACGATTATGTCAGTCCAGTGTCCATGTGAGACTTCATGGCAGTGTGGGTGAGAGCCAGGAACTCTGGCAGACAAACTATTAAACTGTAGTTTTGCATTGCATGGCTTATGTACGTATAACAAATAGCTGCTATTTCTTTTTGTTTTAGGAGAAGGCAGCATCTGAAATGTGGCAGAGATATCTCCTGCTCACTGGTTCTCTGTCTCAGCAGTTGTGTGAGCAACTGAGGCTCATATTGGAGCCAACACAGGCAGCCAAGCTGAAGTAAGTATAGTGTTGTAATGTTCACTTACAAAAAAGGCAGTCTATGGTGAAAAACAGCAGACCTTATTATTCTTAATTTATGTTGAAGTTTAGCCTTGAATTTGGGTCTTCTAGTGTAACTGCTGATAATAAAAGCAGTCTGCAGCTGGTTAGAGAAATTCTTTTAATATTCCCTTACACCATTATAATATTGTCATCCCTGATTGACAGCTGATTAAATTGAGCCTTGAATCATCTAAACATCTGTTTCACTCTGCAGAGGTGATTATCGAACAGGAAAGAGGCTGAATATGAGGAAGGTAATTCCATATATTGCCAGTCAGTTTAGAAAAGACAAAATTTGGCTGAGGAGAACAAAACCCAGCAAGCGTCAATACCAGATCTGTCTAGCTATTGATGATTCTGCCAGTATGGTTGATAACCATTCTAAACAGGTAATAACTTCTTGATTGTTTACTTGTAGCACATTTCTCCCAGTCTGGTGTTTTTAAAAATACAATAATTTCCTTTCTTTTTCAGCTTGCCTATGAAGCATTAGCTGTGATTGGAAATGCATTAACTTTACTTGAAGTGGGACAAATTGCTGTGTATAGGTATGTACCTCCCCTCTTTGTTATTTGTCTGTTATGTTCGGTCTTATTATTATTATTATTATTATTCAGTATTTATAAAGCGCCAATAGTTCGCTCAGCGCTGTACATTACAAAGGGGGACAGAACATGTGACAGAACAATACCAATACAATGCAAAACATGAGGGGATCGAGGGCCCTGCTCTTTCAAGCTTACAATCTAGGAGGGAGGGGATGGTGGCACAGGAGGAGATAGCTGTGTCTTAGAATATTACGCTCGCAGACAAAACAAATGGATGACTAAAGTATGTAGGAAAGATTGGCATAACTTGAATTAGTCTTTAAGAGGGTAAAACAACCTTTTGTTTCTAAATAATGGTCAATCTTACACTAACCGTGTCTTACATTTAGTTTTGGAGAGAACGTCAAGCTTTTACATCCTTTCCATGAACAATTTAGTGAGCAGTCTGGTTCCAGGATCCTTAATCAGTGCAAGTTCCAACAAAAGAAGACTTTGCTTGCCCAGGTAATAGAGCAGAAATGTTTGGTTAGAAGACTGTGAATTGATGCACAAACTCATATTTTTAATTGGCAGATATTTGAGGTGTGCAGTCTAATGTAAATCATTTTCTGTTTTGTGTCAAGTTTTTGGAGTCCTCAGTCCCCATGTTTGAAGCTGCACAACGATTATCTCCGGGCACTAATCCAGGTAAGCACTATCTTTCACATGTGAGTAGCTATAAGAAATGTGACGGCAATGTGTTTACCATAGAGTGTAGTATATTTCCAAAAGTTAGAGCTACGACTCTCAGAAATCTGAAAATAAGTTCACTGTTTGAGTTGTTTAACCACTTGCCTACTGGGCACTTTTACCCCCTTCCTGCCCAGGCCAATTTTCAGTTTTCAGTGCTGTCACACTTTGACAATTGTGCGGTCATGCAACACTGTACCCATACAAAATTTGTATCATTTATTTTTAGACAGAGCTTTCTTTTGGGGGTATTTAATCACCACTGTTGTTTTTATTTTTTGCTGAACAAACTAAAAAAGACTGAAAATTAAAAAAAAAAAGTCTCATTTACAAAAAACTAAGTAATTTTCCTCCTTCACTGATGTGCGCTTATGAGGCTGCAGTGATGGGCATTGATAGGCGGCACTGATGAGGAAACACTGTAAAGGTGGCACTAATGGGCATTGACAGGCATCACTGATGGACACTGATAGGTGGCACTGATGGGCACTGATGGGGCTACACTGATTTTCAGGGCACTGATCATCAGTGTAGATGTCCCCACTGAGGAATGCCGATTACCAGCTCTCCTCTCCTCACGAGCTGTTAGCGGGAGGAGAGGACTGCTGATAACCAGCATTTCCTATTTACATGTGATCAGCTGTGATTGGACACAGTTGATCACATGACAGAGCCGACATCATTGGCTCTTTACAGTGATCAGTGATCTGCTGTGTCCCAGGGACACAGCGCACCGCCGATTGCCACACGCCCCCGACGTCAACAAGAGAAAAGCTGCCCGCCCGTCATTACTTTATATGGCGGGCGGCGGTTAAAAACGATAATACACAGTTAACGTGAAAATTTTTAACTTCCACTCAGTCAAAGACAGTTTTATTCCGGTAGTACGTGTCATGTTTAGATGTGCTCGGGATCATTTTCAGGGTATATACATGCATCTGACTGAATAACATTTACACTTGTTATTTCATTTTCATGATGCAGCTTTTGGTTACTTTTTAAGCGTAATTGTACCCTTCACACACTTGGTGTATGTACCTACGTAATGCTGGTTTGCATTTGGATCTCACTACCTGACTTGTGAGGACAGTCCTTATTAATTCACTGAACTATGATACTTTGTGTAATGACGTGTAAATGTGAATCAATACAGTAGCACTGTGAACCCAGACCAGTCTGAAAAAGACCCTCAGGGGGTGTCCTTGATGGCCTGAGCTCACAGGAGGAAGTAGTTTGAAGTTGGCAGATATTCAAACCAGAAGAGAAATACTCCGAGCTGGAGAAGCCGGCAACAGCACCAAACTTAAGGTGGACATTGCAGCAAAATACTTTAACTGGAATTCTGCTTTAATTCTATGTCTACCAAAAGCTGATTTTTCAGTTGACAGACTCTAATGCAATTGAATGCAGAGATAGCCATGTTCTGGCAACGAGATGGGCTCCTAAATCCCTCCATCTCCCCAAAGGGTCAGAATAGCTCTGAATCCCTGCTTTTATCTACTAATTTTATGGTTTCAGGGGCACAGTCCTTCATTTCCTTAGTTTGAAGAGAGGAATTTTTGCAACCATATTTGGACTGTGTAAACAGCTCTCGGGTTTTTGAGGGCTTGGAACAGCTGTAATGCAAACATTGATGCTCTCCTTCCCCACCTCCCCTTTTGAGGAAGGATGAGCTGTTGAGAAATTCCTCTGGAAGAGGTGAATACTGTTGAGGATCAGGAATCCTATGGGGACAAGTCCTCCCAGGAGCAATCTCTGGATCCAGGGTTGTCTCAGGCTGTCACCGCTGCCAAAATCTCTTTTTCTCTTAAGTCACTGGTATTCGGTCCTGGTAGCCACCAAACAATCCCAAGTCTTTACCAATACACTCCTCATTTACAAGAAGGTGATGTAGACCAATTGAGCTCACCCAGAAATGGTATTTTTGCCACCGAAGGGTCTTGCCCGTTCTACTTCTTGGGTCCCTCTCTGGTGCAACTCGGCCATTCTTCCTTCTGAGTGCCCCCAAAGCAAGCACTCGTGCATACTTACTCCTTAGTCAACCCTATATGTCCATAAGACATACAGAGCATGGCTTTGCCCCGCCCTCCCTCCTCATTGGCTGATATTGACAGCAGCAGGAGCCAATGGCTTGCACTGCTGTGTCTCAGCCAACGAGGAGAGACCCGCGAGAGCCAAGGCTCTCCTGCACAGTGCTGGATCGCGATCAGGCATAGGTAAGTACTAGGGGGGAGCTGCACACTGAAGGTATTTTATACTTTAATGCATTCTATTCATGAAGGTATAAAAACTTTCAGCCTTTAAAACCACTTTAAGCCCTCCTTTTGGCACAAGTCTTGGACCACAAAGCCAACTAAGTCCCCACCAAAGCCCTCTTCCTAATGAAGGGCACCCTCCCACTCCTAAGAGTGGATGGTTATCTGGTTACATTTTGCTGCTCTCTGGGTCACAGACATCCCAGACCTGGTGTGTTTAATCAGTGGTTTCAGATAAGTACAAAGTTGAGTCTAAAAACTCTAACCCTCAGTTTTCTTCCCTCAAATCAACCAAAAACTGCCCAAGGACAGTCAGATTTGCAGAATTTCCTGAACCATGACTTGTCCCAGGATTTAGTTGAATAAAATTCTTTGAGCCTGTCTTGTGAAGGTACTGGCACAAACCTGTTCACCGCACCACCGACCCATTGTGGATGTTTGCCCTATTCGGGACTTAAAATCTCTCAACAAATACCTTCAAATTCTAATATCTTGAATGGAATCACGGAAGGCTGGTAATTGCCTCATTGAGACAAGGGGAATACATGGCATTCAAGATGTCTATCTGCATGTTCCCATTTATTCACCTGTTTGTAGCATCAATCACTTCCAGTTTTTTGCTCTGCCTTTCAACCTATCCTCTACTCCCAGAGTGTTCACAAAGGTCATAGCACCTCTTCTTGCCCTTCTCAGAATTCAAGGCATCTTTGCTAGATTTATTTAAATTGTGTAATCAGAATTGCCCAATCTAGTGTAATGAGATGTATGATCAGGATTTGATTTTCCTTGATTTTTGCTTGGGTAATTGCTTGTAGTAGCTCCTTTAAAAAAACAAAAGATGGGGGCTTAGAATATATGTAAATTAATTGAAAGAAAATTACTGCAATTAATCTTTCATATTCAAAAGACAAAAAAACAAAATGAGTACTATCCATAATGCAACTATTTGGAGTATTATGCTTCTGTCCACAGTTCCAGTACCAATACTAGTGTTTTGGTGTTACTAGTCTATGTAATATATATGTTTTTGTATTTTCCTTAAAGAAACTGCCCAGCTCCTCATAATTGTGTCGGATGGAAGAGGAATATTTGTGGAAGGAAAGGATCGTGTCACAAATGCCGTAAAAGCAGCCCGCAACGCAAACATCTTTATTATATTTATAATCTTGGATAACCCAATGTCCAAGGTACAGCCAATTTAAAAAAAAATCATTTTTTTATAATTAAAAATATTGTTTTAAACAGTTTTTTAATCTTTGAAACTCTGGGACTATGTTAACTTTTAAGTAGGTTATACCATTTCATTATTTTACAGACAAACACTTCAGTGAAAGTGTGTAATCTGCCTTACCACTAAACCATACACAACCTAATATTTTCAATAAAGCTGAAGAAAGGAGCGCTTCATAAGGGGGCTGTTTTTGTTTTTTTTTTTCTTCTCCTATTCTCTGCAATATGGTTGCACGTTGGACATTAGTAGGTCTTTGAATGTGAGACTTCCTAAGTACCTTAGAATGCATTATTGAGAGCAACCTTTTCTCTCTACCGCCTTGTTTGCAGTATATTTGCCCCTAGATTTATTAAGATTAGATTTAGACACATGCCTTCCTTACTGTGTCCCTTGTTTAGCTCTTCTCAAACATGGTTAAGACTTGGCAGAATAGTCAGTCATTGCAAGTGATGCAACTATTTTTTTACATCCATATAACATGATATAGCCACATCTTTAGTTAAAGTTTGAATACAGCAATTGAACAATATAAATGCAAGTGCCTTCTAATTTGACCTTTAACAAGTCTCTATTGTGTTTTTAGGATTCAATCCTGGATATAAAAGTGCCGATATTTACCACTCCGAAAGAAATGCCAAAAATGATATCTTACATGGAGCAATTTCCATTTCCATTCTACATCATACTTCGAGATGTGAACTCCCTTCCAGAAACCCTTAGTGATGCCCTCAGGCAGTGGTTTGAATTGGTGACTACGTCAGAATATGTGTAATCTATATATCTTCATACATGCACAGTAGTCTGAGCTTTACACCACTTGTATGGATAAGAGACCAGAGGAGGCACCAAGGACCCCCATACAAAGAAACATCCTGCAGTTCCATTGAGATTTTCTGTGGCCTGCAGCTCAGGTCAAGTCATTTCAGCATTGCAACAAGCTCTGCACTCCGTGACAAAATGTACCTCTTGGCTTAGAAAATCACATACCTCCAGCAAGTTAAGGGATACCATCAGCTTTCCCACTATGTACGTTAACAAAACACTGTATCATACATCTTTTCCACTGCTACATGCAGTAAAGACTGTAAAGTAATATAATATGTAGAGGCGTAGACCATGTTTGTATCTCTTCCTCATTCTAAAAAAAACAAAAATCAATGTTTTATTGTTTTTTTTGTTTGTTTTTTAGTAAGCCAAAGTTCACTTAAAAACATTTGATCAGAGATCTGAAATATTTCTAGTTTAGTTGTGGCCTAAATTGTCTATTCATCTTCTGTGAAATGTATTGTTGTAAATGGCGACATTATACTGTGAAGTCTGCACATTTTGTATATTATTATTAGGACGTACAGGTTTGACAGAAATCTACAATACTGTTTTTCTATCCTAATAGCTATGCAGCCTAATAAAGATCATTCTTAATAATCTGACTTCTGGTTGATGAAATCTAAAAAGTGGGTATAGTACATTCGATTTTAAATAAATATATTTTCTTAACCAGTTGCCAAGGATAGATGACAGTGATGCAGAAACAAAAATCCTGGTTTCATTTACAGCTCTGCAGTGCAAACATTACAGTTGGATGCCGATTGGTTGCTATGTGAAACAAAAAGCCTAAGCACATTTTACATATATAAGTTGCCAGCAGTCAATTTTACCTTATGGTGAAGATTTAAGGGGGCCTTAACCCCTTCCCGCCGGCGCCTCCCGGCCCTTTAAGAGTTTGACGCTGGGAGGTGGGGCGTGGTTTAGGGATCATGAGACCGCCGTGACTCTTCCCGAAAGAGCGGACCGGGACCTTTTCATGAGTACCGCACATGAGTGCTGGGAGCGCGCTCTCAGCACATATGTTTTTTGTTACATGAACGCAAATGTGCGGCCGCTCGGCGTCTAGGCCCAGACGCCGGGAGGCTGCACATTTGTGTGCGGCCGGCATGAAGGGGTTAAAAGAAACAAAAGTGGAATTTTAGAAAAAGCACATTTTGCTTTGTTCACATAAAATTTTTCTGATGACAATGGATGCAGTCTGACACTCTCAGAAAGCAATGATATAAGAGATTTTAGGTAAACATGCTTTCCCTTAATCCCCCTTCCCCCAATAAGCACTTTCACATGGGCTGAGTGCACAGTGATAGGGGAGCAAAGGAAATGTAAGAATGTGATTTTGGGGGGAGTGATAAGTGAAACCGGTTGGCTTTGCTCTGTAAAAGTATAGGTTCACTCATAGATCCATCTTTAATCACTTAAACTCTGCAAGGTTTTACTTGATGACCAGAAATTTTTTCTTTTCTTTTCAGCACTGCACTGCTTTAATTCGCAATTTCTTGGTCATGCAACACTGTGCCCAAATTAAATTTTTTTCTTTTACATAAATGGAGCTTTTTTTTTTTTTTGTGGTATCTGGGTTTGTATTATATAAATGAATAAAGACTGTACATTTTTTTAAAAAATTCTGTCTGTTCTAAAAAAAAAAAAAAGAAAAATTCAACAAAATCCAATTTAGTTAAAATTTAGGCAAAAATGTATTCTGTTACATGTCTTTGGTAAGAAAAAAAAAATAAGTGTATATTAATTGGTTTCCTTGAAAGTTATAACATCTACAAACTATGGTGTGTGTGTATATATATATATATATTTTTTTTTTTTTACAGTTTTTACTTTCTGATTGCGTCATATTTCTTGAGGTGCGAAAATGCCAGGGCTCGAAATCCAATGACCACCTTCAGGTTTTCAAAGGGCCCAGCTTCCTCATGTCGCTTCCTTGTTACCTATCACAGTTTTGGAGGCCCTGAAATGCCAGAATAGTACAAACGCTCCCCCAAATGACCCCTTTTTGTAAAGTAGGTACCCCAATGAATTTGATAGGAGGCATGGTTTTTGCAGATCTCATTTTTTTCTTTTGGGGGGGGGGGGGGGTGTTTTGTACTATCTTGGCATTTCAGGGCCTTGTAACCTGAGATAGGTAGTCAGGAATTGAAATGATGAAATTACGCACTTGAAGACCTGAAGGTGTTCATTGGATTTTGGGTTCCTGTATGTAACTAGGCTGCTAAAGTCTCTCGCATGTGATGGCATCACCATAATCAGGAGAAGTATCAGAATGTGTTTTGGGGAGTAAATCCACACACAGTGGGTATAGAAAAGAATCACCCCCCTTTTAAAATAATCACATTTTGTTGCTTTGCTGCCTGAAATGAAGATGGACACAGTTTTGGTTTGATCCAGCTGTATTTGCTCAGTGCAACTTATAACATTCAAGTGAAAGATATAACACCAACTTATAAAAAAATGCAAAAACAGAATCACAGAGTTGGAAAAAGGATCACCCCCTTGTGTCAGTATTTTATTGAATGACTTTTTGTTTTAATCCTAGCTTTTAGTCTTTTGGGATATGTCTCTACTAACTTAGCACATCTAGACTTTACAATATTTGCCCATTCTTCTTTGCAGAATTTCTGACGTTGCGTAAAATTTGATGTTGGCAGTTTGTGGACTGCAGTCTTCAAGTTATTCCACAGGTTATCAATGGGGTTTAAGTCTGCGCTCTGACTAGGCCATGCAAGGACATTCACCTTTTTCTCCTTCAACCAGTATGGTAATTTTTGCTGTGTGCTTTGGGTCATTGCCATGTTGGAAGGTAAACCTTCTTCCCACTGACCACTTTATGGCAGAGGGCAGCAGATTTTCCTTCAGAATTTGATTGTATTTTGCCCCATCCATTTTTTCTTCTATCCTGACAAGTGCTCCAATCTCTTCTGCAGAGAAACACCCCCATAACAGGATATTACCACCTCCATGCTATACTGTAGGTATGGTGTTATTTGGATAGTGACCTGTAATGGATTTCCGCCAGATTTGTCGCTTAGTGTTGAGCCAAATAGTTCAATTTATTTTTCTCTTCTGACCATAACACCTTTTACCATGTGTCCTTAGAATCTTCAAGGTGTGTTTTGTCAAAGTACATTCAGGACTGCATGTGGCCTTTCTTAAGGAGTGGCCACATTTGTGATTATTGTCACATGCACACAATGACCACTCTTTGTCATAAATTCCTGCAACTGTTTCAGATTTGGTAGCCTCGACCAATTTTCGCCTGGCTCTTTCATCTAGTTTGGAGTGATGTCCTGATCCAGGGAGGGTCTGTGTTGTACCAAATATCTTCCACTAAAAAATAATTTTGACTGTGCTCCTAGGCATTGATAAAGCCTGACTTGTGCCTGTTCATAACTTTATCTCGGAGATCTTTTGAAAGTGCCTTGCCAGCAAT
Organism: Staurois parvus; assembly: GCF_062004578.1. NCBI lineage: Eukaryota > Metazoa > Chordata > Amphibia > Anura > Ranidae > Staurois > Staurois parvus. The sequence goes on from NW_028318357.1 coordinate 110,898, forward strand.
AGTTGTTTGCTTCAGTTGCACTACCGGAGACTGAAATGCTCCTGGAAAGCTCTTTTCATGCTGTGCTAATCAAAATGACCACAGCTGATCACAGTTGTGCCTTTGAGAAGGAGAAGCTATACCTGTTTGAGTTTAGGAGAAGTGTGATCCTTTTACCAACTCCGTGATTCTGTTTTTGAATTTTTTTATTTTTTTTTTAACATGTTGGTGTTCTAGCTTTCACTTAGATGTTATAAGTTGCAGTAAAGTTGAGTAAATACAGCTGGATAAAACAAAAACAGTGTCTGTCTTCATGTCAGGCTGCAAAGCAACAGAATGTAATTCTTTTAAAGAGGTCTACCCAAGACATGTGTGAGAAATATATTAAAGTGACAACTATGTGTAAAAAAAAAATAATAATAATTTTCCAAAAACTTGTGGCGAAAAATAGAATCTTCCATGGACTCAACATGCCTCTAAACAAATAGCTTGGGGTGTCTACTTTCCAAAAAAGGGTAATTTGGGGGGTGTTTGAACTGTTCTGGCATTTTATGGCCAACATTAAAAGCTTCTGCCAAACATCATCCACTCTTCTAATGTTGGGCATACGTGTAATGTTCTTTTATTTATGTAGCCTGTGGGCTGAATGAGAAAAAAAAAAAACTAACCATTTCCTACTGATCGCTGGTGCAATGCTTTCCAGGCTTCTTTGGACAAAAATAATTGCACATTTACCTACAAAAAACTGCTTTTATCATTTTTGTCCAAAAGGTGTACTTATCCTTTTAAGCCACTATATTGTAACCCCAAATCGCAGGTTAAAACACCTTTTTAAATTTCATCCTCATTTATCATGGCTAACTGCACCCTACAGGGTTGCCCACTCTCCCCCTTACTTTTTGCTTTATGTGTAGAGCTCCTTGCTGTCTCCATTCACAAGAATCCTGACATGCATGGTATACCAGTTAGAGGAAAAGAATAAAAAATTTCCCTTTTTTGCAAATGATATTATCCTGACTTTAACCTAGAGCAAACTCACTTTACCCTGTTGATATGTGGAATTTGATGTGTTTATCTTATAACCTACTAGGGCACTATAACGATCCAAGTCTGCAGCTCTTCCCATTAATATCCCTGCTCCGGAAGTGCAACATCTGTCCTCCTTTCCTTACACCTGGAAATCTAGAGCACTTAAATATCTTGGAGTTTACTTCACTCCACCATATGCCACATTATATATAGAAAATTTCCCTCCAATTTTCTATCAAATTAGGTCAACAGTACACCAATGGAAGAAATATTTCTTTACTTAGTCACATCACATCTCTTAAAATGTCCATACTTCTTAACCACTTTCAGTCCGTACACTTTTACCCCCTTCCTGTCCAGGCCAATTTTCAGCTTTCAGCGCTATCACACTTTGAATGACAATTGCGTGGTCATGCACACTGTGCCCATATCAATTTTTTAGCATTTTTTTGAGACGGATAAAGCTTTTGTTTTGGTGGTATTTATTCACCACTGGGATTTTTATTTTTTTTTGCTATATAAATGAAAAAGTAAAAAAAAATTGAAAAAAGTGTTTTTCTCATAGAATTTTGCAAATAAATAATATTTCATAATAAATCTTGCCCAAAATTTATTCAGTTATCTTTTTAGTTAAAAAAAATATAAATAACCCAAATTAGTTAATAACCACAAATTATAATTTTTTTTACATTTTATTTTTTTTTTTATATTTATAGGTTTTTTTCTACATACTGTCACCCTAGCAGTACAGTGTCACCATGGTGACACTGTACTACTTGTGGGGGGTGATGATTATTTTTTTTTTTTTTTTACACACTGATTGCTTTTACACCCATAAAGGCTGTAAAAGCAATCATTTCTCCTCTCTGGCTGCATTCTTGCAGCCATTGAGAACTACTGTGTGAGCTGTGATTGGTCACAGCTTGTCACATGGTACAAGGCTGTTGTGAATATCCTTGTACCATGTGACCTCTGTGATCATTTACAGATTTCACATGTAGTAAGCAATGATGTCAGAAGTGACATCTTGCTTACTACTCTGCATGTGATCACTGATTGTCAATCGGTGATCACATGATCGGGTCCTCGCACAGATGTCCCGTAGGACGATCAATGTTCCACTGTGTCCGAAGGACACCGGATCGTGGTGCTGCACGTTCCCAGGGAGCGCGCACAGTCCATAATGGTGGGTGCCGTTTATGAACGGCAACTCACCCCTGGAGTGCCACCGTTCGGCTGTTTATATATAAGCTGCCGGACGGCAAGTGGTTAAACTCTTATGTCTCTTTGAAACACTGCCTATTCCTGTACTCACCACACATATTAAAAGACTGCAAATAGATTTACTTGATTATGTTTGGGGCTACAAGAGACATAGAATACCCTGCTCGGTTCTCCAGGCATCTCGAAGTGATGGCGGCCTTGCCTTTCCAAATCTTTTATTCTATTATCAAGCTTCCTGATTATGGGCCTAAAATAAATGGACTGAAATTGAAAAACTGTGGTTGGCACCGATCCACCCAAGCAATCTCCTATGGAATGCAAATGCAGAGGTAGATACCAGCAATTTATTGGGAGCAATGACTCAGCTCCGCAATCTGTGGCATACAACATCCCAAAAATATGCTCTCATGTCTGAAGCTTCTCTGACTGCCTTTCTGTATAATCCCAAAATGCCAGATAGGCTGACATTTTTGATGTCCTCTCCTTGGTCGACGAGGAACCTTTTTCATTATGGCCACCTGGTTGACCCCAGGACTGAAGGACTTCTACATGCCCAGGTGTTTTATGGGTACTTACAAATCCGCCATTATGCCCAGTTTATTACTCCCTCATTACAATTTTTTCCCTTGACCCCTTTTGAACAGACAATTTTAGCAGGTCCCTCTCAAAAAGGTTTAATTTCTGACATTTATAAAATATTGAATGCCTATCCCATGCAGGCTCAGGGTAAACACCCATGCTTAAAGTGTTACTAAACCCAGGACCCTGCATTCACTATATCTGGTCTCCCACAGTACACACAACATGGAAATGCAATTATTTTAGTAAATATAAACTGCTAAATACCTTTTCTCATCCGTAGTTGGAGCACTCTTGTGACTTCTATCAGTGTCCAGCAGAGCACTGGTTAAAGCTTGTAGGAGGAGTTTTCATTCTCTTCTAGGAGGATTCAGGTCTCCTTACCTTCTGTCTGCACAGTGCTGATTGCTCCTGTGCTGATCACATGCACTCTCCCAAGAGGAAAAAAATTCTCTCTAGCAATACACACCAATCTGAGCATGTGCAGAGTGACTCCAAACCTCTGTTCTATCAGGAGATATTTAGCAGACAATGGAAGAAGGGGAGGATCAGAGAAAAGGATCAAACATCCTTTTTTACACAATGTGGAGAATTAATTCCTTAGGTTCCACAGTGAGTATAACAAGCATGCTTTACTGCATATACAGACTGATTTTACTGTTGTGGGTTTAGTAACACTTTAAGTGGGAAAAGACCTTAGGTGAAGAACTCTCCTTAGAGATGTGGCGGGTGATCTGGTTACAGGCAACCGAGAGCTCTCTTTGTACTCTCTATAAAGAATACTCTACTTTTGGTACCCGATGCCAGACATCCTACATGCTAGCCATCCTACTAGTACAAACCGCAGTTGGCTGTGCCATCAGAACAAGTGTACGCTTTACTATTTTTACTGGACTTGTCCATGAATAAAACCTTATTGGACATCAGTTCAACATTACTGCAATGTCTTTTGTGATGTACCCATCACGTTCACTCGAACATTAAAAACCACCAATCTGAAGTTTTTTCTTTTGCGCTTGCACGCTCCTCAATTTTAACAAATCTTTTAAGGAACTTTTGCGGCATATGCTCACTGCATAGCGCTTAATTGGAAGAACGCTTCCTTGCGATCTTCAGCCGCATTGTATACTAGGATAAAATATGTTGAACTTGTGGAAGAATTGACAATACTTTGGAGTCTCACAACAAAATGAAGCTAGATGCTCAGACTGTGTTTTGAGAGCTTTGTATACTGTGTATGTAACTTTTCCTTTACAATTTCTTAATAAAAATGTTATTAAAAAAAAAAATCTTCCGCAACACATCATCCCACTTCTAATGTTGGGCATACATGTAATGTTCTTTTTTGTTCAGCCTGTGTGAACAACAAAAAGAACTTAACAGATTGCTCTGTTCACATCATTAAATGTGGATGAAGACATCTCTGGCAGAAAAAATTCTGAAGCATAGGAACAATCTGACCACCCCAGGCTGCTCATGCTTGGTCATACTTTTTTTTTTATTTTTAAACTGCAGATGAGAAATCTCCTGCAGCACTGCAAGGACTCGTGTGCAGTATGTATTCTGAGAGCAGCACCGTGCAGCTGATGGACGTTCCTGCAAAGTAAAATAAGTAAACAATGACTGTAGCAATCATGCCCACAGAGATGGATGCGGTCCAACCATTTTGGCTCCAATCTCCATCTTGGCAAAGGATCCTCCATCTTGTACAAACATATCCCCCTCATTCTCATTCTTCCTCTCTGTTCAGCCACAGTGACATATGGCCTGTGCGTTGGCAGTGGCACAGGAGGCCAGAGCACAGCAGGGAGTCCCGAGCTGTAAAACCCCAAGGGAGCTGGGGCCTCCCTGTCCAAAGAACCTGTGCAATCTAGCACATCGTAAAAAGATCACCCAAGCCTTCCCCTGAGTTGAAACACATTCCAGAGGAGTAGAGACTAGATAACCCTTTTAAAATCCATTTTTTCCCCCCATGTGTCATATCTTGGAATATGAGAGACTTGCATAAAAACCAGGCCTATCTTCAGATTGCCCACGGGAAGACAAACAGTTTGATAGGTCACTCTCCTTGACTGGAATACCTAGGACAGCAGAAAATTACATCTCTTGAACCCTTCAAATATGTATTTCATATGTAACCGTTTCTCAGATGTGTCTGCATATGAATCTACCCGCGGGTGGAACATCACTTGTGCATAGGGAAAGTTATGAGCAAAATCTGAACTATGAGAGAATTTGGCTCTAGTTTAGGTATCCGCCCATATGATCCCTCCCTAAACGAGGCATTGGTCCTTGACTTCAGAGACACCCCCTGCTGGGGGACTACAAAATAGGGTGTCGGGCCTAAGAGAATTAAGTTGAAGAATTCTCCCTTTTAACATCAGAACCAACTTGGGGTGCCCTTTCACTCTGAAACTTGATCTATTTAACCCAAGGCTGATTGGCAAGTACTTTAACCCTTTAAATTCCTTTCTGTTACCTCTTTGCTGTGCTGTCGTGTTCTCTCTCTCTATATATATATATAGGTTACATCTTTTTTCTGTAAATATTTTTATTGCGCCATTTTGACATTTTAGTAATAAATCTTTCTTTCTGAAAGTGTTGAACTGTTTCTAAAGCTCCTTAATGCAATTTACAAATTCCTGCCTCTAAAAGAGCGTACTGTGTTTGTTTAACCCTCTGTATAGCAATGTCACTGCAGATAGGTTCTACAGACGATTATCTGAACCATTATAGTGTATTGCTGGTATTGCCGATTTTCCTCTTTCTCTGTACAAAAAGGAGGTGGTGGCAGTGTGAAGGGTTAATTGCGTAATTACCCTGACCCAGTAACAATCACTCCCAGGCGGCAGGTACATCAATTGTGGTCCAATTAGCTGGAAAATCGGTGTGCAGGGTGCAGCTGGGTGTGGCATTGTTACACACGTGACATCGCGGTTTTAGATTGGCCAGTCCTTCGGTCACGAGTTTGGTGAGAAGGACAGGGGTCCGACCCCACGATCGTCACAATGATGATTAAAAAAATAACATAGTAACAATATAACATTAACTCAATAAAACTTTTTTTTTTTTTTTTTACCCCAGGCCCCTCCTGCTTTGGCATACACTCTTTTTTTTTTCCTGTAGATGAGAAATCTCCACTTACAGTGCTGCATGCACTGATGTATGTATTCAGGGAGCAGCACCATGTTGCTGTAAGAATAAACAGATCAGTGCTGCAGCTAACTGGCATAACAATATAACATTGACATAATAAAACAACTTTTTTATTTTTACTTTTGTAACAGAACCATTAACTTGCCAGCCTTTGATTTTAGGGTCTCTACAAATTTGATAGACTATTACCTGATTACATAAAATCTTTCGAGACCCTTGTGCAGAATTCAGTGCCCCAGACTGTGCCGTGCTGTTCTGTACACTAATACTCAACTAGTGTGCGGTAGCGACAGAAGCGTCCTTGAGGCAGAGACCAGGTTGGCCAGGACAGGAGGGACAGAAAAAATGGGTGTCACGTCTAATCCCATGTCTACTACAGACAGGAAATAATTTTGGGGGTGAACTTTGGTTTGTGGTACCAGAGAGGACTTCATGAAAATGCCTCTCATGCAGCTAGCTCACTGCATCTGTATTTAGGATTTGGGCCACAGCATCTTTAGATACAAAAGGGCCTTGATGATCTTTCTGAAATTTTAGGACGGATCCACGTCCACTTGCTTTTAGCTTTGCACATTTCAAAAGCATTATATACAGCCAATTGAAATAAATATACAAACACTTTTTTTTTTTTTTTTTTGCACCAGTGTCTGCCTTTTCGTGTAGCTAAATAAGGCCTCATCATTTGGTCATTGAAGTCTACGCCTCTCATACTGTATAAAGATTATAGTCATAGACAGAGAGGCTTTTCAACTACCCCATATGCTGTGCAAATTTGGACTGTCATATCTGTATGATTGGAAGACAGGACAAAAACCTTTGTCCTTTAACTTCACCATTTCGCAAGCAGGCTTTCTCCCCCATTCGGGTTTTAACAAGCTGTTAGGGGAAGCCCCAGCAATTAGCTTGCATGGTGCCACAGCAACCAATTCCAAGATTGAATAGGTGTCTAAAAAGTGGCACGCTTGCATAAAAGACCACGTACATATGATACCGCTTACAGAACAAGGGTGACACTATACTAGACACTCTCACCCACTACGGCCTTGTCACATGACAGCGGCCAGAAGCGGAAGTGTTGTGTGGACTGAGAGAGGAAGTCAGAATGATGTCTGGGGGACGAGGAGCCCTAATTTCTAGCTTGTGAGAGGGAGTTTTATTATCCTTAGAGCCCTGCTGCGATCCAGTCTCCTGTCCACCAGACCCAGAGAGGGAAGCACCTGTAAACAGGCATCTTTACTCACCTATCCCTTAAAGGGACCTCTGGCCAGCTGGATCAACCTACATCCATTGAGAGCTCACACCCATATCACCTTGAAGGAGAACCTACCCTGAGTTCCAGTCCGGACCCTTATCGGTGAAGTGGATCTGTGTTGATTTACATACTGCATAATCAAATTACGCTTCTGGTGAGTGCGCAATTTTAACTTTACCATTGGGAGCACCACTACTGGATTGAAAGCTGTAGATCACCATACATTCATCTAGAGACTGTTATTAATTGATGTTCTTATCATTGGGGACATTTATATTATAATTATATATATATATTTATTTGTGTTCAAAATAATAGCAGTCAGAAATCACTAACCTGATCACTGTTTTTGGTGGAAATGATATTTCTACATGGCAAATAATTTACTAGCAGGTATAGTAGAGTAATAGAAAGCCAACAGTCATGACATGCATGCTGCTGATTCTGTGTAATTGAATCACTAATTGAAAGGGGCATGTTCAAAATAATAGCAGTGTGGAGTTCTATTAGTGAGGTCATTCATTCTTTGAAAAACAGGTGGAAATTATTGCCCTTATTTAAGGAAGGAAGGCAGCAAATGTTGTACATGCTGGTTACAGTGCATTTCTCTCTGAAATTCTGAGGAAAATGGGTCGTTCCAGACATTGTTCAGAAGAACAGCGTACCTTGATTATATGTTTTCCCCTCTCCACTCAACTTTTTAAAGAAGTGCAGAAATGATAGGCTGCTCAGCTAAAATGATCGCAAATGCTTTAAAATGGCAACCAAAACCTGAAAGACGTGGAAGAAAGCAAAAAACTACCATTCGAATGGATAGAAGAATAGCCAAAATGGCAAGGACTCAGCCAACAATCAGCTCCAGGAAGATCAAAGAAGGTCTAAAGTTACCTGTGAGTACTGTTACAATTAGAAGACGCCTATGTGAAGCAAAGCTATCTGCAAGAAGTCACCGCAAAGTCCCACTGTTGAAAAAAAGACGTGCTGAAGAGGTTACAATTTGCCAAAGAGCATATTGAATGGCCTAAAGGGAAATGGTGCAACATTTTGTGGAGTGATGAAAGTAAGATTTTTCTTTTTGGGTCTAGTGGCCGGAGACAGTTTGTCAGACGACCCCCAAACACTGAATTCAAGCCACAGTACACTGTGAAGACAGTGAAGCATGGTGGTGCAAGCATCATGATATGGGGATGTTTCTCATACTACGGTGTTGGGCCTATTTATAGCATACCAGGGATCATGGATCAGTTTGAATACATCAGAATACTTGAAGAGGAAATGCCCTTGAAATGGGTGTTCCAACAAGACAACGACCCCAAACACACCAGTAAACGTGCAACATCTTGGTTCCAGACCAACAAGATTGACGTTATGGAGTGGCCAGCCCAAGCCCCGGATCTTAATCCAATAGAAAACTTGTGGGGTGACATAAAAAATGCAGTTTCTGAGGCAAAACCAATAAATAGAGAAGAACTGTGGAATGTAGTCCAATCATCCTGGGCTGGAATACCTGTTCACAGGTGCCAGATGTTGGATGACTCCATGCAACACAGATGTACAGCAGTTCTCAGAAACAGTGCTTATACAACTAAATATTCATTGATTCAAAGGAAAGCAAAATCTTCAAAATTTTTCAGTTTATATAGTGAATGTTTGAGTTTGTAAAGAAGACAGTCTAATATTCACTTTTCTTAAATTTTTTTAGAGGAACAACACAAATTTGATATATTTTGCTTCAAGTTTTGATTTGGAATAGAATGTGTAGTGTTCCCAATGCATTTGTATGTATGGAAATAAAAGCTATTAGAAGGATTTTGAGCTTTGTTCACTTTTTTCAACACACTGCTATTATTTTGAACAAAACTGTGTGTGTGTGTATATATATATATATATATATATATATATATATATATATATATATATATATATATATATATATATATACACACACCGTATTTTCCGGCGTATAAGACGACTTTTGACCCTTGAAAATCTTCTCAAAAGTCGGGGGTCGTCTTATACGCCGGTACACGTTAGGGGGCACTTTTTAGGGGGGCGGCGCGGTGCTGCCGCCGTCCTCCCCTTCCGACGGAAGGGACACCAAGTACAGGGGTGGGCAGAGGGCTGCAGTCTCTTACCTGGCTCCCACAACGATCCATCCAGGAAGCGCTGCTCCTTCAGTCACTCCGGCCACTCCCTCACTCCTGCCGCTCGGCTCCGCCTCCTCACCGGTGATTGGCCTCCAGAACTGTAGCTCAGGAAAGGCACACAGGCGGCCAATCACGGGCGAGGAGGCGGAGCCGAGCGGACCCGCGAAAATCGAGTGAGGTAAGTGTGCAGTGCAGAGGTGCTGCTGCAACCACATATGCTGGCTGCAGCAGCACCATACTAGAACAGGAGTCAGCAAGTGTCAGTGGGAGGAATAGTGCCCCATCATTGGTGTCACTGATACTAATGATGGGGCATTATTCCTCCCACTGACACCAATGATGGGGCACTATTCCTCACTCTGACACCAATGATGGGGCACTATTCCTCCCACTGACACTAATGATGGGACACTATTCCTCACACACTGACACTAATGATGGGGCACCATCATTGGTGTCAATGGGAGGAATAGTGCCCCATCATTGGTGTCAGTGGGAGGAATAGTGCCCCATCATTGGTGTCAGAGTGAGGAAGCGTGCCCCATCATTGGAATACCATACCATATTGAAATCAAATCTGATGTTTTTTCATTTTTGGTGTGCATTGGAAGAGGGGTAGTCTTATACGGCGAGTATAGCCCAAACCCTATATTTTAACAGGAAAAGTAGGGGTCGTCTTATACGCCCAGTCGTCTTATACGCCGGAAAATACGGTATATTATAATTCACTGACTAGTGCTGCACATATCTTTATACATTTATCACAAGGCTTTATTTGGTTTCCTTGCGTGTGCAGCTGCTTACCTACAAGGAGCGCTCACTTTTATTGCTATTCTATTCTATTTTCAGTGCTAGTACTGGCACTCTGCTGTGTCTGAGAGTGATCATGCGTTTCTAACATCTCAGCAACTTAGGGTCAGGTACACCTGACCTTAGCAGGGACCTTTTCTCCATCTTCTGAGTTCCCTCTCAGGGTGCTGCTGCTTTCTACAGGTTCTTATTCTGAGGTAGATATTACCAGAGGCCTCCCCTTCGCTCTCATCTGTCATGTTCAAACTCCTGTAGTCCTCTTCACTAGTTACATTTAGTGTCTAAAATGTCCCAAAAAATGTACAAGGTACCTAGTGCGACTAACAGGAAAAAGAGCTCCTGGCTGTCAGGGTCTGCTTGAACCACTAGAAATAAAATGTATCTGTTAGTGCTAGCAGAGCTCAGGCATAAACTTGGTAATGCTGCAGTTTTGCGTAGAATGTATCAGATGTGGCAGTGATTAGAAATTATACTGACACTGCTCTTGTAGGTGGGGGACGCTAAGCGCAAGTGCTGGCAGTGAACAGGCTGATCCTGCTAACAATATCTTTTTGGGGACACTAGTAAAGTATACTGACCTGTTCAGACACTACTAGTAATGGAAGTTATAATATGGCGGGCAATCAAAGGGTTAAATGTGGAGGGTGATACTGTAGTTGGCAATCTCCTGCTCTCTGACACTATCTGAGGCCGCTAGTGACAATAATACAGTTATCAGGAAAAAACAAAATGCTGTACCAGTGTACAGTGTACTAATGGCACTGTGATAGGGCAGTCAAAGTGTTAAAGGAGAAGTACAGCCATAGCTCTGTTGGCTGTACTTTTCCTGTGGATTACAGGAGTGCAGTATGTTATGACACCTTTTCTGTCGACGGTGTGCTAAACTCCGCTGTTGGATGATGTCACTCAACGGTCCTGGCTGGGGAAGGATCGTGACTTTAAAGTTGGGATCCACCCACATCCCTGGACCAGCACCTCGCTCAGCCTCTCAGTGGTCTGCTGAGAGGCTGAGCCCGCAGCTTCTGCCCCCTTCACAGCAAAGCGCTTCTGTGAGTGAGCAAGGGAGAGCAGAGAGCGGTGACTGACAGTTACCTGCTCACTGAGAATTGAGCGATCAGTCTTAGACCCAGCCAGGGACAGATACAGCATCAAACTGATGGTGCATCCGCCTGGGTAAGTATGATTTCTGTAAGAAAAAAAAAACCCTCAACTTCTCTTAACTAGAGGGCAATCAAGGGGTTAAATGTTGCTAACAAGGTAAGTGTAGTGTACTGTTTTTACTTGCATAGCTCTGGCAGCTTCTCTCTCTGGAAGCGAAAGGGCTGAGAGAGAGAAGATCCGGCCATAACCTGTGTAAATGTTTGTAAACATAGGGGATCTGTGTGCCATGACTGGTCACAGCCGATCAGCAAGTCTACAGCCAAAATAATTGGCTGCAGCCTGTTAATAGACTTGTGCTGTGACTGATCACAGCACAGTTCAGCAGGGGGTGCACCCAACAAGCTGTTTCACAGGCACGACGTACCCGTATGTCATTTAGCCTGCAGCTTGCACCCATGCGCAATACATGTACTGTGAGTGGTCGGCAAGTGATGAAAAACTAAAAGTTCTCCAACAAAAATTCTAGTCCTCAAGACTTAGACTACTTTTTGCTCGTACACTGCATTATGAGAACTACAGTACATACAGCGGGTAAAATAAGTATTGAACACATAATTTTTTAGGTAAATATAATTCTAAAGGTGCTATTTACAATTTTCACCGCATGTTGGTAACAACCCCTGCAATTCATACATACAAAGAAAGCTATTTTTGAACGTATTTATTTTGTTGTGTAATAAAAATGGATTGACACACGGAAAAAGTATTGAACACATGAAGAAAGAGGTGCAAAAAGGTATGGAATGCCAAAACGCCAGCTGGAATCTATCAATCAGTAGAAAGCAATCTTGCTCCTTGTCTGTGCAAATTAATATCAGCTGGTTCAGTCTCAATTGATGGCCTATAAAAAGTTGTCATTACCAAGGTGTCACACAAGAAAAACCTCATGATGGGTAAAAGCAAAGAGCTCCCTCAAGACCTTTGCAACCCTATTGTTGCAAAACATATTGATGGCATTGGTTACAAAAGGATTACTAAATTTCTGAATGTTCCAGTGAGCACTGTTGGGGCCATAGTCCAGAAGTGGAAAAAACTATTTCACCATCAACCGGCCACGACCAGGTGCTCCTTGCAAGATTTGTGAAAGAGGAATGAAAAAGTTATAAGAAATTTGTCCAAGAGCCAAGGACCACTTGTGGGAGAGCTTCAGAAAGACGCAGAATTAGCAGATACAGTTGTTTCAAAGAAAACAATAAGTAATGCACTTAACCAGCATGCCCTGTATGCATGCTCACCACGCAATACGCCATTGCTGAAGAAAACACATGTTGAAGGTCGTTTAAAGTTTAAAAGTGTTGCTGCACAACATTTTGACAAACTTATGAAATACTGGGAGAATGAAGTTTGGAGGTGGGAACATCACGGTGTGGGGCTGTTTTTCAGCATATGTACTGGCAAACTTCATAACATTGAAGGATGAATGGAACAATGTACCAAGACATTGTTCGTAAAAATCTGCTGCCATCTACCAGGGTGATGAAGAGGAAACGAGGGTGGACATTTCAACAAGACATTAATCCATAACACAAAGCCAAGGAAACTCACAATTGGTTTCAAAGAAAGAAAATAAAGCTGCTAGAATGGCCCAGCCAATCACCTGACTTGAATCCAATAGAAAATCTATGGAAAGAACTAAAGATCAGCGTTCAAAGAAGAGGCGCACGGAACCTTCAAGATTTGAAGACTGTGTGGAAGAATGGGCCAAAATCACCCCTGAGCAATGCATGAGACTAGTTTCTCCATACAGGAGGCATCTTGAAGCTGTCACTACAAACAAAGGATTTGTATGAAGTATTAAATAAATTTCAGTTGGCCCGTTCTATACTTTTGCAAGTACCATGATTCCTGATACAGTACTGGGGTGCGTGTAAATTTTGTGCATAAATGTGCAGTGTTTCTTCATGTTCTACATATATAGGGCTGAGCTGCACAGCAGGTTGCTCATAGATACTGACAATACAGCCTTTCAAGCCTGATACCATGATATTTCCAGCCTCTATTCCATTTTATCAAAGTGAAAGCATTGTGGGAAAGGATCTTTATTTCAATATGTATAATTTGACATATGTTTTGCAAATCAGTTTTGAATCAACTGTGGACATTTACTATGGCTTTATCGCTTTGAAACTGAATGTTACTAAGTGCAGTAGCCTCCCTAGCGGTCTGATTATGTCAGTATTTCTGTGCTCAAAGCGGTACATTTTTTTTGCATGGAAATATGTATTTTTTTTTATTGTAGGCCTGTAATTTTTAGGAATAACTCACTGAAATCTGTCCGAACAAGAGTCTAGTAAACATCCCGAGTATGTTAAAATTTGAAACACGAAATCATAAATTATGGTTTAATAATCATAAAAAATAATAATATAAGGAGAAAGACCCCCTGTGCTTAACCACTTCCAGTCCGGACACTTTCACCCCCTTCCTGACCAGGGCAATTTTCAGCTTTCAGCGCTATCACACTTTGAATGACAATTGCGCGGTCATGCAACACTGTACCCAAATTAATTTTTTACCATTTTTTTTTAGACAGATAAAGCTTTATTTTGGTGGTATTTATTCACCGCTGGGATTTTTATTTTTTTTGCTATTTAAATGAAAAATTTTGAAAAAAAGTGTTTTTTTAATAAAATTTTACAAATAAATAATATTTCATCATAAATCTTTGCCAAAATTTATTCCGTTATCTTTTTAGTAAAAAAAAAAATACAAATTAGTTTATAACCAAAAATTATAAATTTTAAACATTTTTTCTTACATTTTTATTTTTTTTTTATATTATTTTTTTTTTTACACATAGTGTCACCATGGTGCCACTGTTCTACTTGTGGGGGGTGATGAAGATTTTTTTTTTTCTTTACACTGATTGCTTTTACACCCATATCGGATGTAAAAGCAATCATTTCTCTTTCTCTCTGACTGCATTCTTGCACTCATTGAGAAGTACTGAGTGAGCTGTGATTGGTCACAGCTTGTCACATGGTACAAGGCTGTTGTGAATAGCCTTGTACCATGTGACCTCTGTCATCATTCACAGACTTCACACATAGTAAGCAATGATGTCACAAGTGACATCTTGCTTACTACTTTGCATGTGATCACTGATTGGCCAATCAGTGATCACATGATCGGGACCTCGTACAGAGGTCCCGTCCGACGATCGGTGTTTCACTGTGTCTGGAGGACACAGCGGGCACTGGATCGCGGTGCTGTACGCTCCGAGGGAGCGCGCACAAGCAGGGTGCGAGGAGGCCGTTTATAAACGGCCATCCGACCCTGCACTGCCACCGTCTGGCCATTTATATGCAACGGTCGGTCGGGAAGTGGTTAAAATGGATGTAACCTACCCTAAGCAGCTCACACCCATCTTTAACCACAAAGTATATAAATACTCTGAAAACAATGGTATAGCGCTAAAATAAATACTAAACAGAAGCATCAATAGCACATATAAGCATATAAAGACATATGAACATATAGGTGAGCTGTCACAAACTGCAGAAGTGACCCCCCAGATAAGATATCCCCAATCAGGGGGAATGAATGACTGTGAGGCAAGTGATTCCCTATAGGGGAATACAACTAGTACACAAGTGCAAGTGTCCAACATATATAAAAATCATGCCAGATGAAAGTCCACTGAATCCACTTATAATGTGCAAAATGCAGATAAAACACGTGGATTCAATCAGTAAAATTGTGGGGTGAGTTTGGTGCCACACACTGTGAAATGATATCCATAAGTGGCCAGAATGCCTCCTCACCTTCTTAAAGTGACCACAAGGGCCAGCTTGCTTTGTGGGAAACCCACGTATATACAGGAATTGCTACGTCACCAAAAGGACCCTCCAGGGTATGCCAGCAGACCCAATACTCTTGAGCTCTCTCCAATCACCTGGTACTCATAAGCAGCCGTTTCCACCACAGGATCATATCAAAAGACAGAAGAGATCCTCCATAGTGTAAACCAGTAACTTTAATTCACACAAAAATCAATAAAAATGCCCACTCGCATGTCAAATGAACATCATCAGCTTTTCCCCATATTATGGGTGTATCCTCATGGTTCCTGGTGTCCCAATATGGTGTCCGCGACAGAAACGATGTCACCCCGTCCCGGAAGGTCTGTCACTGCGTAGCAATGCCCACCTGACTTCCTCAGGGTATATGCCCATAGTGACAGAGATGCTATAAATAGGCGGCCTGAGCGTCCATTAACACAAAAGACAATCCCCGGCGGCCATTTTCCCCGAAGTCCAGTGCTGGTTACACTCCGTTATCATGGATTTATCCACTCTAGTGAACATATAAATGGCAGCATGGACATTTTTCTTGGAAATCCAATTGGTATTAAGCTGGGAAACATACAATATGCTGTGAATATACATAGCACAGCAATAACATACCTTTATCATATGATTAAAAATAAAATGTATATAAAGAATACTTTAATGTAGTATCTAAAAAATGCACCCCATTAAATTAAAAACATGTAATGAAAAACATAATTAAAAACATGATCCAAAACTGCATGAGTACTATAATATATATATATATATATATATATATATATATGCGTAAGGATATATATCGATCCTAAAATTAGATAGAAAATAGGAAGAACATTAAAGAAAAATAGAAAACAATCCCTCTACCGAGCGCACTATAATCCATGTGGACACACTCATAATTCTAGGTTCACAAATAGATGAAAATTGATAAAATCGATAAGCCATACATGATTCCCACTTATGGATATCATTTCACAGTGTGTGGCACCAAACTCACCCCACGATTTTACTGATTGAATCCATGTGTTTTATCTGCATTTTGCACATTATAAGTGGATTCAGTGGACTTTCATCTGGCATGATTTTTATATATGTTGGACACTTGCACTTGTGTACTAGTTGTATTCCCCTATAGGGAATCACTTGCCTCACAGTCATTTGGTCCCCCTGATTGGGGACATCTTATCTGGGGGGTCACTTCTGCAGTTTGTGACAGCTCACCTATATGTTCATATGTCTTTATATGTTTTTATACTTATATGAGCTATTGATGCTTCTGTTTAGGATTTATTTTAGAGCTACACCATTGTTTTCAGAATAGAATAATAATACATTTAATTCAATAATATAATCAAACCAAAAACACTGAAATTTGAAATATAGCCCCGAGTTCACGCATCACTGAGCAAAGTCACAAAATCGTTTTCAGTGTCTGATGACGAATTTCCCCACGAATCATTATCACTCAATTCTGCAAGTGGTTCTAATTTACTATCGCTGTTCTCTAGCTGGTCTAAATCCGATTTTGACCTAAAGGGACGCTTTTTGGACGCCATGGACTTTTCTCAGTTTCAAGGCAGAAAGAACAGTAAAAATGCAGGCAGGGCACAGGACAAAGCACTAGGGACAAAATGTATGTGAAATGGTTTGATACAGTAATGTTTTACTATGTGATATTAGTGTATTTAGTGAATGTCACTTTTTGACATTTTTAAATTTCCTGCCGTTCCGTCCCCCGTACGTCCCAACACTCGCAGGGAACGGAACCCAGAAGACAGATGCCAAAATCGGCCGGAGGACATTGAAGGGGACACTGCAGGAGGGACATCATGGGAGCGGAGGACAAGGTAAGTGAAGAACAGATCCCGGAGCAGCGCTGTATGGTATTCCCGAGTGTAGCTCGGGGTTACCGCTTGTGGTGCTGAAACTTTACCCTGAGCTACACTCGGGAATACCTCCAGGGAGGTTAATATATTTTTTTTAAAAACACAAATCTACAGTTGGGAAAGCTAACCCCGTTCTACGCCTGAGTTGTTACATACTCCATCCAGACATATTTACCCTATATACCACACTCTAGTCTGTGAATACCCTCACCCATAGATATGGCGGAAAACAGGCAAAAGAGAGCCAAGGCAAAATCTCAGATGAACATTCTCTTTGCCAAAGGCCCACACAAGACTTGACCGCAGAATGAAGATGCTTTGCTTGTACCAAAGCAGGAACAAAATGTTATCAATTGTCTAGCTTTAGTGCCATTCAGGCACTCAACAAGTGACCTGACAAAAGAAGATTTTTCTGTGTTTTGGACACCTAATGGCTTTAGAACAACCATCTCTGTCTTTAGCTCCTCTGTTCCTACTTGAGTTGGATCTTAATATGCCTGGCCTAGAAAAGTTGGACATAGAAGGGAACGAATAGGACCTAGAGGCAGTGTTAGAGAAGGCTGTAGATTTTTCACCCCCAAACTCCTATACACTTGAAGATACAGGTTCACACAACATGTTCGCTAATGTGCATATGTTTACTTATGATACTACACCTAAAAACATGTTGTTGGCTTTTATTTGAGAAATTTTACCATCCTACATGGGTGTAGTTTCTTTCGCAATGTGTTTCAGTGGAAGGAACATTCTCCAATTCAACCTTAAGATGACTCTGGTATCATACAAGCCATAGGTCATATATGTGAAAAGCTCAAGCTGTGTTTGACCACAGTTACAGGACAAAAGACTGTCAACTGAAATACAACACTGGTATCTATGAAGCAGTATCCCCTCAAACTCCAAGAAACTTGATGTCTGTCTCCAAGACAGATTCTTTCCTGTAAGTCTGAGACAAAAAAAAAAAAAACCATAAAACACACATATATACACAAAAAAAATTAAAGGAACACTATGAAAACATATCAGATCTCAATGGCTAAAAATACCATGCTGGATATCTAAACTGATATGGACTGGGTAATGTGTTAGGAACATAAGGTTGCCCCATCTTTTGATGGAAGTGAACATTATCAACCTACAGTGAAGGAAATAAGTATTTGATCCCCTGCTGATTTTGAATGTTTGCCCACTCACAAAGAAATGATCAGTCAAAAAATCGAATGGTAGGTGTATTGTAACACTGAGAGACAATAGCAACAAAAAATTCACAAGAAATGCATGTCTAACAAATGATGCACTGATTTGCATGTTCATGAGGGAAATAAGTATTTGATCCTCTAACATTCAGCAGAATTTCTGGCTACCAGGTGTCTTTCATACAGGTAACAAGCTGAGATTAGAAGCAGAATCTTAAAGAGAGTGCTGCTAATCTCATTTTGTTACCTGTATAAAAGACACATGTCCACAGGAGCAATCAAACAATCAGATTCAAAACTCTCCACCATGGCAAAGACCAAAGAGCTGTCCAAGGATGTTAGGGACAAGATTGTAGACCTATACAAGGCTGGACTGGGCTCTCAAACTATCGCCAAGCAGCTTGGTGAGAAGGTGACAACAGTTGGTGCAATCATTCGCAAATGGAAGAAACACAAAACAACTGTCAGTCTCCCTAGGTCTGGTGCACCATGCAAGATCTCACCTCATGTAATGTCAGTGATCATGAAAACAGTGAGGAATCATCCCAGAACTACACGTGAGGATCTTGTCAATGATCTCCAGGCAGCCGGGACCTCAGTCACCAAGAAAACAATTGATAACACACTACGCTGACAAGGATTGAAATCCTGCAGTGCCTGCAAGGTCCCTCTGCTCAAGAAAGCACATGTCCAGGCCTGTCTGAAGTTTCAACTAGTCATCTGCATCATTCAGATGTTCAGTGGCAAAGTGTTGTGGTCAGATGAGAACAAAATCGAGCTCTTTGGCATCAACTCAACTCGCCGTGTTTGGAGAAAGAGGAATGCTGCCTATGACCCCAATAACACCATCCCAACTATCAAACATGGTGGTGGAAACATTCTGCTTTAGGGGTGTTTTTCTGCTAAGGGGCAGGACAACTGCACCGCATCAAAGGGACGATGGACAGGGCAATGTACTGTAAAATCTTGCGTGAGGACCTTCTTCCCTCAGCCAGTTCATTGAAAATGGGTCGTGGATGGGTGTTCCAGCATGACAATGACCCAAAACACACAGCCAAGGCAATAAAAGGAGTGGCTCAAGAAGAAGCACATTAAGGTGCTGAAGTGGCCTAGCCAGTCTCCAGACCTTAATGCAATTAAAAATCTGTGGAGGGAGCTGAAAGTTGGAGTTGCCAAACGTCAGCCACCAATCCTTAATGACTTGGAGAGGATCAGCCAAAAGGAGTGGGCCAAAATCACTCCTGAGATGTGTGCAAACCTGGTGGCCAACTACAGGAAACGTCTGACCTCTGTGATTGCTAACAAGGGAGTTGCCACCAAGTACTAAGTCATGTTTTGTGAAGAGGATCAAATACTTATTTCCCTCATTAACATGCAAATCAGTGCATAATTTGTTAGACATGCATTTCTTTTGAATTTTTTGTTGCTATTCTGTCTCTCAGTGTTACAATACACCTACAATTCGATTTTTAGACTGATCATTCTTTATGAGTGGGCAAACATTCAAAATCAGCAGGGGATCAAATACTTATTTCCTTTACTATAGGGCTGAATTCAAAGACACTCCGAAAATCAAAGTGAAAAAAAAGATGCAGCAGGCTAGTCCATTTTGCTGAAATTTTATTGCAGCAACTCAAAATGGTACTCAGTAATTTTTATGGCCCCCATGTGCTTGTATGCATGCCTGACAATGTTGGGGCATGCTCCTAATGAGATGACGGATGGTGTTCTAGGGTATTTCCTCGCAGATCTAGACCAGGGCATCACTGAGCTCCTGGACAGTCTGAGGTCCAACCTGGTGGCGTCGGATGGACTAAAACAGGATATCCCAGAGGTGTTCTATTGGATTTAAGTAAGGCGAGCCTGGGGGCCATTCAATGGTATCAATTCTTTCATACTCCGGGAACTGCCTACATACTCTCGCCACATGAGGCAGGTCATTGTCGTGAACCAGGAGGAACCCAGCACCCACTGCACCAGCGTAGGGTCTGACAATGGGTCCAAGGATTTTATCCCAATACCTAATGGCAGTCAAGGTGCCACTGTCTAGCCTGTAGAGGTCTGTGCGTCCCTCCATGGATATGCCTCCCCAATCACTGACCCAACACCAAAACAGTCATTCTGAACAATGTTATAGGCAACATAACATTCTCCACGGCTTCTCCAGACCCTTTCACATCTGTCACATATGCTCAGGGTGAGCCTGCTCTAATCTGTGAAAAACACAGGGCACCAGCGGCGGACCTGCCAATTCTGGTGTTTAATGGCAAATGCCAATGGAGCTCTATGGTGTCAGGCAGTGAGCACAGGGCCAACTAGAGGACGTCAGGCACCCTCATGAAGTCTGTTTCTGATTGTTTGGTCAGAGACATGCACACCAGTGGCCTGGTGAAGGTCATTTTGTAGGACTCTGGCAGTGCTCATCCTGTTTCCCCTTGCACAAAGGAGCAAATAGCGATCCTGCTGATGGGTTAAGGACCTTCTACGACCCAGTCCAGCTCTCCTAGAGTAACTGCCTGTCTCCTGGAATCTCCTCCATGCTCTTGAGACTGTGCTGGGAGACACAGCAAACCTTCTGGAAATGGCACATATTGATGTTCCATCCTGGAGGAGTTGGACTGCCTGTGCAACGTCTGTAGGGTCCAGATATCACCTCATGCTACCAGTAGTGACACTGACCCTAGCCAAATGCAAAACTAGTGAAAAACAGTCAGAAAAGATGAGTAGGGAACAAAATGTCAGTGGCCTGTAAAACCATTCCTGTTTTGGGAGTGGTCTCATTGTTCCCCATTAGTGCACCTGTTGTTAATTTTATTAACACCAAAGCAGCTGAAACTGATTAACAACCCCCTCTGCTACTTAACTGACCAAATCAATATCCCAGTTTAATTGACTTGATGCTATACTTAATTAAAAAGTGTTCCTTTAATTTTTGTGAGTAGTGTATTTATATCAAATGCAACACATACACGCATCAGTGATTGGCAAGTGTGTCCTATAGGCGTGCACATGTCATGGACCAGTCCAGAGACCATCGAGATGGCAGACAACAGTGTTAGTGCATGCATGAAACAGCATGAGACGAATCTTTCTGTGAGAATGGTGAACACAATCATTCACGAACACATGCATTTTCGTAAAGTAGGCGCACGCTGGGCACCAAGACAGTTTTCTGCTTTTGACCGGCACAGAAGAGTTGAAGTCTACACTGCATTGAAGGAGCATTTGACAGGGAAGGCCATAATTTTCTGGATTGCATCATTACAAGTGACGAAACCTGGACACATCATTTCACTCCAGAATCAAAACAAGCATCAAAGCAGTGGAAGCATACGGACTCACCACCACCAAAGAAAAATTTCAAACAATTGTATCTGCAGGTAAAGTGATGTGTTTTCTGGGACGAACATGGTTTTATTCATGTGGATTTTCTAGCCTGTGGTGCCACCGTCAACAATTAATATTACGGGTGTGTTCTGAGTGATATGCATACGTGTCTGCAGAAAGAAACGGCCTAGTTTGATCACTAAGGGCATCCTGTTTTTCCAGGACAATGCGCAAGCTCATACTGCTCACCGCACTGCGTGCACATTACAGTAACTTGGCAGGGAGGTATTGCCACATCCCCTTTACAGCCCGCACCTCACTCTGAGTGATTTCCCCGTTTGAACCCTTAAAGGAGTTCCTTGGAGGTCAGCATTTCAGCACTGATGATGAAGTGAAGCAGGCTGTCCTAGGATGGTTCAGCCGTACTGACAAATCTATGTTGAAGCTTTCCAAGCATTAGTTAAATGCTGGGATAAGGGTATAAATGTAGCAGGGGAGTATGTCGAAAAAAATCCCTGCCGTTTCCTTTCCTTTAAATTTGTTCATTTATGTGTTCACGCAGGTGCCTCCCGGCCCTTTAAGGGGTTTCAGATGCCGGAAGGTGGGGCGGGGTTTAAGGGTCATATGACCGCTGTGATTTGCTGTCACGGCGGTCACATGATCAGAAAAGGTCCCGATCACAAAGGGAGATCGGGACCTTTCAGAGAGACACCAACATATGTGCTGGGAGTGCGCAGGGCGTGCGCTCTCAGCACTTATGTGTTTTGCAAATATGCAGCCGCCCGGTGTCAAGGCTTGGTTGCTGAGAGGCTGCATATTTGCGTACGGTTGGCATTAAAGGGTTAATTATATAAATTCAAAAGTCTTGATTTGACTTGCACACCCCTCGTAAAATCCATCAATAAATACCTTCAAATTCCAAAATTTTGCATGAAACCTGCAAGGTCAGTGACTGCCTTTCTGAGGTAAGGGGAAATCCTGACAACAGTAGACATCCAAGGTACCCATCTGAATATTCCCATGTATTTGCTTTATCAGCAGTTTCTGCACTTTGGAATGTCAGCTATTTCCAGTTTGTTGCCCTGCCCTTTTATGCCTATCCTATGTTCCAAGAGTATTCACAAACGCCCCAGTACCTTTTCTTGCCCTTCTCAAAACTCAGAGCATCTAGGGCACAGAAACTCAGTACTGATGGAAGAATGCCTCCCACAAAGCTATTCTGTCAGTGGGGAGCCTTCCCTGCCAGAAAAACACAATTATTACTGCTAGCTGCTTTAGCTGGCGGCAGTAATTGCATACAAAAAAATACAACAGGCTGGTTCTACTGAAGTCGATCAATCAATCAGCTTCAGTACAATGCCAATGATGGTGCCCTAATCCTCTCACTAATATCAATGATGGGGCACTATTCTTGCTACTAATACCAATGATGGGGCACTATTTCTCCCACTAATACCAATGCTGAGGCACTAATCCTCCCACTAATACCAATGATAGGACACTATTCCTCCCACTGACACAACAATGGAGATTATTTTTCTCACTAATACCAATACCTCCTACTGCTCACAGGTGTTATGTAATTACCCCCACTGACCAAGTCTGAGGCATTTTCTACTACCACTGGCCACAATCCAGCCCTACTAAAGTCTGAAGGACTGCAAACTGGCAATTTATTCAGAAAGCTTAAAGACCCCTGCCTTAGATGACCTCTCCCCCAAAATGGCCTTTTTGGTTGATATCATGTCTGCCAGAAGTGTCTCTGCATTGGTCTTTTGTAAGTAGCTCTTCCTCTTCATAATGAGAAGGTAGCTGTACACCAAGACCATCTTTACTTCCTAAGGTGGTATCAGCCTTCCACCTCAATAAAGATATATTCCTGCTACCATTTTCCCTGTTCCAAGCTCCCAAAGGAAATTGCTCTTCATTGCCTGGACATAGAGCCATACATCTACCTCAAACCAACCGCTTTGATCAGAAAGACTGATTCCCTATTTTACCTATCTTCACAACCTCACAAAGTACATCCAACTTCCAAGTTCACTATTTGCTCAATGAATAAGCTATCTGATTGCTAGAGCTTTCACTCTCAAAATCTCCTCCTGCACTTCTGTGTCCACTCCACAGGTCAGTGGGAGATTCCTGGGCATTCTGACACCAGGCCCCTGTAGGAAGAAGGCTTGTCCTTCGAAACGCGTCAGCTGTACTGAGTGGCTTCCTCCATGATGGGATTCGCATTTGCATCTTGCCTTTAAAGTCCCTTTGAGGACTGACATGCCTGTTTTTATTCGCTGTTTGTGAGTACCATTCTTTTATTTAATAAATTTTGGTTACTGTGGTAATGCGCAAGGTTGGTGCGCTTCTTTTTTCTTTTTTGTTCTTCCACCAGGCCCCTGTAGCCCAGTTTTCTAAGGCTGCCAGCTGGTCCTCTGTTCATGCCTTTTCAAAATTCTACCTGGTGGATGTCCATTCTTTTGCAGATGTAACTTGGTTGCAAGGTTCATGCATTGGCACTCTAGCTGGGTCTGTTGCTGTTCTGTTTCCCTAGATGTTGCCTGCCTATTCATAGACCCTGGGACTTCCCAGGGACTATGAATTCTCAGCCTGTGTCCTGTATGGTATAATAATAGGACTTTGACTTACCTGTAAATTCTATCTCTTGGATTACAAGATAGAGATCACCCCCTTTCTGTTCTGTGCTTAATCTGCATTGCTTGCTACAAAATCGAAGTCCCACAGATTGGGATAGGGTTATAGGGGAAACACCCAGGGGACATGCCCTCAAAAGCTTTCCCAGTGTCCAATCACCTAGATGTACAAGCCTATAACCCAGGGTCTATGATTACGTAGCTTGTGTTCTGTACTGTTCTCCAAAATCTGATATGTACAGGCAAGTCAAAATTCCTCTTTTCTTGTTAGTGTCCTAGAAGGATGGATGTATTTTCTTCAGCTCTGTTGGAAGAAGTCTAACCTGAATACTTGCTAACAGTTTTACTTTTACTCTTTCTTCAATCAAGACACTTTTCTTATGTGTAAAAGAGATTTGGGCACAGATCAAGTAATAGTGAGCAGCAAGCACAAACAAATTATATCAATAGCTTAAAACTGAGCATGATAATGTGACAATAAATCATGAAAGAAATGAAGAGTGTAACAATATAACCAAAAAGTAACTCTATTCTCATTCACCTGAATCACTGAGATCCTTTAAAATTCATGCTTCCAGCTAAATCGTGTTGTGCAAGTGTGCAAAGCTGAGGGACCAAGCATTGACAACTTTTGCTGCTGGAGTGTTGTGTGCACCATTCAGCAAGGAGGAAACATCTCCCCATTACTGCTCCTGGTTTACAGAGAGCCATGCTGTACTTCAGTCTTCAATTTGTTCTTATTGCCCACCTATAGTGGCATTACTCACCTCCGGCCACCCAATCCTTACCTGCTATCAGCTATCTGGGTGTTGTAAGTTCCTGAGGCCTTGCCTCATACCCTAAGCTTGTGATGCCTTAAAGGTTAAAACAAGTAGCTATATATTATGCATTGCTACTTACAGTGGTGTATTTGGTTTTGTGCTGCCCTAGGCAAGACTAAAATTGGGTGCCCCCCTTCTAGATTTGTCCCACCCTTTCCTGTTTCTCCTTCAGCACAGGAGAGGGGCAGTGGGACAGGTGGGAGGCAGCGGGACAGGAGGGCAGCATGATAGGGGAGCCATAGGATAGGAGTGGGGAGTGGGACAGGAGGGAGGCAGCATGATGTGGGGACAGTGTGATAGGAGTGGGGAAGCACCAGTCTTACATGCTCTTACCTGTCCAGCAGTGGCTCCTCCAGATTGTGTCAGGATCTGGTGCCTGGAGTGGTAGCTAAGCTTGTGACCCCTCTCCACTAGGATCTCTGGCGGCAGCTACAACAAAGAGAGTGGGCTCCTCCACCCTGACCTCATCCTCTTCCTCCTCCTCCACTGGCACCTCCTGGCCTCACCCACCCTGCACAGCCCGGCGCACACAGCAGACAGCAGGCCACAGTCCCCAAACACTCAATGCGCACACAGGGGATCCACCCATCACTCCTCCCTCCTCTGCAGCCGGTCCCCCTACTTGTGTGTCAGCTGTCCCCCCTTGCTGACAGCCCTGCCGCTCACACCCTTGTTTGTCCCTTCTGCCTGGGAGCAGTGCCACCCTCATGTAAAATGGCACCCAAGGCAAACACCTTGTTTGCCTTGTGATGGATATGCCCCTGGCTACTTATTTACTAATGCTAGCAGCATAATGATTAAAAATAGTTAATGTTGATTGAGAGGATTTAGTTCTGCTTTAAGCAAATGGTGATTTTCTTTGTAAATGCAAAAAGGTCCACCACCTTCAGACATTAGCACAGAACTAAAATAATTATAAGTCAACAAACACAAACCCATAACACATAATATCCCTTAAAGTCATATCATTATCCTTTTCCTGAAGTACCAGTATACAATATATCAACCGACTTAAATAAACAAACTTAAAGTCCCAAAAAAATATAATATAATAAATATATATAAATATATATAAAGTAAGTCGAAAGTATATGGGGGATAGGAAAGAAAAGAGTATCAATAGGAAGAAAGTGATGGGAAAGGAGGGAAATAGTTTAGTGGAATATGCCTTTACCTCTAAATTTAGTTGTCAATATAGGGGAGTTGAGAATATCATTAGAAAACATTGGTCGATCTTACATAAAGATAGTATTCTAAGACTCTACCGGAGAGGCTCCCCTTTATATATATAAAAAGTGAGAATCTGAGGAGCTTATTAGTAAAGGGTATCATCTCTCCCCCTAAAAAATCACGGATGTTTGGACTAACTGTTTTTTTTCCCTGTAGGAAGTGTAGGATATGCAAAACCACTGGGATTAAAGTTAAAAAGATCTCTACGTTCCAATCTAGAGTTACGGGTGTTTACGATTAAAAAGTTCATCACATGTAATATGAAATATGTAACGTATTTGTTGGAATGCCCCTGTAAGATCCAATACGTGGGTAGAACTAAAAGAGATCTGAAGATTCGACTTAAAGAACATGTGGAGAATATAAAAAAGGGAAAAAGGAACACAGTGTCTCAAAGCATTTCCGTGATGTTCATAATTCAGATCCTAGTGTTCTGAGTTTTTGTGGTATTGATGTCCTTGATGCGCATTGGAGGGGATGTAATAAAGTACAAGAGATATCGCATAATGAAACCTTTTGGATCTTTAGACTTAACACCTTGAAACCTAGAGGTTTGAATATTGAACTGGATTTAAATTGTTTTATTTCTGATTTGTAAATTTTTTTTTTTTTTTGTGGTATTATAATGGTATTTTATATATTTTTGTAATATTTTTATATAGTTTTTATATTAGTAATTTTTTTTGGGTAATGTTTAAATATTATTATCGATATATTTGTAACCAGTGGTGAAGGGGTGGTGTCACCTCCATTCATATGGTATATAGAGCCGCCTTTCCAATTTCCAAAATGGCTGCCGGTGGTATGGCTATCCCTTGTTTCAAAAGGTGGTTTAAGGGTGGTTTATATAATGGTGATAGGTTTGGGGAAGTAATGTTGCCCCGTTTTATACCATCTAGTACTGTTAAATAGTAAGGGAAGTGATATATCCATATTTCCACTTTGTAATATGGCCGCTTTGAGCTTTCCGCCCGGTTAGTAGTGGGTACATAAGGAGCTGGAACCATATGTCCGTATCCTTGTTGACAAAGTCCGGAAGTGACGAAACGCGACCAGGGCACGTGACGTATTGACGTTCCCGGAAGTGCAGCAGCGGCCATCTTGGATTCTGGAGCGCGGGTGTCTGGCGTTCCTGGAACTCGCGGTGCACTCCTGGTGCTCCCCCAGAGCTGGAGTGAGAGTGGCGGGCAGGAGTGTGACGGGGTGATTCCCTGGAGATTATTTTGAGATCACAATGGTGATGCTCTGTGGTCGCTAGGAGCAGGAAGCTGGTTTTATCAGATTTTAATGTAAGTGGCTACAATAAAATTTATATATCAAATTTTCATATACTGATTCCTGGTCTGTTTGTGAGGTCCAAAGGAACAAGAGGATGCCAGCTTGGGGATTTTCCATGCACACTGGTTGATCACATGCAGATTTAATTTTGAGTTAGGGTAATTATGCATTTTTTATATGGTTTGCAGTGATATCTATAGAGTATCCTTTTGACGAATGCTGTGACACTATAGTGTTTTGCATGCTGCACGTGTGGCACTATACTTGTGATACCTAAGATAATACACTATGTCTAGATTCTTTTTTTTTGGGCATATGAAGAACGTCTGAGTTTTATCTTCTATCTCTACTTTGGAATAGTGAGCACTTGTTCATCAAGATTTGGATATCACATGGGACTTTTTTTGAGTTTTTTTTTAGTTTTTTATGTGAAATTTTGGACATTTTATTTATTTTTTTGGGACTTTAAGTTTGTTTATTTAAGTCGGTTGATATATTGTATATTAGCACAGAACTGCTAATGGAGTGGGGGTAGGTTTATAGCAGAAGTGCCCAGGGAAAATGTCCAATTACCTGAAGGTACATGCCTTTAACCCATGGTGTATTATACTCTGCCTGTGTCCTGTACTGTAAGATTAAGATACAGTGTATTATTTTTAATGGAGCTAGAGTAGAAACCCCTGAACAGTTCCTTCACAGGAACTGAAGCAATGACACCCCGATCTGAGAGGAAGTTTGGCAGTAATAAACTGAGCAGAGACAGGGAGCAAAATCCCAATTGTAGCCCAAAGATTCTATCTCCTGCGCCCAAGATTCTGAGTTGGGGTGGCTACCCACTTTTGGTTAGGGAACTGTGATCAGGCTGGAGTAGAACCCCCTCTGCCACAGGGAGTATTGCAATGATATCCTACTCCAGAAGACCCTCCAGGACTGTACAGAAATCTGCTAATGTGGTCTGCCGTGTGGTAACAGGCAGAATGAAAGCAATGAACTGGGGTGGGGGACTCAGCAAAACTCCAGTTTGTAGCCCCTGGAAACCACCCTAGAAGCGGTTCAGATACAAATTGTTAAGCATCCCCAAGGTTTACAAAAGTCCACCTACACTGCAAAGTGGTGGGTGGACTGGAAGCCAAGATTGGGGACAGACAAGGAGGTCAAGGAAGCGAGACATGAAATGGACGTTTTTAACAAGTAGAAAGTGGGAAGACTTAGGACTCAGTTCCTTAGGCTTCCTCTTCTGAGGAAGACAGGGGAACTTGTCACCTGTAGTATCCTTGATAATCAAGTATCAGTCTGAATAGATTTTGTCTTTCAAAAGCAGTGTGGATCAAACATTTTTTGCACAAGGGTTCTGTAAAGTGGCACTTGAACCAAAGTGTACTATGCATATGTACTAATGTGAGACATATGCGAGATTAGCAGGGGAACTTCCAGAAGATCCCTAAAATTGAAAATTGAGAGTATAAAAGCTACAGTCATACATTCTATGTGTCAAATAATATATGGGAGGCCCTGTCTATGACATACACCACTTAAACAAGTGTATCTGTGTAGCCAACTCTATCATCATCTGTCTCCTTTCTGCCACACTGTTGCCATTTATGAAGAGCTGAGACTTCTATGTCTGTGATCCTCCACGCATCTGCTCGCCCATCCTCCCCCTTCTGTGGACAGTGACCAGGGTGCTGCGGCTGTGTATGTTGTAGACATGCCTCCCCCCTGCAGGATCTATGTAGAAAGCAGGTTTTGCAAACTTCCCTACTCACCCCTCTGCTCTTCCCCCTCCCTTCTGCAATCAGATCAAATCCAATCAGCAACAGGGGGAGGATACTGCAAAGGACACTGAGACATGTAAATTCTTGGAGGGCTAAGCTGAATACAAGTGAATGGGGAACAGATGGACTCTGAACTACAAGAGCCAGGATTGCTGCACACAGCAGAGAGACAGCGCTGTTTTCCTGGGCGAAAGAAAGAGACTGGGGATCTTTGGAGAAGAGAAGCCACGCTGAGAGGACCTGCTGTGGTATGTGCCACCGCTTTTTTAAGAGCATCATACAGAGGGGACTTTCTGTCTGCCTGCATCTGAGAGAGGACAGTCCTGCTACTGTAGCTTACCGCGTGTGAGCCAAAGCTGGGGGACTGAGCCTCGGTGACCTGATGCCTGGAAAAGATAACCGCCAAGCATGTGGAATCAGATCTGTCGCCTGGTAGGAGTGGTGGGAGGAGATATTGCATTTAACCCCTTGCTACACTCAGCCCCCCCCCACATCTTGTACACCTCCAACAAATGGGCCCCACCGCAAGCCAGACAACACTAACATTCAGGCACCAGGTGCTTTAGACCCCACCATCTAGGGGGATCCCACTCAGGAACATTTACAGATACCTGCATCTGGGGAATCAGTATTTTGAGTGCATATAAGAACATTATCATTGTGTTAATTTGGTCTGATTGGTTATCAGTTATTACAGTTAACTTTTGAGTCAGTGCCACCATTTATCCTTCACTCTATTTAGTTTTGCATCGTTAAAGTGTTCTATTGCCCGACAAGTCTTGTACTGTTCATTTACTTTAACTAATACAGTCACTTAACTTGCCCTCTGGTAGCCTATGTTCTAGTTTCTCTGCATTATTATATGATTGTACTTCACTAACACTTAAGTTATCTAGGTGTGAGTGGTGTTCTACCTATAACGGAGTGTGTCAATGGGAGCAAAGTGGCTTTGAGAGTGAGAGCCATGGCAGAACAGAGGACCCATCATCACCAGTGGCTCCTGTGGGGGTAAGCGCTACATTTATGTATTTATGATTACAAGTACTTGTATAGCACCGTCAACTAATGCAGTGCTTTACATATATTGTACATTCACATTAGTCCATAATAGTAACAACACATGCAGCGCTACAGATAGTCAATGTAAAAATATAAAAATACATATAAAGTGATAAGTGATGGGCTATTGGTGCTTAATAATATTTGATAAGTGTCCTCATATCATGATAAAATAGTCCCAATAAGCCGTGCAAAGGTGGTTGACTCCGTGCTGAAAGGTGTCAAATATTATGCACTCACCAGAAAGCGCATAATATGCGCATTTGAGTTGTCAGACCACTCCTGGTCCTAGAAAGCTGAACCTGTGTGGATCATCTGGCAAGCTGTCACTCTGATGGGGATAAACTTTTCCTTGGCCAGCAGGGGGATTCCAGACATCCAGAGACCCTTTATAGCACTGATCCAGATTCCTCACCCAGGGCACTCATATGAGGTATCCACCTTAAGAGGGGGGGGGGGCTTAACCAAAAAAAGCCCACCCCAAGAAACACGGATAGTGTAGTACGTTTCAAAAAGAGATCCTTTATTGCAGAGTAAAAACAGACAGGTCACTCACAGGGTTTCCCAGATTCAAAGATGGCCGCCGGCCTCCACGAGGTACGGAACGGCGTGACGTCACCGGCTAGGCTCCACTCTGACGCGTTTCGTGCGGACGAGCACGTTATCAAAGGGGCTTTGATAACGTGCTCGTCCGCACGAAACGCGTCAGAGTGGAGCCTAGCCGGTGACGTCACGCCGTTCCGTACCTCGTGGAGGCCGGCGGCCATCTTTGAATCTGGGAAACCCTGTGAGTGACCTGTCTGTTTTTACTCTGCAATAAAGGATCTCTTTTTGAAACGTACTACACTATCCGTGTTTCTTGGGGTGGGCTTTTTTTGGTTAAGCCCCCCCCCCCTCTTAAGGTGGATACCTCATATGAGTGCCCTGGGTGAGGAATCTGGATCAGTGCTATAAAGGGTCTCTGGATGTCTGGAATCCCCCTGCTGGCCAAGGAAAAGTTTATCCCCATCAGAGTGACAGCTTGCCAGATGATCCACACAGGTTCAGCTTTCTAGGACCAGGAGTGGTCTGACAACTCAAATGCGCATATTATGCGCTTTCTGGTGAGTGCATAATATTTGACACCTTTCAGCACGGAGTCAACCACCTTTGCACGGCTTATTGGGACTATTTTATCATGATATGAGGACACTTATCAAATATTATTAAGCACCAATAGCCCATCACTTATCACTTTATATGTATTTTTATATTTTTACATTGACTATCTGTAGCGCTGCATGTGTTGTTACTATAGTGTGAAGGTTTGAGGTTTGTGCCTTTCATGCTAGCTGCTTACCATCCATCTCCAAGCGCTCGTTAATTATTCTTTTTGCACATTAGTCCATAAGCCTCAAGAAGAGTACAGTCAAAAGGCCCCTAACGCACATTCATACACATATGCTAGAGTAGGAACAGGTTGTCAGTGCCTGAGACCAGTGGTTTGCATAAACCCTCAGGGCTGCACACAGATAGACAGGGTCCAGAGGGTAGCCACTGTCCATAGGTTCACACAGATCTGTTTGTGAGACACACTAGAGTGTTAGAGTCCTAAGACCCACACAGGCTGCTACTCTATAAAGCTGTCGGCTTACCAAGAGCCCAAGAATATAGTCACAGCTCACATACTCATGCAGATCTTGTAAAGCAACAAAATGCCTACTCTTGGGACCAGCCCCTAAGAAAGACCTGAAACAGCAATCCAGGCATTGCAAATTGGCGTCAGGTCCCTTGCCCCATGAGCCTACGTGAGTGAAGGCACAGGGCAGGCTGCAAATGCTTTTAAGTTAGTAGCCCCTGTCCCAAAAGTAGAAGTGAAGCTTTGACCCCTGTCTGGCTGCTTGGGAAATTGTGCCAGCTCTTGCCATCTGAGCTGGATCTGCAGGCCAATATGGTGCAGGTGGCTTGGAAAGCCAAATAGAAGACATACACTGTCTTTGACTTTCCAGCTAGCCAAAGTAAAAATACAGCTGGTGGGCGTGAACAGAACAATAAGACACCTGCAATGCAATGTGCGCATGTGCTAGAAAACTGCATGACCGGCCCAGCTGGAAAGAAAACAGTAGGGAATTTTTAAAAATGGCGCTTCCAACCTAAAAGAGCTCTTTCACCTAACAGGTATCCATAGGTTCGATAAGTGGCTGGAAAGGTGTAGGGACAGTAAATTTGCCCCTCCCCTTTACTGTGATATCAAGACACACACAAATTCCCATGTGCAATAAAAGGATTTTTGATTAGTCCCTAAAATCCATTTCTTGGGAGTATGTTAGGCTCTTTAATCATTACAACTAGGTTATATGCAGCTACCTTCAGCTGAATAGTTGCAAAAAAAAAAAAAAAAAGGGCTGCGGGTACATATCCACTCCTACTCCCAGCTATTTTTGGTTTTGTAGCAAGCAATAGGGAGATCACAAGAATAGAAGGGAGAGACCTGTGTCCCATAATGTACTCCAGGAAAATGGATTCTCATTTTCTTAGTCATACAGTATAGAACACGGCCTCTTTAATCATTATGACTGAGAGGTCCAAAAGCAGTCCAACTGCGGGGTGGGCAACAAAAAAACAACGCCAATAGACCCACATAGCAAACAGGTCAAGATATACTTGAAAGACAGAGAGCAACCATTTGCATGTTACACACAAACCTGGCATCAGAAGAGGCCTGAATATCCATCTGGTAGAACTTAACAAACAGAAGCCCAGGTGGAAGCCTTGCAAATCCAAGAAATAGAGGTCTGATGCTGAAAAGGACACTAACAGATCTGGTAGTATGTGTTTTAAAGCAGTATTGAACCCAAAACAAAAATGGATAAATTGCAGCTCACCACTTATTTGATTTGGTGGTTGAATTAGTTTTCTTTTTTTAGGCTTTTTTTTCCTTTACTTTAACCCGGTGATACAGCCAGTAAGTCTGTTATTTTTCAACTTGCTTTAACCGCTTCACAACCGCATAACACATATATGTGGTGTTCACAAAGCGGACTTTGTCATTGTCTCTTTCCCCTAGAGGAGAACAAAAAAAGGGGGTCTGTTGTAAATAAATAAAGATTAACTAGTTGATCTTGTTTAGTTAGTGTACTGATACTGTATTAGTGTTAGATACTGTCAGTGCCCCTGCAATTGTCAGATAGTGACAGTGTTAAACTCTGTGTGGTTTAGGTCAGAAAAAAAGGTTTTATATTAACCACTTTGGCTTTTGACTTTTTGACTATGGGAAGATTTTACCCCATTTAAGACCAAGGCATGTTTTGCTATTCAGCACTGTGCTAATTTAACTGGCAATTGCTTGGTCAAGCAACACTGTACTCAAATTTTTCACACAAATGGAGCTTTCTTTTGTGGTATTTAAATCACCACTGGTTTTTTTTTATTGCTTGCTATAAAAATGAAAAAATACTGAAAATTTGGAAAATAACAAATTTTTCTTCCGATTATACAATTTTGAAATAATAATCTTTTTCATAAATTTAGGCCATATGTAGTCTGCTACATTTCTTTGGTAAAATAACCCCAAAAAGTGTAAATTATTTAGTCTGTGTGAAAGTTATAGAGTCTACAAACTATGCTATACATATCTGAAAATTGATCAATCCTGATGTTCTGATGGCCCATCTCAATTCTTGAGGCCCTAAAATGCCAGGACAGTACAAATACCCTCCAAATGACCCCTTTTTGGAAAGTAGACAGTCCAAGGTACTTAGTAGGAGGAATGGCAAGTTTTTTAAAGTTGTAATTTTTTTGTCACAAATTTTTGGGAAAATTAAGAAATGAAATAAAAAGTGGTTTTCATTTTTTTTGTTAACATACTGTCACCAGTGTATTGCAGAGTCCTCATAAGACTGATGTAGCAGTGATAAGGGATACTGATTGGTGACAGTATGTTCAAAAAGAAAATTATATAATTTTTTATTCAATTTTTTTTAAAACATTTTAAAAAATGTTTTCACTTTTTTCTTTTTTACAATTTTTTTTTTTTTTTTTTTACATACGGTCATCAGAGTAGTTCAATGTCACCATAAAGACACTGTACTACTCTGGGGGGTGATCAGATTTTTTTTTACACTATTTTTACTTATAGTGGCAATGATCACTGTTATAAGAGATAGTTTTAACTAATGGATTTCATTCATGACAGCTTGCTTACTATTGTGATGCTGTAACTGGCTACAGCTAATCACATGGTACAAAGTGCCAGGTACCATGTGATAGCACCCTACATCAAGACAGTGGAAAGAAATTTCCCCTGGATGTTTCAGAGCAGAACATAAGAAATTAAGGACAAAATCCTGTTAAGGTGGAAAGAAGGGACTACCTTCAGGAGGAAGGAGGCTTTAAGGCCTCATCTCATGCACACTGGATGTTATAAAACCACCAGTAGCGTTAGCTGTAGAATGCCACATTAAAAAGGTGAGTTTTGTCACGACTTAGCGTTTTTGCATTTTTAGCATTCTTATAGTTTTTGACAAAGCTATACTTAGCGTTGTTGCATTTTTAGCGTTTTTGACAAAACTATACTCCCACAAAAGCTTGAGGCTCAAAAATGCTCATAAAAGCCAGATAAGCTGTAAAAATGCTCTAATGCTAAAAAACACAGCTAAGAACTCCTCTTCAAATGCAGTAGTTCTGGGGGGGGTTCCAGCCTTAAATTGCCCCTACCTAAAATACTGCATGGACACATAGGATAACATACTGGGGAGTTCACTGGTTGTAGAAAAAAAAACACCTGACTCCAAAAACAGCAACTGTAAAAATGCCCAGTGTGCATGAGGCTCAAGTCTCACCACAACCTTGTTTGAGTCAGCAGTCTTATTTTGTAAGGAGCCATTCTTACAAAGACCCTCCTTGCAGAGGTGATGGCAAACAAAAAAGTCAACCTGTGAGTAAGGTCAGACAAAGGAATATTCCCAGTAGGTTCAAAAGGCGGCTTCTGCATAGTTAGGAAAAGTCCCAAGGAGACACAGGAGAGCATACAGAGTTCAGATGTGTGCTACACCCTGAATGATGGCCTTACTAAAGAGTGAGAGGCGAGAGACCTCGAACAAAACGTCCAGGGCCGAGATTTGTTGATTGATGATACTCAAGGCCACATGTTGATCCAGAGTAGATTGAAGAAAAGGAAGAATGCTTCCTAGGAAGCAGTTCCTAGGATTAAAGTTCCTCATCCTGCACCAAACAAAATAGGCCTTCCAGGTACGTTAATAGACTTTGCGAGAAGTCAATTGCTGTGGGCAGGGATGACCGAGTCTGATCCCCCATCTCTCAAAGCCAGCTGCTGAGAAGCAGGATGGAAAACTGGTCGTTGGGACTGAAGATGCGGATGATCTGGAAGGGCACACTGAGCATTTGCCAGGAATTTGTTAAGGTCTGCATACTGTGTCCTCCTGGGCCAATTCAGTGCAATGAGGATTATTGGAATGCCCTCAGTCCTGCAGAGCAGGCGAAGGAGAATCTGGAGGAGTGGAAAGGTGTAGATCAAGTTGAATGGACTACATGATATGTCACCAGAGCATCTACTGTAAATGGGTAAGGCTCCCTGGACCTGGCAAAAAAACCTATCTAGTTTGTTGTTGAATCTGAACATCAGCAAATACAAGTCTTGCATTCCCCACCTGTGGCTTGAAACACTTCTGGATTCCCCCAGATCCAGACGGTGACTAATGAAAAAGTCCACCTGCCAGTTCTCCACATTTGGGATGTGGATGGCAGACAATACCGGATCATGCTGTTCTGCCCAAGAGATGATTGAGTCTTTCAACTGGCATGACTTCTAGTATCCATCATGACAACCATTCATGTCTTTGGAGGAAAGAACTTCCCTGGTTTAAGTGCTGGGGTGGAAATCTACCACGCTAGAGAGAGTCTAACCTTGGGAGTTAGACACATGGGATGGTTAAAAGACCAAGTACTTTTGTCCCAAGTTGCTAGAATGTTGAGTTGCAAAGGTTTTGAGTGAAACTGGGTTTACAGCAAAGCCTTGAACAAGGTGCATATGCAGGCATGATGTAAGGGCTTCCCCTGGCCCAAATAGAATAGGCATTAGAGCAAAAGGGACAGAAATGTGTCCCGAGGCAGCAAGACTCTGCTGCACACCTCACAGATTATCTGGGCTTGACGTTAGACACAACTCTAATCAAAGACTTCCTCAGAGGCTGAGAATCCAACTGGAGCACTGCAGAACCTCCATTGTGTGTCAGATGTTGGCTAACAGGGACAGGGAGGACTGGTTCTTCAACAGGAGATCATCCAGGTACAGCACAACATGAATTCCCTGACCACAGAGCCAAACTGGGACAAGCATCTTGCTGAAAACCCACGCCCATGGGAAGGCTAAAGGGAAGGATGACAAATTGGTAATGCTGATCAATGACCACAAAACATATAAAGCACTGGTAAGGCAGCAAGATGGGAACATGCAAGGAAGAATCCTTGATGTCTATATGTCTATTGAGGCCAGAAAATAACTCAAAGCAAGGAAATGATGGCCCTGGTAATTTTCCATGGGAAACATTGGAACCTGTAGAAACAAGTTGTGTGCCTTCAGATCTCTAAAAGGCCAGAGCACTCAGTTTGGTTTGGGAACTTGGTTTGGGGAAAAGGTTTGAGTAGAGACTTTGAGAGCATTCTTCCATTGGTACAAGGGCAATGACCCTTTAAGACAAGAACACTACAACGAGTTTAATGTGTTGGTTTGGCCTCCATATTCTCGATTTCTCAATTCAATCAAGCATCTGTGGGATGTGCTGGAAAAACAAGTCCAATCCATGGAGGCCCCACCTCACAACATACAGAATGTAAAGGATCTGGTACTGATGGCTTGGTGCCAGATACCACAGCATACCTTCGGAGGTCTAATGGATTCCATGCCTCAATGGGTTGTGGGTGGTGGTCACAAATGTTTTGTGCAATAGCAAAAAATATAAATAAAGTGCTTGAGTGCAAAACACCTATATCACGTTCACTGTTCAAAGTGTGTTTTGCCCGTCTCCTGAGGATGTCCAATAAATGAAACATGCTGGGGCATGTTCTTCACAGTGGTGACATCACATCTGGTTTCTAGAGCCAGTGTGGAACTATTGCTTGGTTGATATCTGCTGAGTGGAGCAGCAGTGGTTCCTCCAAAAGAGTTCCTGCCTGCATGTTTGTGCTGATGTTTAAGGCGCCACCATATAAGTGTGTCTTTTTAACTGGTTTTATTGAATAAGAGTATGTTTATGGTTTTATGCGATGAATCCCCCCCCCCTCTATCTTTCTGCATGTATGACTGGAGATTTCCCACATCTGTGAAGGAGTAAATGGCATTGCTAATGGCATATTGAGTGTTTTCTGACCGTTATTAACTTGAAGGTCCATCTCCTTTGGTGAACTAAATCTGTCCAGAGGGGTGTC
This sequence comes from Staurois parvus, assembly GCF_062004578.1. Classification (NCBI taxonomy): domain Eukaryota; kingdom Metazoa; phylum Chordata; class Amphibia; order Anura; family Ranidae; genus Staurois; species Staurois parvus. The sequence continues at coordinate 148,671 of NW_028318357.1, forward strand.
CTTACACTTGAGCACAGAAGTTTTTTTTTTTTTTTGAACGGAGCACAATTTGAAAATTCAGTTTCAGGTGAAGCATATCTGAAATTTTTTTGTAGACTCACTGGAACAAGAGCTATTTATAGTTGATTTCATAACCATGAATGGAGTATTAACTGAAAAGGTTATTTTTAGTGGAGCACAAAATAACACTGGATTTTGTTCAGTGGACACTTGCACATGAATTTGTGATTGCACCTTATTGTGCACTTTTAGGAAATTACATTTTATTGATTTTCTTGTGTAATAATTTTCTTTTGTAATAATTTAACACATAGAGACACTTGATACAGATGTTTTGAACGTGAAACTGTCAATTGCGATATACATGTTACATATTGCCGGGCACACCCGAGTGAGGGCAATGATTCTAGCACCAGACCTCCACCACAGGGGCAGACTGACAACTCATGGGGCCCCTGTGTCCTTGCCCAAACTCAAAAAAGCCTATGAAAAAGGTACCAGGGGCATCTCATGGGGCCCCCTACTGACCCTGGGCCCTCGGGCAGTGCCCGAGTTTCCAAATGGTCAGTCCACCCCTGCTCCACCATAATGCTAAACTGATGGTATGTAGAGGCTTTTGAAGTGTCATCTATAGAAAATACAGGGTACTGAAGTTTGATGCAATTTTAGGCGCACACAAAGGTGTAGCATGTTGGGTATCTATTTACTCGGCACAACATCTTTTATACTTTACCAATTTGGGTAATTTATTGCATTTGTTTGCCCTAAAATTCAATTTAGTGTGATTTTACTGAAACTGCAATAATATCGTGTAACATAAAAAATTGGAACTACCACTGTTTTATTCTCTAGACCAGTCTTTCTCAACCTTTTCAACTCAGAGGAACCCTTGAAATAACGTTCCAGGCTCGGGGAACCCCTGTTAAAAAGTACTATATCTATAACTCATAATACATTAGTGTGACAGTCAGTGGGAAGAATGCTCCTTACACTTGTGGTCACAGGGGAGAATCTCACCCTAACAGATAGCTAAAAAGATCAGTGGTGTCAGTGGAAACATATTTGAGATGCAGAAACTGAGCTCATTGCTCAAGAAACCTATAGCAACCTCTGTAGGAACCCTAGTTGGGAATCCCTGCTCCAGGGTGTCTGCTTTGGGGTTTCTGTGTAATCTTCAGGCTTAAAATGATTTTTAAACATGTGTGCAAAAAATGCAAAAACGGCTCTGGCAGCAAAAAAGTTAAAAAAAACACTATTTCCTTTACTGCTGCTGTGGGCACTCTATCATACAGCAGTAGCATCAACTATATGCTGTATGCAGTGCTGTAATCCAGCAGCGTCAGAACAGAGTTCTCATCTACTGCCAGAACAAAATTTGATTGATTCTTCTCAGCCAATTTAGAGGAAGATCTGTTGTTTTATCAATAAATACAAGGCTTCCTCTGATTGGCTGAGGTAAAGATTGTGGCATCTTCCATCCGCATCCCCACTGCAAGCCAATTAGACTAAGCCTTGTATCTACTGAGAATACATGCCTTCCTTTGAATGGCTGAGAAGCACTTAGCCCAACTTGATTTTGTTACGGCATCAGATGAAAAGTCTGCCCAGATGCTGCCAGAACACAGCACTACATACAGTCAGGTCCATAAATATTGGGACATCGACACAATTCTAACATTTTTGGCTCTATACACCACCACAATGGATTTGAAATGAAACAAACAAGATGTGCTTTAACTGCAGACTGTCAGCTTTAATTTGAGGGTATTTACATCCAAATCAGGTGAATGGTGTAGGAATTACAACAGTTTGCATATGTGCCTTCCACTTGTTAAGGGACCAAAAGTAATGGGACAAATGGCTTCTCAGCTGTTCCATGGCCAGGTGTGTGTTATTCCCTCTTTATCCCAATTACAATGAGCAGGTAAAAGGTCCAGAGTTCATTTCAAGTGTGCTATTTGCATTTGGAATCTGTTGCTGTCAACTCTCAAGATGAGATCTAAAGAGCTGTCACTATCAGTGAAGCAAGCCATCATTAGGCTGCTTAAAAAGAAGGAACGCACCGGTGAGCTCAGCAACACCAAAAGACCCGGAAGACCACAGAAAACAACTGTGGCGGATGGCCAAAGAATTCTTTCCCTGGTGAATAAAACACCCTTCACAACAGTTGGCCAGATCAAGAACACTCTCCAAGAGGTAGGTGTATGTGTGTGTCAAAGTCAACAATCAAGAGAAGACTTCACCAGAGTGAATACAGAGGGTTCACCACAAGATGGAAACCATTGGTGAGCCTCAAAAACAGGAAGGCCAGATTAGAGTTTCCAAGAGGTAGGTGTATGTGTGTGTCAAAGTCAACAATCAAGAGAAGACTTCACCAGAGTGAATACAGAGGGTTCACCACAAGATGGAAACCATTGGTGAGCCTCAAAAACAGGAAGGCCAGATTAGAGTTTCCCAAATGACATCTAAAAAAGCCTTCACAGTTCTGGAACAACATCCTATGGACTGATGAGACCAAGATCAACTTGTACCAGAGTGATGGGAAGAGAAGAGTATGGAGAAGGAAAGGAACTGCTCATGATCCTAAGCATACCACCTCATCAGTGAAGCATGGTGGTGGTAGTGTCATGGCGTGGGCATGTATGGCTGCCAATGGAACTGGTTCTCTTGTATTTATTGATGATGTGACTGCTGAAAAAAGCAGCAGGATGAATTCTGAAGTGTTTCTGGCAATATTATCTGCTCATATTCAGCCAAATGCTTCAGAACTCATTGGACGCTGCTTCACAGTGCAGATGGACAATGACCAAAAGCATACTGCAAAAGCAACCAGAGTTTTTTTAAGGGAAAAAAGTGGAATGTTATGCAATGGCCAAGTCAATCACCTGACCTGAATCTGATTGAGCATGCATTTCACTTGCTGAAGACAAAACTGAAGGGAAAATGCCCCAAGAACAAGCAGGAACAGAAGACAGTTGCAGTAGAGGCCTGGCAGAGCATCGCCAGGGATGAAACCCAGTGTCTGGTGATGTCTATGCGTTCCAGACTTCAGGCTGTAATTGACTGCAAAGGATTTGCAACCAAGAATTAGAATTGTGTCGATGTCCCAGTATTTATGGACCTGACTGTACTTATTTATACTGAGCACTGTAGCATCAGCTACATAGAGTACACCCTTTTTGAAAAATAAGATTTTAATCAATATCTCAATGAAAACCAGAACAATTTCCAAAGTTTTGACAAAACCTGTTTTAAAGAACATTTGTTTAGCTGATTACATTAAAGTAAGGTTAATAATATAACTCGTATTAAAAAATCTTCAGTTTTACTCATATTAGTTGATGCGAAAATGAATACACCCCACATCAAAAATTACTACATCTAGTATTTTGTATGACCTCCATGATTTGTAAGGACAGCACCAAGTCTTCTAGGCATGGAATGAACACGTTGGCAACATATTGTAACATCTATCTTTTTCCATTCTTCAAGAAGGATTTTAGAGCCTGGATGCTGGATGGAGAGTGATTTTCAACTTGTCTCTTCAAAATTCCCCATAGGTGTTGGATTGGGTTCAGATCAGGAGACATACTTGGCCACTGAATCACTTTCACCCTGTTCTTCAGAAATGCAACAGCGGCCTTAGATGTGTGTTTTGAATCATTGTGATGTTGGAAAAGTGCACGACGACCAAGGACGCAGAGTGATAGTAACATCTTCTTTCAATATAGAGCAGTACATCTGTGAATTCAAGATACCATCAATAGACTGGAGCTCCCCGACACCAGCAGCACTCATGCAGCCCCACAGAAGGACACTGCCACCACGTTTCACTGTAGGTACCATGCATTTTTCTTTGTACTCCTCACCTTTGCGACGCCATACAGTTTTAAAGCCATCAGTTCCAAAAACATTTATCTTGGTTTCATCACTCCAAAGTACAGAGTCCCAGTAGTCTTCTTTATGAACATGGGCCCTGGCAAATTCTAGGTGGGCTTATTTGTGCATGGGCTTTAGGAGAGGCGTCCTTCGTGAATGACACCCATACATGCCATTCCTCTGCAGCGTACGCCATATTGTGTCACGGGAAACAATCACCCCAGTTTGGCTTTCTACTTTTTTAGTTAACTGCAGTGAACTTGCATGGTGATCTACTTCAACCCTTCTCATCAGAAGATGCTCCTGTTGAGGTGTTAACTTCCGTGGACAGCCTGGATGTCTCTGTGAGATGGTTGCAGTTCCACCTTTGTTAAAATTTGTATCACTTTTGCTACAGTATTCTGACTGATAAGTAAAGCTTTGCTGATCTTCTTGTAGCCTTCACCTTTTTGTGTAAAGAAATTATTTTCTTTCTCAGGCCTTGTGACATTACTCTTCCATATGGTGCCATTGCTGATAGCATGAAATGGGAAGGGGTTTTCTTTGTTAAGTAACGCCCTTTTATAATCAACTGTCTGCTGAATAATTAGAATCACCTGTGGTTGAATTCTTGTAAATTAGGAATTTATTGTCTAAAATTTAGCTTTGCTCTTAAGACTTTCATTGGGGTGTATTCATTTTTGCAAAACAGTCTTGAATGAATTTGTTACTTAAAAAAACATTTTTTGTGTGTGCAAATTAACAAATCTTGTTTGCAATCAATGGCCCGCATTTGTAGGAGTATTTTGTAGTATATTGTTGCATAGAAAATGTTGATATTGAAAGGAAAGTAAAGGTTTTCTGCCAAATCTATAGGTGGTGTATTCATTTATGCTGAGCACTGTACATACAGTATATGATAAAACAGCCTTTTTTCAGTCAAGATGCTAGGGATGCACCGAAATGTTTCGGCCAAAAACACCGCTTTCAGCTGTTGGCCGAAATGAAAAAAAGCACCGATACAGATGCCGAAAAAACCCCGCCCCTCAAAGCCGCCCACCCGCCGCTCGGTAGTTCAGTCTTACCTGAGAAACCATCGATCCCGGCGCTGGGCATAGAGATGAGTGAAGGAAAGATGGTCGCCACACATCTCTATGCCCTTGGAGGACAGGAGCGATGTCACTTCCGATTCCTCCATTTTTATTTTTATTTTTTTTAAAGCACTAGATCAATGCTTGTTTTTGATCTAATGCTGTACATTGCAGAGGAGAGATGTGGGGTCTTATTGACCCCATATCTCTCCATAAAGAGGACCTGTCACTAATTATTTCTATCACAAGGGATGCATGCATTTCTTGTGCTAAGAATTTGTGCTACAAATTTTTTAAAAGGAACAGTGCAAAAAAAACAAAACAAAAAAAACATAAAATAAATTTTTTTTTTAAAGTTTAAAGTGCCCCCCGTCCCCCCGTGCTCGCTCATAGTGGTAAACGCATACGTAGGCCATGCCCACACATGTAAATGGTATTCAAACCACACGTGAGGTATCGCCACGAACGTCAGAGCAAGAGCAATAATTCTAGCACTAAACCCCCTCTGTAACTTTATACTGCTAACCTGTAGAAATTTTTAAAGCATCACCCATGGAGATTTTTAAGTACCGCAGTTTCATGCCATTCCACGAGCGTGCGCAAATGTATTATCTATTTACTCACTGTAACATCCTCTTACATATTTTACAAAACAATTGGGGTATATATTGTTTTTTTTAATCAAAGTGTATTTTTTTCCAAAAAATATATATTCATTTTTAAAAACTGCGCATTTCAGTTTCGGTTTTTGGCCAAGTGCATTTTGAATTTTCGGTTTCTGCACCAGAATTTTCATTTCGGTGCACCACTACAAGGCGCCCTTTAATATTCTGCACAATCTTGAGGCACCCTTTAAAATTCTGTACAGTCTTGAGTCACCCATAACAAAATGTAAAAAACGAAACTAATAGTTTTACAGAATGCAGCTACATCTGCACACGTGGGACACCCAACGTCAGAGGTGATTTATTCTTTCAAAGCAAATACACCTTTGCACACTGGTACTGACTAGTAATTCCATTGTTTCTCTTCTCCCTCAGTTTCTCTCCCTCATTCAGCTAATGTGACCCCAGTACTGATGTAGAGGGGCAAGCAAGGATGTGTGCAGGTGCCTAATATCCTCCTTATCAAATGACATTTTTTATGTCGTTAGCGGCTAGAAAGTTGTAATGGTGCTCAATGAAAACCTATGGCTTTGTGTAATTAAAAGACAAGTTTGATCCACCTGCTGGCTTGTATAACATTTTTAGGCATTTTTCCAAGGCACCCCTGAAGAAACCTAAAGGCACCCCAGGGTGCCTGGACACCCTGGTTGAATAAGGCTGTGATAAAGCACTCACACCAGCTACATCGCTTAAAAAAGGAAATAGTTTGTTTGGGCCAAACTTGCTCAGAGAAACTATTTAAAGTGATAGAATACCTGGACTTAGTCAGAATGGGGAATGATTGCACATCTTTAAAGTCTAAGCATCTGGTCATATTAAAAGACCAGGTCCTCTTCATGCCCCAACTGCAAAGTATAGATTGCTAGAACAGAGATAGAGGTAAGAACTAGACCAGATGGGCTGAACTCAGGAAGGTGGGGCATGTCTTGAAGGACAAATTATAACTAATGTACAGTTGTCCTTTAAATATTTTTTCTTGTATTTTTGCTTGTAGGCACCTTAAAGCAGAACTACACTGTATCTGAGCACCACAAACCAAAAACATGATTTAACTAATCTTTTATATCAAAAGTAAACTCCACCATCCATCCATGTCTCCATGCTGAGAAATCACATTGAAAAACACCCCCTAGCATCTCTGACTATGGCCATCTTCAATAAGGGAAGCTGATTCATGTAGTATTTACTTCCTGGAATCCATCTGCACTTAGCTAAGCACACCCTCCTGCAGGCATGCCTAAGCTGAGAAAATCCCTCCTCCCCTCCCGAAGACTCCTGGGATGTATGACATCATTTGCCTAGGTCTGGAAGCAGGAAGTAACTGAAGAAATGTGAAATAAAATGTTTAAAACAAGTAAATATGATATACTTTCCTATCTATATACGAATGGTAGCAGCATAAGGATTCAAAATAGTCAATGTTGATTTAGAGCGAAGTTCCACATTAAGTCAGTCATTCTGTTAGATTGTAAGCTCATATAAAGCAGGGCCCTCTTATCTCTCTTGTATTGTAACTGTACTGTCTTCCTTTATATTATAAAGTGCTCTGCAAACTGTTGGCTTATGTAAATATAATATAATAATAATATAAATAATAATATAATGTTCGCTCTTAAAATTTAATTTCTTGACTTGAAAAGCAAGTCACTTGCTTGAGCAAGTTATTTCCAGTTTGATAATGCTAAACATTATAAAAAATTCTTTCACATATGATTAAGCCCATTTATATCACGTGAATGGCACAGAAGTAATTTAATTGACTGCATATTAATAACAGGCTGGCATAGTAATTGAAAAAAATAACTGATAGTAACAATAAACACAACCTTGACTCAGTTTTTTCAGATGCATTACTGAGTTTACTATATTGTCAATAAAGCAGGCATATTCATGCTTATAGAACCCAAATACAGTTTATGGTTTATATGTTAGTTCTGCTGAATTTTTTTTCACACCGATGTCATTTGTGCTTGGCACAGCAAACTGAAAGGAAACCTGTAGTGAGAGAAATATGGGGCTGGGATTGCTGACCTTCTTCTGAAAATGTTAGTATCTTGGCTGTCTGCAGGTTTCAGGTCAGCATCTTGAAGTACTGAAACCAAATCAGATCTGGAAAGTCAGAGTAAAGTAAGAAACTGTAATCTGTATACCTGTTCTTTTTGTGTACTTTAAATAAGTAGTACAAGTATCTGAAACTGTATTTATATCAGCTTCCTGTAACTCATGGCAAAACAGACGGAGTTAAGGAAGGCACTAGGGGCCAAAACACAGAGCTGTCAGTATAAATTTGTGAAAATGCTTATAGGAGGGAAAAGCAAGGGTGACTCTCACTGTGTGCTGCTGCCACTACACTGTACACTCAGCAGGTCAGAGGGGGGAAGGTTGGTGGCCCAAGCTGTAATGCTTAAAGCTTATCTAAACCCAAGAACAAACAGTCGTTAGATGTGATAGTTGCATTAGTTTTCTTTTTTCAGCCTTTTCTAAATGTATTTTCACCTGGTGATCCTGCCAATAACACTTCCTGCATTAAAGAGAAAGTAAGACAGAAATATACTTGAAAAATAAAATGAATACTGCCATCACATTGAATGACTAATAAACGGATATATATATATATATATATATTTTTTTTTTTTTTTTGTCTTTGGGTTCAGATATCTGCAATTCAAGCTCAAGAGTCAGCTCATTAGGTATTCTGTCTGTCAGAGTTGTTTGGATTATGGGACTGAATAAAATTATTTGTAGCAGGTAGGACATTGTATTTAGCCACTTGTCTGGAGTTCGACAGTAAAGTAAAAGTTGAAAAATTCTTTAATACTGCAGTTCATTTTAGATAGGGATTGGGAGAACATATGTTCATTTAGAAGCACATGTGACACCAGCCTACAGTACTAACAGAATAGGCTTAATCCGTAATTCTCATATCAGGTACCAGTTAGTAAATGTAGCTTTATACATGCATTTGTTCAATACATTGGAGCATTAAATATACAGCACAGTAAACTGTAGCCCTATGGCACATTGATCCAATTATATTGAATGTCAAAGGATCTACAGATGCAAGAAAGCAGTGTCTTGCTTGGGAAGCTCATGCAATTCAGAAACATCAATATTAAAGAATGGCACATGCTTTTTTCTGTATAGATTTCTTAAGTTTCACAGTTGTTTAATGCACCAATGACTCAAATAGTTTTTTGTGTTGCAACTTCAGACTGTTGAGTCTGATATCTTATGGTAGCTGTCTCTCATATCCATAAGGGGCTCTGCTGCTAGCTTTCCTTCTGTAACTTAGTCCTCAACTTCATTAATTCTTCTTCCAAACTCTGTATATGCTGTTGCAAAGTGACTTTATCTTCTTGAGCCTTCATGTTTGCTTGCGACTTGGCTTCTTCAATTTTTCTTTCATACCATTTTTCCATTTGAGTAGATACTGCTTCAAAAAAATATTGTGTGATTTCCAAAGCTTGGGAGGTGTCCCTGGTTTGCACGCCAACATGGTCACCAGGTGCATTAGAGGATGGTAGTGGAATCTGTGGTCCTGGCATTAGGCTTCGCTGTCTAATCTGCCCAGGTTTTGCACATTTTCTTGTTTGCGTGCCTCGGTCCATGAGATTTGCAGTCTGCTTCTCAGCCTTCTTTTCATCTGTTACGAGTCTGGCAGCAGGGAGAATTTTGGTGTTTCGCAGTTTAGGGTTGGGAAGGCTGGAAGATGGGAGGGCTGGCTGATATCTGCAGGATGGGATACAGCTTGTTGTCTTTTCTTTAGGCCTCACAGCTGGAAAGGCAACAGGTACAGATTGCTGTTCTACAGCTACAGAAAAATATTATAAATGTTACATACAATTTTTACATTTTTGTTGAAAGGCAATTCTGATACTAGCAAATGAAAAGTGAATGAATGCTGGAAATGATATAATGTCAAATTTATCACACAGCAGACCACAAACTCTTATCTCAGTTTCAGCTTAACATGAATATGTTTTCATGCAAGACCCATAGATATCAGACATATGGCAGTATTGGGTAGTCACCATACTATTTCTAGGGGAAAGAATTCAAAGGCAGACAGTTTCAGACCACCATTCCATATCTTCAGTGTAGTGCTAGAGATATCCATGTTTTGAGGGCTATCCCATAGGTTCTCAGCCTGAGAATGAAGAGAGAGTTGTAGGTTCAACATTTATTAAGATGTGAGGACCAGTAGCCAACTGCTTAGTTATTAATTTTTTACCCTAAAAGGGTAAAAGGCTGGAGCCAAAAACATTCATGAATCTATGGTGGCATTCTTAGGGGAAGGTACCCATTCATGCATTAAAGAAGTGTGGAGCAGAATTCAAGTATGGGAGAAGGTTTGTTAAAGGCAACCTTTGGTCAGGCAGATCAGGAAAATTCACTAAAGGGGTGCCATTTCACCAAGATAATGCTCCAAGGAGAACTTCAGTAGTTGCCACATCTGCCATTCATGAATATGGGTTAGACATAATACTTAATTATGCTAGTTTATGCAGATGTAGCTTAACATTCCCTCTTAGATTGTAAGCTCCAAGGAGCAGGGCCCTCCTAACCCTCTTGTATTGAACTGTATTGTTGCTGTATTTTCTCCCGTTATATGTAAAGAGCTGAGCAAACTGATGCCTATATATAAATTCTGTATTATAATAATAATAATAATAATAATACTACCATGTTTTACCCATACAGGACACTCCTTATTGGGAGCGTCCCTGGACACAACTTTCATTCTGATCTGGTGGCATGATGGACTATGGAAGCAGCTTACACCACACTGTACCTATATTGCTTTTATTCCTGCAATATCCTAAATTTGCTGTGCTATCTACCTTATTACCATAAGTAACCTGTTGTCCTAAGAATGTGAGCTCTGAAAGGCCAGAGCTGCTCTCTTTGTAGAGTCCACCTCCTAGGTTTGGATCCTATCACCAAATATACATTTCTAGGTTGCCGATAATGGTTCTATTGGGGACATTATGCTTATTATGCTTACTGCTGTCTTCTTCAAAGTTCATGCTGGGTTTTGTAATGAATAGAAGACACTGCCAACCCCAATGCCACCTACTGCAACCAGTCTTGCCATGCATTATCTAACCAGTTCCCTTGTCGCATCACAATGCAGACGGGAGCCCATTTTCACTCTCTTATACATAAAATCATGTGAGAAACACTGGTCTTCTAATGAATCACTTCTTCATTAGTTAAATTAGTTAATAATAACAAAATTACATAAGATAATAGTTTAACTTGAACTCACAATCTATGAGCTCATCTCCATTCCTGTGGAACACTCAAAACATTTATTGGCAGAAAAATATTCCAAATGGCTTCCCATTAGAGGAAAGACTCAAACATATAAAGGCTCACGCACACAGGGCTTAAAACCGCCTTTTACAAGCGTTTGTCTTTTTTTTTTCAGCCTGTAAAAGCACCCCTATGTTAGCCGATGTGTCCATGCACATACAGGTATTTACAGGCTGATAAAAAAAAAAACATCACAAGTGCACTCCGTAGAGGAGCTTTTGAGTAGAATTTTTTTTTTTTACATGCCTAAATGCTAGGCATGTTTAGGCACATATTAGCGTTAATGCATTTCAATGGCCAGAATAAATTAATATTCTGGCCAATGAAATCCATTAATGCTCAAACATTTGACATGCCTAAATGCATGTATACAATACATGGCTTTACACAAGTTTTTTAAGCAGCTTTTCTCTTGCCAGGAGTTCTGGCGTTCAGAGAAGAAAAGCAAATGCTCTGTGTGCATGAGCACTACAAGAGTTGGAAGCAACCTACAACTCACTATCTACTCAACTAAAAACCTATCACATTCCTCATGAGGACACACAAACCCAGCCGAACGTATGCCTAACTAATATCGCAAAAAAAAACACATTAGATTGTCTAAGAATAGGTTTTACATTACAGTAGAACTATAGGCAAACCTTTTTTTCATTTTGGATAGAGTAAGGGGGGGGTTATAATCCTTGTCAGGTTTTTTTTTGCCATCTGTGTTCTGTTGGGGAGAGGAAATTAGAAAAAATCCCTGTAAATTAAGGGAATCCCCTAGTGACCCCATTGGAAGATTTCTCCCCTATCACTTATCAAACACTTTTGAATCGGTGTCTATCAACTCCTTTACACAGTTTTGGGTAGAAGTACTTGGAAAAACCCCTGGAAAGCTGTAACACTGCCCAGTTCAAAAAATCATTTATATTCACGACAAACAAACCCTAACTAAAGCATCAGTCACCCAACTGTCTTACAGGTTAAGCAGAAAATGTCATGACTTCATAACATTTGGACACTTTGGATCAGAAACTATATGCCCCTGGACACTTACAGGATGCTGATGCATTTAGGTGAATGAGCAAAATAATGTGTCAGATTGAGCTTCCCAGGCACTCCTCTCCTTATTCCACCACCCTCAACTACATAGTTACTCTGCTTTCATCTCCATTCCTCTCCTCTGTCAACTATCTCTACTGATCATCTTCTCCTGTTCCACATACTGTATATGGTAGATTCTGTTCGGGCACTGACCTCTGACACCAACCATAAGTCATAAGCAATACAATCAACAGCACAACTGCCCAATGCATACTAACATTAGCTCTACGGAATAGGCAACCCAATATATTTAACTTGCACTCTGCCTTATAACTGGGTATTATCTTGGTTGAGATTGTAAAAATATTACTGCAAGCAACTGTTATGGTTTTGTGCTCTTTTACATATTTTTTTTAACTCAATAAAAATCTTTTAAAAAGTAAAGTAACAATCCATTGTCACACCATTAACATATCAGTTTATCTGTAGGGAATAAAAACCTTGTAGCACTGCTTCAAAAAGGTATGTGGACCCTGAAGAGGATTATGGAAAAATGCCCTACCAGATTTTTTACATACCTGCTGTATATTTATATACTATAGTAAGGCTGAGAACATATGGGGCTACATTTGTACATACAGTACACACAAATAATTAGATCCTGGAAGCTTTAATATGTGTGACTACTGGGTGGTGGAATGATTGTGGAGGATGAATCATTTTCAAAATGCCATCTGATGTCTATGGTGAGCTTACCTGCAATCAATGCCTATGTGCACAGCAACAAAAGGGGACCACTGACTAGAGAAAAACATATTTCTAAGAGTCACTACACAATGGCTGAACACTGATTTATTGAAAAGAGCATTTAAAGTTGTAGTATTACACATTTCTTAACAGGGACATGTGCTGATTATTCAAACTTTAACGTGCTAGAAAAACATATCTAGCACTGCAATAGGTTACAGTGAAGTTTTATATATCTTTTGGGCCCAGTTTGTTAGGCCTCCACTGTAGTGTCCCAACATTGTCTTACAACAATCTAGTCTTTTAACTTTATTTTTTCCCCAGATTGTTTGGAAATCCGATCATACATTACAAGTCCTTAATCATATGCCCCTTTAATTGCTTGCATCATCATGTGAATAATGTAGTTGACTTACATGCACACACCATGAGATCTTGAGGGGGTGGAATCTGGTGTTGTCTGCTGATTTCTTCAGATGGAAGTTCTTTGGAAAGCTCATCAGGTAAACTGCTCTGCCGAGTGACAAATGAATGTTGAATGGAGGTCTGTAGTGGGATGGAAATGTCTGTGCTGTTGCAGTCCTTGCTGCTGTTTGGACTCTCTGAAACTGGCTGATCTGTTGAATCGCACGTTGAAGGAGAGGATTTGGCTTTAAAAGGTCTGGAATCTCCAGAAAGCTTCAACTCCAGGTTCTGTATTTTCAGTAAACACCAGCTTTTTAGCTCATTCACCACAGATACCTAGGAAAACAGACAAATCAGTAAATACTAACAGTATCAGTCACATCCAAACTAATACAGTGCTTAAAGACCAGGGCTACATCATGGGAATGATCCATTTCAGAAGGCATTAGCTGTTTTTGTTTTGTAATTTATATTAATTCTTAAGTTGGTTTTAGCTTACTGTAGCATTCATTTTGTCCCTTGCCACAAAAAACACATTTTGATATAGCAGTGTTTACAGTATGGAACATTACTTCAAATGTGTTGGCTCCCAGCCTTTTCAGTAAACTCCAATGGGTTCTACATTCTAGGTGTATGTAGATTTTAAAGAAAATCTGTATTGGTAAACCTGCTACGGCTGTCTTCTTTTCTGTAAATACTAGTTCCCCAGCTATCATGTTAATCCAATGGTTTTACTGTGGAACACATGTAAAGATTAGAAGCACTGCCCTCTGACTGAACTTCATGCTTATTCCTGATAAGTGTCTGAAATGAATAAAGCTAGAGACAGCCATGCAACTAGCATCTTTAAAAACATAGCAACATCCATATTCTTTCAGCAATAATTTTGTCCCGATAGCAATATATACGTTTTTAGATCCCATAACTATTGTATGACTGTGTCCTTTTAATCAGTCTATACTGATTTCTCTCTGACTGGAACGGCAGATACTAGATATCTACTTTATACCAAGGACAAAAAAGTGTCAAAACACAAAATAGACAGCATACACAAATTGAAAGAAACCAATAGAAAAACAGGATTTTCTTAGTTGCATGGTACAGGTCCAGAATCTTTAGTCGTGACCATGCGATGTCCAAAACAGTCCAACTCAGTGGTGGGCAACACAGCAAACAAAGCCAACAGGCTCACATAAGGCCTCATTCATACAGGTGTTCCAATCAGGTCCTCCTGCCAGTTTTTCAGGTGGACTCGATTGGAAGTTCCATGCTTATCTTTGGACAGGCGGACTTACACACCTGCCTACCTCTTGTTCCAATCGGGTCTGCTAAAAAAAAAAAAAAAAAAAAGACATTGAGAACTGAGTCCTCATCTGTTTTGGCGGACCTGGCCAGAGGTATCCAGGTGTAAACAGACTTTGTTTACACCCAGCCGCCCATAGAGCAAAGCACGGTCTCTCTCGGTTTGTTCTGCATGAACTGCATTGGCAGCACCTTACACCCAAAACTAGAATCGGTAAAGGCCTGGATATCCACCTGGTAAAACTTAAAATGTGAGAACAGAAGACCAGGAGGAAACCTTGAAAATCTGGGAAAAAGATGCTTGATGCTGAAAAGGCCATGAAACACTAACAGATTTGGTAGTGTGCGCCTTAACAGGGAAGGGAGGAACACTATCATTGTCTAATTAACCTGACAAGGTGTGAAGCAGGAAGCCCCTTACAAGGTTCTTTTAGAAGAACATATTGAGAATCTGATTACCAAAAGGTTTTAGACCTCAGGACAACAACTTTATCCTTGTGTTGAAATAGAAAAAGCTTTTTACAGAATAAGGCCAGTAGCTAAGAGACCCTTTGCGAAGATGTGATAGTAATGAGAAATGTCACCTAGTGAGTTAGGTCAGATAAAGGAATATCTTCAAAAGGGCAGATTTTGAAGAGCCAAAAGACCCAAGTTTAAAGTTCCACAGATAAAAAAGACTGTACAGCGTGAGAGATGCAGCGCAATTTCTGTTGCCCCCTTGATGGTTTATGTAGGCCGAGGTCATGGCACTCTGACTAAATTGTCATCGGCTGCCTTCACAGTTGAGGGTCCAGTTTTGAAGGGAAAACCAAATCCCCTTTAGCTCTAGGACGTCTATGGGAAGACCGGCTTCCTCAGATGACCAATGCCGAGAGGGCATCCAGAATCCTCCTAGATGGGCTGGCAACTGTCATAGGGACTTTCCATATCTTGAAAAAAAGAGCTTCTCCAACTCCACCAGTGTCAGGTTGGAAATACACCATGCAAAGGAGAGTCTGGCCTTGTACATCATGCCATGGGATGACATTTATTTGTCCCACCCTGCCAGAATGTTGTGTTGCAACAGTCTGCAGTGAAAGTGGGCGTATGGTACAGCCTCGAAAGATGCAACCTTTAGACCCAAGCCACTTATGCAAGCAGGAAGTGATGGCCAGGCATCAAGGCAGAGGGACAGAAGTTTGTCATGAGGCAGAAAGATCTTGGACAGGGCATCAAACCCAAATACTCTAATCCATAAGAGGGTTCCAGCAAAGACTTAAGGTTCTAACTGAAGCTCTGCAGAATTTGCAGTGTCCACTTGGCATTGGCTGACAGAAATATGGGGGTCTGATCTTTCAACAGGAGAATGTCTAGGCAACCCATACATGCATCCCTTGAGCATGGTGCAGAGATTAGATGGGGGGCAAGCACCATGGTGAAAACCCTGAGGCCATGGACAGACTAAATGGAAGAGTATGCTGCAGGTAGTGTTGATGGTGGGAAAAGATTGGTATGTGCAGTAGGCAGAATGTCTGAATATCTACTGAAGCAAGAAAGTCTCTGAGAAAGAGGGAGGCAATTATCGGCCTGACAGTTTCCAAACAGAACGTCTGAACCCATAGTACAAGTCTGGAGTCTAAAATGGGCTGGAGAGAGACAAGTTTGAAAGTATAAAGTAGGGAGGAGGAAGAGTTTGAAACTCTAGCTTGTACCTCCTGGAAATTACACTCTGGCCTTCTGGGTCCAAACTGGCCTTCCACCCTGGCCTCTGATAAGAGGGGGCACCCCATCATTGGGAAGAGTGTTAGGAACCAGACTTGTCTGGGTTGGAAGGCCACCCCTTTGTACAAACGAAGGTTTCTGGCTTAGATCTGAAGCTGGAGAATTGAGAGAAACCTTTCATAAGCCTGGGAGTAGAAGGCCTACTTTTAAAATCACAACTCTCCTTTATCTAGAGAAGTGGAGTAATCTTACCCCCTGGGGGAAGAGAGTATTCTTACCCCCTGTGACCCTCTTGATATCCTTATGCAAGGAAGGGCCAAATAGGTGTTCGCCTTCAAAAGGCAGCCATTCAATGCTTTTCCTACATGTGAGTTTTGCTGACCAGCATTTAAGCCAAAGGATCCTGTGCATGTGAATGGAGAGATGATTCATCCTGGATATTTGACAAAGTGTGTTCACAAAGCCTTTCACACTGTAGCTTAGCAAGTTGCATAGTGGGGCTTGCTAAGCAGAAGAGGGCCTCCAACTGTTGCTCACTTGGACTTTGAATACTTCATTATCTTCTACAAGGGCTGTAGAGGAATGGTCCACTTTGAAAGAAAACTTTCCTCAATAGGATATTACTGTGCAAAAAGGTGGAGTGAATGGAGTGGCAGAGTATGAATCTTCTCTGGGAGAGGTCTGTCCTCATATAGGACAGGTTCTACAAATGAATGAACTGGGTTTCAGCAATTTTAGGGGCCCTATACTGGAGACCCTGGGGTGAGCAGACTCAATAACAATAAGGGTTGCTATGGTATCCTTAAGTTTGGATGAAATATCAGTTGATCCAATTTCTCTGGAGAGCAGTAATCTTCCTCACCTACCACCTCCTCTGGAAGTATGTCTGCCTTAAGGGCAAAGTCAAAAACTGACTCAGGAGGGGAGACTGAAGGTGGCCACTTGTGATCCCGGTATCAATCGCCTCCATAAGGCCCCAAATTTTGCCATTGAATTCAGTATGGAAGAAAATTCCTTTCCTCATAAAAATTAATTAAGGTGTCAGGGGAGGGAGTCAGGGAATCAGACTGGGTACAATTGTCCACACTGAGGGTACTTCGTGGAGAAAGCCTACCACTTCCTTGGGAGCCTGAACCAACAAGGCCATACTTCCCTTGCATTTGGGATCTGCCATATGCAGTGTAAAGTGTCTCCAGAGGGATACTTATGAACTCTTCTGCAGTGAAGAGGGAGTGGAAGGCCTCTAGTTCCAAGCACTGTAAGAAGCTGAACACTCATTTAGTATAGTTGAATGCTGTGCCCCACCAGGTATGATGGACTGGGATATGTTGCCACTTTGGAGGCACATCCATAAAAAAAAAGGGGCAGCATGCACAAACCCAGTAAATAAATTGAGAATGAAGCAGAACAGGCACAATGGGTGGCTGCTCCTATGGCCGCGGGGGCCTTGGAGAGTCTGTGCAGGGGCACTCGGAGACCTGCACCATGGTTGTGGTCCCCAGAGAAACTACTAGCCTGTAGTCACAGAAGGTGCTCCTACACT
The DNA here is from genome assembly GCF_062004578.1 of Staurois parvus. Lineage (NCBI taxonomy): Eukaryota > Metazoa > Chordata > Amphibia > Anura > Ranidae > Staurois > Staurois parvus. The sequence continues at coordinate 166,325 of NW_028318357.1, forward strand.
GCAAGTGTATTGAGCTTGGCATCCTGGGCAGAGAATTTTTACTGGCCTTCCACCCTGCACTTACCACTGGCAGAGATTTAAATATATGCAGGATTAAAAGGGAATCAGACTTCCTCTTCTCTTGAATACTTAGGCATTCGCTTGACCCCCACTTATGACTCCTTTTTTGCTGCGAATTATTATCCATTGCTTAGCTCTCTATCCTCTCTTATGCATTCTTGGCAATTTCCGCACCTGTCTTGGATAGGATGGGTTAATTCGGTGAAAATGACCATCTTGCCGAAATTGTTGTATTATTTTCGCACACTCCCGATGCGGGTTCCCCCTCATTTTCTTCGGTTGCTTCAGGCGAAGTTAATGCGTTTTATCTGGGCCGATAAGCACCCCAGAGTATCCAAAAGTACGCTTTTTGCCCATAGACTTCAGGGTGGTCTTGGGGTGCCTAATGTGACTAAGTATTATCAAGCGAGCCAGATTGCCCCGCTGTCTATGTTGCACGCCTCTTCCGACGTCCCCCTCTGGGTCCTGTTGGAACTACTTAATTGTGCCCCTATCGCACTGTCGACGCTTCTATGGCTTCCCCCTGCCCTGCGCCCTATGGCACTGAGTCCGATGTTACTTCATGGCCTACAAGTTTGGGACTCGGTACGTTATTCTGGTGGCCTGATGTCACCTTTTCTGCCTTTGCTCCCAATTATTAACAACCCTCTTTTCCTGCCGGGTTTGGATCACCCAGGGACGTTTTCTTGGTGGGTGACTAATGGTTTTTCGCAGGTGCGACACTTTTTGATTTTTCGGTCCTTTCCCACCTGGAACTCTCTTCGGGAATCCCAGAATATCCCCCCGGCGGAATTTTTTCGATATCTTCAATTGCGACACTGGCTGCTCTTGCTGCGGGGTACTTCTGCTTTCCCGTACCAGAAATCTGCCTTTGAACAGCTTTGCCAACAGCGTCCGGGCGCTCCGGGCCTTATATCCTTTCTTTATGCAGCTCTGAACAGACGCTCGTCGCATACTTCTCTTTCATATGTTGTTCAGTGGGAGCGCGACCTGGGAGTGGCTGTGGATCCGGAGGACTGGAATAAGGCCTGGTCACTCATAGCTAAATGCTCATTTAATACGACCACACTGGAGGCAGCCTATAAGGTATTGTTTTGTTGGTACTGGGTTCCGGCTCGGTTGGCCCGGGCTAACCCTGCCTGTAGTGATCAATGTTTTCGGGGTTGTGGCCATTGTGGTGATGTATTGCATATCTGGTGGTCATGCCCGAGACTGTTTCATTTTTGGTCTCGTGTGTTTGGCCTTCTTTTCACCTTGTTCCATCTCTCCATACGCCGGGATGCTCGGTATGCTTTGCTTCATTGCCCCATGCCGGGCTTCTTGGCTAACCAGCAGAAGTTGGCTTCCTATCTGTTTTTATCCGCCACTAGAACAATTGCTCAGGCCTGGAAGAGTCCGTTTGTCCCTCTTCAGGGGGTGCAGGATCGTATGACCACTATGATGCTCAACGAACAGATGTCGAGTATCCGCAACGACTCCCAATGTAAATTTTTGAAAATATGGGAGCCGTGGTTGCAATATGCCTTTCCCTCACTCCCCCCGGCTAGTCTGGGGATGTAATGGCGTTCGGTGTTGGCGCTCTTGAATCCCCGCTCTTTGACCCCCCTTTTTCTTTTTTTTCCTTTTTCTCTCTCTCTGTTTTTGGTGTGACTGGACAGCTGCATTTAGTTGTTATAATCAGTTACATTAATGTTTTGTAACTTATGTGCCATTGATAGCCCCTGCGTGGGCATACCTTTTGCCCTGTTGGCATTAGAGCATTGTTTTTCCCTTTTTTTATTTTGCATTTTGTTTATCTGTGCAATTGATAGCCCCTGTGTGGGCGTGTTTTATTGCCTCTGTTTATACTGTTTAAAAAATTAATAAAAACCATTGAAATAGAAAAGGGAATCAGACCCTATCGTGTCTTTACCCTCCAAGATGGGCATATCCCAGAAGGGAACCTTAGGGATAGAACTCCACAGCTACAGCACCCTGCAGCTATCTCAAAGGTTCTTCAATACAGCAGGGTATGGGTACGATCCCTTAAGGCACAGCCACGGAGTCAACCTATCCAGAAACAGAAGTAGAAATCACAATGCAGCAGGGATCTTGATATAAGAATCAAATAGCTAAAAGAATCATCTAAAGAAGGAGAAAACACCTTCAAAGGAAGAAGGTCCATCTCCAGAGATCTTAATGCTCCCATGTCCACTGTGTGCAACATTGTCAAGAAGTGTACAGCCCATGACACTGTAGCTAATCTCCATGGATGTGGATGAAAGAGAAAAATTGATTAAAGACTGCAAAGAAGGATTGTTCGAATGTTGAATGAGGAATCTCGATAAACCTCCAGACAAATTCAAGCTAATCTTCAGGCACAGGGTACAACTGTGTCAGCTCGTCTATACGTCTCCATCTGCATGAAAAGGGACGCTATGGTAGGAGACCCAGGAGATCATTTGCTATTTTTTCTATTTTACTAATGGCCATTTGCCACCTGCATGACACCAATTGTTTGCTGTACGCAAGAGTAGCATGCAGACCAAAGATGTAGGGGTAAATTTCCCCACTAGCCACCAATAGTTGGAACATTTTTCCCAGTAAATAATAATGAACTGGATTTAGCAAGGTTTCCCCGATACCTGAAAATTATTTTATGGGTAGCTTTAGAACAAAAAGGATGGGAGGCTGGTTTACACTGGAATAAGGTTTCACAACCACAAGGGGGCAGCTGCTGTCTAATATTTTCAATTTGCAAATACACTCTGGAACAAGGAAGTTCAGCTCATAGAAGAGCCCTTGCGGTCAGATAAGAAGGAGATCCATTCTTTATGAATATTTTCTTAAAATTGCTATAAAAATTTGAACACAGCTAAACAAAAGCATACTCTTAGTAGATCAGAGTATTATACATATGCATATTGAGAATGAGGCGGGGCAAGGGGAGGGCTAACAGCTGAGCATAAAGCATACTGAGCCAAAATGGAAGCAATGGTATACTAGCAACCATGGCCAAATACAAAGCTAACAATGATGTTGTTTGATAGTTACTGACCTGCAGGGGATTCAGTTACAAAATAATGTGGTCCTCTAAACCAGGAAGGGGGGGGGGGGGGTGACTCCAAACTTTTCTAAACAAAATGGCCAGTTTACTGTGCTGCATGCTTTAGGGGGGCCAGACTGTGGCCAATGGGAGTAGAAAATGTCCCAGGGTCAGCGGGATTAACCAATGCCCCATCATTGGTTTTACTGGGAATATTAGTGCTCCACTGCTGGTGTCAGTGGGAGGAATAGTGCCCCATAATTGGTGTCAGTGGGATGAATAGTGCTCCATTGTTGGTACCAGTAGTAGGAATAGTGCCCCATCATTGATATAAGTGGATGGAGTGGTGTGGATAAAGGTGAGCAAAGAACCGTACCCAGCCTGCAGTTTTGACACCACTGCTCTATACAAACACTGCTGACTTCACAATACAGAGGCAAAAAAAAGTACAGAATATTCATAGGCTGGTACCTTCAGGTGACTGAACACTGGCAAAGCTCTTGAGAACCAGATGTTGCCCTAAAACCCAACCCCACTCCACAAGCCTTTAGTTTTGTAGCAAGCAATGCAGAGTAACACAGGATTAGAAGGGAGGGTGTGTCCTGCACTGTACTCCAAGATATGTAATTTACAAGTAAGTCAAAATTATTTTTTTCTCAATCATACAGTACAGGACACAGGCCTGGTTATTCACAGACCCTGGGATGGCTCTAAGCAATGAATGAAAAGGGTTCAACAGCAACAGGGGTCAACTGACCCAACTTTAAAGTGCCACTGAGGAACCTTGTTGCTGAAAGCTGCATCTGCAGAAGATTGGACATCCACCTAGTAAAGCTCTGAATAGGTATGAACCGTAGACTAGGTAACTGTCTTACAAAGTGGACAACAGAGGCTTGATGTCTAAATGCCAAAGAAGCTCTGACCGATCTGCAGTGAGCAGATTGAGGTCCCAAAGAAGCATGATGTGCTTCAAGGGGGGCCTTATCTGAGATACACCTTGGATAAAGGTTCTGATAAGGAATAGTTAGGCCAGAGCTTTTTGGAAAAGAATGGACTAGGCCAAAGTCTGTCCTTTCAGAGTGCTTAAAGCCAAGTTCTAGTCAAGCCTTGTCTGTAGAAAGGCCAGAAATGGAGTATTGCAGTGCCCGTGTTTACACCAGGCAAAGAAGGATTCTCATGAACCATAGTAGATTTTTCTGGAAGTTGATTTTCTTGCTTTTAGCAGAGACAGATGACAGACCCAGAGACCCTTCTGCCCTTTAAGACCTGGGCTTCATCAGCCATGCATTAAAGCCAGACACTGAGAAGCAGGATAAAATAGAGGCCTCATGATCACAGGTCTCGCCTGTTGGGAAGAGGCCAGGGATTGTCAGCTAGCAGTTTTCTGGAGATGCTGGAACAACTCCTTGGGTAAATAGATGGTTCAGAGCATTCTGCAAATCTGACTGTCCTTGAGCAGATTTTGGTTGGTTTGAAAGAAGAAAGTAGTGAGGGGTGTAGAGTTTAGAACTCTATTTTCACCCCATTGAAATCATTGATTGAATCTATAGGTCTGGGACATTTGTGACCCAGAGATAGCCAAACTGTAACAGACGTATGGTTCCTTGTGTGACATCTACAATAAATCAAGTGTCTCATCAAACAAACATCCACTTTTAATGGTCATGCATGTGACACAGCTACAGCCTGAAAGAGCAAAGGAGGAGGTAACTGTTGTAACTGCTCAGTTAAAATATGGTGCTGAAAGACAGGGTTGTGTTGGTTGTTCCTTGTCCTAGTCCAATTAGCTACGTTCGGCATACAGAAATTGCAGTAATAGCTGATTGCAGAGCTGGGCCTGCAAGGGTAAAGACCACCTTTAAGAGCATCTCAAACATTCTATTGGCAGAATATTTGCATGAAGGAACATTTTCATCTGGTACAATGATGTGATGAAACGCGTCAAGGGACTTGACGTCGGATGTTACCCAGAGGACTGGAAGTAGCGGAGCCGCCATTTTGAAAGTGGGAAAACTTTACCTGGTGTTCCTGGAAGCTGCTTCAAGGTTGGAGTCATGGGAATAATGCGGTTTTTATGCTGATATAATGTAAGAGTAACCATTAAAAGTGTTTTTTGCAATTTCAAACAGAATTACACTATATGGGTCTGTTCCTTTTTCCTATGTATACTATGGAACATGGGTACAATGGAGTATATATACTGAGGATCTGAAGGCATCCAGGTGGACAATACAACAATACAGCTATATACCCTCTTCTGGTGTAAAAGTATGCTTTTATAATTTATATGGTAAGGGTATTATATTGAGACACTTTAGAAGTATACACTGAATGTCACAGGAAAGTTTATCTGTATAGAATCTCTGATTCGATTTGGGTAAGGTGATATGGGTACCAACACAGTATAGGGGTTTAAACGATAATGTAAATACATACACTATGAATGTTTTAAAAATTTGGGATAATTTACACAAAAGTTTGAAATGGACTTTTAATTCAACACTGATTTCACTAAAAAACACGGAGTTTTTTCCCCCGGGCAGAGAAGAAATAGGTGGCAGGTGGTTTAAAAAGGAAGAGGTCCAAGTAAGAGATATTTTGGTGGGGGATAAAATAGGATCATTCGGGGAATTGAAAAAAAAAGAGGGTGAGATTTTCACTAAATTAGACGAGTGGCGGTATTTTCAATTGAGGAGTTTTGTTGGAAGTTTGCCAAAACCTTTAAGGACAAGAGACAATTGGAACTTGTTTGAAAAGGTTTTGGGAACACAAGGTGATGGGAAGCACGGGATTGCCAAGGTATATAAAATACTCACTGAAGTAGATACAAACACAAAGCCAACATATATAACAAAATGGGAAATTGATATGGGAAGCGTGATAGATGAGGAGAAGCAGAGGAGAATTTATAGATTAACCCACAAAAACATTTCTATGAGAGAAGTAGAGATGAACTATAAGTGTTTGACAAGATGGCACATTACACCAAACGTTGAAAATAAGATGTGTGTAGAGAGTTCACCGTGGTGTTGGAGGGGATGTGGTGAAATAGGCACAACATATCACATATGGTGGGGTTGCCCAAAAATTCAGGCATTCTGGAAGACAATAACCGATTTGATAAGAAAAATAACAGAAATAGACATTGGCTTAGACCCAGAAGTGTGTATTTTGCATAACATGGATATATCAGTTAATAAATATAAAAAATCAGGGATATGGTGCTACATAAATGCTGCAAAAGCTCTGATACCCAGGTTCTGGAGGCAAATAGAGGTGCCGAAGGAAGAAGACTGGATTGAAGGAGTTGAGCAGATTAAAAAGATGGAAAGGTTGTGTCATGCCCAGGAAGATAGGATGGAGATCTATAATAGGAAATGGGAGAACTGGGAAAAAGCTAAGTTATATATGAAATATAGGAAAGATTAAAGAAAATAACAGGAAAATTGCACTTGCTGAGATAAAATGATGCAGAGGAAAGGAAAAGTAGGAAGATGGTATTAGGGCGGGGGTGGAGGAGGGGGGGGGGGAAGTTGGAATAGAGTAAATAAAGTGGAAATGTTGGATAATATAATGTATAAATATATATATGTTTGTATATTATGATGATGAAATGTATTTAAAATGAAAATCAATAAATATTTAAATTATAAAAAAAAAAAAAGAATCTCTGATTCACAGTGTGTTCCACTATCACTGTTGCACAAGTGTTCACAATTACATATGTGGTCACATTTTCATTTGGAGTGACTGATGCACTTTTGAGTTTTTTTCTTGTTTTGAGGTTTACGTATTCTTTGGAGCAATTCGGAGGGCTCTGCAGAAAGATTTATGAATTTTTCCTTTTGGACCGAAATTTTTGAGTGACTTTATTATTTATGGACACTTGGTGGTAATTTTTGAAAAGATTGGAACTTTATGGACTTTCACTTATTATTTGAACAATTTTTGGAGGATATATATGTATAGCACTTAAAAGGGTTTATTCACTTATTTTACTTTCAAGGGTGAAAGGAGGACCTTTATATAGGCTTACGGGTTTCGAATAACAGTTTTGGATAACTAATTAATTACTTACTTGTTGCCGAAATATGTGCCTTAGGCAGGCTGTCACGGGCCTGAAACAGAGCTATTATTGGATGCAGAGACCGGTGTTAGAATTGAGTCCTGCTCTGGTGCAACACCAACATAAACATGAATTTAAAAGGATCACCTGCACTATTTAATCCGTTGGAATATTTGGTGTTTTCAATGCACCTTTGAACTTTATTTTTTCCTGGACATTTTTTATGTGACACTTTTATAGTCGTCTTTTTTTGAACATCACCTTAGTTGTGATATCACCTATATATGGTTTTGATTTTGTTTTTTTTTAACCACACTTATCACTATTGTGTGATAATATATTAAATCCCACATTCAGGGATTCACTTATCTATTCTCACTACTTTTCACAATTTCTTTTGGCTACTTATAGCCTCTTGGTCACCAAAATTATCAGTGTGAAAATTGATCCCACATTTCAGGGATTCACATTATATGTTAATCTGAGTTTCATCATAGTTTATTTTGGCTCATACATTTGGAGTCCCATTAAGACTTTTTATTTTTTTCCTTTATACTCCTATCACTGGCGTTATTAATACACTATTAATTCACATTTTGGTCTCACCATGGATCCCTGAGTGGATCAGTTCACTTTATGATTTGTGAGTGATTGTTTATTGTATTCACTGAATTTCACTGCTGGTATACATTAGTCACATATATATTTTTGGCGATTACAAGCCATTAGATCATGATTGGATGATGTATACTGTTTTTCTGTGTATTCTATTTTATTTACCTTAGTTCTTTATATATTTGTATGGTACATCATGTATTTGTATATTTATATATATATGATGTTTTTTGAGTTAAGCTACTTTAGGAGTAGTGTATGATTGGGGAAGAGCTGCACCAATTTACTTTATATTCATAACAACACACAGACAACAAATGGGCAATCATGATAATATAAGGGCAACAAATGGCCAAATATGACAACATGCAAGTAACAAACAGGTAATTGTGACAATAACAGGGACAGTAGTGACAATACAGATAACATACTCCCAGTCCTGCTGCCTCCTCTCCTTTGTGGGGCAACTAGATATAATACAAATGCTAGGACATGTAGTTCCACCAAAAGATATATTTAATGTAATCAAACCTCTATCAGAGGAGCACGGAGTACAAAAACCTACAAAACTCTTCTCAGACCTCTTTCAGAGGGACCCACAAAAATAAAAGTTGTACTATCCAGAGATGGAAGCCCTTTCCAAAATCTTTGCATAGTCTGACATGTTGTTTTGACCTGAATGTAACCTTAGATCACACTGAAGCATGTGCTTCCCCTTTCAGTGTTAGGTGGACATGAGCTCTCCTTACTTCTGTGGGAGCTCCCATCATTGGCCCAATATATAGAGAGTTCAGGAAGTGATGAGCAGGCTGTGCGAGATGCTGAAGACTCTTGGAGGCCTATCGGGTACAGAACGGGCTGTTCCTAAATCGTAGGAGGTGACTGCTAAGGGAGAGTTGGCAAACAATCAGCGGTAGAACCTACCTTCCCAGAGTTGATACCAACAGTGAGTACATGATACAATCTAAAGAAATGTTACCCGACTGATATTTCCTCCTAGAAATGGACTAGAGTACAGTGGAGAAGCGGCCCAGTGTGCCCGCTTCTAGTACTGTTTTTTAGTGTGCTGGAGGCCTGAATTTACATTTTACAGCCCTACTCCTTACACAGAGCTGTATCATACTTAGCGATTGAATTGAGGAAGTGAAGGCAGCTCCCAGCAGTCTGGAGACGTAGCAGGCATACTCAACAACAAGAGTCTCTGGGCCAGGTCTACAAAATTCCCGGCTATATACATATGCATTCATAACACAGTTGTGTTTATGATCTTTTTTTTTTATTTTAAATTTGATCAGTGAATGATACTTTTGACTAAATCTGACCATTCATGGGGGAAATATAATCTTATCATACTCTAAAATATCCTCACAACACCAAATACACTCACCCACTATTCAGTACAAGGTGTGAGAGCTCCCCATTACTTTCCTTAAGAAGTGCAATGCTAGTTTATCTTTGGTATATCAGATTGGAATAAGAGAAATTACTGACATTTTCCAGATTTACAGTCCTGCCTAATCCATATCAATTCCTCAAGGAACCTTGCAGCAAATACTTAACCCCATACAAAGTAACAGTACAACATATTGCAAGCATTATACTAGAAATAGGCAACATTGGAACTCCAGCTGTAGTGAAGCTACAAATTCTATGAGGTACTGCAAGATTGACAGCCAGAGGCATGACACTCATAGGCAGAGACATGATGGGATTTACCGTTTCACTACAGCTTGAGTGCTAAAAAAGCCAACCCGTGTTATACAAACTGCAGACAAGTACAATTCAGATCATGTAGTTTTGGGTAAGAATAAATATATTTTTGAATAAATCATGGCAATTTTGTTTGTATTCAGCATCTACGTAAACTTCTTATGGCACTACAACCGAAGAGAGTCAAATAGCTATAAGACTTTTATACCTGGCGTTTCTCAGCTTCATTTTTCTGCACTTCAGACTGTTGCTGGAGGCGGCAGATACATTCCGCCCTCTCTGCAGACATCCGCTCCATCATTAACTTGTCCAAGACCCGCAGCTAAACACAGATCAATAAGGAAGGGAGTGAGATACTGTGTACTACAGGATTTTGTTCAGACTTGGTGTATGCTAAATGATTTCAGTATTCAATAACTGCAAAACACAATCAATACCAAATACCTAATTGTTAATTAATTAATGTTAATTAAATCCTTAGGAATGGGTACATTAGCAAAGCATCGCACCTGGTGCTGGGTTTTACTGTCCATCTGCCCCAGTTTTGCATTCATTTGATCTTGCACAGTGCCAATCTCAGCTTTTATTTCCTCCTTGGTGGCTTCCAATTGGTTCTCCAGCTTACTTATGAGTGGCTCACAGCGACAACCATTGATGGGAGCCTACAGACAACATATAATCAAATATTTTAATGCATTCTTACCAGATGTTTTCAGATCATGAGCATGTGTCCTTTCTAGCTGCCTCTTTGTATGTTTTCTGTTATATAGCTTTCTTATCAAAGTTAGGCTTCATCCATGAGCGTACTTAAGTGTAAAGGCTGTGTTTTGCCTGCACAGGATGCACATGTGTTCCATGCATCCGCATGCAGGCAGTCCCATTCTTGTCAACTGGAATGCAGCGGCTGCACAGACGGAGCCACTGCTCCCAATTTGACATCCATGTGGGTGCGGGTCCCTGATTGCAGACAGTGTGCGTTCAGAAACCCACACCCACAGGGATGTTAAACTGGGACACAGCCGCTGTGTCCTTGGCATTGACACAAAAGGGACTGCCTACATGTGGAGTGGAAGCACGGAACACCTGTGCATCTCATGAAGAAAACCAACACAGGTTTACACTTAAAGTGGTTCTGGAGGCTCAAGGTTTTTTTTACCTACATGACTGCCCCCCTCCCCCAATCCTTATCTGAGCCCCCTCCAATCCAGCGACATTCTCGACAGTCTCTGTTGTCTGGGGACACTTCCTCCTCATTGGTTAAGACAGCATTGGCTCCCGCTGCTGTAAATCACAGCAAGTGAACCAATGAAGAGAGACTGGGGGGTGGGGCCGAGCCCCAGCTCTTTGTGTCTTATGGACGCATAGAGCAGCAGCTCGGGGACGAACACACTTTCTTTGGGGGCACTGCTCAAGGGGTAGGAGCCAAGATCACCGATGGGGACCCAAGACGATTGGGGCTGCTCTGTGCAAAACCACTGCACAGAACAGGTAAGTAGAGACATGTTTGTTATTTTAGAAAAAAAAGCCCCACAGTTTTAGTGTCACTTTAAGTACGCCCATGTGAATATGGCCTAAGGGCTCTTTAACACAGCCATTCCACTCTGTTAAGCTGGGGATCCATAAGCGGATCTCCTACTAAGTCAGAGCTGGATGGGAGGGATGTCAACTTTTTTATATCCATTCAGTTTGTGCCCAGCAGACATAGGCAGACCTGTAATAGCTCTATGGACAGCTGGATGTAAATGGAATGGTATTCGTTTACATCAGGCTACCTCTGATCCATCATATTTGGGTCTGGAAAAATGTAAAAGGACACAGTCCTTTTCAGTTTTCTTTTCTGGGCCTGGACGGACTCGGAGGTAGGTGGGTGTAAACGGATGTAAGTCGATTTATATCAGTCTGCCTATAGAGCATAAAGCTGCATGGAGACCGTTTGAAGGGGCCCTAAGGCAGCCCGTTTCCCAAATGACATGAATGGAACTCCCTGCATGAGGATGCAAGGAACACCTGTGCAGCCCTGTGCAGGCAAACATGGCCCTCACACAGGTGTATATTGTAGTACGCTTGTGTGAACAAGGCCTTAATGTACACTGGACAAGAAAAAAAAAAAAAAAGAATTACATGAAGAATTTTCCTCAAAATGGATAAACTATTTGAAAAAATAAAGTTAAGTAAAAACTCATTTTCACTGTGTTATAAGCTGCATGTTTTTGGTTTTAATGTAATTTATTCATTTTGTACAAATAGTATCCTGGACTATATGACATTACTTGCATAACTTTGCCATCCTTTCCCCTGTACAGTGTGTACAGCTGGTATGCCCGAGTTTCATGAGGAGCAAATGGTGGAGATGGGACTCTGTGCTTGCTCTTTCTCCTGTGGTTGTGTCCTGTTTGCTGCCCACTACAGAATAGTTGCTGATCCGCAGGTGATGTTGGATCAGAAAGAGCTGAAATCTGAGGGAACAAGAAAACAGCAAGTTACCCCACATGGTGTTTTCTCAGGTGCAGAGAACATAAAAAGCAATGCAGTTTTGTACTCTTTGTAGTATACTGGTGTAATGCATGTGAAATTTTTCTTTTCTGGGCATTATATCATTTTTGCTATACATTTGACATATAAAGGGTGTGTATTCCTTTCTGAGCTCATGTCAACAGGTGCAATTTACCATTTTTCAATATAAATGTTATATTTGTAAATTGCTTTACATTAAAAAGTGAACAAACAATTTTACTGCAGGAATAAAACGTATTCACTTAAAGTAAATGTTCATCTAGCATAGTTAATGAGGTGCAATAAAAAATGTTGTATTGTACATTTTTCACGCACACGATTGAATATTCTAAGTGAACACAGTTTTTTCCCTATTTAAATTAAATGAACATAAACTTTGAAAAGTAAACCAAGTGAACTTGTGAAGAAGCATAATATTCAGTGCCTTTTTTTAAATTTAAATATTTATTAGTTTTCAGATACAAAAAATTACATATTTCCTTCATATTCTCATAAAACATACAAAACCAATATTTTTCTCTCTTTTTCCCCTCCTATATCTTTTTCCCACCCCCACCCAACTAAATTCCCTTCCATCCATCCCTCCCTCCCCCCGCCCCCTCTCCATACTTCCCACCCTGCATTTCTCAGCATCTTCCCTACAAAAGTAAGAGGCTCTTTCACATATCACACCCCAAAGCTTTGTATCTTTAACCTTCAGTACAAATTCTTCCCATTTTTTCCATTTCACATAATATAGCTCCATCTTGTCTTCCTGCATATAATAAAGTTTCTCCATCCTACAAATCTGGTTCACTCTATCTACCCAATCTTCTTCCTTCGGCACCTCTATCTTACGCCAAAACTTGGGTATCAAACCTTTTGCTGCATTTAAATAGTACCATATACCCGATTCTTTGTATTTATTCACTGATAACTCTGTACTATGTAATAGGTAAGTCTCTGGATCCAATCCCATATTCGTCCCAGTAATCATCCCAATTAAATGAACTATTATCTTCCAAAATACTTGAATTTTTTGGACACTCCCATCATATGTGATATACCGTGCCTCTCTCTCCACACCCCCGCCAACACCACGGTGAATTCTCCCCACTCATCTTATATTCAACATTCGGTGTAATGTGCCATCTTATCAAACACTTATAATTTATTTCCACCTCTTGCATACTTATGTTCTCGTGAGTTAATCTATATATTTTCTTCTGTTAACCTCTTCTATCCCAACCCCCAAATCTCTTTCCCATTTCTCTATATACATTGGCTTTGTGTTTGTGTCTAATTCAGTGAGAATCTTATATATTTTAGCAGTACCGTGTTTCCCATCTCCCCGTGATTCCAAAAACCTCTCAAACAAATTCCAATCCTTTCTAGGTCTCAAGGGTTTCGGAAGATTCCCAACAAAGTGTTTTAATTGGTGATACCGCCACTCGTCTATCTTAGTAAAAATTTCTCCCTTTTCCTTTTCCAAATCCTTAAGTGTTCTCAATTCCCCCCCCACCATTATATCTCTCAACTGGACATCCTCCTTCTTAAACCATTTTCCTGTAATCTCCGCTCTACCTGGAGGAAAAAACTCTGTGTTCCTCAGTGGCATTAAAAACAAATTAAAATCCCACTTCATATGTTTGTGCAATATATCCCACACCGTTAAAACATTTAAAGTATATAAACTTGTGCGAACGTTTAATCCTCTATATTGTGTTGGCACCCATATGATTTTGTTCAAATTAGTTCCACTAAGTTCATTTTCAATTTTAACCCAACCTTTTCCTTTTGGATTCTGCGTCCAGTCAAACATTTTCGCTAAAACAACTGCTCTATAGTATCTCTTAATATCTGGCACACCCAATCCACCCTTCTCTTTATTTCTACTTAATAATTCATAAGCTGTTCTAGGTTATTTTATTCTTCCACATATGTATTGTTATTTTTTTATTTGCCTTAAAGAAAACCTCTGGGAGTTTAATTGGGATCATTTGAAATTTATATAGGATTTTGGGTACATTTACCATTTTTATCAGATTTATGAGTCCTATCCAAGATGGGTTTCCTTTTCCTAGTTTCTTTAATTCCTCCTTAATCTCATTTAACAATGGGATGTAATTTGATTTATACAGGTTCTTATAAGAAGCTGTGAGTTTTATCCCTAGATATTTTATTTCTCTATCTTTCCATATAAAGGGGAATTCTTTTTGTATCTTTTCTTTTTCACTATTTGAAAGATTTATATTTAAGATCTCAGTTTTTGTTGGGCTGATTTTTAAGTTTGATAGCTTTCCGTATTCCTTCAATATCTTCATTAAATTTGGGAGTGTTATCCTGGGGTTTCCCACATAAAACAACAGATCATCCGCAAAGGCAGCCACTGTATGTTCTATACCTCCTATCTGAATTCCCTTTATATTTATATTCTTCCTAATTGATGACAAAGATTCCAGTGACAGAACATACAACAGTGGGGACAATGGGCAACCCTGTCTTGTTCCATTTGACATCCCAATTGGCTCCGATGTCTCCCCATTTACCATAATAACTGCAGATGGGCACATATACAACTTTCCTATCCACTCTCTCATTCTAACTCCCATCCCCAGGGCTTCCAGAGTGTCCATCATGAAGCCCCAGTCAACTCTATCAAATGCCTTTTCGGCATCGATTGAAAGCACCACCACCGGAGTTTTTCCCTTTCTACTTTTCTGAATGAGCAACAAAGATCTCAACCCATTGTCTCTGCCCTCCCTCCCCGGAACAAATCCCACCTGATCTCCATGTATCCATTCGGGCATTAAATCTTTCAGCCTATTTGCTCAGACCTTTGCATATAACTTAGTATCTGTATTCAATAATGAAATTGGTCTATAGCTAGAACACTGAGAAGCATCTTTTCCTTCCTTTTGGATAAGCACCACATGGGCCTGTAGAGATTTTCACCTCATTTCCATCTCCCCCCCCCAAGGCATTCATGTATATCTTCAATTTAGGTATTAACAATTCATTGTATTTTTTATAGTACCTCACAGTGTAGCCATCTGGCCCTGGGTTTTTTCCCATCGTAGTACTTTTCAATGCTGCTTTTATTTCTTCCTGTGTAATCTCTGAATCTAGGGAATTCAATTACTCTTCGCTTAATTTCGGTGGACCCAAGTTTTTTAGATATATCCTTTTTTCAATATACACATTTCCAGTATTATTTAAAGGGTCATGGGAGCTAATATTATACAACTTACTGTAATAGTCCTTAAACACCTTAGCAATCTCTTTAGTTGAATGAACCAATTCTCCCTTGGAGTTTTTTATTTTTTCTATATAATTCCTATTTTTCTTTTTCCTCAGGGCTCTCATTAAGTACTTTCCCAGTCTATCTCCCCAGCTATACCTCTCACTCAACACTTTAATAAAGGCTCTTCTCTTCTCCTCTTCCATCAAAATCTCTAGTTCTTCCTTCTTTTTTATTACCTTCTGTCTTATCTCTTTTGTTATTCTATTTTTCTGTATCTGTTCCAAATCAAATATTTCCTTTAAAAGCCCACTGAGTTTCTCTTCTTTCCCTCTTCTTTTTTGCCCCGATTGCAATCAGTATTCCTCTTATGTAAGCCTTATGGGACTCCCACACTGTAGCCACGACACGTCTCCTGTCTTGTTCTCCCTAAAAAAAAATTGCTCAATCTCTTCCCTAATCTTCTGATCAGTCTCCTTGTCCAGGAGAAGTGCCTCATTCAACTTCCATCCTAAACCTCCTGTCGTCCGCCTTCCCCACCCTAATTTCATTATAACAGGGGCATGATCCGATAAGGACATTGCTTCTATTTCTACTTTAACCAAAGACTCAATAAGTTGATCTACAAATATATAATCCAATCTTGAATACATCTTGTGTGCATTAGAGAAGAAGGTATAGTCTCTATCCTTCCCATGTGTAATTCTCCAGATGTCCACCAGTTGGCACTCATGTATGGCCTTCAAGGATCTCAGAGACTCACCTCCCTCTCTCCGCACAGAAGAGGTTGCATCCACCTGTGGATCCATACAGAAATTGAAGTCCCCAGCCACTATCAAGCGCCCCTTTTTAAAGTCCATCAATTTTTTCAATACACCTTTCAAATATATCTCCGGTCTCCTATTTCGACAGTAAATATTAGCTACTGTACACTCAATTTCTTGTAGTCTACCTTTTAAAAATAAAAACCTTCCCTCAGGATTCGTTTTTCTATCCTCCAACTCAAACCTTACGTTCTTTGCAAACCCTATTGCCACTCCCTTTGCTCTCTTAATTGGGGAATCTGCATAATACCACGTTGGATAATATCTAGAATTCAACTTAACATTTGACTCTATCGCAGTGTGTCTCCACAGGATGCCCTGTGTTGTAATTCCTTAAATAACCTAAATCTTTTCCCAGGACAATTCAACCCATTTACATTATAAGTTATAAACTGTAGTTCTTCCATCTTTTTTATGCCTCTTTTCTTCACCTCCATCCCCTCTTTTCCTCACTCTTTACTTTTATACCTTCTCTCATCATGCAGAGTGTTAGCCTTAATTCCCCTCCCCCACCTCCTCCCACCCCCCTTCCTATTCTACCCCTCTCCCAGTCCATTCCCTCCCCTTCCCCACCCCGTTCCCCCCCTTTTACTACCCTACCCATTTTTAGGCCTCTAATTTGCCTACTAATCATTTGTGGGACCAAACCCACTTTTGCTTCCACCCTTGGGGCTAAACTCCGCCCATGAACGGCTCTCCCTCCTTCCAACCTCCCCAGTTACCCTCCTATCTAATTAGCTCAATAGATTTCCACCGAACTCTTAAACACAAATCTCTACAAGAGATACCATAAGGAGAAGGAAGAGAGAGGGGAAAAAAACAAAAAAGGGGATCCCCCCTACTTCCCCCCTCTAACAAACTGCCAGTCCTCCTTCCCCAAAATGCCTATTTCCCCTTCTTCTCATCCAGGAATCTCTATTCTTTGCAAATCGAGTCTTTCACATAAGTCTCTCAAGTCCTCAGAGAATCTCAGATAAGCTGTAATTCCATTCTTCCATCCAATTAGGCATGCTGGAGTTCCCCATCTATAATGCACATTCTGTTTTCTCATCTGCTCTAGCAGGTGTTTCAAAGATCTCTTTCTCCACAAAGTCTCAGGTGTTCAATCCGCAAAAATCTGAAAGTTTATTTCTCCATACTTAATAATTGTTCTTCCCTTGATCTTCCTCCAAATTGCTCCCTTATCTCCATACTTATGGAATTGCACAATTATGTCTCTCGGTTTTTCCATCCCATTTCCTTCTTGAGGCTTCCCTGTTCTAAAGACTCCATCCAATTTAACCATCTCTGTATCAGGTCTATCTATTATGGAGTTTAAGATTTTACAGACCAATTCCTGCAGTTCTTCCCCCCTTGAAATCTCTGGGACTCCTCGTATCCTAAGATTACTCCTGCTATCCCTGTTTTCTTGTACCTCTATCTTCTAAAGCAATTTTTTCTGAACTTTCCCAATAGTAATTGTCCTTTTTTCTAATTTGGAAATATTTTGGGCATGATTTTTAACCTTTTCCTCCGTTTCTTCCACTCTCAGTAACAAATGCCCCAAATCTTTCCGAATAGTTGCCATTTCCTGCTTTATTGTTTTTTCCAAACTTTTGAACATTTCCGCCATCTCTTTTTTTATTCGGTACTTGTAGATCACTTTCAGGGTCTTTCCTTTCCATATTTTCGATCACTTGTTGACTACTAGTATTCATTCCCAGAGATAATCTGGGGGTGTTTTCCAAACTAATTTCCATTTCCCCACTTTCACTTCCAGCTTGGGGTCTTTCTGGAGTCACATTTCCCTGGGACGTGTATTTTTTTATTGTGCCAGTTTGGGACCCTTTAGGCCCACTTCCTTTAGTGCTTGTTCCTTCCTTAATCCTGTTCTTTTCTATAAAACCAGGGTAAATATTAGGGATATGTACTAGGAAGCCAGATTTAATCTACTATTTGTCCATTTACACATTAATGTCCTCTTCTAGGGCCGATTAACCCCTTTTCCTATTTTCCATCCTCACATCCCCTGGGAATCCCCCTTTTCGCCTTTACCGAGCATTTGAATATATCACACAGTCCAATATGCAGCTAGCCTTGGACGATCTCACTCAACCTCCTCTCACTCAAATCTCCTGTGAGGCGGCTCAAGTCTGCGATTATCCGATATTCCTCCTCTGTTCACTTTCTTAGGGGGATTCCTCCAGGGTCTTCTTCTTTGTGTGGCTGTCTGTGGACCTGTCTGTAGACTACCGGCATACCGCCAAACTAGCGTACAGGCTGGGAGACGAGTTAGGGAGCGGGTCGGCATCTCCTTCTCCTCTCAGGACGCCGGCCGGCTCCTCCTCCTCCCAGAGCTCCTCCACGGCTCACCACGTGGTCATGCCGCGTCACTCCATCTCCCCGGCAACCCGATGCTCCACCCTGGGTCTCCCCCGGTGCGATACAGGAAGCTCAGGACCCGCTCTCTCAGTTTCTGTCTGCCAGACCGGCACAGTTCCACCGGCTAACCCCCTCACCTAGGTAGGTCTCCGGGGATTTCCATTAGGAGGGCTCTTTGAGGTGGATGAAAGCGGAGGTTTGTCGGAGAGCACTTACATCATGCTCTCCTGCACCGCCATGTTCAGGCTCCGCCCACTCCCATGTAAAGTGGCTGGCAGGGCTGATAATATACAGTGCCTTGAAAAAGTATTCATACCCCTTGAAATTTTCCACATTTTGTCATGTTACAACCAAAAACGTAAATGTATTTTATTGGGATTTTATGTGATAGACCAACACAAACTGGCACATAAGTGTGGAGTGGAAGGAAAATGATAAATGGTTTTCAAAAATTTTGACAAATATCTGAAAAATGTGGTGTGCATTTGTATTCAGCCCCCCTGAGTCAATACTTTGTTGAACCACCTTTTGCTGCAATTACAGTTGCAAGTCTTTTTGGCTATGTCCCTACCAGCTTTGCACATCTAGAGAGTGAAATTTTTGCCCATTCTTTGCAAAATAGCTCAAGCTCTGTCAGATTGGATGGAGAGTGTCTGAACAGCAGTTTTCATGTCTTGCCACAGATTCTCAATTTGATTTAGGTCTGGACTTTGACTGGGCAATTCTAACACATGAATATGCTTTGATCTAAAACATTCCATTGTAGCTGTGGCTGTATGTTTAGGGTCATTAGTTACATAGTCTGGCTGAAAAAGACAAAAGTCCATCAAGTTCAACCATTAAAAAAAAAAAAGTTATAATCCTATACCCACAGTTGATCTAGAGGAAGGCAAAAAAACCCCAGCAAAGCATGATCCAATTTGCTTCCTGATCCCCGGACAGGCAATCGAATATTCCCTGGATTAACTTTACCTATAAATGTTAGTATCCAGTTACAGTGGGGATCGAAAGTTTGGGCACCCCAGCTAAACATTTGTATTAATGTGCATAAAGAAGCTAAGGAAAGATGGAAAAATCTCCAAAAGGCATCAAATTACAGATTAGACATTCTTATAATATGTCAACAAAAGTTAGATTTTATTTCCATCATTTACACTTTCAAAATAACAGAAAACAAAAAAATGGCGTCTGCAAAAGTTTGGGCACCCTGCAGAATTTATAGCATGCACTGCCCCCTTTGCAAAGCTGAGACCTGCCAGTGTCATGGATTGTTCTCAATCATCGTCTGCGAAGACCAGATGATGTCAATCTCAAAGGTTTTAAATGCCCAGACTCATCTACCTTGCTCCAACAATCAGCACCATGGGTTCTTCTAAGCAGTTGTCTAGAAAACAAACTGAAAATAGTTGACGCTCACAAAGCTGGAGAAGCTATAAGAAGATAGCAAAGCCTTTTCAGATGTCAATACCCTCTGTTCGGAATGCAATTAAGAAATGGCAGTCATCAGGAACAGTGGAAGTTAAAGCAAGATCTGGAAGACCAAGAAGAATATCAGACAGAACAGCTCACAGGATTGTGAGAAAACCAATTCAAAACCCACGTTTGACTGCACGATCCCTCCAGAAAGATCTGGCAGACACTGGAGTTGTGGTACACTATTCCACTATAAAGAGATACTTATACAAATATGGTCTTCATGGAAGAGTCATCAGAAGAAAACCTCTTCTACGTCCTCCCCACAAAAATCATCGTTTGAACTTTGCAAATGAACATATAGACAAGCCTGATGCATTTTGGAAACAAGTTCTGTGGACCGATGAGGTTAAAATTGAACTTTTTGGCCGGAATGAGCAAAGGTACGTTTGGAGAAGAAGGGGCACAGAATTTAATGAAAAGAACCTCTGTCCAACTGTTAAGCATGGGGTTGGATCAATCATGCTTTGGGGTTGTGTTTCAGCCAGTGGCACAGGGAACATCTCACGAGTAGAAGGAAAAATGGATTCAATAAAATTTCAGCAAATTTTGGATGGTAACTTGATGCCATCTGTGAAAAATCTGAAGTTAAAGAGAGGATGGCTTCTACAAATGGATAATGATCCTAAACACACCTCGAAATCCACGGGGGATTACATCACGAGGCGTAAACTGAAGGTTTTGCCATGGCCTTCACAATCTCCTGACCTCAACATAATTGAAAATCTATGGATAGACCTTAAAAGAGCAGTGCGTGACAGACAGCCCAGAAATCTCAAAGAACTGGAAGACGTTTGTAAGGAAGAATGGGCAAAGATACCTCAAACAAGAATTGAAAGACTCTTGGCTGGCTACAAAAAGCGTTTACAAGCTGTGATACTTGCCAAAGGGGGCAGTACAAGATATTAACTCTGCAGGGTGCCCAAACTTTTGCAGACGCCATTTTTTTGTTTTCTGTTATTTTGAAAGTGTAAATGATGGAAATAAAATCTAACTTTTGTTGACATATTATAAGAACGTCTAATCTATAATTTGATGCCTTTTGGAGATTTTTCCATCTTTCCTTGGCTTCTTTATGCATATTAATACAAATGTTTAGCTGGGGTGCCCAAACTTTCGATCCCCACTGTAAATTCTGTGTATCCAAGGAAGAATCCAGGCCTTTTTTAAAGCAATCCACTGAGCTGGCCAGAACCAACTCTTGAGGGAGTATATTCCACATTTTCAGCTCTCACTGTGAAGAAATTGTTTTGTGTTTGAATATCAAATTTCTTTTCCTCCAGAAGTAAAGAGTGCCCCCTTGTCCTCTGTGATGACCTCAGGGCGAATAGCTCTACACCGAGTTCCCTATATGAACCACTGATGTATTTATACATGTTGATCATATCCCCCCTTAATCTTCTCTTCTCAAGAGAGAATAAATTCAGTTCCTCTAATCTTTCCTCATAGCTGAGATCCTCCATGCCTCTTATCAGTTTGGTTGCCCTTCTCTGTACTTTCTCCAGTTCCCCAATGTTCATTTTGTGAATTGGTGCCCAAAACTAAACTGCATATTCCAGATGAGGTCTGATGATTTGTATAGGGGTAATTTGTAATTTGTATAGGGGTAAAATGAGGGTGTTGCTTGCTTTAGAGACCACAGCTTGGCATTGCATGCCATTATTAAGCTTGTGATCTACCAGAACCCCCAGATCCTTCTCCACCATTGATTCCCCCAACTGTACGCCCCTCAGTATGTATGACGCATGCATATTCTTAGTCCCCAAGTGCATCACCTTACATTTATCAACATTAAACCTCATTTGCCACATAGTTGCCCAATTAAACAGTGCATTGAGGTCAGCTTGTAAGTTGGAGATGTCCTGTAAGGGCGCTATTCCACTGCACAATTTGGTATCATCTGCAAAGACTGAAATTGTATTTTTAAACTCAGACCCTATAGCGTTTATAAATATATTAAAAAGTAAGGGTCCCGCCCCTATGTTGGTGCGCCTTTTACATTGTGGGCATGGGCGTGTCTTTTGCTCTGGTTTTTCTTTGTTAAATTATTTAAAGAAGTTAACAGAAATCATTGAAATACAAAAAGTAAGGGTTCCAACACTGAACCTTGGGGTACAACCCGCTAGACCATTCAGAGTATGAATCATTAACCACTACTCTTTGAATACAGTCTTCTAGCCAGTTCTCTATCCATTTGCATACAGATTTTTCCAAGCCTGTAGACTTTACCTTACAAATTAGCCGCGTGTGGAGAACTGTGTCAAATGCTTTTGCAAAATCGAAGTTACCACGTCCACCTAAAACCCTTTGTCCAAGGTTTTGCTCACCTCCTCATAAAAAGAAATCAGATTTGTTTGACAACTTCTGTCTTTCATGAATCCATGCTGTCTGTTGCTTAAAATATTTTTTTCCCAGCAAGAACTCATCCATGTGGTCGTTGTCCTGCTGGAAAGTGAACCTCCTCCCCAGTCTCAAGTCCTTTGCAGACTAACAGGTTTTCCTGTACAGATCGCCCTGTATTTGGCTCCATCCATCTTCTTATCAACTCTGACCAGTGTCCCTATGCCTGCTATAGAAAAGCATCCCAACATGTTGCTGCCACCACCATGTTTCACAATGGGGATGGTGTGTTCAAGGTGATGTGCACTGTTAGTTTTCTGCCACACATAGCGTTTGGCTTTTAGACCAAAAAGTTCAATGTCAGTCTCATCTGTCTAGAGCACCTTCTTCCACATTTTGCTGTGTCCTCCACATGGCTTCTCCCAAACTGCACATGGGATTTCTTATGGCTTTCTTTCAACAATGGCTTACTTCTTGCCACTCTTCCATAAAGGCCAGATTTGTGGAATGCACTACTAATAGTTGTCCTGTGGACAGATTCTCCCACCTGAGCTGTGGATCTCTGCAGCTCCTCCAGAGTTACCATGGGCCTCTTGGCTGCTTCTCTGATTAATGCTCTCCTTGTCCAGCCTGTCAGTTTAGGTGGACGGCAATGTCTTGGTAGGTTTGCAGTTGTTTCATACTCTTTCCATTTTCGGATGAAGGACTGAACAGTGCTCTGTGAGATGTTCAAAGCTTGGGATTTTTTTTATAACCTAACCCCGCTGTAAACTTCTCCACAACATTATCTCTGATCCCATGATGCGGTTTGTTAACTAATATTCTCTAACAAACCTCTGAGGGCTTCACAGAACAGCTGTAGTTATACCAGTGTTTCTCAACTCCAGTCCTCATGGACCCCCAACAGGTCATGTTTTCAGGATTTCCATTATTTTGCCCAGGTGAT
Organism: Staurois parvus; assembly: GCF_062004578.1. Lineage (NCBI taxonomy): Eukaryota > Metazoa > Chordata > Amphibia > Anura > Ranidae > Staurois > Staurois parvus. The sequence goes on from NW_028318357.1 coordinate 189,479, forward strand.
TTGATCAGTTTCACTGCCTTAGTAATTACCACAGCTGTTTCATCTGAGGGAAATCCTGAAAACATGACCTGTTGGGGGTCCATGAGGACTGGAGTTGAGAAACACTGAGTTATACTGAGATTAAATTACAACTGGTGGACTCTATTTACGAATTAGGTGACTTCTGAAGGTAATTGGTTCCACTAGATTTTAGTTAGGGGTATCAGAGTAAAGGGGGCTGAATAAAAATGCATGCCATACTTTTCAGATATTTGTAAAAAATGTTAAAAACTATTTATCATTTTCCTTCCACTTCACAATTATGTGCCACTTTGTGTTGGTCTATCACATAAAATCCCCAAAAAATACATTTAGGTTTTTGGTTGAAACATGACAAAATGTGGAAAATTTTAGGGGGTATGAATACTTTTTCAAGGCACTGTATATGGGACTTTAAATATGCACCCCAGGAATATATGACCATATACAAATGTTAATAGTTTAAAAATGCTCTTTTATTGTATACATAATGTTAACTGTAATCAACACGCATTTGAAAGCAAAAAGTATCTCAACATTGTGTATCATGTTCAGTTTATGCGTTTTGCAGTTATCACAGGACTGAGACTATGCTTTATTATTATTATTATATAGGATTTATATAGCGCCAACAGTTTGCTCAGCGCTTTACAATATAACGGGAGACAATACAGAAACAAAACAGTTCAATACAAGAGGGATTTGAGGGCCCTGCTCCTTGGAGCTTACACTTTCACAAACTCTGATGATAAATTAAAAACCATCTACAAAAAATAATGGTAGAGTTACAAAAACAACATCGTAAACTAAAGTGAAAATCAAAATATAAACAAACATTGTCTATGCCTGTGGGGGGACACAGAGACTCAAGTAAGGGTGGGACAAATCTGTATGATATAAATGTGGATATATGAATAAACCATGTATCTTTCTCAAATATAAAGGAGAAGAGGATGAATCTGTATAGAAATGGACTTCAAGTGATTGTAAAGTTTCCCTTTTTTTTAAAATTAAAATAATATACATGTCGGGCGTCCAGGTGAGCAGCGTCCAGGATGGCTGCTCGGTAGGCGCACTCCTCGCCCACTGAACACATCGGCTGATTTGCCGTCTGTCAGGGGGGGTCAGCCAGTTGCCCAATAACCCCCCCCCCGAATTGCTGCCTCCAGCTTAAATGGGCTACCTGGGAGGGGGTTCCACGGGTGTGACCCACTTCCTGGAGACTCATATTTACTAATGTGGGACCCCATTATGTTTGTTGCCTCCTTGCCCCCTGGGGGCCTATGTTTTTGATGTATGTAGCATACAGATGTACATTGCAGACATTTGAAGGGAACTTCACCCAACTGAGTGCGACTTCACGTTCAACTCAAATCCTCATAATAGTTTCTGCAGAATGGACCACGTATTTATGCATGTCCAACAGCTTCCTTTAGTCAGGTGGATATCTATCCTTTCCTCACCCTGGTCAGACCACGATCCCTTGGTTCTACTTCTTGCACTTTCGGGGTTGACACTGCGTCCTTTTTACTGGCGCATTCCTTCACTGGCTTCCTTACACCCCCCCATATCTCTCTGCCTAAACATCTGAAGGAAGTTGAGACTTATTGTAACCTTGCATTCCTCAAAATTAACCACCTTTAGTCACCCTTGCACCCATTAGTCTAACTTTAATGTTCACTGCGCATCCAAGGCATTTAAATACCTCAGTGCCCTCATTCCTGTGGACTTAAGAGATACTTTCTTTCTAAAGTTCCATCTCCTACTCCAGAAGATGCAAACTCTTCTCCAGAGATGGGACAAAGGTTAGTATTTCTGGTCATTGCAATATTCTAAAGAGGACTATACTTCCTAAACGTTGTACCTACTATCAATTCTGCCCGTACATGTCACAACCTTCTACCTCAAGTCTATCAACTCTTTATCCTCTTAATTTTTGTGGGCGAAAAAATGTTCCAGGCTTAAAGTTCAACTCTTGACCCTTTCAAAAACTCACGGCAGCATCATGTTCCCGGATACTGTGAGGTACCAGTATGCCTGCCAATTGACTTTATTTGATTGGAGCAGACACAAGACATGAAAAAACGGGTCACCCTGGAACAAACCTTCTCGCATTTTACTCTGTTGATTATGGTGCTGCCTCCCTAACCTACCGTCTCATGTGCTACTGGGTCCTTCTATTAAGTGCTGCGAGTATTCCATCTTGAAATACAGACTATCTGCACTGCACTCCCCTCTTTACCCTGTTCTGGGTAATCTAAGCATTCCCATTGGACTCCTCTGTGGGACCATTCCACAAACTTTTTGAGGGCAATATCAACCAAACTTTGCACTTCCTTGCTAACAGTCAGTGGCCTACCCTTGACATCCTCACCTCGACGACAGGGCCTTTTAAATTGACAACTTGGAAGACCTTCCAATTAGGGCATGTTATAGAGTCCTTACCTCCCCTAAATCTTTTCTGAAACCACTTACACATTTTGAGACCCTATGCTCCACTAAGGTTCCATTCAGACACTCTCTTCCCATAGCCTATGCCCTGCTCTTCCAACCGCAGGAACATTACAAAGCTCCTTTCCTTCTCAATGGGCACAGGATTTATAAATAATTTTCTCTCCCTCACAATGTCAAAGGATACTCCGTTTCTCCCTAAAATCCTCTATAAACTCTAGACTCCAGGAAACAACTAATTATAAAATGCCATCAAGGTGGTACAGAACCCCTTCTGTCCTGCATAAAATCAACCCCGATACTCCTATTAGCTTGTAAGGGATTTCCGGCAAAGAGAATCGCGATCGGGAACGCGCATGCGCAAAAGAGATTCCGCAGAAGAGCTGCCGGTTATGCGCATGCGTGCAGGAATGCACGATCGCGCACATGCACGCACAGGTGCACACGCACGGCGAAGATTGGCGCCAGATGGGCTATTTAAAGGGGGTCTCTGCTCTGGTTCAGTGCTGACTGGTCTTCAGCTCCCCGTGTCCTGCTTACTCCTGTACGATTCCTTTGTTGCTGACCCGGCTTGTTCCTGACCCAACTCCAATTACTCTCCTGCTCCTGGTTCCTGACTTCGGCTCTGCTCCTGACTTTGGCTTTTCCTACTGATTCTGTACCGTGCTGCCCGACTGTTGATGACCCTGGCTATCCTATGACCCAGCTCCTGTCCTGTGTCCTGGCTACCTACATTGTTCTGCTGCACATCGGGCATTACCCAGAACCTACTCTGTCTGCTACTACAGTACCCAAATCAGAGGATACTCTGCCTACCAAGGTCATCATCTGCAAGAGCCGCAAGCAACAACCACTCGCGCTCTTGTCCCCCTGGTCCCTAGACTCCCTCTGTTCCAACCTCAGCGGGGTCAGGGCTAGTGACACAAGTGAGGCCGACCTCGTCAATTCAGTCTCCTATCAGGTACATGACATAGCTGTTGGTGTTGTCACTTGAAGACTGGCTCACTCCAAATATTTTATTCTTGCCCAAAATTGACTCCTTTCTGGACGAAGGTACAAGAAATCTCCCAGAAAATCATATATATTACACTTTCAGATAATCCAGCTTTCTTGCTACTTCATCACTCCTCAATTCCTGCCAAAACGTACGCAAAATCTATCCCCATCTATTGAATGCTGCTAAATCATGCATTCCCCCAAAATGGAAAGACACTAATTCTCCTTTGGTCTCACTTTGGTAATGTAAAGCTGATGACATTTTTAGTATAGAAGACCGTATTCTCCTCCCAAAATAAACATGAAATCATCAAGAAAACCTGGTTTTACTGACTAGACTTCACATTTTCAGAGGACGGTAAAGCCCTCATGTTTGAGAACGCTTGACTCTGCTCTTTATCTGAGCTGCAACCTGAGGGGCTTGCTTTTTTTTCTCTTTTTCCCTATAATGCTCTATTCCTTCTCCCCTTATCTTCGGTTAAATGGTTTGTCATTTCCCCCTGTCCATTTTATACCATGCCCCTTCTATTTATCTCCCTGCCTTGGATTCTTTTTACCTGCCCATTTTGATCACTCATTGGTTATTTTACTCCCAGATAGTTCAAGTTATTTCTGATTGAACCTACAGTATAATCAATGCAAATGTAAGGAAATAGGCGACACATGGAATCTGCAGGCCAAAAGTGCATGTCATAATAAATCCAGTAATAGGAATCCAATGGTGAAGGGAATGGAGCAGTCTGAATACCAGGGAAGACTGTGGTAGAGTGAAGCCGACTCTAATGTGGAGGAAACATAGGAAGAAACACAGCACCTCTAAGTGTAGACTGTGATGAAAGTTTAATGGTTAAAAAGTAAGTAGACAACTCACATGTTCATGGATAAATTACAGGCTCATCATTAATAAAGATGCTCAGTCCACCTCATCACCAAGATGGTGAGTCACAGTGGAATATACCACAGTAGGACGATGGAGAGTGGTTAACGTGGAGGAGATCGCCGGGATGTACTCCACTGTGGGATTCTGAGCATCGGCATCTGATGTCATCCAAGTGCGACGCATTTCTGAGCATATGCAAGGTCCGACGTAGACCAGCGTGCTCCTTTCTCAAGCATGAGATGCTTGACAAAGGAGCGCGCTGGTCTACGTCGGACCTTGCGCATGCTCAGAAATGCGTTGCACTTGGTTGACATCAGACGCCGACGCCACCGCTCGGAATCCCACAGCAGGCCGCCACAACAGAGTACATCCCAGTAATCTCCTCCACCTGAACTGCTCTCCACCGTCGTACTGTGATATATTCCACTGCGGCTTACCATCTTAGCGATGAGGCAGACTGAGCATCTTTATTAACGATGAGCCTGTAATTTATCCATGAACATGTGAGCTGCCTACTTACTTTTTAACCATTAAACTTGTATCACAGTCTACAGTTAGTGGCGCAGTGTTTCTTCCTCTGTAATCAATGCAAAACCTGATCTGTACACCCGTGTTTGTATACCCTTTTTGGTGTATTTTGTAAGCCTTGATATTTTTTTGAAAAGAAAGAAATAAGGAATAACACACAAAAAAAAAAAAAAAAAAAAAAATTGCTTCAGACACAAAGTAAATATGTAAGCAACGTTTTGGTACCAAGATCAGAGAAAAAAAGATCTACATTCACAAATGAAAAACATTTTTAACAAATCTTCAACAATAAAAAAAAAACTAAAAACTACATATTTTAGCATATTTCAATACACAATTACTATTTATTTCTTGAAAGTAATGGACTAGAATGTAAAATCTAAAATGTGCAAAAGTGTGAGCATCCGGTCAGTCAGCATTTGGCAGGACTCTATAACCCAACAGCATCTTCTAGGTACTTTTTACAGCATGTCTTCCTCTTCCTTGACACATCAGATATGCTCCAATGTTATTTTGCCAGGTCTCAGATCTAGCCACAGATGAATTTTTTTCAGCCTTAGGTCATTAGTAGTAGTTGATTAACATCTTGCTAAACAAAATTTAGCTTCTTTTCAGATTCAATTAGCATTAAAGATCCGCTAATCCCATTCTTCCATATATCTGCACGATATTCCTGCATACTTAACTGACACACAATTTGAAGATAACAGTTGCAAACCCATAGCTGACATCTGCAAATGTGTTCTTTGCTTCTCTCATTACCATCATGGTCTTTGCTGAAGAGTTCTACTTATGTTTCATTTAAAACAAAGCACTTGGTTCTAGTATACGTCATGTTTATCTTAGTGCTGTGCTCCATACTTCAGATGTTAACTTTTGAGACAGATAAATGGCTATTCCATGCAGTTTACGTTTGTGTAGGTAACACTGCACAGTGGTCTTATGCATCCCTTCTCCTGTGACATCCACACCTTCCTCCAGATGTGCTCTAGTGATATGGGAGCTTTGCATACCTTAGTGGTATAGCTCAGATATTTTTAGCCTTCCAGGTCTCTGTTCATTAGCTGCCCTCAACTACCGATTTAATAGCATTCCATATAGTGTAAGATGGAAGCAGTAAACTATCTTTTTTTTCACATATTTCCTTTATGTCCAGATATTCAACTGCTTAGTAAAATATATGGCTATTGGGTATAGCCTCAATGCCCTGAGCGACCTGATTTGTATTTACACAAAGGTGTTAAAAGATACTTTATGTAAACCCAGTAGCTAACATATCATATGTTAATGTCATTTAAAAAGTATTTGTTTTTTTTTTTTTTGTTTGTTTTTCAATCTGCAGCATTTATTAACATAATACCTGGTCATCCTGCCATCACGTTCCTTGTTTAGACACTTCCTGGTATAAGGTGACCACTGTCTCCCAGTTGTGATCCTGTGTTGTCATACTGTCACGTGTGCCCCTGGAGGACACAAAAAGTGGCCATGCCAACACATAATGTGCTCGCATGATCCACTGCTGTCAATATCAGGAATCTGATCCAGAAAAATGATGTGCAGCGGACAGTGTGGTGAGTGCATGTAGACAGGAAGTGACTAAAAAAGCTGGAGGAGATCAGCAGCACTGGCAATTATTTATCAAGCACATTGGTTTGGCAAACTAACTGTAATCTAGTTAGGGTTTCGATAATCTACTTTAGGTTTTGGGACTTTACAAGTGTGCCCAAACATTTGAGTGTGTTAAAATCTGCAAATAATTAGTAACTGTTTAACATTTTCACAAACGTTTAACAGCTATGTTTTGTTCCTTAAACCGACTGTGTTAACAGAGCCTGTATTTTTACAGAAAAAAATCTTATGCCCAAGGGTGCCTACATTTATATTAGGCTGTACATACTGTATGTGTGGAACTGAACTGATTTTGTGATTTCTTTCAGTTAGGTCTAAAGTGTAGGAAATATGACAACAATTCTGTATCACAACTATATGACAATGCAGACTCTATACTACACTGAGTACAACATTTCTAATATATGCACAACTGAGGATTCTTGGTATAAAACCCATGTAGGTAGCTGTATCATAGTTCATAATGAAAGAGGTAAGCATGTTTGGTACCTTTTCTTTAGTTTTTCCTCTCTTTCCCTTCCTCTGCTTATTTCCTGCTGTAGAAAGCCGCTGTTCATCTTTGCCATCCCCCTGTTTTAATGGTGCTTGCTCACTACTGTGCGTATCCTCAGCTGCTGAAATGCTGGCCTGAAACAATTATAATATCTATAAATTGTATCTCATATACAGTATATGTAAAAAAAAATTAGGATCTATTAAACTGCAGTTTATTCATTAAAACTTGAAAACAGAAAACAAGGCAAATGTCTCAGTGTTTGCCCAAAGTGACCAATCAAAATTTGTGTTTAAATTTTCCAGAAAGTGAAAGGTGAAACTTGCTAGGTTGCTACTGGCAACAACTGCAGTTGTACGCTCATTTTCTTCTGTCCAGTTTTAAAGCATCAGGTGCAATACGTTGCAGATGCAGTGGGGAAAACAATTTTTTGATCCCCTGCAGATGTTGTAAGTTTGCCCACTTACAAAGAAAAATCCAGAAAAAACACATGATACAAATGTTGTGAATTGAGTTGCAGTTCAGCGAGTAAAATAAGTATTTGATTCCCTACCAACCAACAATAATTCTGGCTCCCACAGACTGGCAATGTGCTCATGTGGTACACAGATTAGTCCTGTCAATTTAAGAAGGTGTTCCTAACAACAACTTGTTATGTGAATAAAAGACACCTGTGCACAGAATCTCTTTCTTTCATTCAAACCTCACAACCGTGGGCAAGACCTGCACAAGGCTGGAATGGGCTACAAGACCATCAGTAAGAAGCTTGGTGAGAAAGGAGACAACTGTTGGAGTGATTATTCACAAATGGAAGAAATACAAAATAGCCATCAATTTCCCTCAGTCTGGAGCTCTGTGCAAGATTTCGCCTCATGGGATAAGGATGATCATGAGAAGAGTGAGAGATCAGCCCAGACCTACATGGGGGGAGCTATGAAAGATTTCAAGGCAATTGCAACCACAGTCACCAAACAAATCATTGGTAACACAATAAGCCGTCATGGATTGAAATCCTGCAGTGCCTGCAAGGAACATGTACAGGCCCGTCTGAAGTTTTCCAGTGAACATCTAAATGATTCAGCGAAGGATTGGGAGAAAGTGCTGTAGTCAGATGAGACCAAAATTGAGCTCTTTGGCATTAACTTGACTCGCTGTGTTTGGAGGAAGAAAAATTCTGACTATGACCCTAAGAACACCATCCCTACAGTCAAGCACAGAGGTGGAAACATTATGCTTTGGGGCTGTTTCTCTGCTAAAGGTACAGATCGTCTTTGCCGCACTGAGGGGTCAATGGATGAGGCCATGTATTGTTAAATATTGAATGAGAACCTTCTTTCCTCAGCCAGAACACTGAAGATGGGTCATGGAAGGGTCTTCCAGCATGACAATGACCCAAAATACCACCAAGGCAACAAAGGAGTGGCTCAAGAAGCACATTAAGGTCATGGAGTGGCCTAGCCAGTCTCCAGACCTTAATCTTATAGAAAATGTATGGAGGGAGCTGAAACTTCGAGTTGCCAAGTGACAGCCAAGAAACCTCAAGAATTTAGAGAAGATCTGTAAAAAAGAGTGGACCAAACTCCCTCCTGAGATGTGGGCAAACCTAGCAACCAACCACAAGAAACATCTTACCTCTCTGCTTGCCAACAAGGGTTTCTCCACCAAGTATTAAGTCATGTTTTGCTTGCAGATCAAATATTTATTTTACTCACTGAACTGCAACTTAATTTATAACATTTGTATCATGTGTTTTTTCTGGATTTTTGGTTGATATGCTGTCGCTATCATTTAAAATACAACTATGATAAAAAATTTTAGACCCTTCATTTCTTTGTAAGTGGCCAAACTTACAATATCTGCAGGGGATCAAGTAATTATTTATCCCACCGTATAGGAACAAAAAAAATATATATAGTTCTGGTCTGCTAGAAATATACAAGAGCATAAAGCATCATGAGACCGTTAAAATGTCAAACAAGATTACAGTACAATTCATACTTTACTATCTGCTATGTCCTCTCTTGGCACAGACTGGGCTCTCCTCTCCTCCTTCATTTTCTCCCTCTTCTTTCTTAAACTTCTGCCACGGCTAAAACGCAGGACCTAGGGAAATATTTATATAATGTCTATTATGCTTTTCTAAAACCATATGACGTTGCCAGGAATATATTATACATTCATAGAGAATAATGGTTTGTTTAAATCAGAGCTTTTTTTGGTCAGAGAATAGGTGCAGAATTTCATCCTCTTCGCCGCCCGAGTGCTATATGTGCTATGTGTGTCATAGGGTGGGTGTGGCCAAAACAGTCGTCTTAAAGGGGCATTGTCCACAACTCACCACCTGTGAACCACTGTCCCGAGCTCACCTTTGCATTCCGCCATCCACAACTCACCTTCGCAACCCCTGTCCACAACTGTCTCCACTGCTCTTCTGCCCACATCTCATCTCTGCACCCCTATCCACAACTCATGTCTTCACCCCCTGTCCACAACACACCTATGCACCTCTCTGTTTGAAAATCACCTCTGAACCCCCCCCCACCTATCACTAGCCACAGCTCACCTCTGCACTCCCTGATCACAGCTAACCTCTGCTACCCCAACCATAACGGTCTGCAGCGCTCTTCTATATCTACCTGTCCACAACTCACTGTGCACTGCCTGATCGCAGCTAAGCTCGGCTCCCCCATCCGCAACTCACCTCCACACCCCCTGTCCGTGACTCAACTCTGCAGACACCCCCCATCCACAGCTTACCTCTGCACCTCCTGACAAAAGCTCCCCTCCGCACACTGTACCCCTTGCACAGCTCACCTCTACACCCTTAGCCATAGCTCATCCCTGTTCACAGCTCAACTCTGTACCCCTTTTCCACAACTTATCTTTGCAGTCTCCGCAACCCCACACCCCTCACCCCCAAACAGCTAAACTCTGCAGCCATCTTCCACAGCTTACTTCTGCATACCTCTTCAGCTCTGACCTCTGCAGTCCACAGCCCTTACCTTTGCACCCCCTTCCCTCTCTACTGGCTTGCTTACCTCTCAGAGCACAAATGCTTGTTTACTCACACAGTGCGCTATCACTTGTGGCTCCCCTTCTCCCCATTTAGCATCAGTGGCAGCAAGACCATTGCGCAGGGGTGTTGGCATCCGAGCACTGGGTGGCAGTCCTGCCTCACTCCCATAAACACAATGCACTGGGTCAGCTGTTCCTCCCTTGTTCCAGCCCTCATTGCAGGGGCAGGGAGGGTTCTGTGGGAGCCAGTTATTGGTAGATATTGCTATAGTCATAAGCTGGGTAGAAGATTTTTGATTGCTTGCTGTGTATCTTGTGCTTGGACACGGTCCTAGCTTTCTAATCTGCATTTGTATATGCATTGCTTTTAAGGGTCATGTCACTCAACGATCCTGTGGCTTGAGACAATTCACCAGCAACCAGATCGCTTAAAAGACCACTTACCTGTTTATATTGAGTAGCTCCCATGCTAGCTGGATTAGTGAGATTTTGTCGCTGCTCGCTCACTAGTGAGGGAGATTTGGCAGCATTCCAAGCCAAAGAGAAAGTGATTCAGCAGTATGTGTAACATGGCCCCAACACTACATCTGATCACTTCTTGTAAAATGTGTCCACTTTATGTTTAATACCAAGGTGTTTTTTTAGCCACATGTTACTCAGTCTGAAATAAAAGTACACTGGAAGATGTCCATATGTTGAAAATCGCTGGTCTACATTAATGATTCCCACTGCAAAAAAAGGTTTAAACTCCAGCCAGATGTAAAAACCAGCCACATTAATGCAATTTTGTATCCTGTGAGTTTGACCGGGTATCAGCCTCTCACAGTTCTTGTACAACAGGGCTCAGAGGAAAAGCCAGAATGAGAAAGATTAGCTCATCAATCTGCAGGTCTCCTTTCACTATCCAGTCACCCGTCAGGTACCAGACCTGTAGGAGATAGGAATCAGTTCTTTTGCCCTGCCAGACAGGGCTGTGCTGTGTGGCAGAGCTATGTAAAATCCCAAGACTGGCTAGACAGAAATATAAATTCTTTTCAGGTACTATATGTATTTCAACTGTGTAATTTAAATATTTAACTGTAGTTCAGCTTTAAGCTACAATACTGTTGACTTGGCTAAACTATAACCTTACATTCATAGTTGAACATTTCTAATGTCTAAATTTCATTAAATAGTCTAAAACATAGTATATATAGTACAGGCTGTTTGACAATCACACATTGAAGCAAGCAACCCAGTATCAGGAATAGCAACCAAACAGCTTCCATCTCCTGTGTTTCTAATGCAGATCTGAAAATAAAAAGTGAAAGGTGAATGGTTGCTATGGGCAGCAAAGAACGTGTTATCACAGTATACACTAGAAGGATTATTATTATACTAGATTTGTATAGCACCAACAGTTTGTACAGCACCTTATGATACTTCATAACCATATCTTGAACCTAAATTTCAGGATCAGTTGCTTCAATCTCGGCATTTAGAGTTTCTACATTTCATACATCTGTGTTGTTCTATATCACTTTAATCCCATTATATTTTGGTATGAGAAAACGCCAAAAATTCTAATTAAATGCTAAAAATCTGAGTAACTTATTAGGGACTTAGGCCAGTGGTTCTAATCCTTTATAAAACCAGGGCCCAGTAGATTCTTTCAAAATCTTCCATGCCAACAGTAAAAAACAAAGTTTACATTAACACAATAAAAATAGGGGAATGCAAAATATGCACTGCAATGTTGGAATTCTGTGGGTGGGACTGAGTGTCACTATGGGAGGGAAGATTAGGGCTTTGGAGTGGGTTAGGGGGCTCTGCAGTAGACTTGGACCTGTACATGATGAGTTTTCTATAGAGGACTATGAGCACTGTGGGACACTGTTGAAAATTTGGGGTACTATGGAGAGCTGGAGGCTCTGCAGTAGGCTGGGGAGGGGGGGCACTGTGGGGGTAAGGGGCAGTGGAAGTTGAAGGCTCTCAGGGGGCCTGGGGGCACTGTGGGCCACTATGAGATATTAGGAAGCACTATGGAAACTGGGAGGCGCTGTGGGAGGTTAGAAGATCTGCAGCTGGCTGGAAGCTCGGGAGAAGGGGGGCTGTGGCCTGACAGTTGAGAACCACTGAGTTAAGCCGGCCATACATGGGTCAAATTCTGAAAGAATTTTCGTTCAAATTTCACAACGTTAGTGGGCCACAGAAACGGAAGCTTTTCTTGTAACCATCAAATTTGAGTGATCGGGCATGTTGGAAATTTTTTCAAAAACGAACGAATTTCGAATCAATGATAGGAGAATCATGCCAGAAATATAAACGAAAAAGAAATAAGCCTGAGCTGTGACTGGTAAAGAAAAGAAAATTCTTGGCCATGAGAATTCTTTTCTGTAGCAACATGAGGTGAAATTGAAGGCTTGGTTGGTCGAATATTGAAATGAATGGTGGCACCATCAGATTACAAAATGCGCAAAATTTCTGATTTTCTAAAGAAAATTAGTTCGGAATTTGACCCATGTATGGCCTGCATCAGGCCTGCATTAGTATGCACGTATAGAATATGTATTACAGAAAGTGTGCTTTTAGGATACATGCACACTGGGCGTGTATTGTTGTGACCAGGAGACACAGGTTCAGCGTTCAGCCCTGCTCAAAATATTTGACAGGCTGAAATAGGCTGTGGTACTCACATTTAGGGCTGTACACATTCAAGGACACATGCACAAAACCTGCATTCAGGGCATACATCCCTGAACACATATGGCCCTAAACACAAGTACCACTTGGTGCTGCATACAGCAGCATCCAGCCACCACATATTTCAGACCATCATAGGTTTTGAAAGGCTGTAGCAGTCTAGGCAAAAGTGCCTAGACTTGATGCACATGGGATAAACACCAAAAATCCTGAAATAACCTTTTGCATACTGCCATACACCCATACATATTTGTAGCAAACATTTGCATAAAAAACATGGATTTCGATTCACTTGCAATATATGTTTCAGCTGCATCAAAGTAAACCCTCTCTGGCCAGTCTTTACTCTCCTATCCAATCCAAATTGACAAATACTTACTTTGCTGAAGCACTGTGCATTTGTGCCAACATGAGGCATGCAGACACAGTTGGAGAAGAGCTACAGACTCAGGTCTGCTCTTTGTGGCCAGCTTGAACATGTAAATATGTATGTCAGTGTGCAATAGGTTAATTCAGAATGTTTGGTGTTAATATGCGGTCACACCCCTTTAGCACCTGTTGTGTTTTATATATTTTATTTATATGTAAGCTATTTGGATTTGAGCATAGACATATGCATTTTTATTGCAAATGGGATAAATGCCGGGCAGCACAGTGGCTAAATGGTTAGCACTTCTGCCTGGCAGTACTTGGGTCGTTGGTTCGAATCCCAGCCACGGCACCACCTGCCTGGAGTTTGCATGTTCTCCCTGTGCCTGCGTTGGTACTCCGGTTTCCTCCCACACTCCAAAGACATGCTGGTAGGTGAATTGGCTCCTGTCTAAATTGGCCCTAGTATGTGTATGTATGAATGTGAGTTAGGGACCTTAGATTGTACACCCCTTGAGGGTTAGGGACTGATGTGAATGTGTAATACATATGTAAAGCACTGCGTAAATTGACAGCGCTATATAAGTACCTGAAATAAATAAATGCCTAATGTACACAAGGCTTAAGGTGTACCTGAAACTAATAGAGAAATGAATGGCTCAGAGTCAGGTTAACTGTAAGATTTCCAAGATCCATTGTAGTAAGTGACCATATATTTTGTTTGTGTTTATTTGGCAGTAGCATAATAATTAATACCATCATTTTTCTAGAGACATTTAAAACCTTCCCAGTTATCATTCTGTCAGTAAGTTGTTAAAGCAGAATAATAACAAAATCAGCTTTTGTAGCAAAATACACCTTCAACCAGAGGTTTCCTCCCGCAGGGTTTTGTTCTGCTACTAGATGTCCTCAGACAGATGGTCATTACCATTCAACCCACTTCATCTGGCTCAGATCATCATGTACCTGCCCCAGCTTGTGATTGGAAAGTGAATGGAGAAGCAGCACAGTGATCAGCTCATCTCTGTCACTCTGCTTTCTCTACCTATCGGCATGCTTCTTGGCAGCCAATACCAGGTCAAAGTCCTTACACTGTTTGCATTTAAAACAGATTTATGATCTATTAATGAATACAGAGCTGCATGTGTCTTTCATATCTGTATGGAGTTTGCCTTTAATATTTATACAGTACTTACCTGTGGTGCTTTAGTAAGGAGAAGGGCTACGTCTGAATTATTGTGGTGTCTTGCTGTGTCCAATGCAATCTGGCCTGCCTGTATATAAAAATTTCATTGAAAATTCTATAAATAAAAAACAAATAAAAATTGGAACATTGTTTCCCCAGCATGCACCACTGCAATGTTTTCCTCTCCAGCAACCATGACTCATGCCTTCAACCTTCATTGTAATAATGTCATTCTCTAAGAAGGCATGGATACTCTGCAGACTGTACGTCAGAGGAGGAAGCAGGTCTAATGCAATTCTTGCTCATTAATGCGTCCAGATCCTGACAGTTGTTACTTCAGGTGAAGTCCTCTTTTCAAGTAATTATACATTTCTACATCTCTCTGATCATAAAAGCAAGTGTTAAGAATAACAGTTTGTACTGTGCCATGATTACGTATTAAAAAATTTAATCCCAAGCAATACCCACTGATCCGCTATCTCACACTGGAGTTTGCTTTGTATAACCTTCCCAGTCAAAATGTCACGTTCTTCTGTAACAAAAGTCTATCACACTACCCCCAGTATATAATTCGTAATATACACACATTATTAGTTAGTAATATAGACTCACATTATTAAGAAGAGCAGCATCAGCTCCAGCTTCCAAAAGCACTTTGATAACTTTCCTATGATTGAGAGCTGCAGCAACATGGAGTGGCGTATCACCAGCCTAAACAACACACAATTCAAAAAATGTTCAATCTAAAGCTGTCAGTACCTCCAAAATGTATCTATTATATTGTGCAATAGTCCTCAGATTAGTAGCTGTCAATGTGTTTGGGTACTAAGGGTACTGCTATAGAAGAAAATTACATTTTATTTCATAGATCTGCTATCAACAAGACTAATATTATAGTATTGGAAGATGGCTGTGCCTAAAGATGAAAAATAAAAAAAAATACAACTGAGCCCAAGGGCCTTGACTAGAGAACTGCTTTGATCACTGACATTAGTTAACTCTTAACTGATGGGTCTATGAACTGACCTGGTTCTTCTCATTGACAGAACAAAAAGCGCTGAGTAGTATCCTGATGACAGACAAGTGATTGTAGCGCGCTGCAACATGTAAACAGGTATCTCCTGCCTGAAAATCATATTAATATATTTAATAAATCTGGCTACATAGGTTGTGTACACTCACATATTTCATTTACATGCAGTTGTAGATACAATATTGTATAGATACAGTGGATATAAAAAGTCTACACACCCCTGTTAAAATGTCAGGTTTCTGTGATGTATAAAAATGAGAAAAAGATAAATAATTTCAGAACTTTTAGCACCTTTAATGTAACCTGTAAACTACAACTCAGTTGAACAACAAACTGAAATATTTTAGGTGGAGGGAAGTAAAATAAAAAACTAAAATAATATGGTTGCATAAGTGTACACAACCTTAAACTAATACTTTGCTGAAGCACCTTTTGGTTTTATTACAGCACTCAGTCTTTTTGGGTATGAGTCTATCAGCATGGCACACCTTGACTTGGCAATATTTGCACAGTCTTCCTTGCAAAAACTCTCCAAATTTGTCAGATTGTGAGGGAATCGCCTGTGCGCAGCCCTCTTCAGATCACACCACAGATTTTCGATAAGATTCAGGTCTGGGCTCTGGATGGGCCATTTCAAAACTTTAATCTTCTGGTGAAGCCATTCCTTTGTTCATTTGGATGTATGCTTTGGGTCGTTGTCATGATGAAAGATGAAGTTCCTCTTCATGTTCAGGTTTCTAGCAGAAGCCTGAAGGTTTTGTGCCAATATTGACTAGTATTTGGAACTGTTCATAATTCCCTCCACCTTGGCTAAGGCCCCAATTCCAGCTGAAGAAAAACAGCACCAAAGCATGATGCTGCCACCACCATGCTTCACTGTGGGTATTGTGTTCTTTTGGTGATGTGCAGTGTTGTTTTTGTGCCAAACATATCTTTTGGCCAAAAAGTTCAACCTTGGTTTTATCAGAACATAACAAATTTTTCCGCATGCTTTTGTGAGACTTCAGATGTATTTTTGCTGGGCTTGGATGTTTTTCTGCATAAGAAAAGGCTTCCAATCTTGCCACTCTACCCCATAGCCTAGACATATGAAGAATACGGGAGATTGTTGTCACATGTCCCACATAGCCAGTACATGCCAGATATTTCTGCAGCTCCTTTAATATTGCTGTAGGCCTCTTGTCAGCCTCCCAGACCAGTTTTCTTCTCGTCTTTTCATCAAATTTGGAGGGACTTGGTAATGTCACTGTTGCGCCATATTTTCTCCACTTGATGATGACTGTCTTCACTGTGTTCCATGGTATATCTAATGTGAATGGTGGGACGGGTAGGGTGTGCCTGTCTCGCGGCACCCCCTGCCCGGAAATACAAAGTCACGTGTGTGTATATATATATATATATATATATATATATATATATATATGATTTTGTGCACCTGTGCCAGCTTATAGCAGTATTTCTGCTATAGAGTAGTTTGGAAGCGGTTAACAATGAGATGACTCTGATGGTTTGGAAGCTCTCTGCAGACCATGGCTTTTGCTGTAGGATGCAACTAAGAAAATGTCAGGAAAGACCTATTAGAACAGCTGAACTTTGTTTGGGGTTAATCAGAGGCACTTTAAATGATGGCAGGTGTGTACTGACTCCTATATAACATGATTTTGAATGTGATTGCTTAATTCTTAACACAGCTATATTTCCAGTTATAAGAGGGTGTGCACACTTATGCAACCACATTATTTTTTTTTATGTTTACTCCCCCCCAAAAAAGGTTTCAGTTTGTGTACACTTATGCAACCACATTATTTTAGTTTGTTATGTTTACTTCCCCCCAAAAAAGGTTTCAGTTTGTTTTTCAATTGAGTTGTACAGCTTATAGGTCACAATAAAGGTCGAAAAAGTTCTAAAATGATTTATCTTTGTCTCATTTTTTTTGCATCACAGAAACCTGACATTTTAACAGGAGTGTGTAGACTTTTTATATTCACTGTATATTTAACCAATTAGGTAATCCTAATGCTTGTACACATAATTAGGAAAACACAAACATATTAATTAAGAAAAAATAAAACCATGTGACATTTTTGCTTTCATGAAATCAATTTAAAACAAAGAATATTTAATTTAGCAAGATCTGTATACCAAATATTTCTAATTTTCCCAAATATAATAGCACATACCAAACTGTTATATACATTGGGTTTCTGAAAGTAACAATATGCCTTTCCCCAGAACAAAATTGTTGAAGCCAAAACACACTTTTGTGATCAAGTCTGTTGGGTTAACACGTTACATAGTTACATAGTTAGTCAGGCAATGCATTGATTTTCAAACAGTTTTATAACAATGTATGTGATTTTTGTTTGGGAAATGATATTCATTTCAAAATAGAATGTTAACAGCAAACAAGCTATCGGATGTACCAAGAATTTTCATAGGAAACTTTGCACATATTTTTGTTATAAAATTTACTAGTGTATACCTGGCTTAAAGCAGTATTAAACCCAGAAAAAAAGGAATTAAACTACAGCTCACCCTAGATGTGATGGCTCCATTAGTTTCCTTTTTTAGACTTTGTTCCATTATTTTCACCTGGTGATCCAGCTAGTAAGTCACATAGTTACATAGTTAGTCTGGCTGAAAAAAAGTCCATCTAGTTCAGCCATAAAAGGGAATAAAATAATTTATATCCTATACTCACAGTTGAGCCAGAGGAAGGCAAAAAAAAACAGCAAAGCATGATGCAATTTGCTTCTACAGCGGAGAACATTCCTTCCTGATCCCCCAAGAAGCAATCAGATATTCGCTGGATCAACTCTACTTATAAATGTTAGTGTCCAGTTATATTATGTGTATCTAGGAAAGCATCCGGACCTTTTTTTTATAGCAATCTACTGAGCTGGCCAGAACCAGGTCCTGAGGGAGTCTATTCCACATTTTCACAGCTCTTACTGTGAAGAAACCTTTCCATATTTGGAGATTAAATCTCTTTTCCTCCAGACGTAAAGAGTGCCCCCCTGTCCTCTGTGATGACTTTAAGGTGAATAACTCTACATCAAGTTCACTATATGGACCACTTTTGTATTTATATAGGTTGATCATATCCCCCCTTAAACTCCTTGGCGGTATTCCCGAGTGTAGCTCGGGGTAAAATTTCAGTACCACAAGCGGTATCCCCGAGCTACACTCGGGCTTACCATGCGGCGTTGCTCAGGGATTCCCTGCAGCGCTTACCTTGTCCTTCGCTCCCGCGATGTGTCCCCTGCAGCGTCCCCGGCCATCTCCTCCGGCCGATGCCGGCATCCGGCTTCCGTGTTCCGGTCCCTGAGAGCGTCGGGACGTACAGGATGTACAGGCGCCGGAACCGGCGGAAAATTAAAAAATTTTAGAAACGAAAATGACATAGTAAAACATTACTGTTTCAAACCATTTCACATACATTTTGTCCCTACTGCTTTGTTCTGTGCCCTGCCTGCATTTTGACTGTTCTTTCTGCCTGGAAACTTAGAAAAGTCCATGGCGTCCAAAGAGTGTCCCTTTAGGTCAAAAGCGGTTTTAGACCGGCTAGAGAACAGCAATAGTAAATTAGAACCACTTGCAGAATTGAGTGATGATTTGTGGGGAAATTTGTCATCAGACACTGAAAACAATTTTGCGACTTTGCTCAGTGATGTGCGAACTTGGCGCTATATTGCAAATTTCATTGTTTTTGGTTTGATTATATTATTGAATTAAATTTATTGTATTATTTTTTATGATTATTTATTAAATTATAATTTACGATTTTGTGTTTCAAGTTTTATCCTACCCGGAATGTTTACTAGACTCTTGTTCGGACAGATTTCAGTGAGTTATTCCTAAAAATTACAGGCCTACTATATAAAACGCCAAATTTCCATGCAAAATAATGGTACCGCTTTCAGCACCAAAAATCTGAAATAATCATACCACCAGGGAGGTTATTCTCCTCTTCTCAAGAGAATAAATTCAGTTCTTCTAATCTTTCCTTATAGCTGAGCTCCTCCATGCCTCTCATCAGTTTGGTTGCCCTTCTCTGCACGCTCTACAGTTCCCGATATCCTTTTCGCAAATTGGTGCCCAAAACTGAACTGCATATTCCAGGTAAGGTCTTACTAATGATTTGTACAGGGGTAAAATTATGTCCATCTCTCTGCAGTCTATACCTCTTTTAATGCAAGAGAGGATTTTGTTTGCTTTGGAAACCGCAACTTGACATTGCATGCCATTATTAGGCTTATGGTCTACCAGAACACCCAGATCCTTCTCCACCATCGACTTCCCCAGTTGAACTCCCCCCTAGTATGTATGATGCATGCAGAATTCCTAACCCATAACTTTGCACTTATCAACATTAAACCTAATTTGCCACACAGTTGCCCAATTAAACAATGCAGTGAGGTCAGCTTGTAAATTGGAGACATCCTCTAAGGATGTTATTCCACTGCATAGCTTGGTGTCATCTGCAAAGACTGAAATGTAACTTTTAATCCCAGATCCTAGATAGTTTATAAATATATTAAAAAGTAAGGGTAACACTGAACCGTGGGGTACACCACTGACAACCCTAGACCATTCAGAGTATGAATCATTAACCACTACTCTCTCAATTTGGTATTTTAGCAAGTTCTCTAACCATTTACAAACTGATTTTTCCAATCCTTCAGACTTTACTGTACACATCAGCGTTGTGTGGGGAACTGTGTCAAACTCTTTTTCAAAATCCATGTATACTATGTCCACAGGCACTACTCTGTACAAAGTTTTGCTCACCTCCTCATAAAAAGAGATCAGATTTGTTTGACAACTTCTGTCTTTCATGAATCCATGCTGTCTGTTGCTTCAAATATTTTTTTCCAGCAAGAACTCATCTATTATTTTATTAAACTCTCCAGTATCTTCCCCACTATAGAAGTTAAACTAACAGGTCTATAGTTACTTAGAAAAGACGTTGATCCCTTTTTAAATATAGGCACCACATTTGCCTTACGCCAATCTAGTGGTTCTAAGACAGTCTTTAAAGAGTCCCTACAAATTAGAAACAATGGCTTTGAAATGACAGAGAATAATTCTTTTAGGACCCGTGGGTGTATCCCATCCTGTCCAGGTGCTTTATTCACCTTTATTCTGTCTAAATATTTCTGGACCATATCACTTTGGAGCCAATATGGATTAGTTTGGACTATGTCAATACCATGTCCATTATGGACATGAGCTCCCCCATGCTCCTTTGTATACACAGAGCTGAAGAAGGTATTTAACCACTTGCCCTCTAGAGGATTTACCCCCCTTAATGACCAGGCCTCTTTTTGCTACTGGGCACTGCACTAATTCTACTGATAATTGGGTGGTTATGCAATGCTGTACCCAAACAAAATTTGTCATTTTTTTCACACAAATAGAGCTTTCTTTTGGTGGTATTTGATGAATGTGCGCTTTTTATTTTTTGCGCTATAAACAAAAAAAGACCGAATATTTTTAAGAAAAACAATATTTTTTCTTTTGGCTATAAAAAATATATAGTAAACTCAAAGTTGGATATAAATTTAGGCCAAAATGTATTCTGCTACATGTTTTTGGTTAAAAAAATCCCAGTAAGTGTATATTGATTACTTTGTGTGAAAGTTATAGCGTCTACAAACTATGGTACAGATACTGCAATTTATGCCATTTTTTGGCTATACAGCGCTGCACTAGTTTAACTGAAAATTGCACGGTCATGTACTTTGGTACATAAATGAAATGTATTTCCTTTTTTTCACACAAATAGAGTTTTCTTTTGGTGGTATTTGATCACCTGTGCACTTTTTATTTTTGGCGCTATAAACAAAAAAGTTTTGAGAAATTTTTTTTTTTTTTTAAAAACGATATTTTCTCATTTCTGTCATAAAAATATCCAAAAAAACTAAAATTTCATCATAAACTTAGGCCAAAATGTATTCTGCTACATGTTTTTGGTTAAAAAAAATCTCAATAAGTGTATATTTATTGCTTTGTGCGAAAGTTTTAGCATAGATAATGGAATTTACACAGCTTTTACTTTGACTGCCCATCACATTTCTGGAGGTGCTAAAATACCAGGACAGTACAAACACCCCCAAATGACCCCTTTTCGGAAAGTAGACATCCTAAGCTATCTGCTGAGAGGCATATTGAGTCCATGGAAGATTTATTTTTTTCCACAAGTTTCTGGAAAATGACAAAAACGTTTTTGTTGAGCGTTTTTCCCGTATGTGCTTGTTGTTTACAGCTTCCAATAAATGAAATCATGTTATGGTCACTGCTACCCAGATGTACTTTTTATATGGACATTAGTAATAAGCTCTGCATGCTTTGAGATTACCAGGCCCAGCAGAGCTTTATTCCTAGTTGGGGCCTCTATGAACTGTACCATTAAATTTTCTTGTAATAGGTATATAAATGTTGGCCCTTTAACTGCCCAGCAGTGCCATTATTCAAGTCAATTTTTGGGTAGTTAAAATCCCCCCTTGTTTTCACAGACACAGCCCTTGCAGCACTTTTGATCTGTGCAAGGAGCCGAGTCTCCACCCCCTCATTAACACTGGGTGGCCTATAACAAACTCCAATGATTACCATTGTAGTGCATACACCCAAGTGTAGTTCAACCCATAATGCTTCAGCCTCATCACACTCTCCATCAATCAGGTCCTCCTTCATGCACACTTTGAGATCACTTATCACAAACAGAGACCACCACCTTTCCTTTTTACGGTCTCTCCAAAAGGGCATAGCCAGGAATATTAATTGCCCAGTCTGTCTTTAGAAGTCTGTTATTTTTCAACTTGCTTTAGCAGACCAACCTGTCCAGAAAAGAAGCCATTGGAGGGTTGAGACAAACCATTTACCACTAGCAATGATGTTTACAATGGCCAGCTTTTATACATTTATGTAAAGTCTTTATCCCAAAAGGAAAAAAAAACTGATGTAACTGCTTATAAAGTGTTAGCTGGAGCTCAGCTTTAGTTTGTTAGTGAAGGACATCTAAATCTGCTAATCTAACACTACCCTCCTCCCAGATTGCCAGTGCTGCTGTCCAAAAGTGTCTGCTTTACTACTTCATCCAGAATGCAGGCACCCTAAGAAAGGAAATGTTACTGGCTGGATCACCAGGTGAAATAACGGAACAAATCATAAAAAAGAAAACTAATGCAGCCACCGCATCACACTGGTAAGATTAAATATATTACATTTTTATTTTTGGGTTTAGCACCACTTTAAGGCAGATTGTTAAACTGTGATGTGTTTGGCCAGCTTTAGAAGAACACATGCGGTTTTTAGCTTAGGTAACTATGTAACAGTATGCAACTATACAGTATAAAGCTAGGATCACACTATCACAGTTTTGTTGTGGCCGCACAGCAGCCCATTCAATTGAATAGAATGCTGTACCTATGGCAAATGCAGGGTACCTTATCAAAAACTGCAGCGCCAGGGAAACTACATAATGCTTTGCAGTTCCCAACAGAAGAAAATGCTCTGTGGCTTCCAGGGGTGCCATTAGGAATTAAAATTTTGATGGTGGTGTAGGCCATCCCCTAAACTACATTTACCAAGTTCCTTCTCAGAGGATTGCATTGCCAGAGGATGGATTTTTAAAGTGGCCAAAAAGTAAGTCACTTCCTGAGAAAAAGACAGTGGTGAGGGACAGGGCTTGACAAGGCATGCCTCTGTATTTTCTTTAAAGACACAACACTGCAATCTCCCCATTCAACTTTCACAGGGACATAGATTTATAGTTCAGCCATAATTCTCTCGAAGGATGGGTGACAACACTGGGGGAATAATCAGAGACCATGTTTCATTATCGTCATCTATCCAAAGAAAATATGGCCATAACACTGTTTCAGGCAGGTTCACCAACTTGTCAGGTTATTTGCAAGTCACGGGATGGATGAAAAGCTTTTGACCTGGATAAGTCAAGGGGGTGATGCAACATTACACAGAATACACATTTTTAATTAGCCCAGCATTAGATGTTAATTCAATATACAGTTAGGGTCATGAAAACTCAACTGACAAATATTTTTCCTTTTTTTTTTGCTAAACACTGTACGTAGTACATGAAAATGCAATATATAAACATTATGGACTTTCTCTTTATTTACATTTAGTTAGTTTCCATTAATGGGAAGACGTATATAAAATCTACGGTAATTAGCATTGTCTTTTTGTCTAGTAAAAGTCAAGGAATGCATATTTATGTCTGAGGGCCAGGCAAGAACACCAGTAATTACATAAAGTAGATACAGTATGTCTGACTCTTCAAAAGTAATATTAACAGCTGCTAATTTTTAATTCTTTATGAAGTAAAATATTATAAATAATAACAATAAAAATAGTAACAAAAACACTAAAAGCCAAGTTCATCTTTTGCCAAAAAATAAATGCACATATTTTTTCAGAAAAATGTGCATTTATTTCTTCGTACAGGAGCCTGCACCCACAATCGGTGGATCACAGGTTCAATGTCAGGTTCCTGTACACACTCCCGCAAGCTTTCTAATTGTACCTCTGTATGGTCTTTCAGTTAAAAAGTTAGAAAAAGAAGGAATGGACTATGAGGGTGCTGATCAGCACACTTGTAGCACATTGAGAACTACAAGTTTACTCATTAACAGATTCCTGTGAAGGAATAATGTGGCTCTGCAAGCAAAGCCCTGCACAGTTGTGCTGATTTTAAATGTGACAGCGGCTGCAGGGAACAGAAACCCCTACCCGCTGTCACAGGGAAGGGGATAAAGGGGGTGAGAGGGGCAGAAACTGGAACATGTTACACGTTAGATGTTACAGGTGTAACATATAACATGTCCCTTAAGGTGAACTTATCTTTTAAAGTTCTCACAGTTTTTAATTTTCAGAAAACAAGGCATACAACTATAACCAAACCAAAATCTTGATATAAATGACAGAGTGTACTTACATGATTTTTTAAGTCAGCCCGAGATCCTGCAAGCAATAATACTCGACAGCTTTGGGAATGACCATTTTGGCAAGCAAGGTGGAGAGGTGTGTTACCTGCCTTATGGTGAGAAAAATTTAATAAAGACAAAAATATTGATTATTGCTAAATGTGATTGTATTGTTAATCAGATCAATAATATGATGATATAAATTTATCAGCTTTTTTTTTTTATCTGTACTGCAGTTTTAGTTAGTGACCAATACAGCAATTGTCAACCAGTGTTCTGTCTTATCTCCTGTATAGAGAGGGGAAGTGAAGAGCACAGCCCACACCTCCTCCCAACTCTCTTCTCCTATCTGTACTCCTTTCAGTAACTTAGAAATCTGTGCCAGTCACCCACCTATGTCCTACCAAGCAATGACATCATTGGTTGCTAAGGACATGCCAGGTGCCTGCATAGCTTTCTATGTTGATGACAGGAGCACAGATATGAGCGGGATATTAGAAAGGAGGAGATAGTCGAGAGGAGGTGTGGACTGTGCTCTCTTTCCCTCCTCTCTGTATACAGAAGTTAAGATAGAGTACACTTAGCTTGGGCTGTACATGCTTTGATTACCTCCCACTGTCTCCTTCCGGTACCGCTCTTGTCCCAACAGCAAAAATTGTGGGTGGAGGCAGTAATCAACCCTGGACATTCTCAATCTGAGAGTTCTGTATTATCTCCTGTATACAGTCAGGAGCTGAGTGAGGGGAGAGCACAGCCCACATTTATGCTAGAAGGGGGGATTTTGGGGGAAGGCAAATTATGCTGGGAGGGGGAATTGGAGGGGCTGGATTTGTGGAAGGAGAGGGGAATTGGTAGGAGGAATTGGTGTTAGAATGGGGTGCATGAGGGGGGGGGTGGATAGATAGAGGATTTGCAATCTACAGACTACTGAACTCTCAACAAACGACATGTTAGGGCTTGTTCACACCTGGTGCAGTGTGTTAACTAGTGCGAAATCACGCGTTTTCCCACACCGCACAAACATGTGCTACCCTTTGCAGATGCGTTTGGGTGCCATTAATTCCTAATGGCACCCTCACACATCTAACAAATTTGCATGTGTTTGCACCCACTAAAAAGCAAAGTACCATGCGTTTTTGTGCAGCACAATTTAAAAAATCAAGCCGCCACATTTTTTGTGTGTTTCACACGCATACAGTACTCCATTAAAAAGTACCATGGAAACCTGCAAAAACTCGTGTGCTCCAGTGTACCTCCTGGTGTAAACAAGCCCTCAGACTGGTGTGCCCCAAGATTGTGCACAATTCTAAAGGGTGCCTTGACTGAAAAAACTTTGAAAAACACTGGACTCATAGATGCATATTACTT
Organism: Staurois parvus; assembly: GCF_062004578.1. Classification (NCBI taxonomy): domain Eukaryota; kingdom Metazoa; phylum Chordata; class Amphibia; order Anura; family Ranidae; genus Staurois; species Staurois parvus. The sequence continues at coordinate 215,075 of NW_028318357.1, forward strand.
TTATCTGTCCACACTCAGAACCGCAGACTTCCTGAGCCAATGAAAGAGGCCAGTTAAATCAAATTCAATACGGTAATGTAAAAAAACAATAATGATTCACAAAGAGCTTGGAACTGAAGATGCACAAAACTACATTATAATAGAAATTACTTCTCCCTAACTAGCAACCATAGGGAATATGGAACACAAAACATATTGCAGAGATAGTTTAACATGAGATAACAGAAAACTGCAATATTAACAAAACAGTTATTCTACAGTGAGGAAAGTGCTATAAAAAACTAACATTCTGTGTAAATATGAGTAATCCAGTTAACAAATGATGTATGTTTTAAAACCATTCTCACCTTGTTCTTGGCAAGCACATTAGCTCCAGCTTTAACAAGTAGTTTGACAGATTGGCTAAATCCATGCCAAGCAGCTTCATGCAGAGCAGTGTTGCCATCCTGAGAGAGATATGACAGCAGATGAATCACTCAAGATCATCTGAAATTACCTTTAGCTGTATCTTTCCACTGCTTCAAGACAAATGGTGACTAGAGGGTTAGTACAAATAGTTTATGTTTGTACAGTAAAACAGCAGACCTCTAATGTGTTCCAGATCGTTTAATAATGTCTCTCCTATGGCAAATGCGCAGCTTAAAATAAGCTCATAAACACAAACTCAATTTAATGAACATAACAGGCAGGATAAATCTGGCATTTTTTTTTAACGCAAGCTACACAAAATGCAATCTGATTGTACAATCTGTGTATACAGTATACTCTATTAGATTTATTAACAGCCACAAGAGTACAAGGGTATAGCTAAACAAGAGATTGGGCTCAATTCAGAAAGTGGTATCTCTCTTAGCGTTTTTCAAAATTTGTTTCACAATTCACTAAAAAACGCTACTAAAAAACAGCATGAGCTATTTTATGAAGTGATGCAGTATTTTAGTAATAAAAGCTAAAGGTATTTTAATGCTGGCGGTAGCCAACATCATTAAAAACCAGTAAACAGCATGGTTGTTAAGGAGCGTACGGCTGCCGCATTCTTAACCACGGCTCATCTGCTGTCAGCAGGATTCCCTTGACAGCAGAATGTAAACAATAGAATTGCCAGCATTTAAATTAAAAAAAAAAAAAAATGGTGTGGGGTTCTCCCAAAATCCATAGCAGGCCCTTAGCATGCAGCCCGGCAGGAAAGGAAAGGGGGGAGGGAAACGAGCAAGTGCTCCTCTCCCTCCCGAACCATATCAGGCCACATGCCCTCAATATAGGGGGATGCTTTGGTGGAGGGGGGACTCCCACCCACAAGGCACCTTGTCCTTATGTTGATGGGGACAAGGGCCTCTTCCATACAATCCCGGGTGGCAGTTGTGAGAGTCTGCAGGTGGCAGGCTTCTCAGAATCTGGAAGCCTCCTTCACCATGGGGGCCCCCAAATCCCGCCCCCCATGTGAATGAGTATGTATGGATTTACATGGGTACCCCACACTTTTTTTTTTTTAATTGGGCCTGGAATGGACTATGGAGGGGGGGGGGGGGGGGGTGCAGGTTGGGATGTGTTTTTTTTCTCTTAAATGCCAGTATAACTTTTGTTTATTTTCTGCTGACAGCAGAAGAGTCATGGTTGTTAAGGACGTGGCGGCCACCTGCTCCTTAATATACTGCTATTTACTGGTTATTAAGGACAAGTCGGCAGCCTGCTCCTTAAAAACCAGTTATTTACTGGTTGTTAAGCATGCCTGCAGATGCCGGCTCATTGACAGCCAGCTAAAATAAAATACATTCTTTAAATATCGCATGTCTGGACCACATGCATTTATTTATTTAGCTCTTTAAGAGAATTGGCTAACATCGTCTTATGCAGTATTTACTTTTTTTTTGTCTTTTGAGGTAAATACAGCATAAAGGGATAGTAAAATTAAATTTTCAGCATCGCATGCGGTATTTTGAAAAAGTGTGTCAGATGACCTAAATACTGCATGCAATCTGCTTTAGTGATTTGCGCCCATTGTCTCTAGAAGGTTTGAGATGTAAGATTCTAACCAATTTTGGAGAGTGAAAAATAATTTTAAGAAATGTTTGGTGACTGTAATTACTACTAATAGTTGTAGAACTCAGTATTAAAATTTTTGCGACAAGTATCTCTTTACACATGTTGAATGTTGCTTAACATGCATTGATAGTCCTGGTTGAAATAGGAGCAGTGTAATAGCAGGAGCAGTTAGATTACAGACTGGAAAATAGCTGAGATCTAATGAGGAAAAATCCAAGGAGTCCCCAGTTTCTTTCCAATTCTTTCAAATTTGTCCCCTGTGGCACTACTGTGTAATTGTAATTTTTCATCTTTTATTTATGTACTAGGTTGGATTTTTTTAAATAAGTAGATTTGTTTGCTACATCAATATCACAAGCGAACTATGGCCCAATTGTTGGGGCCCCATCAGCGAACTGTGGTCAAACAAAAATAAAAACCCTCTTGTTCTTACTTTCAATGCTGTGCTAATAGCATGCAATAAACTTAGCAATGCTTATCTCCCACCCACATTTTGACTGCTGTGTTTAAACAGCATAAGTTTAGCATTTGTAAAGTTGCAAGAAGATGGGTTGCCAATTAATACTCACATACCAATATTATACGCCCAATACACACAAATTTGCAATCACTGCACAGCAAAGCCAGGATCTCAATTGCAAGACAGTTTCTGTGTCTTCACTCTTGCAAGGTTGTGCTCAGTAAAGCTGGCCATACACTCATAGAATTTATTTCAATGTTTCATTTCAAGAATGCTTGCTTGATTTTCTAATGGTTAGTGGTGTCAAACTGACATTCGTTTTTGACCACAGTAAGGACAACATTTTTCTCAAACAAATTTCTAACAATGTATGTGGTTTTCATTGCGGAAATTCCATTTGTTCCAAAATGAATGTTGAAAGCAAACAAAATTGTGAAGTACTTATGAATTACATTTGTCAAGTCATCAAATGTAGAGACTTTTTGCACAAATTTTTGTATAAATATTTCTACACAAGGGCATAGCATCAGGGGTCACAACTGAGACTCCTCCCATGCTCCAGGGGCCCGTGCTGTCTCCCTATCATATTAACATACCCCCAACTCAACAAAATCCTGCTCAGATTCAGCTCCAGTGCTCAGTCTCCACACCCCCATCATTGGCTTGGGCTCCCCATTCAGCTACATTACGAAGTTCTGCCCACAGCCACTAGCATACTTGCCAACAGTCCTGTTTTTCAGTCATTTGTCCCGCCCACCACTGTGTCCCGAAAATAGAGAACTGCTCTGTCAATTTCCTAGCTTCAATGGTTCCTTACCCTCAATCCACCCCTCATCTATTTTCCCGGCTTTTTACCCCAATCTGACACTGCTTACATTACCCACCCTCCCTCCACACAAAGCCTTATGTCAGCAAAGCAGCCTCCCAACCCCAGCCAGTGTTCTTTGAGACACCACTAGTCAGCCTGGAAAGTCAACTAATACAAAGTTGTCTGTGTTCTGCACAGTGCTCCTTGTTGTGTGCTGAGGAAGTGCAGAAGATCAGCTCCTTGAGCTCGAAGCAATTTAGTTGCTGGAACCGGTAACACTACTACTGCTTACTGCTCCTTGAATGGAGGGCTGCTGACAGCTCTGCTATTGTGTCAGTACATCTCCATACAAGCTGCTTCATGAAACAGGTGCAGGGTAACACAGAGGGACCAATTACACAGATACAAAAAAAAAAAAACCTCCTATCCCACATTTCAGTAGCACAGTCTGTGCAGGGAGTGACATCACTGAAGACAGCATGGTGGAACACAGGGCAGGCTCTGAGTGCACAGACTTTACAGGCAAAGTAGTTGCACTAAAGGACTTTTCCTTATTTCCTCTAGTCACAGCACCCTCCTCCATCCCTTCATGGTCTCTGTGCTTCCACACCACCTAACCTTCCAGGTTATAGCATTCCACCTATCCTACCCACCTAACCCCCCACCCCCATTCCGGATAAAGCATCTTATACAAGCCTCAGTCTCTTCTCCCTGTGCAAAGCACCTTCGCCCTCCTTCATGACCACAGAAAGGTAACCCCCTGCTTCATTACATTGCCTTTCTGGTATTCCCCTGACCCCAGGCACAATGCCTTCATATGACACCCCCCCCCCCCCAGTATTAGTGACTCCCTGCCACTATCCTCACCTCCAAGGTCACAACCCCCCTCCCCCCATACCACTCCATGTGAAAGATCTGTAAGCATTCTAATGTAAGTGCCACATGATCTCATGCATCTGGCAAATTCATTAATTACAGTCAGGTCCATAAATATTGGGACATCGACACAATTCTAACATTTTTGGCTCTATACACCACCACAATGGATTTGAAATGAAACGAGCAAGATGTGCTTTAACTGCAGACTGTCAGCTTTAATTTGAGGGTATTTACATTCAAATCAGGTGAACGGTGTAGGAATTACAACAGTTTGCATATGTGCCTCCCACTTATTAAGGGACCAAAAGTAATGGGACAATTGGCTTCTCAGCCGTTCCATGGCCAGGTGTGTGTTATTTCCTCATTATCCCAATTACAATGAGCAGATAAAAGGTCCAGAGTTCATTTCAAGTGTGCTATTTGCATTTGGAATCTGTTGCTGTCAACTCTCAAGATGAGATCCAAAGAGCTGTCACTATCAGTGAAGCAAGCCATCATTAGGCTCAAAAAACAAAACAAACCCATCAGAGAGATAGCAAAAACATTAGGCGTGGCCAAAACAACTGTTTGGAACATTCTTAAAAAGAAGGAACGCACCGGTGAGCTCAGCAACACCAAAAGACCCGGAAGACCACAGAAAACAACTGTGGTGGAAGACCGAAGAATTCTTTCCCTGGTGAAGAAAACACCCTTCACAACAGTTGGCCAGATCAAGAACACTCTCCAGGAGGTAGGTGTATGTGTGTCAAAGTCAATAATCAAGAGAAGACTTCACCAGAGTGAATACAGAAGGTTCACCACAAGATGTAAACCATTGGTGAGCCTCAAAAACAGGAAGGCCAGATTAGAGTTTGCCAAACGACATCTAAAAAAGCCTTCAAAGTTCTGGAACAACATCCTATGGACAGATGAGACCAAGATCAACTTGTACCAGAGTGATGGGAAGAGAGAGTATGGAGAAGGAAAGGAACTGCTCATGATCCTAAGCATACCACCTCATCAGTGAAGCATGGTGGTGGTAGTGTCATGGCGTGGGCATGTATGGCTGCCAATGGAACTGGTTCTCTTGTATTTATTGATGATGTGACTGCTGACAAAAGCAGCAGGATGAATTCTGAAGTGTTTCGGGCAATATTATCTGCTCATATTCAGCCAAATGCTTCAGAACTCATTGGACGCCGCTTCACAGTGCAGATGGACAATGACCCAAAGCATACTGCAAAAGCAACCAAAGAGTTTTTTAAGGGAAAGAAGTGGAATGTTATGCAATGGCCAAGTCAATCACCTGACCTGAATCCGATTGAGCATGCATTTCACTTGCTGAAGATGAAACTGAAGGGAAAATGCCCCAAGAACAAGCAGGAACTGAAGACAGTTGCAGTAGAGGCCTGGCAGAGCATCACCAGGGATGAAACCCAGCGTCTGGTGATGTCTATGCGTTCCAGACTTCAGGCTGTAATTGACTGCAAAGGATTTGCAACCAAGTATTAAAAAGTGAAAGTTTGATTTATGATTATTATTCTGTCCCATTACTTTTGATTCCTTAATAAGTGGGAGGCACATATGCAAACTGTTGTAATTCCTACACCGTTCACCTGATTTGGATGTAAATACCCTCAAATTAAAGCTGACAGTCTGCAGTTAAAGCACATCTTGTTCGTTTCATTTTAAATCCATTGTGGTGGTGTATAGGGCCAAAAATGTTAGAATTGTGTCGATGTCCCAATATTTATGGACCTGACTGTATATACATATATGGTTGATATCTTATTTCAAATTGTTCTTACTCGGTTCCCATCCAAAAGCAGCATCCCATTAACTTGGCTATTACACCCTAGTGGTGTAAAGGTCTGTCCAATCACATGACCATTGTGATTCACTGTCATGGTGGTCACATGATTGGAAGTCAGATCTGCCAGCTCCTGATCACTACTAGAGACCGAGAACGGTCTAATGGCTCAGCCACCCATGGACACGTGTGGCATTTAACCATTAAAGTCCACCCTCTTTGCCTCCACACATATGTGTAATAGAGGTATCAATATAGGGGCCTGACCTAGCATAATTGCAGCAGTATATACACTTAGGTTTTTTACTCAAAGTTGAACTCCAGAAATTTAGACACTTTGTACAATGTGCTGGATTAGTAGGGGTTAAGTCTAACAAGGTGCATGTCACCTTATGGATTACGTCTTTAATTTACAATTTGTATTTTTACTGGGCACTGGGAACATAGCTATTGCTATACTACTGGTGCTCCAACGCTGGATCTTCAGGTCTCAATCACTGCAGCTGCAGAATCGCATGCAGCCACTGTGCCTGCCCCTTTCCACCTCTTAGAGAATTACAGAACACTTTGTATTATGTGAACTCACTGATAAAATACAAATGCTTCGATGAATAAATAGTAGAGGAGGAGGACCTGGCAAAGAGGCGGTTGTATGAGGGAGAAGCCCCTCTCCTGTCAGAGCCCCAGGAGTATAGTGATAGGTATACTCCCAGAGCTCTGTAAAACTGTCAGATTTGACTGATGGATTGACTTGGGTACAACCAGCCTGCCAGATTTTTTTTTTTTTTTACATGTGATCACTTCCGGCTATCACTGCTATAGCCACTACAGCAGTAATCAATGTGTTCTGCAGGTGGGGAAGGCTCCTGGGAGAACACAATAGCGCTGGGGAAGGATTTCTCCAACAACTCTAACTATACTGATGGGGTAATCAAACAGTTGCAGGAAAGACATTTGCATAATGTATGACCTGCTTAAGGGTTGAGTGACTTTCCCTGAAGATATATGGACATCAAATTTAGGAATATACCGTAGTTGAACAAGTCAACATATTTTGGCAGGTATCAGATTTTTATTTTTCAGGAATGTCCATCCAAAAATACTGTAAAGCTGCAAAAATAACAAAAACTGGGAACAAGCTAGGTTTTTCCTGCCTGTGCTGACCATCAGACACACTGCTATCACTGATAATTTGCAGCCACGCTCCCACACACAAAGCTTCAAGCTTTAGAAGTATCGAAGGCAGCAGCCAGTCACCATGGTGACACTGTGGCCAGTACTGGACCCACTATAGAAAGCTTCTGAAAGTCCTGAAAGTGTAAGAGGGTGAAGAAAACTACCGGACAGCTGCTGACAAAAGGCATAATGAATTTCTATAGCAAGAGCAGCATCAGTAAATGCTAATTTCAAACAAAATTCAAGCAATAAAGTTACACCTCTCAATGTAGATTGAGCGTTAGTTGGAAGCAAATTGCATGAATTGGACAAATGTATCCACAGAGCTGCTGCTTAAAGTGGATGATCAGGTGTCAGGACCTGGGTCTGAATCTGCAACCTCTGCAGTGTCCGGATGTGGCTCTTCTTGCTGCACCATCAGGGATGCAGGACTGTGTTCTCTGATTCTCTAGATAGCCTTGCCTCATGACTTGTTTCTCTTTAACCTTGCGCCCTTTGCGTCTCCGATGAACATCCTGATTTAAGCCATTTCTCTGCACTTCCTGTTTGCCAAAATATTGTGCTTGCTCAGCTGATAGCTTGCTCCCTTGCATACCTACTGGTGTCCATGTATTTGCTACCACCCATTACCAACCCTTGTTCATCGACTATGCTTTTGTGTGATCCCATCCAGCTGCTACGTGTTGCTGACCCTTGGCTTGTTCATCGACTGCATTTTTATCTGATCCCATTCAGCTACCATTTACTGAACTTTGGTTTGTTTACTGACTTGGCTTCTGCTTGATTTCTGGGGCAATCCTGAGGGCCGTGACCTGGTACTACCACAAAGCAAAATCCATCTCCACCATCAGGAGCTCTGGTGAATACTGGGCAGTGCATGGACCCCACACCTCAGGTGAGCCCGTATCATCTGTTAGAGGGGTCTTCTTGTACATTTCCAGTTGATTACCTCTCTACTGCTACAGCCACTGGCCTCCGAAGCTGACCCCAGAACGTGACACCAGGTTATTACTAACTAAGCCTAAAACCGGTCCCACACACCTTCTACAGTTGCAAGAAAAAGTATGTGAACCCCTTGGGATTACGTGGAGTTTTGCATGAATTGGGCATAAAATGTGCTCTGAACGTCATCTAAGTCACAACAATAGAAGAACACAGTCTGCTGAACATAATACTACACAAACATTAGATGTTGCCATGGTTTAATTGCACATAACATGTAAACATTCACAGTGCAGGGAGGAAAAAGTATGTGAACCTTTGGACTTAATAACTGGTTGACCCTCCTTTGGCAGCAATAACCTCAACCAAACGTTTCCTGTAGTTGCAGATCAGACCTGCACAACGATCTGGAGTAATTTTGGACCACTCCTCTTCACAAAACTGTTTCAGTGTAGCAATATTCTTGGGATGTCTGGTGTGAATCGCTCTCTTAAGGTCATGCCACAGCATTTCAATCGGGTTGAGGTCAGGACTCTGACTGGGCCACTCCAGAAGGCGTATTCTGTGCTGTTGCAGCCATTGTTTTGTTGAATTACTTGTATGCTTTGGGTCATTGTCCTGTTGCATCACCCATCCTCTGCGGAGCTTCAGTTGGCGGACAGATGGTTGTACGTTTTCCTGCAAAATGTCTTGATAAACTCTGGAATTCATTTTCCCATCAATGACAACAATCCGTCCAGGCCCTGAGGCAGCAAAGCAGCCCCAAACCATGATGCTCCCTCCGCCATGTTTTACAGTGGGGATGAGGTTTTGATGTTGGTGTGCTGTGCCTTTTTTTCTCCAGACATAGTGTTGTGTGTTCTTCCCAAACAACTCAATCTTGGTTTCATCTGTCCACAGTATATTTTGCCAGTAGTGCCGTGGAACATCCAGGTGCTCTTTTGCAAACTTCAAACGTGCTGCAATATTCTTTTTGGACAGCAATGGCTTCCTCCGTGGTGTCCTCCCATGTACTCCATTCTTGTTTAATGTTTTCCTTATTGTAGATGTGTCAACAATAATGTTAGCATGTGCCAGAGATTTCTGTAGGTCTTTAGCGGACACTCTGGGATTCTTCTTTACCTCATGCAGCATTTTGCGCTGTGCTCTTGCAGTCATTTTTACAGGACGACCACGCCTAGGGAGAGTAGCAACAATGCTAAACTTTCTCCATTTGTAGACAGTCTGTCTTACCATGGACACATGAACATCAAGGCTTTTGGAGATACTTTTGTAACCCTTTCCAGCTTCATGCAAGTCAACAATTCTTGATCGTAGGTCTTCTGAGAGCTCTTTTCTGCGAGGCATGGTTCACATCAGACAGTGCTTCTTGAAACCAGTAAACCCAAAACAGGTGTGTGTTTTCTAAGGGCAGGACAGCTGTCAACAACACATCTAATATCATCACACTGATTGGAGTCAAGGTTGGCTCACTCCTGGCTCCAATTAGCTCTGGGAGAAGTCATTAAGCTAGGGCCTCACATACTTTTTCCTCCCTGCACTGTGAATGTTTACATGTTATGTGCAATTAAACCATGGCAACATCTAATGTTTGTATAGTATTATGTTCAGCAGACTGTGTTCTTCTATTGTTGTGACTTAGATGACGTTCAGAGCACATATTATGCCCAATTCATGCAAAACTCCACATAATCCCAAGGGGTTCACATACTTTTTCTTGCAACTGTAAATCCTATACTAAGTAACCTGTAGAAGGAAAATGCTTATACTTACCAATTCTAAGGATTGCTCTGGGCCAATCATGTGATTGGCTTCCAGCAGCGGCTTCAGGTGAGAGGAGGGACAGCTGACAACAGATACTCCATAGTAACCCTATAGGTGACATCACCATCGAAGCAGTCCATCTGTTGTCAGCGATCTCTCCTCTCTCCTGAAGCTGGCTGCTGGAGGGATCACGTGAATGGACAGGAGCACCCTGAGAAGAGGCAAGAACAAGCATCTTCCATCTACAGGTTAGTATATGAGTGAGAAGGTGTGTCAGAGCACATTTAATCTTAGTTAGTAATAGCCTGAAATTCCACTTTAAATGTCTGTCAGTCTGCGTCAAATCACTTCCTAGACATAGAAGTGAAACAAATGCATCCACAGGGCTGATGATAAACTTAGGTACATTGCCTGTCAGACTGTGCACAATCTCTTACGAGACATGAAAGTGATCCTGTATACTCTACTGGAGACATCAGTAGCTACATTAGAAGAACTAAAGAACTACCCAGCTGATGAGCTGGGTCCAGGAACGTGGGGGAAATCTTGGAGGAGATCTTGCACAAATTGACAGGTAAGCTGCAGCATCAGCAGCCTTGTTTCATTCATTTTCATGTGTACCTACAGTAGTGTCATATGGATACGGGTTTTTCACTTACTTTGCGACTTTACTTTGAGACTATATTTCAAGAGAAATGAGGCACACACTGACAGATAATTTAGCTGCAGTGTCAGCAGCTCTGTGGATGCGTTTTTCTCCCACAATATTGCAACAGTTTATTTTTTTGAAAGATTAATGAATGGAATAAACACTACAATAGTAACTCTGTCACAATATGCAACTGAACTGATGATTGCAGCTGTTTAAAGGATGCAGAGGAAGGAACAGGATTTATGTCCCCCAGTGTCTTTTTAAAGATGATGGGAAATACTTAATAACTAGGTGCTGAAGACAGGTGGGCCAGCTCTCAAAGTTTGCCATGAAAGGCAAGACCTGCATATTAGAATGTGCTGCATTTTTAGGGGTTTCTGAAGTAAAAAGCAACTGCAGAGTAGTGTTCACTTTTATTACTATTGCCGCTATACAATGTTGTAGATGGAAAGGTTTGCTATAGTGAATTACAGAACATTTCAATTTATAGAGTTACTAAACCCACAACAGTAAAATCACTCTGTATTTGCAGTAACGCATACTTGTTATACTCACTGTGGAACTTAAAGTGCTACTAAACCCAGGACCCTGCATTCACTATATCTGGTCTCCCACAGTACACAGTACATGGAAATACAAATATTTTAGTAAATATAAACTACTAAATACCTTTTGTCATCATCAGTTAGAGCATTATTGTGACTTCTATTAGTGTTCAGCAGAGCACTGGTTAAAGCTTGTAGGAGGAGTTTTCTCCAGGAGGATGCAGAACCCCTGACCTCTGTCTAGGCAGTGCTGATTACATACATTCTCCAAAAAAACAAAACAAAAAACCTCTCTAGCAATACACACCAAATTGAGCATGTGCAGTGTCTCCACAAGATGTGTCTTATCAGGAGATAAGAGAGAGACACTGGAAGAAGGGGAGGATCAGAGAAGTCAGGATCAAACAGCATTTTTGCAGAATGCAAATTATTAACCCCTTAGGTTCCACAGTGAGTATAACAAGCATGCTTTACTGCATATACAGACTGATTTTACTGTTGTGGGTTTAGTAACACTTTAAAGGGACACTCTGCACTCTTTCTTGGGAAGGTGCATGTGATCAGCACAGGGCCAATCAGCACTGTCCAGACAGAGGGTCAGGGATTATGCAATCTCATAGGGCAGTGAAAGGAGACTGAAAACTCCTCCTACAAACTTTAACCAGTGTTCAGCTGGACACTGATAGAAGTCTGCTATATACTGCTAATGAGAGAAGGTATTTAGCAGTTTAGATTTACTAAAATAACTGCATTTCCATGTTCTGTGTACTGTGGGAGACCAGATATAGTGAATGCAGGGTCCTGGGTTTAGTAAAACTTTAATGTTTAGTAATTAGTAAAATAGTTATGTTATTTTTTTTCCAGTTTTTTTCTAGCCAGTTGTAATACCTTATCCTGTCTGTCCAATGCACAACCTTCTTGTATCAATACTGCAAGAATATCACTATGTCCCACCACAGCTGCCCGATGCAGGGCGGTTTGGCTTCCCTGTAAAAAAAACAAACAAACATTCACACACATGTATTTACAGAAAGCATCAGCTGCCACAATAAAAATAAATACATTCACAGGATTGTAATGCCCCTCTGAGAAAAAAAGATTTTGCAACAGGCCCTTTCTAAATTAATGCATGTATGTATTTCATTGCATATTGTGTACTCTTTGAAGAATCAGACTGAGAAGACAGTAGAGAACCAGAAGATGAACAGAGACCCCTCACCAGCACATAAACACAGACAAGAAGCCTTGAAAAATTTAGGATACCAAAGTTTGTCGTCACTTTACAGGCATGTGCAAATTTAAGGTTTGACATGTTGGGTATTTATTTACTTTGTCCAGCCTTGTCTTTTTCATTCTATCAAAATATGGGGTGCATTGGGGGGTACTGTGCGCACATTAGGCAAGTGAGTATTTTGACAAAATCATAATTTTTATGCATATTGTCCAACTCCAAGCTGTATAAACTTGAATGCTTATTGGATTTAAGCATATCAGGTGATGTGTATTTTGTAATGAGGAAGGGTGTAGCCTAAGGAGATCAACACCCTATATCAAAGTGTGCATAATTATTAGGAATTTTTTTTCTCCAGGCAAAATGGGCCAGAAAAGAGATTTAACTGACTCTGAAAAGTCAAATATTATAAAGTTTTTCAAAGGGATGCAGCACTCTTGAAATTTACTACGACATTGGGGTATGATCACAGATAGTCAACAGGGTCGCAACAGAGGTGTTAAGAAAAAAAGATGCAAATTAACTGCCAAATATTTGAGAAGGATCAAATGTGAAGCTATCAGGAACCCATTATCTTCCAGCACTGTCACATTTAAGAACTGCAACCTACCTGGAGTGCCCAGAAGTACAAGGTGTTCAGTACTCAGAGACATGGCCAAGGTAAGAAAGGCTGAAACCTGATCACCTCTGAACAAGACACATAAGCTGCAAAGTCAAGACTGGGCCAAGAAATATCTGAAATCAAATTTTTTCAAAGGTTTTATGGACTGATGAGATGAGAATGACTCTTGATGGACCAGATTTATGGGCCTCTGGCTGGATCAGTAAGGGGCACAGAGCTCCATTTCGACTCAGATGCCAGCAAGGTGGAGGTGGGGTACTGGTATGGGCTGGTATTATTAAAGATGAGTTAGATGGACCTTTTCAGGTTGAAGATGGACTCAAAATCAATTCCCAAACCTACTGCCAGTTTTTAGAAAACACTTTCTTCAAGCAGTGGTACAGGAAAAAGTCTGCATCTTTCAAGAAGACTGATATTTATGCAGGAGAAATGCTCCATCGTATGCTGCAAAGTACTCGACTACATGGCTAGCCAGTAAACACCTGACCTAAACTCACCTTCCTCACCTGACCTAAACTCTATTGAAAGCTTGTGGACCCTTCATAAGCGGGAGATTTACAGTGAAGTAAAACCGTACACCTCTCTGAACAGTGTCTGGGAGGCTGTGGTTGCTGCTGCACAAAAAATTAATTGTCAACAGATCAAGAAACTTACAGACTCCATGAATGGAAGGCTTATGACTGTTAATGAAAAGAAGGGTGGCTATATTAGTCAAATTTTTCTTTAGATGTCAGAAATGTTTATCTGTAAATTTTGAGTTGTTTATTTATTATTCTCACTTTAACAGGTGAAAATAAACAAGTGATATGGGAAAATGTTTGTTTGTCATTTAGTTAGATAATAATTGTGCACACTAATAGTTTCTCAATATTTTGCACACAGATATTCTCCTGAGAACGCCAAAGCCTCACTCTTACTTTCTTATATATTCAGGTTTACTAACATTTTGGTTTGCCCAAGAGCACTGTAGTTGCTCAATAATGAAATGAATCCTCAAAATACAACTTGCCTAATAATTGTGCACACAGTGTAAATTCACCTTTTAATAAAAAATAACACATGCACATTTTTTTGCAGGTAAAAAAAATGTGCATTTACTATTTTGTGCCTGGAAAGCATTGCACCAGCGATCAGCAGACCGCTGGTGCCATGCAGAAATCCTGCAGACATGTCAGTGTATCTGTGTGCTCATACTTTGTACAGGCAGGCAGTTTTACAGACAGGAAGAATCAATGAACTAACAGCGCTCAACAGCGTCATAGTAGTTCATTGAGAACTACAAAGCCGTCAGCCACAAAGGCTGTCGGAACTTGTAGTTTTCCCATTCACAGAATAAATTATGGCAGCTAGCGGGGGGGGGGGGGGGGGGGTGAGATCCCCTGCTAGCTATAAAAACAAGAATTTGGGGGAGTGGGAACTGGTCTTTTTGTATACACCCTGAATATGGGTGTAACATGTCACGACATGTGAACTTATCTTTTCAAAAAACTTTGTGTATTTTTCTTTTAGAAGTGTTGCACTTGATAAACTATTGAGCTAATATTGTGTGACATAAAAATTTGGAACTACCAGAATTTTAATCTCCAGGACTTTTTTGGGGGGGGGGGGGGTATGCAATCTTGAGGCCTAAAATTATTTTTAAACAGGTGTGCTAAAAAAAACAAACAAAAATGGCTCTTGCAACAAAAGGGCTAAAGAATACTCTGTGGGCACAAGGAATATGGTATAGGAGAACTGTGAATACGCGGAGCAGGCTCACGTTCTGTTTAACTTTACCCCTTTTAGCCCCTCCCACTAGACAGTGTGGCTACGGCCACAGTTCACCATGGAACACTAATCGTAATGCATCATCTTTCACAATCCCATTAAAGCCCCTGTTCCTGGCAACATGTTACAAAAGAGGTTCAGAAGTTGACAATGAATGAATATGATCATATACAGTTTTTGTCTTTTGGACAAAAGTTATCACACTTTCCTCCATGATTCCCTTTAAAACTGTCCCAAGGATCCCAGAGATTCTGCTATTCTATATATTCTCTTAATGAAAAACAGCTACTTTATCATATGAACTGGGTATTCGGAAAGTCAACTCAGTACTGATCTCAGGAGGCATACATCCTGGGATTACAGATTTACAGGTCTAACATCAAGTCCTTTTATGCAACACATAGAATAAAGCAAAAGTCCTATTTGTAAACAAAAAAAAAAAAAAAAAAAATCAGAAAAAGGGGCATTATTTACCTTCAGTGAGATGTGTCTCTTGTGCCATTGTACCCTCCTCCTTCCAGCGACATATTTATCTTCCGATGCCCCTCCCCCACCACAAGATGCGGGGGCAGCATCACAAGAGGACTATAACAGTGACTGTCACAGGCTGTCATCAAAAGTGCCTGACTATGCCTGTCCATTCTGCCCAGCTGCTTCATTTAGAGAAGCCTTTACTACAGTTTCTACAGTCGAAACAGGATCTATGAATGGAAGATGGGCAGATGATCAAAAGGCTCACTTCCTCCATTAATTTTATATATCATGTTTTTAATCATAGAAGTTGGGGTATAGCTTCTGTGGATGAAGGAGCTTGGCAAAAAGGGCAGACATGTTCAAGCACTCTTGATGAGAAACCTGTTACAGCCTTTCATTCAATTAACCCACACCATGCTGGAAGATTACGGCAACAGGGGTGGGCATCAAAGGTGGAAGATTTTGGCGAAAGGAAAACACAGCACAAGGGGCACATCTCAATGAAGATAAGTAATATCCCTTGTTCTGATTTTTTCTTCTGTTTTGGGTAAACGTTAGGCTTTAATAACGATTTTTTACATACTTTCTATAGAAACATGGACAAAACCTTTCACTTCCTGAATGAGGACCATAGCCAATGTCTGCTCTTTTTATACATTCCGCTCTTTTTATACTTTCCTCTCTTACAATAGTGGCTTGTCCATGATGCTACATCATCATAGATTTTCAGACTAAGCAAAAATCTAATTTTACCAGATTAGCTTTTTGAACACTAAATTCAAATTGTACTGCCTTTTGTACTTCGGAATTAAAAATAGTCCAATTTGTTAAAACATGTAGGCATGAGAGACAGACAGGTTATGACAGGCATACCAAAGGTATATAGGTGTTATGTAATGACAAATTGCAAGAATCTAGTTGAACATTGTTCAAAGGCACCCTGTAAACATTAATAATATTAATTGAGCACATTCTAATCTGGAAGCTGTTATTACAGGTGAACAGAAGTTTAAGGTGGAATTTCAGACAAAAAGAAGAGAAAAATAGCCCAATAAAACCTAAAATAAAACCAAGTTTTGCTGCAATATTCTTCAGTCCAGAGACTTCTCCATAGCTGTTTTTCTGGCACTGGACATTATTTTTTAGCCCACTTCCTTTGTGTTCAGATCATCTTAGACCCAGCCTGTGACTGGACAGTGGAAGGAGAAGCAGCACAGTAATGAGTTAATCTCTTTGCTTCTATGCTTTATCTTCCTATCAGCATGCTTCTTGTCAGCACATGAACTGATTGGTTCCTTGTACTGCTTCTCCCTCTGCAAGAAGTTGATACCAGGTCAGATTTGGGTGCTTACACACTGCTTGCATTTAAAAAAATGCATGTGAGGATGCATTAAATGATTACAGAGCTGCATTAATCTGTGCCTTTTATTTTTGCCTAGAATTCAGGTTTAAAAACATCTATAAACTTCTATTCCAGTGTCCTTGCATACTGTGTTTTAACCACAAGTATTGTTATAACACTGGAAAAAATACTGAGTGTGTCGTATTTTTTCTTGCAAATTCATTTTTTTCTACACTGCTAAAAATGCAAAAAGAGATTTACAATTTAGAAGCACCATATGTAGCTTCAAAAGTGTTTTGCT
Organism: Staurois parvus; assembly: GCF_062004578.1. Taxonomy (NCBI): domain Eukaryota; kingdom Metazoa; phylum Chordata; class Amphibia; order Anura; family Ranidae; genus Staurois; species Staurois parvus. The sequence continues at coordinate 231,870 of NW_028318357.1, forward strand.
GGCAATATAAAGCAGCTTGACTGGAAAAATTACCTATAAATGTTTTTTTCCCTATAAACGTAGCATTCCAGAAATGATAGAGTTAAGAGAAGTGATTTTAATAGAGATGGATATAAAACTATTAACTATAATTTGTGGATCTCTCAAACAGTAGTTGAAACATATAAAGTTTAAGAAGGCGGACAGCACCAGCAAGTAAAAATAGCTATCTATGCAAGTAACCAGGTGGATCCCAAAATAATCACAAAAGCTAACGAATATATGATACAAAAGGAGTTACAGCACAGTAAGTATATACTTGCAAGACCATACAGCAGTTTAACAGGACAGGTTCCACTCAGAACAGGCCTCGCCATGGTCGACCAAAGAGGCTGAGTGGATGTGCTCAGCGTCATATCCAGAGGTTGTCTTTGGGAAATAGACATATGAGTGCTGCCAGCATTGCTGCAGAGGTTGAAGGGTGGGGGGAGGGTCGGCCTGTCAGAGCTCAGACCATATGCTGCACACTGCATCAAATTGGTCTGCATGGCTGTCATCCCAGAAGGAAGTCTATTCTAAAGATGATGCACAAGCAAGCCCGCAACAGTTTGCTGAAGACAAGCAGACAGGACATGGGTTACTGTCCTGTGGTCTGATAAGACCAAGATAAACTCATCTGATTCAGATGGTGTCAAGTGTGTGTGGCGACAACCAGGTGAGGAGTACAAAGACAAGTGTGTCTTTCCTACAGTCGAGCGTAGTGGTGGGTCATGGTCTGGGGCTGCACGAGTGCTGCCGGCACTGGGGAGCTACAATTCATTGAGGGAACCATGAATGTACTGTGACATACTGAAGCAGGGCATGATCCCCTCCCTTTGGAAACTGGGCCGCAGGGCAGTATTCCAACATGATAATGACCCCAAACACACCTCCAAGACGACCACTGCCTTGCTAAAGAAGCGGAGGGTAAAGGTGATGGACTGGCCAAGCATGTCTCCAGACCTAAACCCTATTGAGCATCTGTGGGGCATCCTCAAATGGAAGGTGGAGGAGAGCAAGGTCTCTAACATCCACCAGCTCCGTGATGTCATCATGGAGGAGTGGATGAGGACTCCAGTGGCAATCTGTGAAGCTCTGGTGAACTCCATGCCCAAGAGGGTTAAGGCAGTGCTAGAAAATAATGGTGGCCACACAAAATATTGACACTTTGGGCCCAATTTGGACATTTTTACTTAGGGGAGTACTCACTTTTGTTGCCAGCGGTTTAGACATTAATGGCTGTGTGTTGAGTTATTTTGAGGGGACAGCAAATTTACACTGTTATACAAGCTGCACACTCAGTACTTCACATTGTAGCAAAGTGTCACTTCTTCACTGTTGTCAAATGAAAAGATATAATAAAATATTTACAAAAATGTGAGGGGTGTACTCACTTTTGTGAGATACTGTGTATATACAGTGGGGCAAAAAAGTATTTAGTCAGCCACCAATTGTGCAAGTTCTCCCACTTAAAAAGATGAGAGAGGCCTGTAATTGGCATCATAGGTAGACCACAACTATGAGAGACAAAATGAGAAAAAAAATCCAATCACATTGGCTGATTTGGAAAGAATTTATTTGCAAATTATGGTGGAAAATAAGTATTTGGTCACCTACAAACAAGCAAGATTTCTGGCTCTCACAGACCTGTACCTTCTTCTTTAAGAGGCTCCTCTGTCTTGCACTCATTACCTGTATCAATGGCACCTGTTTGAACTTGTTATCAGTATAAAAGACACCTGTCCACAACCTCAAACAGTCACACTCCAAACTCCACTATGGTGAAGACCAAAGAGCTGTCGAAGGACACCAGAAACAAAATTGTAGACCTGCACCAGGCTGGGAAGACTGAATCTGCAATAGGCAAGCAGCTTGGTGTGAACAAATCAACTGTGGGAGCAATAATTAGAAAATGGAAGACATACAAGACCACTGATAATCTCCCTCGATCTGGGGCTCCATGCAAGATCTCACCCCGTGGGGTCAAAATGATCACAAGAACGGTGAGCAAAAATCCCAGGACCACACGGGGGGACCTAGTGAACGACCTGCAGAGAGCTGGGACCAACGTAACAAAGGCTACCATCAGTAACACACTACGCCGCCAGGGACTCAGATCCTGCTGTGCCAGACGTGTCCCCCTGCTTAAGCCAGTACATGTCCGGGCCCGTCTGAAGTTTGCTAGAGAGCTTTTGGATGATCCGGAAGAGGATTGAGAGAATGTGATATGGTCAGATGAAACCAAAATAGAACTGTTTGGTAGAAACACAACTCGTCTTGTTTGGAGGAGAGAGAATGCTGAGTTGCATCCAAAGAACACCATACGTACTGTGAAGCATGGGGGTGGCAACATCATGCTTTGGGGCTGTTTCTCCGCAAAGGGACCAGGACGACTGATCCATGTACAGGACAGAATGAATGGGGCCATGTATCGTGAGATTTTGAGTGCAAACCTCCTTCCATCAGCAAGGGCATTGAAGATGAAACGTGGCTGGGTCTTCCAACATGACAATGATCCCAAACATACCACCCGGGCAACGAAGGAGTGGCTTCGTAAGAAGCAATTCAAGGTCCTGGAGTGGCCTAGCCAGTCTCCAGATCTCAACCCCATAGAAAATCTTTGGAGGGAGTTGAAAGTCCGTGTTGCCCAGCGACAGCCCCAAAACATCACTGCTCTAGAGGAGATCTGCATGGAGGAATGGGCCAACATACCAGCAACAGTGTGTGCCAACCTTGTGAAGACTTACAGGAAACATTTGACCTCTGTCATTGTCAACAAAGGATATAAAACAAAGTATTGAGATGAACTTTTGATATTGACCAAATACTTATTTTCCAGCATAATTTGCAAATAAATTCTTTCCAAATCAGACAATGTGATTGTCTGGATTTTTTTTTCTCTTTTTGTCTCTCATAGTTGAAGTCTACCTATGATGCCAATTACAGGCCTCTCTCATCTTTTTAAGTGGGAGAACTTGCACAATTGGTGGCTGACTAAATACTTTTTTGCCCCACTGTATGTGTATATATATATATGTATGTATATATATATATATATATACAGTGGGGATCGAAAGTTTGGGCACCCCAGCTAAAAATTTGTATTAATGTGCATAAAGAAGCCAAGGAAAGATGGAAAAATCTCCAAAAACCATCAAATTACAGATTTGACATTCTTATAATATGTCAACAAAAGTTAGATTTTATTTCCATCAATTACACTTTCAAAATAACAGAAAACAAAAAAATGGCGTCTGCAAAAGTTTGGGCACCCTGCAGAGTTAATATCTTGTACTGCCCCCTTTGGCAAGTATCATAGCTTGTAAACGCTTTTTGTAGCCAGCCAAGAGTCTTTCAATTCTTGTTTGAGGTATCTTTACCCATTCTTCCTTACAAAAGTCTTCCAGTTCTTTGAGATTTCTGGGCTGTCTGTCACGCACTGCTCTTTTAAGGTCTATCCATAGATTTTCAATTATGTTGAGGTCAGGAGATTGTGAAGGCCAAGGCAAAACCTTCAGTTTACGCCTCTTGATGTAATCCCCCGTGGATTTCGAGGTGTGTTTAGGAGCCTTCTCCAGCTTTGTGAGCGTCAACTATTTTCAGTTTCAGTTTTCTAGACAACTGCTTAGAAGAACCCATGGTGCTGATTGTTGGGGCAAGGTCAGATGAGTCTGGGCATTTAAAACCGTTGAGATTGACATCACCTAGTCTTCCCAGACGATGATTGAGAACAATCCATGACACTGGCAGGTCTCAGCTTGGCAAAGGGGGCAGTGCATGCTATAAATTCTGCAGGGTGCCCAAACTTTTGCAGACGCCATTTTTTTGTTTTCTGTTATTTTGAAAGTGTAAATGATGGAAATAAAATCTAACTTTTGTTGACATATTATAAGAATGTCTAATCTGTAATCTGATGCCTTTTGGAGATTTTTCCATCTTTCCTTGGCTTCTTTATGCACATTAATACAAATTTTTAGCTGGGGTGCCCAAACTTTCGATCCCCACTGTGTATATATATATATATATATATATATATATATATATATATATATCAATCACGGTTCTACCCACACGCACACGCCCACAGCAATTAGCTAACTGAGGCACGCACGTGCGGCAGTGACTTGGGTTAAGAGGGAATAAGGGGGACTTAATCTGAATATATATAAGACCAGCCGTGATATAATTTCACAGCCCGTACTACCTCTGGCCACCACTAGAGGGAGACTTCACTCCAAGCCAGCTGGCCGACCACACACAGGCAGATACGAATCTTATATACAATCTGGTGCACGCTAAGGGTTGAGGAGCAGCCTAGCAATTGGCACACCCTTCTAAGATTCCTCCAGCTATCCTACAAGCTAGAACCCTGGTGTTAATCACTCTTCCACTGTCCACACACCCCCACACCAGACACACCACAAACAGCAATAGAGAGACACTCATCTTCTCAGCTCCGGAAATCCCCGGGAACGAGAGTCAGAGAGTCAGGCTCTACATACATCATAAAGCAGCCCATAGCCTCTCTCGGATCCCACCTGATTCCCATGGTGCATGTGTCCCTTCTTTCACTCCTTCTTCTGCGGGGAGGTGCTGCCCCCCATAAAAATGCCGCCCTAGGCAAGTGCCTTGTTTGCCTTGTGGTAAATACACTACTGCACACACACAAACATACACACACAAACATACACACACACAAACATATACACAGACACACATACACACGACAGTTCACCTGGCATCCCGCTTGAGTTCCTCCATCAGAGAACTGCTTCTTTGCCGCTGGGACATGGGACTAAGGTAGTATAGCTGGGCCTTGCACCCAAGGACTAGACGACACTAGCTTAGGTGCAATTGGAACTCTTTATTGAACAGATATACAGATTTGTTTATACACTTCAGCAATAAAACTCTGATAGTGATAGAAGCTGTCCCCTACTCTATTAAAAATTTGAATTTATATTTCCATCTGTGTTGATGTTGAAGAGCTCATATCACTTCCTGTTTGGTGAAACTGTTATCATTGCAATAAAAATTGGAAAAAGGAGATTTTACTTACATCATCCTGTATGTTCAGCTCACACCCTGCTTTTAATAGGATTTGGACTACATTAAGATGTCCTTTGTGGGCTGCAAGATGTAAAGGGGTTCGTCCATGCTGCAAAAATTAAAAAACAAAATAATGTTTGCAAAAAAATATCACTTGACAAAGCTGAAGATCCATGTAAACGAATTGTTAAAGAATTGCTAAACATTGACAAGCCTGCAAGATGAGCAGGTATTCAATACATTAAAACATAGTCACGCTGATTATTACTGGTGGACTTTTATACCCAGCAGGAATAGACTGACGTATACTGTTAACCTATCACAGTACTGTACACTCTGAAGCTCTGAATGGCTCCTGGTAATTTGCACTTTTTGAGGGCAACCGGAAGTATAAACATTTAGTGTATATTAAAAAGCTTCCACTCTTCTGTACACAGCCCACAGCGCTCATGCACAGCTATAACATTTCAGGGGCACTAATGGCTCAGTATTTATTTTAACTTAATCCACTGCAAGCAAGCAGTGTAATTTGCCCAGTTTGGTCAAACACTTACAAAACTCCCCCATTCTTTGCCACTTGCTCCCGGCCATAGAGCATTGCTATCCTGATTTATAGTTAGGGGAGAGAACTTAGATTCACTGGTCAGTGGACAGTGACACCAGGGCTTGAAGGGGTGAGCAGAATTGGGTGGAAGAAAGAAGTTATGAACATCAGGAGGCATCAAATAAAGTAAGTCTTTACACAGGCATTAGAGTAAGAAAAAATACCTTTAGTGTTACTTTAACATTCTCTTTAAAATATTATGGAGTCCCAAACACTAAAATCTCATATAAGCGTTAACATTTTGTAGTCATTTTTAAGATGTATGAATTGGAAGATTTTAAGAAAAATAATTAACATATTAACTATGAGTCTGAGATTATAAACTATATTTGATCAGAATCTTTGAGAAAAACATTTATATCTGCTGAGATATCTGAGTGAGAGCAATCTACTTGTTTACATCTGCTGCCATTATACTGCAACAGAATTTTACTCTGTGATATCTGACCAGATGATTATTACATTACTTTATTATATTACACTACTTTGTGCCCAATATGTCCCCACAGCTTGATTTTACTTTATACAACTAGCTAAGAACAGAAAAGCTGAAAAAAAAAATCAGAAAGAATGTATTTTGTCACATTTACAGAAAATAGATTTGTTTTTTGTTTCTGTTTATGTGCATTCAAAATGTGGACTTGATGTACACCAACATTTCAAGTAGCAATACCAAAAAGACATCTGAGTTAAGTGATACGATTGTTTGTCTTAAATATTCAGATCCAGGTCCATGCCCCATCATTTGGTTCCCGTACTCATGATACATATGGATACTCTTGGTTAAGGAACTCCTACTGCAGAGGATGGACAGATGATAATCTAACTTTAAATGTTTTGTGATATTTTGTGGAATTTGAGAAGTCTTGGATATTTTTGTATAATCATTTTATTTTGTATTTTTTGGCTTTATGCATTTTCTAATTCTGAACTATTAAACATATATTGTACGTGTTATACGATTGCCACTGATCTTTTATTTGAAACCAGTACTGTATTTAAAAAATGACAGATGCTTATGATATGCTGTGCTTCTCCTGTCTTCCATTGTTTGCATGATGTCCATGTAGTGCTTTCACTACTAAAGCCATCAAGAAGTGCAGCTATCCAGACTTATTCTCTGCTGGCTGGCAGGCCAGGCTAGCCCCTTGTGGAGCAGTGGTACAGTGACTAGTTATGCGGGTGAGCAGCAGCCTGGAGTGGTGCATAAGTTACTTGAGTAATAAGGATTAGTACTTTGAGCCCTGGTATAATTGTGCCTCTCTAGTTCTGCCTTCATCACTGTACAATCCTACATGATCGGACACTAAATATGCACAACAAATGCATTTTTGCATTGTCTGATAAATGATGCAGTATGTATAATGAGCATATTTTCAAGCTAGTTATAAAACAATGACTGGACTATGAGGTATACAAACAGACATTTAAAGGACTTGTACTGTAAAGTAAATGCAGGCTCACATTATCTCTATTCAAACACTTATAAGACGTCACTATTCTTCTATGTATGCTGTCTTTCCACACCAAATACCTAAGAAAGTCCATAAACAAGCAGAACCACTATACAGTACAGTGAGTGGTGAGGAATTTACAGAACAAAATTAAATATTTTTTTTTAACATGTTGGACAATGTCAATGTTCCATAATGAACACTTATAGTCCCAGGCCCCACAAATATGACTGTTCCAGAAAAGCACCAATACACAGAAAAACACAAGGGATATTTAACCACACAGCAGTACGGGAGAATCCAGGCATGTGCATGTACTTAGCCTTGCCTTCTCTTAATAAATATGGTCCTATGATCTTATAATTAAATACACAATGTAATCAATACCCTTTCTAAAAAGTAGCATACCAAGGGTCAGGACTAAATTATGAATCTGGGATTTTGTATAACATCTGAAAGCCCTGAGAATATTGGTTAGATGACTGGAGCTCCTTTGGTCAACCTCAATCTGCCTTGCTTAACAGTAAAACATAAAAACAGAATGCAATGATTTGCAAATCTCACAAACTCATATTTTTTCACAATAGAAAATAGAAACCATATCAAAAGTTTAAACTGAGAAAATGTACCAAGGTAATTTTAAAACTGATGGCAGAAGCACATCTCAAAAAATTCGGGACAGGACAACAAAAAGCTGGCAAAGTAGAACTCCAATTCCAAAAGAGTTGAGACAGGGCCATGTTTACCACAGTGTAGCATCCCCTCTTCTTTAACAGCATTTTGTACAAATCTGGGACAGAGGAGATCATTTGCTGGAGTTTTGGGAGAGGAATGTTGTCCCATTCTTGCCTGAGCATATGCTGCTCCAAAATCAGCATATATCTTTCAGCATTGATAGTGCCTTTCCAGATGTGCAAGCTGCCCATTCCATACGCACTAATGCACCTCATACCACCAGAGATGCAAGCTTTTGAACTGAGCACTGATAAAAAGCCAGAAGGTCCCTTTCCTCTTTAGTCCAGAGTATGCGGCGCCCATGGTTGTCCATGGCTGCCAAAAAGGATGTCAAGTTTCAATTAGTCTGACCTCAGAACAGTTTTCCACTTTGCAACAAACCATTTTAACCAGTTCTTGACCGCGTTATAACCAAAACATGGCTACAGTGTGGTTGGCTAGTTCTGGGAAGGCATCCATGGAGGTCCTTCCAGAACCACGCCCCCCCCCCCCCAGGGTGCGCACCAGGTGCGATCTGTGATCGCTGTGTCTTCGGACACAGCTGATCATGGATCAAAGTAAAGGGCCAATCAGTGCGGCCTTTTACCATGTGATCAGCTGTGTTCAATCACACTTTCTGTGTAAATGGGAATTGCTGGTTATTGGCAGTCCTCTTCATGCTGACAGAGCGTGAGAGTAGAGCTAGTAAGCAGCATTTCTCAGAGGGGACATCTACACCGATCATCAGTGCCCTGATTATTAGCATAGTGCTCATCAGTGCTGTCAAATAATGCCCACCAGTGCTGGCTGGCAGCGTCCATCAGTGCTGGTTGTCAGTGCCCATCAGTGCTGGCTGTCAGTGCCTTATCAGTGCTGGCTATCAGTGCCCATTAATGCCGCATATCGGTGCAGCCTCAGCAGTGCATCCTAACCAGTGCCCATCAGTGCAACCTCATCAGCGCACATCAGTGAAGGAGAAAAATCACTTGTTTAAAAAACTTTATAATAGAAAAACTAAGAAAAACTTTTTTTTCAAACTGTTTGGTCTTTTTGTGTTTGTTTAGCAAAAAATAAACACCCCAATGGTGATTAAATACCACCCTAAAAAAACTATATTTGTCTCAAAAAAATGATACAAATTTTGTTTGGGTACAGTGTTGCATGAACACGCAATTGTCATTCAAAGTTAAAAGCTGAAAATTGGCCTGGGAAGAAAGGGGGTAAAAGTACCCAGTAGGTAAGTGGTTAAATGACCTTTCAACTACAGAATACAGCAGCATTTCTGTACCATGTTCAGGTATGGCTTCTTCTTTGCATGATAGAGCTTTAACTTGCATTTCGGATGGCATGGAGAACTGTATTCACAGACAGTGAATTTTAGAAGTATTCCTGAGCCCATGCAGTGATATCCATCACAGTATCATGCCTGTTTTTAATGCAGTGCCGCATGCTGGCATCCAATATTGCATTTCAGCCTTGTCTTTGGCGCACAGACTTCTCCAGATTCTCAGAATCTTTTCATGATATTATATATATAGATGATGATATACCTAAAGTATTTGCAATTTTATTTTCAGTAACACTATTCTGAAATAGTTCGACAATTTTTAGACACAGCTTTTCACAGATTGGTGAACCTTTGCCCATCTTTTCTTCTGAGACACTTTAACTCTCTAAGATGCCTTTTGTATACCCAGTCATGCTACTGACCTGTTGCCAATTAACCTGATTAGTTGCAAATTGTTCTTCCAGCTCTTCCTTATTAGTACTTATTAGTACCACTTTCTTTGCCAGCTTTTTGTTGCCCTGTCCCAACTTTTTTTTTTTTGCTACCATCAATTTCAAACTTACCTTATTTTTTTCTTAAAATGGTACATTTTCTCAATTTAAACATTTGACATGTTATATTTTCTATTGTGAATAAAATATGGGTTCATGAGATTTGTGAATCCTTGCATTCTGTTTTTATGTAGATTTGATACAGTGTCCCAACTATTTTGGAATTGGGGCTGTATACTGGGTTACCGGTAACAATCTTTTCCTTTACCAACGAGTTCAAAAGATTATGATTTTTCGACAATGAAGGATGTCATCTCAAAACATGTATATATATATATATATATATATATATATATATATATATATATATATATATATATATATATATATATATATATATAAAAATAAAAAAAACACATCACCCATGGCACACAACATGTTCCTGACTTCAATATGTTACTGCAGTCTGACCTACAGCATTGTTCAGCTACAACAAATACAATTTTTAAAGCATTTCACAACAAAGGAACACCGTTTCTTTCATTTAAAGATTATTATCAAAGTGATCTAAAGATGACCTTTCATTGAGTAGCAGTGAGATAGTTCACATAACTGCAGCAAGGTGCATTTCCTGTTCACAACACCTGGAAAGGGTCCAGGCCTGGGTTTCAGGTAACACATTTACAAGGAAGGCTGTACTGTCGCCAGGCAACAGAAGAAAGGTAGACAATTAAATGACTCTAGGCCATGAGCAGTTTATCATGTAGATATGTGCTCAGACAGGTTTCTCAATGGGAGACTTAACACTCATCAGGATCAAAATACCTCTATTTAAGATAAACGTCACAGTTTGCTAGCAAATAGAAAATGATACAAAAGACACTCTAAAACTAGTGATGTGCACGTGAAGATAGCAAAGAGATCACACAGGTGTGTGTAAGGCATGCTTCTAAATTCAGCTGTAAAACTCTACTGTGGAAATGAAATATTGTATTTTGTTAGATTGTTCACATCCTCAGAGTTCTGAGCAGCATCTACAATAGAAGCATGTTGGCTTTGATTAATAAAAGAAGGGCTGGTTATAAGAAATAACTCTTTGATTAAGCACCTTAAACTGTATGTGGATTCCGTACAAAACAGTGGCATTCATATCATAAATTCTATCACGGCATAGTAGAATTGGAATTCTGACTTACTTGTTAATTCCATATCTTAAAGTAAAGTACAGGTCACAGAATATTAATGACCCTAGGTTACGAGCTCGTACCTTCACTGACAAAGCTTTGAGAACGCCCCCTGGGTGCCCCCCTATATCACTACTCCACGTACGTCCTCAGTTTTTTAGCAAGTAATGCAGAATAACCCAGGAAAAGAAAAGAGGGTGTCCTGTGTCCTGTTCTGCATTCTAAGATATGGAAGGTATAGATATATTCTCTTAATCGTACAGTATAGGACACAGGCTGAGTATTCATAGATCCTGGGATGTCCCCAAGCAATGAATGAGAAGGGTTGGCAACAACTAGGGAAACAGAACTATGCTAACAGGCCCAACAACACGAGTCGACAGACCTAACTTCAGAATGTTGCTGTAAGACCCTGTGGCCAAAAGCTGCATCTGTTGAAGACCATATGATCACCTGGTAGATCTTTGAAAAGGTATAAACAAAGGACCAGGTGTCAACCTTGCAAAGCTGGACTATAGAGACTTGCAACCAGAATGCTCAGGAAACATCAACCAACCTGGTGAAGTGGGCACATAAAAGCAAAGCAGGAGTGTTTACCTTTAGGGTGTAAGCTTTTGCAATGAGTTGTCTTATCCATCTAGAGATGGTGGACTTAAGAAGCAGGATGTCCCTTGCAAGGTCCTGAGAGTAAGCTGAACAGGTGGACCATCTTTCTTAGAGATGCTGTTTCTTTGAGGTAGATTCTGATGTCTCCGACTATGGTCCAGGCAATGAACAGTATTATGCAACAAAATCCTCCTGTGCTTATAAAGGAAGTGTACCCTCACGTAAAGCTGCCAACACTCTAAACTGATACCCAAACAGTGTAAAAAAATAATAAAAAATAGTGCAGCGCTTCTCTAAATATTGCAAATATAATACTAAACAGATATGTGTACATATATACATAAACACACAATACAGTGCCAAAAAATAAGTCACCTAAGCGACTTATAGACATGATAACAAAAACAATAACAAAGACCCCTATAGGATATGGGATATAAAATAGATAAGTGCTAAGTGCCAAAATGTGTCCACACTTCAATTCTATATAAACACACTAAATATACTAGTAGTCCATAATGCAATGAATGAGTGTTGAATAAACTCATGCAACCTGCAATGGTGTTTTACAAATCTGTGACAGTGTCCGCACACTTCTTCTACTGTGGCTACAATGCCTCCTCACCTCCTTCCGGTGACCCCTAGGGGCCAAACAGCTTTCAGGATCACCCTGGATCCTTTACAATTCTGGCTGGTACCAATCCTCCTGTAGTTAGTCTCCTATAAGACTCCAGTTCCCTCAATTAGGAAGTTTCTGTAGAATAGTAGCTCACCAGCACAGTGAGCAAAAAGAGATCCTCTATAGTGTAGTATTTTAGTAAGCCAAGAACTCCTTTATTAAAAGTAGATAAATGTCACTCACATGTAATGCAGTCCACCTTCCTCTCCAATGTATGGGTGTACTGCATGTGTGTGGGACTTCCTGGGTATACCAAGATGGCGATCGACACCGGTCCAGGCAGTGGTGGCTGAAGTAATCTGCCTACCAGTTATCCATTTCTGGGATGTGGACAGAAAATATCACTGGACAGTGAGTCTCCATCCAATAAATTATCTGGCTTGCTTCCTTCAAAGCTGCACGATTCCTGGTGCCCCCTTGGTGGTTGATGTAGACCCCAGCTGTGACATTATCTGATTGCACACAGGCTGGAAGGAAGACGAGTTCTTCAGGAGAAGGTTGTCTTGATAACCTGTGACCTGGAAGCCCTGAGTTCTGAGAAGAGCCAGAAGAGTTGCAAGTACCTTTGTGAATAATCTGGGAGCAGAGGATATGCCAAATGGCAGTGTGACAAACTGGAAGTAATTATTCCGTAATGCAAAGTGTAGAAAACACTGTTGAGGTTTATAAATGGAAATTTGCAGATAGACATCTTGGATGTCTACAGAAGCAAAGTATTCCCCTTGTCTCTAAGAGACAATAAAGGACCTTGTGGATTTCATACACAATTTTGGAGTTTGAAAGTGTTTGTTGGAGTTATTTTAAGTCCAGGATAGGATGAATACCATTTTTGGCCATTAGTACCATAAACAGGTTTGAATAGAATCATTTGAACTTTTCCTGTAGGGGCACTAGCACTTTTACTCCCTGGTTCAGGACATTTTGCAAATTTGATTGTCCTTGGATAGATTTTGGTTCATTTGAGAGAAGAATGTGGTGAAGGGGTAAAGTTTTGAACCCAATTTTGTACCCCTTTGAAACCACTGATTGAACTCATAGGTTTGGGACATTTGTGGACCAGAAAGAGGCAACCCCCCCCCACCACCACCAACTTAGGAGTGTGGGCACCCCTTTATTGGGAAGAGAGCTTCAAGGAAGATTTGGGACACTTTGTGACCCAAATTGTAAAGCAGAAGGAAGGGCAGAAGCTTGAAGCTGAAGCTTGAGTGGGGGTGGAGAGGTGTTCTGTGTTCTGAAGAGCTTCTATGCTCCTGAAAAGGGAAGTTTTGGAATTTTCCACTGTGGGAGAAGAATCTTCCCTCCTCTGACATTTTTGATGAATTTTTCACGTGCTTCTCTAAACATGCCCTCCTTCAAAGGGTATACAATACATGTAAGCTATTTTTTACAGGCAGTATCCTCTGACCTGGCTTTGAACCATAGGATTCTGAGCATATGAATGGAGGTTATGGAAATTTGTACCTGAAAGAGTAAAAATTGGATGCAGCGAAAGGTGTTAAAAATCGGGTTCTGCTACAATGCAAGGGAAGCATCGTCACACTGAGGTTGAGTGTTGTGCGGGCCTTCAGCAGAGTGAATGTTCACCTGAGTTTTTGCCATGACCATCTTTCGCCTGGTTTCTGCCATAGCTTTGGGTGAGGATATTCCCCTTTGGGGTACTCACTGAGTAGTGTGTGGAATATAGGGTAGGCGTGCCTAAGAATGAATAGACAGCCACCCAGGTGCATACTGTTTTGTAACAAAATACTCATGCAAAAATGGTGAGAAGAAGCACCTGAGTACATTATTGAGGCTCTTGGTAAAAGCAGCAGTAAAGTGTGCCACATATGGTGTGATGTAACACCTGGTCATCCACATAAGACTAAGCGCTGAGTGGTTTAATTTTAACACTCAAGTTGAGTTTTAACACAGAGTATAAAACGTTTACACTGTAAAATGAATACATTCTTGTTTTTACAGTAAAGGTTAGGGATACAGGGTGACCTAGTCTTACCTGTACAGGACATTGGTCCCTATATAGGGCCTAGGCTTTGTCTGTCATGGTGGGCATACACCATGGAGGGGTCTTCGGAGCTGTGGTCAATTCCTATGGACCTAAACCTTGGACCTATAACACACCCTGTAGATAACTACATATGTTTCAAAAAGTGCTTAAGTGAGCAACCATGCAGGCTCCAGTGCCCAAAGTAACATTTCAGGTTGTCCACACGATGTGGGGTCTAGGTATGGTTCCTGAGATTAGACTGAGGCTACACTGATCCAAAATGCACTGCTGCTATTGTGGTAGTAAAAAGCAGTGAGAAGTTGAATGAAGATCCAAGGACAAAATAAAAGAGCAGTTAAACTAAGATTTCTCTGTAAGGGAGAAGAGTTCCATCATCTTAGGACACTAGCAAAAAAATGAATACTTTCGGAGTAGGTTAGGGTAATAGCAGGACCCCTCTAGGGACATATCCTCAAAACTTTGCCAGTGTTCAATCACCTGAAGGTACAAGCCTATAACCCACGGTCTATGAACACTCAGCCTGTGTCCTGTACTGTACGATTAAGATAAGATTAACAAAAAGTTGCCTCCACCCTCTGCTAAAGATGTAGACATTCAGATTGTTTTTCTCTGCAAATGGTTTTCTGTCAAAGATTACACAGCAGAGTTCCCAATGGTTGTTTAACTGCCTCCAAAGCCAGAGAGGCAAGATTGTGGCACCTGGAATATTTTATTTTTAGTAAATATTGTAAAACTGTCTCTTTAGCCAACTGCACGGTACTAATTACGCTAAAGACAAACAATTAGGAACCTAAAGTAGAACTGAACTACAAAAGAAATTGCTAGTAAGTCCATGGTATGTCTCTTCTGCTGAAACTCCCTTCCAATTTTGAAAGCTATTTTTTTTTAGCTAATTTACACTGCCTATGGTGCATGTGCAGTGAAGTGTACATTCTTGGGATCTGTAACATGCAGAAGAGTGCTGGAAGAAGACATGTCCATTGCACATATGCAGGAGTTTAATCATCACTGCCTGTCCTATGGCCGAGGAAGGTATATTATATTCCAGCAACAGTGGAAACGTCTGCAAATTTGATAACAGAAGCTTTGGGGTGTGCCACTATCATTCGAGCAGAAGAGCAAATGTAAGGATTTGCATTTGGAGCATACATCCTTGAACTCATTTGACCCTAAATGCGAGTACCAAATCAGTACAGCGTCCAGCCATTGTGTTATGACAGGCTGCTGACAGCAGAGCTAGACACTGCATCTGTGCCTCCCAGGCACCTGAAAATGCTGGAATTTGATGCTACTGTCTGTGTGCATGTAGCCTTAGGCTACATTCATACTAGAGCTCTGCATTTGATTTATTTCATCACAGGAAAAATTATCTGGAAAATAAAGACAAACTTTATAGTTCCCAGATCACTTTTAACCGCATCTAACATTTCGAGATTATCATTATCGTTCAGACAATCAAATCTGATCCTGGACCCGCTCTTTTCTCTAAATGCAGCTAAACTGACTGTATCAAAATGTATATAAAGCATTTGATGCATCCAAATAGAGGCTTAACAAATTTTTCTGCTGTTGCAGCCCTTTAGAGTTTCCAGAGCCTAAATCAGGCAACCATCTGTGCTAGTTTAATTACCATTACTGACAAATTCAGGTAATTATACCACCACTTTAAGAACTTGTCGCTATGGCAGCAACACTAAGAAACTGGCAGTCAATAAGACCTTCTCTGAGCTGACATACAGAGGTACAATAGTACAGTGAAGAATGTCTCTACTGGGAGGGTGTCATGAAAGTGGAACTTTAGCCATAACAGTTTGATAAGGATTAATGTTCTTTAACAAAAGAACATAAGTTCCACATGTGCCGAGAATAGAGAGCAACTGTGCAGAGCAGGGAGAAACTATGTATTACTGGATTTTAAACAGTACATGCACTTATTTTTAATGTTTTACATAGCAATACCTGCCTGAAGTGATCCAGCAGGACTTAATTTTCTGAGTCAAGTTCTATTTGAAACGCTTGGCACCGGCGCCCCCTGGTTACAGATGCTGGGAGGTGGGGTTTCAGATCATGTGACCACTGTGATTGACTGTCACAGGGGTCACATGATCAAAAAGCTCCAGATCACAAGTAGAGATTGGGAGCTTTCCATTAGCCATCAGTAACTGTGCTGGAAGTGCGTGCAATGCGCGCTCTTAGCACAGTTCTGTTTATCTTTAGGGACGCCGCATACATGCGGCCTCTTGGCATTAAGGCCCACCCGCCAAGAGGCCACATATATGTGTATGGCTTCGGGAAAGAGTTAATGTGACAACTTTCTGCAAAGGGCTCTATTCCTGGCCCAATTCAGCTGTTAACTTGGAGATTCCTGGAAAAAAAATAAATGTAAACAAATAGGCCATGAATAGCAGAGATGTTATAACCCAAATATGAGATTTGACGTGTCACAGGGTAGGCGTACCTAATGGGAAATGAAAGTCCGTATGGCCACATCACCTGTTATATGAGCGGAGTCTCATGGGCATACAAGTTCTCTATCAGGTCTGCCTTGCTTTTGACAGTGGATGGCAGTGGAAGAATTCAAAAACTTATTGAAGCAAATAATGGCTATGGAACCAGTCACTGCCGTGGACTGTCAATCAACAGCAAGGTAAACCTGATGGGAAACCTGATCGGAAACTAGAATCTCAGTACCCATCAGGCACGGCCCTTCCCACCACAAAACTCCCTGGCCATTCACCTGTCACTGTGACAGGCAGAGTGGCCAGGAAGGGAGCACACTGAGGAACGAGTGTCCAGTATAAATACTCCAACCTCAGTGCTAGGCTCTGACAGATTAAATACCTGTCTGTGATGGGTACATGAAATGGGCACCAGCACACACAATTTTTGTTACAGCAGCTTGATGTTGATCTAAGGAGTATCTTTGACACCCTTGCTGCATAGCCCCCAGTGTGACAGTGAGCAGTTCTCTTTCTTAATTAACACGCCATCCCTTCTACTTGATGAAGTCTCACCAAATTATCAATTACTTGATTAAATGCCATATCAAGACTAATATGAGTCAGGGTGCAGTAATTTTGTACACATGTTCTTTCTTTAGTATGGTAAGGACTAAATATTAAGCAGATTTTTTTAGTCTGGTAAATATTAAATCTAGCATAACAATATTTTGTATTCTCCTTTACTCCTTTAACATCTGCCCTATAGCAGTATTACTGCTACAGGGTGGCATTCATGTGCAAAATCGTATATATATACATGTTATTTTGCACTTCCACCACACAGGGGCGCGAGCCACTGGAGGATCGCTTCTGCTGTGAAATGTCACAGCACAAACTGATCTACAAGCCCTTGTGAGAAGTTGGTCGTTGGCACCTGCAGATAGTTGGTCAGGGAGGAAGAACAGAGTTGTATCTATGTTTACATAGATACAGTTCTGTTGTGATGGGGGAGTCATGAACAGTGTGTCTCTGCAGAGCTGAGAACACAATCCATCACTTCCCATAGTAAAAACACCACCTAGTGTACCACATAGCTAGGCACACACTTATTTATTTATTTCAGGTACTTATATAGCGTTGTGAATTTATGCAGCGCTTTACACATATATATTGAACATTCACATCAGTCCCTAACCCTCAAGGAGTGTACAATCTACTTAACCCTTTGATCACCCTAGATGTTAACCCCTTCCCAAACAGTGTCATTAGTACAGTCGTTAGTTTATATTTTTACCACTGATCACTGTATTAGTGCCACTGGATCCCACAAAGTGTCAGTTAGTGTAAAAATGTTCGCTGCAGTATCGCAGTCCCGCTATAAGTCACTGATGGCCACAATTACGAGTATCAAAACATAAATACCAGTATGTACCATAGTTTGTAGACACTATAACTTTTGCGCAAACTAATCAATATACAATTATTGGGATTTTTGTTTATCAAAAACATGTAACAGAATACATTTTGGCCTAAATTTATAAAGAAATTTGTTTTTTAAAATTTTTTTGGAGGGATGTGTTTTATAGCAGAAAATAAAACAATACAGATTTTTTTTTTTATTGCAAGTCTTATTTTGTTTATAACGCACAAAACTAAAAACCGCAGACGTGACCAAATGCCACCAAAAGAAAGCTCTATTTGTGGGGAAAAAAGGACATAAATTTCATTTGAGCACAGTGTTGTATGACTGCACAACTGTCAGATAATTTGCTCTCCAAAAGATTTACCCCGTTAATGACCATGCCATTTTTTTCTATTCAGCACTGCGCTATTTCAACTGGTAATTGAACGGTCATACACTGCTGTACCCAAAACAAAATGTATGTCTTTTTTTCACACAAATAGAGCTTTCTTTTGGTGGTATTTGATCACCAATTGGTTTTTTTGTAATATAAACTAAAAAAGACAGAAAATTAAAAAAAAAACCAAAAAGATATTATTTACTTTCGGTTATAAAAAATATCCAGTCAGTAAACTCAAAGTTAGTCATAAATTTAGGCCAAAATGTATTCTGCTACATGTCTTTGGTAAAAAAAAAAAAATCCTAATACATGTATATTAATTGGTTGGTGTGAAAGTTATAGCGTTTACAAACTATGGTATATATATTGGAATTTATGCAGCCTTTACTTTCTGACTGTCCATCACATTTCTTGAGGTGCTAAAATGCCAGGGCAGCACAGCTTCCCCCCCCCCCCATTAAAACCTCTGTGGAAAGTGGACATCTTAAGGAATTTGCTGAGAGGCATGTATTGTGTCCATGGAACATTTTATTTTTTGCCACAAATTTTTGGAAAATGACAAAAATTTTTTTTTTTACACAAAGTTGTCCCTTAAATTATATATTGCTCACACATGCCATGGGTATATGTGGACTAACACACCAAAAGACATTACTTTGCCCGAGTATGGGGATACCACATGTTAGACTTTTTGGCAGCTTAGCTACATACAGGCCCCCAAAATCCACCTCCAGGCTTTCAAAAGGGCATATTTCCTCATATCACTTCCTCACCACCTATCACAGTTTCGGAGGCCCTAAAATGCCAGGATAGTACAAACACCCACCCAAATGACCCCTTTTTTGAAAGTAGACACCCCAAGGAATTTGATAAGAGGCATGGTGAGTATTTTGCAGACATCATTTTTGTCACAGAAAAGAAAAATATATTTTCGTTTACTTTTTTCATTTTCCAAAAACTTGTGACAACAACTGAGATCTGCAAAAAACCATGCCTCTTGGGTGCTTCTGCTATCCTGGCATTTCAGGGCCAACATTAGAAGCTTATATCAGACATCACCCACTTTTCTAACCACTTAAAGACCAAGACTTTTCGGATACTTTGTTCACTTTAAAAACTTTTTTTTGCTAGAAAATTACTTTGAACCCCCGAACATTATATATATTTTTTAAGCAGAGACCCTAGAGAATAAAATGGTGGGTGTTGACATTTTGTAAATGTCACCCATTATTTGCACAGCGATTTTTCAAATGCAATTTTTTTTTTTTTAAACAAATGCACTTTAGAATTTTAATGTGCAAGAACACAATATAATGCCCAACTGTTTGATAAAATATAAAATATGATATTATGCTGAGTAAATGGATACCAAACATGACATTCTTTAAAACGGCGTACACCCATACAACGGCAACAAATGTACATTTTTAATATCCATAGGAGACGGTTTAAAAGCCTTTACAGGTCACCACTTTAAATTTACACAGGAGGTCTAGTACTAGAATAACTGCCCTCGATCTAACATTCACAGCGATACCTCACATGCATGGTGCAATCTCTGTTTGCATACCTCCTTGGGACTTGTGTTTGCCTTTACGTACAAGCACAGGGATACATTTTATTTTAAATGATTTATTTCGCTTTTTTAAATTATTTTTACACTGTCCCTTTAATTTTTTTCCAAAATCGGTGATCAGATGCGTTCACAATTTTAAAATGGTGCTGTTTACATCTGGCGAAATGAAAATGATGAAATGCTTGAAACCTGAAGGGGGGGGGGGGGGGGGGGAGTCCCTTCCCACTGCAGTGACTAATTAGCGGCTAGGATTGTTTCTACATGAATGCTGACCGCCAGCTGAAAAAAACTATACCAGGATGATGCCTGCAGCTGCCGGCATCATCCCTGTATCACCACTCAAAGTCCAGCGACATAGCAATATGAATTACAGCTCTTAAGAGTAGCCACACCCCTTTTTCAAGGGACCAAAAGTAATCAAAACTAAACAAATCCATCAGATAGATAGCAGCAACAAGAGGAGTGGCCAAATCAACAGTTTGGTACATTCTGAGGAAAGAACGCTCTGGTGAGCTCAGCAACATAAAGAGGTATGGACCTCCAAGGAAGACAACAGTGGTGGATAATCGCAGGATCCTCTCTATGGTAAAGAAAAACCCATTCACAACATCCAGACAAGTGATGGACACTCTCCAGGAGATGGGCGTATCATTGTCAAAAATCTACAATCAAGAGAAGACTTCACGAGAGCAAATACAGAGGGTTCACCACAAGGTGCAAAGCATTCATAAGCCTGAAGAATAGAAACGCCAGATTAGACTTTGCCAATAAACATCTAAAAAAGCCAGACCGGTTCTGGAAAAGCATTCTTTGGATGGATGAAACGAAGATTAATCTGTACCAGAATGACGAGAAGAAAAGTGTGGAGAAGGCTTGGAACAGCTCATGATCCAAAGTACACAATGTCATCTGTAAAACATGGTGGAGGCAGTGCGATGGCATGGGCATGCATGGCTTCCAGTGGCACTGGGTCATTGGTGTTTATTGATGATGTGACAGAAGACAGAATGCAGCCGGATGAATTCTGCAGTGTTTAGAGATATACTGTCAGCCCAGATTCAGCCAAATGCAGCAAAGTTGATTGGATGGTGCTTCACAGTACAGATGGAAAATTATCCAAAACACACTGCAAATGCAAGCCAGGAGCTTTTGAAGGAAAAGTGGAATATTCTGCAATGGCTGAGTCAATCACCTGATCTCAGCCCAATTGAGCATGCATTTCACTTTCTGAAGGCAAAACTAAAGGCAAAAAGACCCACAAACAAATAACAACTGAAGACAGCTGCAGTTAGAGCCTGGCAAAGCATCAGAAAGGAGGAAACCCAGTCTTTGGTAATTTCCTTGGGTTGCAGACTTCAGGCAGTCATTGCCAGTAAAGGATTCTCAACAAAATATTAAAAATGAACATTTTATGTATAATTATATTCACTTGTCCAATTACATTTGAGCCCCTGAAAATGGAGGGACTGTATAAAACGTTCCTAAAATTTGTACTTGATATTTATGTTCAACCCCTTGAATTAAAGATGAAAGTCTGCACTTCAACTTCATTTGGATTGTTACGTTTTAATTTATTCTGGTGGCATACGGACCCAAATGTATGAAAATTATGCCTGTGTCCAAATATATATGGACCTAACTGTATATTCACACATATTGCTTATAAGACATTTATCTGTAAAAGTTCTTATTTATCCAGATCATGGTGTAGCTAGTAGTAGTTTGTCACATTTAACTAGATTTGTATAACGTTGAAAACATTTCTCTGCTTATCCAACAATTTTGGATAAGCAGCAGAATGTCTTAGTATTACAGAACAAGTCTAGATGAATGTGACTAGCTAATGCTAAGCTACATACTTTATATAAAAATATTATTTGTAATTGTCAGAAAACTGGATCTTTTTCCAAACACTATGTAATAATCTTATGTCAAGAACAGTGGTCAATATAATATAAGTTAGTAAACAGGATGGAGAGGATTTGTTTATAGGCCTCATTACATGATCATGGCAGACCTGCAATTGCTCATTCTCGCGCTGCACAAATTGCTATTGACTATTTATATTTACTGAGCCGTGAGGAAGCCAAAAATGCTATTGAAATTGAGATTCAGAGTATAAGTTGTGGACACAAATAACTACCTAAATCAAGTTCCTGGAATGCAAGCAAAGTATCTGCTTCAAAGTTCTATATGAATGTTAAAGAAACACTCCAGTTAGAAAAGAACAAATATGTTTTCAAGTAGTTAGGATTTACCTTGTTCTTACAAAAAAACTATGTTTAAAGGCATAGCTGCAAAGCTGTAGTTTTTACTTATGATGTGGTCAAACTAGGGGTCCTTTTTATGAAAGCTATTAGTGTGTCTTAGATTCTGCAAATGTGTTTTGTCTTAAGATATATTTAATGATAGTATTAAGAAAAGCATATATTAAAATATTCCCATCAACAGACTACTTTTACATAGTTACATAGTCTAGCTGAAAAAAGACAAAAGCCATCCAGTTCATAAAAAAAAAAAAAAAGTTATAATCCTATACCCACAGTTGATTCAGAGGAAGGCAAAAAAAACCCCCAGCAAAGCATAATCCAATTTGCTCCTGCAGGGGAAAACATTCCTTCCTGATCCCCCGAGAGGCAATCTGATATTCCCTGGATCAACTTTACCTATAAATGTTAGTAACCAGTTATATTATGTGTATCTAGGAAAGAATCCAGGCCTTTTTTAAAGCAATCCACTGAGCTGGCCAGAACCAACTCTTGAGGGAGTCTATTCCACATTTTCACAGCTCTTACTGTGAAGAAACCTTTCTGTAATTGGATATTACATCTCTTTTCTTCCAGACAAAGAGTGCCCCCTTGTGCTCCATGATGAACTGAAGGTGAATAACTCTACACAGAGTTCACTATATGAACCACTGATGTACACTGCTAAAAAAAATTAAAGAAACACTTTGAAAACACATCAGATTTCAATGGGGAAAAATATCATGCAGCATATCTATACTGATATGGACTGGGTAATGTGTTCAGAATGTAAGGATGCCCCATAGTCTGAAGGAAATGAAAATTACCAACCTAGGACTGAATTCAAAGACACCCTGAAAATGAAAGTGAAAAATGATGCAGCAGGCTAGTCCATTTTGCTGAAATTTCATTGCAGCAACTCAAAATGATACTCAGTAGTTTGTATGGCCCCCACGTGCTTGTATGCATGCCTGACAACATTGGGGTATGCTCCTAATGAGATGACGGATGGTGTCCTGGGGTATTTCCTCCCAGATTTGGACCAGGGCATCACTGAGCTCATGGACAGTCTGAGGTGCAACCTGGCAGTGGTGGATGGACCGAAACATGATATCCCAGAGGGGTTCTATTGGATTTAGGTCAGTCGAGCATGGGGGCCATTCAATGGTATAAATTCCTTCATCCTCCAGGAACTGCCTGCATACTCTCGCCACATGAGACTGGGCATTGTTGTGCACCAGGAGGAACCCAGGACCCACTGCATCAATGTAGGGTCTGACAATGGGTCCAATGATTTCATCCCGATACCAATGGCAGTCAGGGTGCCATTGTCTAGCCTGTAGAGATCTGTGAGTCCCTGCATGGATATTCCTCCCCAGACCATCACTGACCCACCACCAAAACGGTCATGCTGAACGATGTTACAGGCAACATAACATTCTCCACGGCTTCTCTAGACCCTTTCACGTCTGTCACATGTGCTCAGGGTGAACCTGCTCTCATCTGTGAAAAGCACAGGGTGCCAGTGGTGGACCTGCCAATTCTGGTGTTCAATGGCAAATGCCAATCGAGCTCTATGGTGCCGGGTAGTGAGCAGAGGGCCCAGTAGAAGACGTTGGGCCCTCAGGCCACCCTCATGAAGTCTGTTTCTGATTGTTTGGTCAAAGATATTGTCAGGGCAGGGACGCTGGAATGGGCAGGCAGGCCTATGGTACGGTCACGCTGCGACTGACGACAGCCACTACCCACAGACCAGAGTCCCTCAGGGCGCGGAGTCTAAGTCCCAGGCTACCCTTCACCAGGGCCCCTGATGGTGGGGATGGACTTGACGCAGCCTGAGACCAGGTCGCGGCCCCCGAGTGACCCCAGCTGTGATAACGACTGCCGCCAATGGCGTACAGCAGGTGGGAGCTAGATGGGATCACGAGTAGAGTAGTCAGACAAGCCGGGTCAATAACAACGGAGCAGACAGTACTAGACGGTAGGCAAAGAATACTCAGGTCACGGGCCGGGTTCAACAACGGGAGGTCAGATAAAGGGTTAACGCAGAGAGTAGTCTTGTCCAAGCCGAGTCGGTTACCGGGAGAGCAATGGGAACAACACAAGAGCTTGCAACAGGGCAACATACAGGACACAAGTGCAGAGCACACTTGCAGACAGCAGGTTTAAATGTGCTCAACCACACCCTTCTGAGGAGGAGCCGCAGAAGCCTGAAGGCATAAAGGTTCCCACCATGCTTTGCAGAAAACCAAGATGGAGGCCAGCTCATGGAGATGCACAAGCTCTGAAGAAAGGTAGGACCTTGACAGATATTCACACCAGTGGCCTGCTGGAGGTCATTTTGTAGGCCTCTGGCAGTGCTTATCCTGTTCCTCCTTGCACAAAGGAGCAGATACCGGTCCTGCTGATAGGTTAAGGACCTTCTACGGTCCTGTCCAGCTCTCCTAGAGTAATTACCTATCTGCTGGAATCTCCTCCATGCTGTTGAGACTGTGCTGAGAGACACAACAAACCTTCTGGCAATGGCACATATTGATGTGTCATCCAGGAGGAGTTGGACTGCCTGTGCAATTTCTGTATGGCCCAGGTATCACCTCATGCCACCAGTTGTGACACTAACCCTAGACAAATTTAAAACTAGTGAAAACAGTCAAAATATGAGAAGGGAAAAAATGTCAGTGGCCTCCACCTGTAAAACAATTCCTGTTTTGGGGGTTGTCTCATTGTTGCCCATCTAGTGCGCCTGTTAATTTCATTAACACCAAAGCAGCTGAAACTGATTAACAACCCCCCTCTGCTATTTAACTGACCAGATCAATATCCCAGGAGTTTAATTTACTTGATGCTATACTCTGATTAAAAAGTGTTCCTTTAATTTTTTTGAGCAGTGTACTTATACATGTTGATCATATCCCCCCTTAATCTCTCTTCTCAAGAGAGAATAAATTCAATTCCTCTAATCTTTCCTCATAGCTGAGCTCCTCCATGGCTCTTACCAGTTTGGTTGCCCTTCTCTGCACTGTCTCCAGTTCCCCAATGTTATTTTTGTGAATTGGTTCCCAAGACTGAACTGCATATTCCAGATGAGGTCTTACTAATGATTTGTACAGGGGTAAAATGATATCTCTCTCTGGAGTCTATACCTCAATGCATATTCTTAGCCCCCAAGTGCATAACCTTACATTTACCAACATTAAACCTCATTTGCCACATAGTTGCCCAATTAAACAGTACATTGTGGTCGGCTTGAAAATTGAAGACATTCTGTAAGGACGCTGTTCCACTGCAAAGCTTGGTGTTATCTGCAAAGACTGAAATGTTAATTTTAATCCCAGACCCTATATCGTTTTTAAATATATTAAAAAAGTAATATACCTTGGGTTACACCACTAACAACTCTAGACCATTCAGAGTATGAATAATTAACAACTACTCTCTGAATTTGGTCTTTTAGCCAATTTTCTATCCATTTACATACTGATTTTTCCAAGCCTGTAGACTTTACCTTACACATTAGCCATGTGTGGGGAACTGTGTCAAACGCTATAGCAAAATCCAAGTATACCATGTCCACCGCCACCCCTCTGTCCAAGGTTTTGCTCACCTTCTCAATAAAGAAATCAGATTTGTTTGACAACTTCGGTCTTTCATGAATCCATGCTGTCTGTTGCTTAAAGTATTTTTTCCAGCAAGAACTCATCTATGTGGTCTTTTATTAAACTCTCCAGTATCTTCCCAACTATAGATGTTAAACTAACAGGTCTATAATTACTTGGTAAAGATTTTTATCCATTTTTAAATATAGGAACCACATTGGCCTTAAGCCAATCCAGTGATACTAAGGCAGTCATTCAAGAGTCCCAAAAAATTAGAAACAATGGCTTTGAAATGACAAAGCTCAATTCTTTAATGACCCGTGGGTGTATGCCTCTGGTCCAGGTGCTTTATTTACGATTATTCTGTTTAAATTTTTCTGGATCTTATCAGTTGTGAGCCAATTGGATCATCTGGGGCTGGGTCAATACCATGCCCATTTTGGACAAGAGCTCCTCCATGCTCCTTTGTATACACAGAGCTGAAGAAGGTATTTAATACATTTTCCTTCTTTGTCCCCAGTCACCCACTCTAGATTATTTTGTAAAGGGCCTACATGCTCGGACCTGACCTTTTTACCATTAATATATTTAAAGAATTTTTGGGGGTTTGTCCTCCTATCTTTTGCAATCTGTCGTTCGTTTTCAGTTTTTGCAGCCTATATTTCCTTTTTACACATTCTTTGTAATGTTTAAATGATAGCGTTCCTTCATTTTATATTTAATAAAAGCGCTTTTCTTATTATTTATAGCTTTTTTAACTTTGGCCGTAAGCCACATAGGTTTGATTTTTAGCTTTTTGTTGCCCATGGGAATATATTTTGCAGTGTGTTCACATACAGTCTCTTTAAAGAACTCCCATTTCTTCCCTCTTACTTTGATGTCAATAATCTGTATTGTACTGCTTTCTCCTATTAGTCTACATTGTGTAGTTTTCCACTGTAATCAGCACTGCTCTCCACATACAATTTGTTTTAAAGAATGACATAATATGTTTAAAATCAGTGAAGGACGAGCAGTGAATTGTACATTCTTCAGTGGTTAACATGTATCACATAACCATTAATCAAGATGCTACTTTTCCTGTCTTTATAATCACAGGGGAATCTTCTGGAGAGGGGATACGGGAGACCCTCTGAATCCTGAGGCTTTCCAAGCCCCAAATCTGCCTGAAATTCCTGAACAGGAAATGTAGAAAGTATTTAAGATCTCAGATTTAGAAGGACCTTTGAGCTCATTTTCTCTCAAATATTTATTGAAAACATCTTAAAGAATACAGTATCTAAACCCTAGAGCAAAATTTTACTATACTGCAATTTACCAGTCCTTAGATTTGGTGGCTGCATCGTTTTTCTTTTATCAAGCTTGTTTCCTTTTTCACCTGTTCCTGCCAATAACATAATTTTCTGTCCTAGAGTGACAACATTCATTCATTGTACTGTATTTTATGGAGGATTAGCTTTGCCATCTTAGGGGATGAGTATAGAACGCATTCCCCTCTCCAGCATATTAACCATGGGGGAGGTTGTTCTGTAGTTTACAGAAGGTGAACCACTGTCAGAATTTAGTATCCTCGTGAGGGATGGGGAATTCCTCCATCCACCTCAATTGTGTGGGTGAAGGTACTTTTTTTTTTTTTTTGTTCAGCCAGCTGTGTGAACGAAAAAAGACGCAAATCATCTATGGCCATCTTAAGGGTTTATACTCTTTAAAGGGAACTTGTTAGGCAAGAACTACTCTACTATCACTTCAACCTCCTTGTAAAATGCTAATACCCTTTATTCTTATCTTACAGCTTCACTATTTTGGAAAACTATAGAAATTAGAACTTCACTGGTTGTTCACTTATTCCAAGTTACAGAAAAGCAAATAGCGGCAATAAATCTAGTTATGATCTTGAGAAGCAGGTTGGAAAATGTAATATCACTTCAATACATTACTAAGCAACCTAATGTGGGGGCGGGGGGCTCACCTGCAATTCACAAAATACACAGCTTTTATGTACAACAGTAACTGAAATGAGCCTATATAGGGCTGTAGGAAAAAAAATATACTTTCATATAGCTTCTACAATTCCTACATTCAGTACAGTAATGTAAACAGCATGATTCCATAGTTGTTAATGGAGGCTCTCCAAGGTGAGTGTTGAAGAAATGCTGGATGCTGACATTTATGACACCTTGGAGAGGCATTTCATGGCTCACATTACCATTAGCACAAATCTCTGCACAGCTGAATACAGTTACAGTGACCTGCCATAAAGTCCTCTCTGTTAGTTATTTTAATTTCAATGTAAACTTTATGTTAACACAATAAATGCTGTCCATTCAGAACCTGTTACAAGCAACACGGACATAACAATGTTTAAAATAAAAAATATTATATTTTCAGTATAAAATATAGATACTGTATGTATTTTTTTCTGATATTACCTTCGCAGTTACTAAAACTACTTCTTTCCTGCATGCATGCTTGCAAGTTACCATACAAACCTCTGTGCCAGTACTGTACCCCTGAGCCCTGAAACAAGGCAAAAAAAGCTAAACTCCCATGATGAAATATCAGCGTTCCCTGATTCACACTATACATAGGAGGCACAAAAAAGACCTACACTTTTTTGGGGGCTCAGACAATAAGCTCTTTATCATCTACAAAGAAAGTGTACATTATAAACATGTAGACTGGCTACATATAGTTATTTTAGTGGTTCCTAACATTAAAAATACCATGATTTTCTCAAAGCCTAGAGCTTTTTATTAAAGCACTATTAACCCAAAAACACTAAAAATTTAATATATTGCAGCTTACCAGTCATTAGATGTGGTGTCTGCTTTAGTTTTCTTTTTTATTATTATTATTATAAAGGATTTATATAGCGCCAACAGTTTGCTCAGCGCTTCACATTATAGTGGGGGACAATACAGCAACAATACAGTTCAATACAAGAGGGATTTGAGGGCCCTGCTCCTTGGAGCTTACAATCTAGGAGGGAGGGGTGAATGGTACAATAGGTAGTAACTGTGGGGGATGGACTGGTTGGAAAAGTAGAGGATTCCCGTATTAGCAGAGGGCGGGATAGGCTTCCCTGAAGAGATAGGTTTTCAGTGATCGCCTAAAGGTAAGTAAAGTAGGCGATAGTCTGATAGATTGGGGTAGGGAGTTCCAGAGTATGGGTGATGCCCTGGAGAAGTCTTGGAGACAGGCATGGGAGGAGGAGATAAGTGAGCTAGAGAGTAGGAGGTCTTGCGAGGAGCGGAGTGTACGGTTTGGGTAATGTTTAGAGATAAGATCGGTTATGTAAATTGGGGCAGTGTTGTGGATGGCTTTATATGTCATTGTTAATGTTTTGAATTTTATCCGTTGGGCAACTGGAAGCCAGTGAAGGGATTGGCAGAGAGAGGTTTTTTCCCTTTGCTTTCACCTGGTCATCTGGCCACTAACATACCTTTTTGTATTAGAGTGCCCCCACTCTGGATGAAGGAGTAACAGAGATATCTTTGGACAGCAGCACTGTCAGTCTGTGCGGAGGGGAGTGTTAGATGTACTAGCAGATTTAGATACACTATCACATTGAGGACAAACGCCAGCTTACACATTTAGGCAGCTACAGCAACATTTTTTTCATTTTGGGATAAAGGTTTTACATAAATAAATACAAGCTTGTCATTGTAAGCACCTGTTAGTGTTAATGGTTTGTCTCAACCCTGTAACTGCTACATCTGTAGCACAGCTTGCGCTGTTGAACAACAACAACATACTGGCAGGATCACCAGATGAAAATAAATGAAAGAAAGCTTAAAAAAGAGAAATGAATGCAGCCATCACATCAAAGAATTGGTATGTTGCAATATAATAAATGCTAACATTAGGTTACAATGTAACCATCCTAACCTTTGGTAGCGAGAACATATTAGTGTAAAGGCCCATTCACACTATGCTGTGCATTATCATGTGTTGCATTAAGTTGGACAATCATTTGAATGAGCTGCTCAGAACACCAAAAAAGGTGTATGTAACATTTTTGTTTGAACACCACACTACAATGCACAGCAAGGTGCGTTGGAGTTCTATTCAGAATGGAGGCCTAAAGAAGGCCTAACTGTACAGAACATGTATCAGGACTGTACTACTACCATGAGATGTTCACCTATCATGTTTTGCATTGCTGTAATAATTTTTAAGACTGTAGGTAATTCCATAAACTATAACTTATTTGGTGGTATTTGCCATAACAATCATTATTTTTAGCAATGTAACTAATTCTCTGCATTTTAAAGGCTCGAGTCACAAAGCTTTAAAGTGGTTGTAAACCCTTACATATAGCCAGTGCAGTGAGTCAATGATACACAGAGATTAAACAAATCCTTCTACATAAGTTGAGCCTGTTTATTTGCAGTCTTCCCCTTTTTACGATCGTCCAAAGTGCAGAATTTACAAAGCTGTCTGAGCTATCCAAAAACAGGGGGTGGGCAGCTGAAATTACACTCTGCAGAGCTCAGTGAGGAGAGATTTGATTGGAGGGGAGGGACTACCCCCCTTCTCTCAAACAACACACAGAAACAGAGCTGAGGCTGTCAATCCCTGGCTATGTGCTGAAGGTCCCTCCCCGTCACCTTTTTTCTCTTGGTGTCTGGAAAACCTGACAGAAGTGATTTATGCTGATAGCAGAGGAATTAGGCAGCAGACAGAAATGACACTTAGTGCTCTGGATCGAGACAAGTACACACTATAGAAGGATATGCTTTGTTCATATTTCATGTCTGAGATGTACAACTACTTTAACACAAGCCTAACACTCTATTTTTAGCCATGTGACTGCAATTCTCAAATCTCACTGGACTTGCGAATAATAACAGTCACTTTTTTGAAACATGGGATCCTTTTCCTGGTGTGTTAGCTTTGTGAGCTGAGCCTATTATGACAGATAAAAATTGTATTCCTATAACACATTCAATAATTCTGCAGTTTTCCTTAATAATACACCTGCATTTAAGGATCCAACTTTTTTAGAACTCTGTAAAAATGTGGAAGTTTTCAAAGCAACATAAGGCAAATGACAAACTACTAACTGCAACTCCTCTTGACACACTGTTAATTGCCAATCAACCTAACATGAGTCACCTTGACAGCTGTACTTTTAGCTGTTGTTCAGTTACGTTAAAGTTAAAATATCTTATTTTGTTAATTTATGTATTTTTTAACTGTGACAGCATTACCTACTGTGACATTTAGCTTCAAATAGTTTTTTTCCAAAGACTCAGTCAACTCCCCAGAATGCATTTTAGGGCTTTTTTTCCACTTTAATGCATCCAAACATCTGCCCTTGCAGGGGTTGTTTAGCATAAGGGCTCATTTACATGGCCATATAGTTCATTGCTCCGGTGTGAATGAGCTAACAGAGGATCCAAATGTATCCCATATGATTTGCTGTAGCAAATTACAACCAAAAGCAAGCTGTTCATGAAAGGTTAACCCATTGTTGACAGCTAAAACTACTGCTTATACAGTGATCTTCACTGTATAACTAATATCAAGAAACAAAATCCCTGATTCCCCCCCCCCCCCGGAGCTACTCTGATGATAGTCCAGGCCAATGTTCAGCTTTCAGCGCTGTCACACTTTGAATGACAATTGCGCGGTTTTGCAACACTGTACCAAAATGAAATTTTTAGCATATTTTTGAGACAGATAGAACCTTCTTTTGTTGGTATTTACTCACCACCTGGATTTTAATTTTTTTGCTATATAAATGAAAAAAGACCAAAAAAACATGTTTTTCTTATAAAATTTAGCAAATAAATAATCTTTCTTCATAAATTTTTGCCAAAATGAATTCTTCTACCATTTTGGTAAAAAAATAAACCAAAATCTGTTTATAGAAAAATAATTAAAAAAAAAAATTTACATTAATGTTTTTTATTTTATTTTCTTATGTATTTTTTTTTTTCACATACCATCACCCTAGCACAGTGGTCACTAAATGGCAGACCGCGGTCTAGAACCAGACCAAGGAACAATCCTCTCTGGACTGCGGCTATGCCATTGCTGGGTGCCCTCCCTGGGCCCCCCACCCAGCCAACGAGGCCATCCCCACAGCGGGTGCGAGGAGCTGCAGATCGGAACTGAGGAGCAGGAGCTGCCCAAGTCACCATGTCAACAAGTGGGCTGGCCCCGCCTCGAACTCCAGAGAGCGGACATCCCCACACACCAACAAGCCAGGCAATCACCAGATCCCGCCACCCAGTCCCGACCTGCAGCCCCCCACAACCCACCCACAGAAAGTATGACACCGGCGGCCGAGCGGGAGGCCCAGAAGAGGACACCCAGCAGCAGCAGTGGCACGGCCGAGGTTTGGACAGGACACCCCACACCTAGCCCACCTTGAATATGACACTGGTAGTGGGCTGGAGGCCCAGGAGAGGACACCCCAGAAAGATTAGCGTCTCTGCCCTGCCTAAGGTACCAGTGTTAGGGGCGCTATGTTGTGTTAGGGGCGCTGTGTTGTGTTAGGGGCGCTATGTTGTGTTAGGGGCGCTGTGTTGTGTTAGAGGCGCTGTGTTATGTTAGAGGCGCTGTTGTGTTAAAGGGCGCTGTGTTATGGGTGCTGTCTGTTTTAGGGCCGCTGTGTTGTGTTAAGGGGTGCTGTGTTATACTGCATTTTGTATTTATTTGGGTTATCTTTATCTTTGTGTAATATTCAAATTTGATTATCTAAATCATTTGACAAATATGCAAAAAAATAAAAATCTTGAAGGGGGCAAATTGGGATTTTTTTTTACCAAAGACATGTAGAAGAATACATTTGTCCAAAATTTATAAAAACATTTTTTTTTAATTGGATATGTTTTATAACAGAAAGAAATAAAACACAATATTTTTTAAAGTGTTGATCTTTTTTTTGTTTACATAATAAAAAAATAAAAAACCCAGTGGTGATCAAATACCACCAAAAGAAAGCTCTATTTGTGTGAAAAATATTATATAAATTTAATTTGGGTACAGTGTTGCAAGATAGCGCAATTGCTAGTTAAAGTAGCACAGTGCTGAATAGCAAAAATGCCCTGGTCATAGAGGGGGTAAAACCTTCTGGAGATCAAGTTGTTAATGTCTAAAAAAAACACTGAAGTGGTGAAAGGTTATTTACCCTGTGGCTTTCATAAACGACACTAGATAAAGCACTATTAGGGGCCATTCCACAGGTTAATGCCTGTGAATCGAGCTATCCTCACAAACACTGTGTACAGAACCGATCTGAGTGGCTCTTTACTTTGAGATTGCTGTGATTGGTCATAGAGAGACCAACTACAGCAACTATAGACGTAAACAATATAGTGTTTATATCTGTGTGACCTATATGTGGGGTCATTTTGGGAGTGTTTATATCGTAAGCAAGGGAAACAGTTTTCATATGTGTTCCTTTATATAGTGGAAAATTAAAAAAAACAAAAAAAAACAAAAAAAAAAAACACAGTGGTTGCTAAATAACACCAAAAACGCTATATGAAGGGGTTATACAAGCTGGTATTCAAGTGGTTAAGGTAAACCTAAACTCAAACAGTGAAGATCTGCAAAGATGTTACAAAGAACACATAGAATGGTTATTTTGTTTAACCAGTGCCATAAAAATATATTTTTTCTTGAATTACTCCAAAAACTGTAGTGTACTTCTGACAAAAACTGTATATAGTAGTTTGAAATCTAAGAATTGCGGCCTCTGACTACTAGTCTTAGATTTGGAGTGAGATGTAGTGATATCACTACCGTGCTTCTTACTGTTCTCTTTATGTCATGTATTAGGGAAAAGATCGGTTGTTGAGAAACCATAGGCGATACCAGTGACAAGTCCTTTGCACTTTTTTCACATTGTATACATTGTATATAAAAAAAACTATATAAAGTGAAATCTCTATTCATTAGGAAAAAAATGTTTACAAAGGAAACACACAGTTTCTGGTTACCTTGGTAACTGCTACCTTGGCACCCTTGTTGATAAGCTGCACAACATTATCCACTTGGCCTTTGTATGCAGCTACAAGCAGGCGTTCTGACAGTGCAGCGACCACATCCTGCTGGCTCATGAATTGGAAGAGGGAAGTCCTCAGGAAGAGTTCAGGATAACGATGTGCTCATTTACGGGCAATCTTTGCTGAGCAGTGTAAGTACTACATACTTGAGAGAGGAACACCTAATGAATAATGTGCTTCAGCTTTGGCATCTTGTGGATCTGAGAAAAAAGAAGAAAAAACATACTTGAGCAAAACCACAGAAACGCTTAGTACTCATAGACCATGGACAGGGCTCCATTCATTTTTTGTACACATTATGCTCATGTGTCTGCAGAATTATTGCAGTATACATAGTTCATTACTATGAAATCTGCTACTGCTGACTTGTTAACAGTGCATCATCTTTGACATTCCTTAATTAGTGAATCACTGTACTAAAAACATACATTGTTTTATCAAGCAATGAGATACCTAAATACATATATACTTTTTCTAAGAAAGTGTCTTACTAAATAGTTAAAAAAAAAATATTTCACATTGCCCATTCAGGCAAGGTAACAGGTTCTTTTGAAATAACAAACCTACCACTCACTAGTACCTCCTTTACTGCAGTCCTCCATCCCTGTGGTATTCTGTTGCATTTACTGGTAAAAACCCCTATGTGTACAAGTATGGGGAAGTATTGGATCTTCTACGAGATCTCACAGGATGCAATGCTCAAGTCTAAGCAGCCAGTCACCAGATACAAACACTGTCACAGAGGAGTTTCACACAAGCTTTGAACTTCAACTGAAGAAGAGAATGGGAAGAAAATGAAGGGAAGGCAAGGCAAGTATCAGTTTTAGGGGGAGGTTGTTTTTTCAAGACAACTTCTCACTTTGCCTATTTTAAAGTCTTTAAACAAGAATAGGGTTAACAGTCTCATACCTATTATTACGTTTAATACTTTACATGAATCCACGATACATAAATATCACCATTACATGGAGCATCCTTTCCAGCACTCACCCAAAAAGCTTGAAAACCTGAAGAGCACCAACAGATTTAGTAGAGTGCACCTTCACAGGAAAGGGTGGAACCCAATCCTTGCGACCATAAAACTTGGATGGTCTGCCTAAGCAAACTACAAATGCTGTAGGGTTCGTTTGGGATTATATAAGAAAATCAGTCTTCATGAAAGAGTAGAGGAGACCAAACCACAACCAATGGAGTGAAATTTTAATTTTGGTAAACTGGACCTGGACAGAGGAGCTGTCACTATGCAAAAAGAAAAAGGGGTCCTTGCAGGATAACACCACCAGTTCAAATGCTCACCTTGCAGAGCTGATGGCTACAAGAAAGTCCATGTGGTTGAGAGTAGAGAACAGTATGCCTGTAATGGATTCAAATGGTAGTTTCTGGAGCACAGAAAGAACCACATGTAGATCCCATTAAATAACAGGGCAAAGGACACGGGTAGGTACATTAAAAAGTAAAAAAAGGCCCTCTGCACAATTACCACTAGAAATATATATATGTTGCAGCCTGCACTATGTGTTCCAACACCTCAGGAAATAATTTATGTTCTAATAATGCTGCACAACCTCACTGAACAATTGTGCATCATCCCTTATAAATTATCCTTTATAAACAAGGAAATATAAAATAAAGAAATAAAAAAAATAGATAAAAATAGCGTGTGTACTGGAAATTATGTTGCATTAATAAATTAATAATATAACCAATATAAATTTCCTGTTACACAAAGTGACAAAAAATTTAATTTTACTCAATATATCCAATGGATATCCAGTCCAATGGTTAAATGCTCAATGTGTTTAATCAATCCCAAATATGCCTGTGAAGAAATCAAGTGAACGAATCCAATAATGTGACTTGAACATGTTCCACCACCTTTCCACATACAAAATACATGCAGAGCCTATGATGTCATCAAACACACTAGGAAGAGAAGTCACTGGTTGTAATACAGAGCTGCTAATCTGAAGGAGCAAATTTGCATGACACTCCACCCAGCGCATGACACCAGCACTCAGTCCCATACTATTAACCCATTCTGTGGCTAAATCAGTGGGAACAGGGAAATAAAAGTTGCTTGGCCTGGCCAGGTTACTCACTAAGTGGGTCTTTAGAGATAGTGCAAGTACTGAATCAAGAGCTATGAACCTAAAAAGACTCCACAGCTAGTTTTTATCAGAACATACTCTGTAATGTGCCCTACATGGAACCCAGTTTCCAAAAGTCACTTCTAGACTATACCAGCAAGTCTAGTCAGGGGCTGGATGTGGTACTCCAAAAACTAGGATGAGTTTCACCACACTGAAAAGCTTCAAAAAGACAAAGCTCCAGCAGTTATTTTGAGAAGAGTCTTGACTGAAGAAATAAATATGCTAGCAAAAATAAGTCTTAACACAGTTTAGCAGTAGAAAAAAAAACGTCCATCCTTCCAGGTCACTAGCAAAAACTTGAGGCATGCTGTTCTTCGGAGGGGTTATACTGGGCTGGACTACGGTCATTTTGTTTGCCAGTGTCTAATCCCCTTGTAGGTGGCAGTATAACCTGAAGATTAAAGACAGTGTCCCTCAATGGATGAGAAAATTATTTTCAATAAGCTAATTTCCTAAATATGTACTGTATATCTACAAAAATATACACACTAACATAAATAAAAAGGAATACAATATGTCTTCTTTTGAAACGTGAAAGGTATAATATACAGTGAGGAACAGAAGTATTTGAACACCTTGCGATTTTGCAAGTTCTCCCACTTAGAAATCATGGAGGGGTCTGAAATTCACATTGTAGGTGCATTCCCAATCAGACAGAATTGAAAAAAAAAATTCAGGAAATCACATTGTATGATTTTTAAATAATTTATTTGTCTTGCACTGCTGAACATAAGTATTTCAACACCTGGGAAAATCAGTGTTAATATTTGGTACAGAAGCCTTTGTTTGCAATTACAGAGGTCAAACGTTTCCTGTAGTTCTTGACCAGGTTTGCACACACTGCAACAGGGATTTTGCCCCACTCCTCCACACAGATCTCCTCTAGATCTGTCAGGTTTCGGGGCTGTCGCTGAGCAACATGGAGTTTCAGCTCCCTCCAAAGATGTTCTATTGGATTTAGGTCTGGAGACTGGCTAGGCCACTCCAGAACCTTGATATGCTGCTTGGTTATCCTGGCTGTGTGCTTCGGGTCGTTGTCATGTTGGAAGACCCAGCACGACCCATCTTCAATGCTCTGAGTGAAGGAGGTTGTTGCTCAAAATCTCACTATAAATGGCCCCATTCATCTTCTCCTTAATACAGTGCAGTCTTCCTGTCCCCTTTGCAGAAGGGCACCCCAAAGCATGATGTTACCACCCCCATGCTTCACAGTAGGGATGGTGTTCTTGGGAAGCAACTCATCCTTTTTCCTCCAAACACGACGAGTTAAGTTTAGACCAAAAATATCAACTTTGGTCTCATCTGACCACATGACTTTCTCCCATGCCTCCTCTGGATCATCCAGATGGTCATTGGCAAACTTCAGACGGGGCTGGACATGTGATGACTTGAGCAGGGGAACTTTCCGTGCAATGCATGATTTGAAACCATGACGGCGCAGTGTTGTACCGACAGTGACCTTTGAAACTGTGGTTCCAGCTCTCTTCATGTCATTGCCCAGCTCCTCCCTTGTAGTTCTGGGCTGATTCCTCACGTTTCTTATCATCAGTGATATCCCACGAGGTGAGATCTTGCATGGAGCCCTGTCCGAGTCTTTAGCCTCTTCCATTTTCTAACAATTGCTCCAACAGTTGATCTATTTTCACCAAGCTGCTTGGCAAGTGCCCCGTAGCCCTTTCCAGCCTTGTGGAGGTCCACAATTTTCTCTCTGGTGTCTTTTGACAGCTCTTTCGTCTTGCCCATGGTAGTAGTTGGCGTCTGACTGACTGTGGGGTGGACAGGTGTCTTTAAAGAGCTCAGACAGGTGCTACTAAGTTAGATTAATGAGTGGAGTAGAGGTGGATTTTTTAAAGGCACAGTAACAGGTCTTTGAGAGACAGAATTCTTGCTGTTTCTTAGGTGTTCAAATACTTATGTTCAGCAGTGCAAGACAAATAAATTCTTTAAAAATCACACAATGTGATTTCCTGAATTTTTTTTATTTTTACATTCTGTCTCTCAAAGTGGGAATGCACCTACAATGTGAATTTCAGACCCCTCCATGATTTCTAAGTGGGAGAACTTGCAAAATCGCAGGGTGTTCAAATACTTCTGTTCCTCACTGTATATACACACTGACCATGAAACAAGATTAGTTAAAGTATATTAAGTCTGATAAAACTGATTAATACAAAAAAATTAATAATCAAAGAGAGTGAGCATAGTGTATTGATCCATGGGCTATGTATAATGCATATAGTATCAGTCTGTCACATTTGGTGATTGATATAAAGCATCACCATGCTGCTTCAAAGAATTTTCCTTCTGGCATTTGTGACTCTGCTTCATAAAAGGCTAACTAATTACTTGGATGTGCCACTCATTTACATCAGTCTTTTTTACTGTTGGAGACTTTTCGGAAGGAATTTACACTTTCAGCAATCTCTGGATTTTTTAGGATGTTGCTATATTTCATAATGGCTTTAACGAGCGTTTTGTAGACTGTAATAAAACATGTTTAAGTGTAGCAGATTTTTTCATCTATAAGTGGCTGACAACTTGCTGTTGGATAATTATTTTTTATTTTGCCATTTAGAGCCTAACTTCATGGCTACTTTAAGCCCATTAATATCAATCTAAACGCATGTATGAGGATGGGCATGGACTTTTAGAGAACAACCAAACACACAGGAAACAGATCAGCATACAGACAAAAACATTACAGAAGGAAAATATTAAATACAATTCTAATCAATTGAACAATATTTTATTTAAACATGCTACCATAAAAGGTACTGTGATACAATAGTATAGATTAGACTGCTCATTTTGCTGCCCCATATGAAACAAAAACTAAAACATCTGCAATGTGACTAACAAACAGGGGTATTATTGTGCCAAGGAACACCAAGATGCCACCCTAATGTTTGGTCCAATGGACTCTACTGTTTGCCATCTAGCTTTGGTTGGAACCAATATTGGTGATAAAGTGTCAAATGATGGCCCGATGTTGCCTGTGATGTTTAATTTCCCTTGTCTCTGTTTCAGAAGAGTCCTCTCACTCTTAGTCTCCCTTCCCTGTAAATCCATTCCTGAATGAAAAAAAAAATAAAATATATCAAGCAGCTAGACATGTTTTGCTATCTGAAGCAGGGCAGGAGGGAAAAGATAAAGGCCAAGAAACAATGTACACTAGGTGCCTTCAGGAATATCTACCTGCCTTGTGCTGTGTACAGTGACAAGTGGTGTAACACATACGGGGATGTCACATTTGTGCATGTAAATGATGGAAACAGTACATATTCATCGTTTGCATCGCATATTTTGTGTTAAATTTGCCACTTCTTAGAATGTTGCTGGATAATAGCATTGCATATAAGCAAGGAATGCCAATCATCAATTATTGTAATTTATGGCACAAGTCATGTAAAAAAAAAAAAAGGTGCAAAAATAGAAAAAAAGAAATGTGCCAATTGTAAATATACATTTTTAGATGTGTGGTATTGTGTTTTAAAGAATTAATATTTGACCTAAATGTAAAAAATGCAGGTCATTGCACCGAAAATGTAACATGTAGGTATTTCTCAAATTTCACTTGAATTAACTCATTGGTGGACAGACTTTATACATTTCTTATATTGACACATTGTTCCTCAAACATGCAGCAAAATCCATGGCAACACATCTAGTGTGAGAGCCCTCAATGATTCCCTTCCTCTTTATTCCTCTGATCATTTATTTATGTTTTTTCTATGCACAGTTTGCCATCTTTGCCTCATGTACTAGAAGAATTTGTCATGGCTCTGCTTACCTGACTACCAAAAAGGTAGCTATGGTACTGTGCACATTCTCCACAACCAAGCTTTCTCTTGCACCTATCCTTAGCTATGTATAGCTGTCTCTAACCTTGTTTTCTTCCTTCCCACTTAGTCACTGTTTCCAAACACTTCATGTCAGGCCAACTTTTCTTGATATTACATAACATTTTAGAGTCTTAATTGTCTTCACTTCCTGATTTCTCCTTTTTCTTATTCATATGCATTTTAATGAAAAGTATGCATAATATACACTGATCAGTCATAACTTTACGACCACCCACCTTATATTGAGCAGGTCCCCAATTTGCCGCCAAAACAGCCCTGGACCCCTGAGGCATGGACTCCACTAGACCTCTGAAGATATGCTATGAAGATATGCTATGGTATCTGGCACCAAGCAGTTAGTAGCTGATCCTTTAAGTCCTGTAACTTGCGAGGTGGGGCCTCCATGAATTGAACTTGTTTTTCCAGGACATCCCACAGATGACTGATTGGATTGAGATCCAAAGAATTTGTAGGCCATGTCAACACTTCAAAGACACCTTCTTCCATTGCTCCGTGGCCCAGTTCTGATGCTAAAGTGCCCATTATAGGCAATTTTGGCTGTGGACATGGGTCACAATGGGCACCCTGACTGGTCTGCACCTATACAGCCCCACAGGCAACAAACTGCGATACACTGTGTGTTCTGACAGCTTTCTATCAAAACCAGTGTTACCTTTATCAGTAGCTATTCTATTGGATCAGACTGCAATGGCCATCCTTCACTCCCCATGTGCATCAATGAGCCATGGCTGACAATGACCCTGTTGCTGGTTTGCCAGTTTTCCATCCTGGGACCACCTTTTGTCTGGACCACTACAGACCAAGAACATCCCAGAAGAGCTGCAGCTTTGGAGATGCTCTGACTTCAGTCATCTAGACCAGCGTTTTTCAACCACTGTGCCGCGGCACACTAGTGTGCCGTGAGATATTGTCTGGTGTGCCGTGGGAAAAATTGCAATTTCATCCGTAACATGTGGCCTCGGCTCACAAATAGACCAATCATTAGACCAGCAATGGGCAAACTACGGCCCGGCGGACCTTTTAATCCGGCCCGCGGAGGGTGATACTGTCAGGATGATCTGTCCCCCTCGACGTATCTGTGCATGTGCCGGAGATCGCCGATCGGCTGCTAATGCCTGAAACTGGCACATGCGCAGATACGTCGAGGGGGACAGAACCTCATAGGAGACAGATTTTCATGCTACACCGGAACGGCGAGAGGAACGCGCGGAGTAAAGGTAAGTGAATTGACACAGGGGGGGCTTGGGGACTTAATATGGGGG
Source organism: Staurois parvus (assembly GCF_062004578.1). NCBI lineage: Eukaryota > Metazoa > Chordata > Amphibia > Anura > Ranidae > Staurois > Staurois parvus. The sequence goes on from NW_028318357.1 coordinate 272,919, forward strand.
ATGAATTAATATGGGGGATGAATTACTATGGGGGATGAATTACTATGGGGGATGAATTACTATATGGGGGCTGAATTACTATAGGGGGGATGAATTACTATGGGGGATGAATTACTATGGGGGATGAATTACTATATGGGGGATTAATTACTATATGGGGGATGAATTACTATGGGGGATGAATTACTATATGGGGGATGAATTACTATGGGGGATGAATTACTATGGGGGATGAATTACTATATGGGGGATGAATTACTATGGGGGATGAATTACTATATGGGGGATGAATTACTATATGGGGGATTAATTACTATGGGGGATGAATTACTATATGGGAGATTAATTACTATGGGGGATGAATTACTATGGGGGATGAATTACTATATGGGGGATTAATTACTATGGGGGATGAATTACTATGGGGGATGAATTACTATATGGGGGATGAAATACTATGGGGGATGAATTACTATATGGGGGATTAATTACTATGGGGGATGAATTACTATATGGGGGATTAATTACTATGGGGGATGAATTACTATGGGGGATGAATTACTATATGGGGGATGAATTACTATGCTTACTATGGGGGAATATTACTATACTTACTATGGATGACACATACACATCATTCATCTACTCTTGGTCCGGCCCCCGGGTCCAATTATAAAATACTTTATTATTTCATAATAAAGTAATTATAAAATAATTTCTTTGTGTTTGATTCCTATTCAAGAGAATTACTTTATATATAGTCAATATAGGCACAGAGGTAAATTTTTTTAACATTTTCTAATGGTGGTGTGCCTCGTGATTTTTTTCATGAAAAAAGTGTGCCTTTGCACAAAAAAGGTTGAAAAACACTGATCTAGACATTACAATTTGGCACTTGTCAAAGTTGCTCAAATCCTTAAGCTTGCCCATTTTTACTGCGGTCAACACATCAACCTCAGGAACAACATGTTCACTTGTTGCCTAATATATCTCACCCATTTTCAGATGTTGTTGTCACAAGATGATCAATGTTATTCCCCTTACCTGTAAGTGATCATAATTTTATGGCTAATTGGTGTATTATATACTGTATGTATTTTGTGTGTCACATATGTTTATGAGCTATAATGGTGGCGGTCCCCCCCATAATTCATACTGGGACCTCCTGGACCACCATACAAAAATCAAGAAAAAACCACAATGTCCTTATCGAAAATCCACACCGACCCTTATCTAAGCTTGTGACCCTTATCTAAGCTTGTGCAGTAATTCTATTAAATAGTACATTCTGTCAGCTCAACCCTATCTAGAAATGTCTCATATTGTAGCGTAAAACAGGCTGCAGCCAGATAAGTAGCAAATGTACTGTAGATGTCATGAAAATATGTCAAATCCACATTGGGAGTCTGAAATTGCAATTGATCTGAAAAAAAAAATCTATACAACTTACCCCACCATAACAATAATGTACTCAAAGCTTGAGTTATAGGTTGTTTTTATTCCATGTCATTACTTAAAGTTGTGGTTTACAGACCTGTATTTAAAGTTGTGGTTAAGTGGTTGTAAACCCTTATATATATTCCCAGTGACGTGGCTGGCCTCCGGTGATGCACAGAGATTAAACAAGTCCTCCTACATAAGTTGTACCTGTCTACCTGCAGCCTTCTTTTCTCTAAAGCGATTCAAAGTGCTGAATTTATACAGCTTGTCTGAGCTATCAGAAAAACGAGGGCACAGAGCTGAAATTACAAACGGCAGAGCTCAGTGAGGAGAGCTCTGACAGCTGATCAGAGAGAAGGAACACACCCCCCTCCACACAGCTCACAGGAACAGAGCTGAGACTGTCAATCTGCTGGTGGCCCTTCCCCTGTCATCTTTTTACCTCTTGGTGTTGGGAAAACTTGTCAGAAGTGATTCATGCTGATAGCAGAGGAATGAAGCAGAAGACAGAAAGGACAATTGGTGCTCTCAGTTGAGACACACTGTAAAGGGATATGCTTTCTTCATATTTCATGTCCTGAGGTTTACAACCATTTTAATTAAAGTCATATATATTGAATTACACTAAAATGCTTATATTTTCATCTGGCAGATGGCCAAGTTGGCATTTCATCTGTAAAGTTAAATGCTTCCACTTATTAATTATGAAAAATTAGATGATCTAAGCATTCAAATAAATCTGTCTAAAAATCATTGCAGAAATGGAAAGGTGACATCCTAACCTTTTTAAAACAGCTTGCCTACCACATTTTCAGACATTTTCTTAATTTCACCTTAATTCATTTTAATGATATATCAATATAATTAATTTAATAATGTATATGCCATCATCTCCATTTACATTGTACAAACTAAGTAATACTTTTGTAAAGACAACTACATACATTTGAAGCATTGAGAAAGTTCAATGGGGGAGAAAGAGACTGGACCATGCAATGTATCAGATAGGGGCAAAAAGTACGGAAATTATTAATTTCCATATAAAGTGGTAATGTGTGCTTTGTGAGATTGCCTAGGAGGAAAAATCTTAGATTAAAATGCTGCTTTTGCAGTGATCAGTTTTTCTTTCATTTTTGCATTAAAAAAGCAGAAAGAAAACAAATAAATCCTATGGAACGCCTTATACTGGTCAGTTGCGGGACCACTGCACTTTTCAAAGTCCTGCAAGCTTTTTGGTGCGGTAAAAAAAAAACCACCAAAACGAACCTCCCCATTAAAATGAATGGAAAAAAATATCAGAAACACGAAAAACACATGAAAAACACACCCGTGGTTGCTTTAAAGTTTACATTTTGAAAGTTACGTTGCCCCTTGACTGGTTGTTCTCTGCCTCAGCATTGTGGGTGAGGAGAAAGTCAGGTGGTGCAGATCCAGGTGTCTGATTGGACAGAACTCATCAGGGGGACACCTTTCTTTTGCGCAACTATCCCATGCAATGAAGATATGTTGGGGTGTGTAGAGCTGGCAGGAAAGTCCGGTGTCGTCACAACTCCACCTTCAGCTTTACCTTCTGGGACATACCCAAAAAGGGACAGCTTCTGCAGGTCACTATTGAAAATCAGAGTGATATACAAAGGTAAAAATGCGATCTAAAACATTATGGTACTGCCTATGTAGAGATAGTAGTTTTTCAGATCTATGGAACATTTGGTTTACAAGGACTGGACAAGGCCAAGTACGGAACAGCAGTAGCTCTATAAGGAAGATTGTGCCTGCCTACATAGCTGCAATAAAGCATAAGCAACTGTGCATGCAATCAAGTAGTCATGTGTTTCTGTGTAGACGTGCACATTCATGCTGGCATCTTGCAGCATGTGCGTAGACATACAGTGGATATAAAAAGTCTACACACCGCTGTTAAAATGTCAGGTTTCTGTGATGTAAAAAAATGAGACAAAGATAAATCATTTCAGAACTTTTTCCACCTGTAATGTAACCTATAAACTGTACAACTAAATTGAAAAACAAACTGAAATCTTTTAGTCAGGGGAGTAAACAAAACTAAAATAATATGGTTGCATAAGTGTGCACACCCTTAAAGCAACAGTGCTCTCAGGTTCCAACTACACTAGCATCATCACCTGGCACTCATGCCACTCCTTCATTCCTACACTCGCTGTCCTTCCAGGTTTGTTTGTGTTGGAGCTATAAGAAAGGCCAACCTCATCATCTCAGGATCACTATCCAGGTATGTGACAAGCTGTTAAATCTAGTGCAACACAGGCGGGATTCATCACAAGTAGTAGTGGTTGACTGCCACACATTTTAAACAAATGGCTCCCTATGATGTGAGACACACAAGTAGCATGTTGTAGCTTGTAGAAGCAAGTAATCATACATCTTTGCAGCATTGTGCAATCATTAGTGATTTAATTGCTACAACATGCTACTTGCATGCCTCACTCCATATGAAGTTATTTCTTCCAAATGTGTGGTGATTGATCACTACTATGAGCAAATAATTGCTCATGATTTTACTGGTTTGCAAAAAAAGGTGTACAGTTGTTTGAATGAAGAGAGCGTTGTAAGTTAAAATGACTTATTTCTAAACATTTGAGTTCTGCGCATAACTGGTATGTCACTAGTAGGACTAACCAAGTGGAGCAGCGAACTAATAAAAAGAAAGCTAGATGACCTGATCATATGAGGTCAGGGCAGGCTAAGTAACAGTTGCCAGTCTGCTTGTAGGCGGAGCGCAAGTGCTGGTTCCCAGAGGGGAGGAAGGACACACAAAAGGATCAGAACTTTAAAAGGAGCTAAACAGTAGCAAAGTCTATGTGAGTGCACCGGTCTGGTCAGTAACACGAAGCAATATCAGGTGCGATACACTGATGTCAACAGCAACTGACAGAGGAGGTCATACAAGACACTTAAAGAAGGAAGAATGGGCAAACAGTCCCTACTCTGTCCCTCCTCCACTGGAACCTTTCCCTAAGCTATGCACACTTCCTTGCCAGTAGGTTCCTGTCCCTTACCTATCCACATGTAAAATGTGTGCCACCCATGGAAAACGGATGTCTTATTTAAGCATTGGCTCACCTCAAAATGGCCACAGAGGTCATCTGGAGTGACAGCATTCAACTGGACAACTATGACATCAACGGAGGCCTCAGAGCAGAGCCACCAGTGCGGGAGGGAAGAACAACATCTGCCTACATGCTGGTTGGCAGCTGATACAATATGCAATATTACAATATGCAATCCAGGCTACCATAAAATGTATGCACTTGCATTTTTGTGTGTCTTTTTGCCTCTTTAAAAAATTAACATGCAACCAAATAAATGTGAATATTCACAATGTGATGAAAATTAAACATGAAATATATAAATAAAGAATGAAAACTAAAACCAATAACAAACAATAAAGTGTAATATAATAGAGAATCCATAAAGTCAAAGTCTGTGACAATAGTCTGTTTATGCACTGTAATCTATATAAGTGCTTCACCGTTAAAAATTTAAAAAAGCTCCAAATGCACCAAGTGCTCAAAATATTATATCTTCGTGCAGACCACCACTATGCTCATAGGTGGCCTCTCACCTCAAGACTAGACCTCACAGGTCTACTAGTGCTTCAAATCAGCAGACCTTCAGACTCAGCTGCTCCGCCTGTTCGTCTTTCCAATCCAGCCACAGATCTCAAGATAAGACCACATAGGTCTAATATCGATATTAAGCAGCCGATCTTCTGCTCCAGCTATCTAGATGCTCCAAATCAAATGATATTGACCATAGTGTAGTATAAACAAATGTACAGGTGAAACTCGAAAAATTAGAATATCATGCAAAAGTTAATTTATTTCAGTAATGCAACTTAAAAGGTGAAACTAATATATGAGATAGACTCATTACATGCAAAGCAAGATAGTTCAAGCCGTGATTTGTCATCATTGTGATGATTATGGCTTACAGCTCATGAAAACCCCAAATCCACAATCTCGGAAAATTAGAATATTACATGCAATCAATAAAAAAAGGATTGTACATAGAACAATATCAGACCTCTGAAAAGTATAAGCATGCATATGTACTCAGTACTTGGTTTGGGCCCCTTTTGCAGCAATTACTGCCTCAATGCGGCGTTGCATGGAAGCTATTAGCCTGTACCACTGCTGAGGTGTTATGGAAGACCAGGATGCTTCAATAGCGGCCTTCAGCTCTTCTGCATTGTTTGGTCTCATGTCTCATCTTTCTCTTGGCAATGCCCCATAGATTCTCTATGGGGTTCAGGTCAGGCGAGTTTGCTGGCCAATCAAGCACAGTAATCCCACGGTCATTGAACCAGGTTTTGGTGCTTTTGGCAGTGTGGGAAGGTGCCAAGTCCTGCTGGAAAATGAAGTCAGCATCCCCATAAAGCTCGTCTGCGGAAGTAAGCATGAAGTGCTCCAAAATCTCCTGGTAGACGGCTGCGTTGACCCTGGACTTAATGAAGCACAGTGGACCAACACCAGCAGATGACATGGTTCCCCAAATTAACACAGACTGTGGAAACTTCACACTGGACTTCAAGCATCTTGCAGTGTGTGCCTCTCCATTCTTCCTCCATACTCTGGGTCCTTGGTTTCCAAATGAGATGCAAAAGTTGCTCTCATCAGAAAAGAGGACTTTGGACCACTGAGCAACAGACCAGGTCTGTTTTTCTTTAGCCCAGGTAAGACGCTTCTGACGTTGTTTGTTGTTCAGGAGCGGCTTGACAAGAGGAATACGACATTTGAAGCCCATGTCCAGGATCCGTCTGTGTGTGGTGGCTCTTGATGCACTGACTCCAGCCTTAGTCCACTCCTTGTGAAAGTCCCCAACACTTTTGAATGGCCTTTTCCTGACAATCCTCTCCAGGCTGCGGTCATCCCTGCTGCTTGTGCACCTTTTTCTTCCACACTTTTCCCTTCCACATAACATTCTATTACTGCGCTTTGATACAGCACTTTGGGAACATCCAACTTCTTTTGCAATTACCTTTTGAGGCTTTCCCTCCTTATGGAGGGTGTCAATTATGGTTTTCTGCACAACTGTCAGGTCAGCAGTCTTTCCCATGATTGTGATTCCTACTGAACCAGACAGAGACCATTTAAAGGCTCAGGAACCCTTTGCAGGTGTTATGGCTTAATTAGCTGCTTAGAGTGGGACACTTTGAGCCTAGAGTATTGCACCTTTTCACAATATTCTAATTTTCTGAGATTGTAGATTTGGGGTTTTCATGAGCTGTAGGCCATAATCATTACAATTATGACAAATCACAGCTTGAACTATCTTGCATTACATGTAATGAGTCTATCCCATATATTAGTTTCACCTTTTAAGTTGCATTACTGAAATAAATGAACTTTTGCACGATATTCTAGTTTTTTGAATTTCACCTGTATGTTCTTTCTTTAAAAATATATTGAATGCACTCACATTTGGCCAGCGGTAAATCACGCAGCTACCAATAATAATGCAGGTCCCTCAGCGTTTGCTATGCAGGCGTCTGACATCAAGCACTGTCACTCGCCTAATCCTTCCTTACACGTTATGTCACGCCCACGATATTAGACCTATGTGGTCTTATCTTGGGATCTGAGGCTGAAGGTCTGCTGATTTGAAGTGCTAGTAGACCTGTGAGGTCTAGTCTTGAGGTGAGAGGCCACCTATGAGCATAGTGGTTGTCTGCACAAAGATATAATATTTTGAGCACTTGGTGCATTTGGAGCTTTTTCACATTCTTAATGGTGAAGCACCTATATTACATGCATAAAATAGACGATTGTCACAGACTTTCACTTCAGATTTATGGATTCTCTATTATATTACACTATATTTGGTTTTAATTTTTATTTATATATTTCATGTTAAATTTTCATCACATTGTGAGTATTCACACTTATTTGGTTGTATGTAGATTTTTCAGAGAGGCAGCGCCACACATTATATTTGTTTATTTATCTTTTCACTGATTTGGAAATAGTCTGTGGAGGCAGCAGCCTTGCGGAAGCATTCTTTATTTATATACATTTCTTAAGTGTGTAGGTTTTTATTACCTAATTTAGGGTAGGTATCGTGCACTTTTTTTAAATAGCATCTCAGGCAGCGCACTCGTTTATCTTCTATTGCTTCACAGATAAAAGAAATGCACAACAAGATAAGTGAAAGTCATGTCTGCACATATGTCCTAGCCAAAGTTGTAATGTGTACAGAATGTAAGATATGTATTGACAAATGATGTTGACAGAAGAGATGTATAGACAGACAGAAAAATGGATACCAACATTGCAAACTGCCCTATATAACCAGTAAGTTACGCCTAAAAGACTCCAAAGCCTTTTTCTTCCTCTTCCTGACATTTTGATTTTATGCATTGTTTGGTCATGGTGTTTTAATTATGCACACAACACCTCTAAATAATTTGTAGGAGGATCAGAGCTTTTCTAAAAGATGCCAATGTTAAATAGACCGTGAAAGCACGTAAAAGTGCCTTGTATACTTGGTTGTATGCATTATGCGAGTCTTAAAATGGATCTCTTCACTTTGCTACTTTCAGTGTGTTCAGAGTGATTTTGAATATATTTTCAGGGAGATTGTGGTGTTTGAAAAGAGCCACATATCTGCACCAAAAGTACTAGCTTGTGATATATGATCCAGCTTACTTCCACTGAACAGTGTGACTCTGTTTATAACACTTCTAGGTTTAAAGTAACTCTCCAATATTTTTAGTAACTTTAAATATTGCAAAACTTTAACATTATTCTGACTACACACATTTCAACTAAGGACCTCACCATGTGAAATCCTACATAATCAATTCCACTAATAGCAGTCAGATGTCTTGATTTTTGTAGCACAATCAATTTTTGGGCTCTTTCAGAATTGTTTTTAATAGGCTTTGCTTTTGTCTTGAAAACGTCAATACTAAAGTTTGGTTGACCACAGTGGGACTTCCAGTTGGTACAGTTTTAGACTTCCAAACGCCGCAACCCTTCCAATTGCAAACTAAAGTTTACTAGTGTGAAACATCACAAGATAGCTGACCTTTCATATATTACTACATGCCAATAGCAGTAGGAGCGATGACAACAGCAGCCATAGGTTATGCAAACAAGAGTGGACATAATCCTTATCCATGTAAACTCTACAAAATTCTAAAAGATGCCACTGCACCAATTTATAAGTACAGGTCTAAAAATAGAATGGGAAATCTGGCATTTATGCCAATTTGGTGTCATTAAAAAAACGTTTTTCAAAGCTGGTACTGCAGCATCTTAGACAAAACAAGTGTTGGAAGCTATGGACATGTAAATTACTAAACCTACCACAGTAAAATCAGATTATACATACGCAGTAAAGCATGCTTGTTATACTCACTGTGGAATATTAAGGGGTTAATCCTCTGCACTGTGTAAAAAGGATGCTTGATCCTTTCTTCTCTGCCCCTCCTCTTGTTGAAATGACCACCTGACACAAAAATGAATCAGTAGTCAAATGCACATGCTCAGTTTGATGTGTATTGCTAGAGAGGGTGGGAGAGTGCATGTGATCAGCACAGGGCCAATCAGCACTATCCAGACAGAGGGTCAGGGGTTTCACATCCTCCTAGAGCAGAAAGAAAACTCCTCCTACAAGCTTTAACCAGTGCTCTGCTGATGTAACAAGACTGCTCTATCTGCTGAGGTATTTAGCAGTTTATATTTACTAAAATAATTGCATTTTCATGTTGTGTGCACTGTGGGAGACTGGATATAGTGAATGCAGGATCTTGGGTTTAGTATCACTTTAAGCTTTAAAAGCAAACTTTTCATTTTCTAATTACAGGGCTGGAAATACAGCGATCATTGTAAAATGTAATCTCACAATTGTGAAATGCTATATACATAAATTATGCTTTTATCTTCCAAAGTATGAAAAGTGCCTAGACAGCCATCACAACACAAAATAAAAAAGTAATAAAGTCTTAAGACAATGCCAGAGGCTAAGCAATACAATTTGTTTGTAATTAATCACTTTTTTGGTCCGACAAGACCTCTGTTATTGTGAAAACCTGTTTCTTCAGGGCCTGCAGTGAAATGTGGTTAAGTCAACACATATTTGAAGGCCTTTTACCAGGACGCTAACAAATAGCATCTGTTTTGTCCCAGCACTTTAAAGCAGCTTTCTGCAGAATTGGGGACTTTGTATAGAATTAAAAGTAGGGCTTCCTAATAAACCAGCACACACACTCATAAACTGCTCCCTCCCCGTTTTTCCAAATAGCCACATGGTCTTTGAGCTCCACATAAACCACTGGAAAAGAGGGACCACTTCAATGCCTTAATTCTTCCCGCAATTACTCTCTCCTGTGGCTGCATAGCTGAATTAAAATGACTGAATAGGCTCAGTAAAGGCATTGAAGGGAAGCATTGACAATTTATATGCAATCTGCTGCTATGCTTTTCTGCAGTTACTTGTATTCCTAACAAACATTTCCTGTTTTCTTTGCCTTATATTTTTGTACACCTGTCAAAACATATATATCTGTTTTCGATCATAAAATGCATTATAGTTCTGCATCACTGTGTTCTTACACTTTTTTTTATAACAATTTAATATACACAATAATATTTACAGGAAGGTAAGCTATGGGTATTTAAGTTATTTCCAGCTCTGTTCCCCCTATTAGAGCCACATGTACATAGACAAACACTGACAGAACATTTATTCTGTTTTACAATAACAAGGGATGAAATGCATACTCCTAAAGTACTCATCAGGGGACTCACTACATAATGGTGTTTATAAAAACAAAAAAAGGCAACCACTCTAGTCCTTTAAAACTAGCTTTAAAAAGATGGTGCACATAAAAAGGACCTTTGACAGAATAAAAAAAAAACAAAAAAATCCAGCACACTTGCCAGCTAGCCAGCAAAATAAATAACAATTTGCATAAAAAACAAAACAAAAAAAACAAAACAAATAAAAAAAAACCCAGGAGGTGATAGCTGCACACATTAGCAAATGTAACACTGCCTCTTCAAGGCCCCTCTTTGAAGTTTAGGTCCTAACTTTAATCTATGACAGCCTCCATCTTGGAGCATACATATCAGTGAATAAATTGAGAGTTGGTATGCATTAAAGGCACAAGATTACACCAGATACCTATGACAGTACAATGGCAGCTGAAGACTTGCAGCATTTCTCCATGCCTGGTCTAGTAAATCTATCACAAATGGCAACCACTCCAACATTTTAAATCTAAGGTTTTTTAAAGTAAGGTGCGCAATGAAATGCTGGAGGTCTGCAGCTGCCTTTGTGCCATGCTGTGCAGTGCTGGGATGGACTTCTGGTGCGCCCTTGTGGGAAACCTCCAAGCATACCAGTCTTCAAGTTGTTCAATGATATATATGCTCCAAGATGGAGGCTCTCATAGATTGGAGTTAGGAACCACAGTTCACTTGTCCAGGCAATGTGGCTTCACACTGGATCACTCTAAACTGAGCACTATCTAGAAAGAGATCGAGGTACTCCAAGTGATGGGATGGTTTCAGTATTAATTTTAGGATTCAACTAAACCTCCGGAGATTCCAAACAATATGGAGGACATTGACTGATAAAGTCAGTAACTGTTCCCTCAGTAAGAGATTTTCCAGGTTTCCCAGAATGGGAATGCTCTGAGAACAGATTAATCAGACGCCAGGACCTTGGTAAAATCTTGAGATGCAGTGGACACCCCAAAAGGAAAGGCAATGAACTACTAGTGTTGCATGTTCACAGCAAAACACAGGACATGTTGATGCACCTGAAAGATGTGGACATGCAGGTGGTCATCTTTGATGTCCACTGAAGCCATAAGGTCTCCCAAATACAAAAGATAAACAAACGTAACCAGCACTCCAGTCTTCATACAACCAAGCAGATGCCAAAATGCCAACCAAAGAGGTGCAGCCCTTCTAAGATCGGGAAATCTGAGCACTAGTGGAAAAGAACAGACAAGGGCGCACTCTCATCGTGCATTACCGTGGTAAAACATGTATTTGTTGAACCCCCTTCCTCAGAGCTCAGCTCCCGAAACGCGTCAGCTCATTCGCATCATTAGACACAGATGTATTGTGACTGTCTTTGTGGACCACTTATACTGCTTTTAATCACATTGGTTTGTGAGTATATATCCTCTTTTTATTCAAGAAATACATGTTTTACCACGGTAATGCACGATGAGAGTGCGCCCTTGTCTGTTCTCTCCCAAATACAGTGAAACAATGACTGAGCATATAGATTCAATACAGAACTTTTTACAAGGAAAGTGTTGAGCACTTTTAGGTCCAAAATGTACCCTTTTTGGGATGGTGGACAAATTGAATTAGAAACACTGAAATATTTCTCACTCCAGAACGGGGCAATCATTCCATGGCAGAGTTGTACTAGGGTAACACGGAGGTCTGCGAATCACTGTAGGGATGTTGACTGCTGAGACAACATAGAGCAGGGTGGAGGTAGAGTTTGATTTTCTAGCTTATAGTATCCTGAACACCACATCATTCACCCAAGCATCTGATATACTTTTGGTCCAGGTGTTTGCTTTTGGTCCAGTTGTTTGCAAAGGATAAATGATGTCCCTCCACTTTGGAAAGTTGGGGTGTCCCTTCATGTGAGGAGGATTTGCTCGCAGGAAGGTTTTGGCATCCAAGGTTTGGCAACTGATTTTTGGACTTGGAGGTATGGGAAAAAACAAAAGGAACTCTGGTTACAGAAGAAGGCTTTCCAGCTTGAGACTTATTTTTTTTCTTGGGCAAAAGAGTATTCTTGTCTCCAGTGACCCTTTTAATAAACTCGCTCAAGCAATTACCAAAAAGACATTTTTCTTAAATGGCACATGCAGTAAATGTTTTCTCACTGCTATTCAGCAGCCAACATTTGAACCAAAGAGTCCATTGCATATGTACATAGCTCATCAACACAGTAGTGTAGGACAACAGGCTTGAGTTCTAACTACTGCAAAACCAAAGGATCCAGTCAGGAGACTTAAGCCAGATATACATGGATTGAAATATGGCCAGTTCAGCAGGGACTGGCTGAGTTTAGATCCGTGTATGGGCAGGCTGGCTGTTTCCAAGTCAATCTATTGATCAACTTGGGTACAGCCAGCCTACTGAAAAATTTTGTCTAGGCTGAGAAAAAATGACTCATGTACAGTCAGCCTTAGATATTTTCTTGGTCTAGAATCCCCAGGTCTGACAAGCATTCATGACCGCAACAGTAGGTTGCAGTTCTGAGCCTGCCAAGGAAAAGAGGGATTTGGAAATGGTCTCCAAACTTTTATCAACTTAATTTTTAAAGACTGGAATGTCCTCCCCAGGGATAGTCAGGCTATTGTTAAAGGTAGAAATGGCAAGATCCTCCACAGAGGAAGACCATTTTCTTGACAAACACCTTAATAGAGTATTGTTGGACAATACGTTGGGGACAGAAAAATAACTTGTTAGGAGAGGCTCAATCACCATACAAAATGGGTTTGCAATGAATGTACTGGGAAGATTTTGACTGGTTGGGAACTCTTAAGGGAGCCAGACTGGTAACCTTAGGGAATGCAGACAATGGGTTGCTCCAGCTCTAAAAATGTATTCACTGTGTGAATAAGGACTGAGAAGGTATCTTTACACCCAAGTAATGTTAGCAAACTCAGCCTCCTTAGGCATTAGACTAGATCATCCAAAAGGGATAGATTCGACTCCTCCTCATCCTGAGCTGTATGTGTAGGAGTGAGTGTAGAATTACACCCACATCCACAGTCATGGTAGTGATCCTCTGCATAAATTCCAGCACAGTGGTGGAAAATTCTTTCCTGAACAAAACAGAGAAGAAAGCCATGCTGGATGGAGCCAAGACTCCAAGGAACATGTGAACTCAAGCAATAAAGAGTGATCCAGGCTGTTGGTATTGGGTCCAAAAAGAGGAATGCTGTAAGTTGCCACAGAGCTGTTAGTGGATTGAAAGCTGGACAGGCCCACAGGACTACCGCCTGTGCCCTTGTGCTTATGATCTGTGGTACTGCTAGTATTGAACTGAGATAAACCAATAAAGGTACTCATGAAACCTAGCTGCAGGAGTGGGGGAGGTTAGGAGTCCTTCTTTGATCTAGTAGCTGTAGGAACAGTAAGGAGGTCTGACCCTGGAACCTTTATGGGGAGCTGGCAGTGCTTTAACTTAAGCCAAAAGGGATGGAGAGGCACAAGAAAAAAATGCATGTGCACACTGTCAAAATGGTGCGGCGAACTAATGTGGCAAGTGCGACATATGGCAAACATTGTACTTTCAGTTGTCACCCCACAGGGTATAAGCAGGAGACTAAACTAGTGCACTCACTATTGCTTTGGGACACAGTAAGAACTGTTGCAGCACCAGCCCCATGAAGTGCTTGTGACACTGGAATATTGGAGCACAAACAAGTAGTAAACCACGTGGGGAAATGCATGAGGCAGAGTAAACACACTAGGTTCCCATAAAGGGGGGGGGGGGGCAAGCACCTGCACTTGCAATAGTTCAGATAGTCTTTGGCTTTCTGGTGGGCACATTCCAGCAGGTGTATCACAGTGCCTTGAAAGTGCTGGGAGAAAAATGTCCATTCTCCTAGGACATTAGCATAAAACTGAAGCATGATGGAGTGGGATAGGTTCAACTTTTTTGTTGTCAGTGGCCAATTCTCCTGTAGATGGCAGCATAATCCACTGTCTCTGAATCCCTAATCACCCTATGTCTTCTAAATAAGAACTATCATTACATTTTTTTAATCCCAAAGGGAACCTAGTGCATTATAGCACTGTACCACCACGCTGTTTAACAACAGTAGGATGGGTTCCAGAGGAATATACTACCCGTTGTCATACCCTCAGCACTTTCCTACTGCATATAATGCGTTCTAAGACATTTCTGTTTGTTATATTCACAACCTTTACCATTCTGGAAAAGGAACTATTTTGCTAATTTAACATTAAAAAATATGGTATGGTGTAATTAATGCACATAAAAAAACAGATATACTTTCAAAGTCACAACTAAAAAAAAGACAAAAAAAACAAAACAAAACAAAACCTTGTCAACTACATTTTATGCAGTATGTTATACAACTGTTGTATGCATCTATACGCTCGGTCTGTAAGCAGCAGTGATCATACCAAGAAAATTAACATTTTTAAAGGATTCCTTGTATACTTATTTTTAGTAACTATGAATTTTTCAACAGTGGTTAGGAACTCGTGTTGACACTGCTATCTGAGAAAGCACATACAAGGAAGCTCTCTTGTATTTTGTTTTGGTGGTATGTAGCAAAGCATTACTTTGCAATTAGGTATTCTGATTGGCTGCTGGTGGCACACCTACAACCTGTTGAATGAAAGGGGCCTACATGCCTAAAATAAATACAGGGCTAAGAGTGATTCCAAATAGAAGACCAAGGTCTTTTATACTTGCTACAGTCAGCGCAGAAAGGAAAATGCTGCTTTCCTAAAATACTCCAAATCACTATTGAAATTGGGGGAACGTTGAAGACCTCTACAGTTTAACTGTACAGATAAGAATTTTTTACATTCTAAAAGCTTTGGCAATCAGGGCCTCAAAATGCATGTAGCCAAGGCCATGATACAGAATCGTCCTGCCAACTGTCTGTTGCTCCTGTTCATTAAACTCCATAACTACTAGCAAACGTCAGTACAGAAAGTCCACTCTGACAGTAAATAAGCATGGTGCATGTACAGTACCAGAACCAGCTGATTCAAGGGATCATGTTAACACCATGGCATTTGGGGGCTAGAGTTTGTTCGGCATGGGTGATTGATATTTCGTCTGTGCCCATTAAATTTGGAGCAACCTACCAGTCCCGCAGACACTTTACTGTGGCATTTCTTTACTTCAACCTTGCAGCAATTCTTTCCTTCCACTGACACCACCAACACTGCAGCATTTCTTTCCTCCCTCTGACACCACCAATGCTGCAGCATTTTACCACACACACACACACACCACTGCTGCTGAATTATCTCTTGATAATCTGAAGAAGCAAGCGAGCGCCTAAAACAAAATAAACGCTGCTAAACACCAAAAAAGTACCATATAAAACCTCCAAATAAAATAGTAAAAGCAGGGTGTAGCGCTAAAAATGGCAAATATCTGTACTTATATCGAATAATATAGAAAATAAAGTGACTTAGTGATGTGAAACGTGTCGATTTCATGAATAATAAATGCCTGCATACATCATAAAAAACGCATAAAACCAGTTTATAATAAATTAATAAGCATAAAGTGTGACATGAAGTGTCCAGTAATCCGATCTGGTATTGAGGTGATATAAATGATAAGATTGCGCACTCACCAGATATGCAATCAAACTGCGCATTTGGAAATAATTCCGGAGGACTGGAGATCCCTTTATAGTCTGGTCTGGTCAGGTGCCCCTCACGTGTGACGTCACAACTCTGTAGCTCCTCCCTGACGCATTTTTGCAACCGCACGTATTCATAGGGGTATGCTTACCTAAGCATTCTCCCTATGAATACGTGCAGTTGCACGAAACGCGTCATGGAGGAGCTACAGAGTTGTGACGACATGCCGCCGGCGCCAAGAGGGCCCGGTGGCCATCTTGAATATCATCAGATGGTCAGTGTTTTGTTTTCCTCACAACTATTGTTTGTGCTGCACTTGTTTGAATAAACATCACCTGTTTAGAAGGTATTACACTATCTGGCCTCCTCTTTTGGAGCTCCTTGTGAGCTACTAACACCCACAGAGCGGCTGTATCATGTGTGGCAGTGGATACCAGGCAGTGAGGGGCACCTGACCAGACCAGACCAGACCATAAAGGGATCTCCAGTCCTCTGGAATTGTTATTTCCAAATGCGCAGTCTGATTGCGTATCTGGTAAGTGCGCAATCTTATCATTTATATCACCACAATACCAGATCGGATAACTGGATTTTGAAGATCATCAGGATCTCCTATGCACCTTAATTGTGGACTATTGTTTGATTTACCAGTCCGGCACTTTGCACTTGATTTGTCACTATTTAGTGACACGGCCATCACTTCATGTCGCACTTTATGCTTATTAATTTATTATAAAATGGTTTTATGCGTTTTTTATGATGTATGCATGCCTTTATTATTCATCAATTATCTCTTGCTCACTGGATCATTGGATAAAGAAATTATAAAAACATTCCAAGCCATATCTTCCCTTGGCACAGGTAAACTCTCAGGCCCTGATAGCTAAAGGTGCACAAACAATACCTAAATTCTATTATGCCCACTTTTAAGACAGTATGTAAAGGAGCTTTTGATAATTGAAAGCTTCCACAGTCCATGTATGATGCCACTATCTTACTCCTACTGAAACCCAATAAGGAACCAGTTGACTATGCTTCATATAGTCCTATCTCCTTAATAGAAACTGATGATCAAATTGTATAAGAGACAGTATAGCAGAATTTAACCTTGAGGATAAAATATTTGTTTAAATTTTATCAAACTGGTTTTATGCCTGCTAAATCAACTAACATTATCCGTAAAACATGTGCCTTGCCCCTCTGCAAAAACCAAAAGCCTTTAACTCTGTAGAATGGCCATTCTGATCTGGGATCTAATTTTTATGAAGGCCTTTGACTCTATAAAAAGCCCATTCTGGTCTGGGCCAAAATGTTACGAAAATTGATTAATATACTCTATGCTTACCCTAATTAATCATATACATAACATATATGGGAGCTCAGAGCGGGAAGCCCAGAGCAGAGAAGGAGAGAGCTCACGCTCTTATCGAAATAGAATGTGTGGGGTACTGCAGCCGCTTGAGTTTCTTTTTGTGTTACACAGCGCTGTGGGACCAACTTTCATTATTATCCACTGTTATATTATTTGTCTTCTATATATGTGCACACTGGATTTCATGCAAATGTTTGAGAGCAATAAACGAGGTTAATAAAAAAAAAAGCACACTAGACTTCCCCTTAAAACACCCAAATAACCATTTCATTATGATGAATTTGTGTTGCACTCAGTGTTTGATTTTTTATAATTCTAAGGCCTCATGCACACTGGGTGCTTTAAAATTGCAGGTAGCGTTAGCTGTATAAAGTTGTGTTAAAAATTGAAATTTTTCTGTGTTTTTTAGTGTTTTTGAATTAGTGGTTAGCCGCGTTTTTCCGTGTTATCATTTTTAACATACACACACAAAAATTTGGCCTAAAAAAACCCTCAAAATTGTCATTTTTTTGCGTTTTACCACATTTATCAGCGTTAGAGTGTTACTAGAGCGGAAAAACTTCTCTTAAAACTCACTAGTTCTGGGGGTTTTTTCCAGCCAGAAAACGCCCCTGCCAAAAAACGCTGATTAAAACCTATGTGGGATGTGTATGGACACATGCTGGGGAGTTTACTGGCTGTAGAAAAAAACGCCAGAAGCCAAAAACAGTAGTTGTAAAAACTCCAAGTGCGCATGAGGCCTAAAGCAAGACAGCACTCTTATTGCAGGTAAAGTATTTATAGTGCACACTGTTTAATTATTGATTGTTTTAGTTTGTTATAAGAGTTTCTGTAATTCTTTCAGGTTGTCAGTTAAAAAAAAAAAAAAAAAAAAACACAAAACATGTTCAGTCAAGAACTTTTCTGCTTTTGTGAAACAAATTGTGGGGAGTTGCCAACCCTGAATTTGGTATACTGAGCCACTATTAATATTCACAGGCTATGCTTAAATCAGAGCTCCACCCAAAAGGGGAAGTTCTGCTTCAATGCTTTGTCTCCCGCCCCCCATTAAGGACTGGCACTTTTGTCGAGCAGGTACTGGAATTTGACAGGTACTCGCTCCCACTTCCACTGCGATCGCCTAGGCAATTGGAAGTTGTTTGCCCCCTCCCTCCCTGTAGTCCTCTGGGACATGTGTCAGGTCCCAGAAGACTACGGGGCCATTCACAAAGTGCAGCACTTCTCGCCCATGCACAGTGGTCACTCGGATGTGAAGCCGCAAGCTGTCACAGCCAGGTGCCCACACTGAAGATGCCGGCGCCAGGGAGAGAAGATGGCCGGTGAAACCAGTGGTGGGGAGGACACCGCTTGACCAAGGGACAGGTAAGTGTCTGTATTTTAAAAGTCAGCAGCTACAGCTTTTGTAGCTGCTGACTTTTTTTTTCAGGTGGAACTCTGCTTTAAGAGACCTAAACAGCTCTGTCACTAGAAAGTAAAGCATATATTTTGAATGATTTATTCTTAAAACGGAGTTCCACTCACCCTGTCAAAAAATAAAAGTCAGCAGCTACATAAACTGTAGCTGCTGACTTTTAAAAAACAGCCACTTACCTGTCCCTCGGTGTGTCCCCCGCAGCCCGTTTCACCGGCCGTCCTGTATTCCAGGAGGCCAGCATCTTCAGTGTGGGCACCCAGCTGTGATAGCTGGTGGCTTCACGTGTCCCAAAAGACTACAGGGAGGGGAGGGAGGACACCTTCCCCTTCCGGTCGCCTAGGCGATCGGACCGGAAGTGGGAGTGGGTACCTGTCACATTCAGGTACCCGCTCCCCCCCGCCCCCCAAAGGTGCCAATCTTTAATGGGGAGTGGGGGGAGGCAGTCCTTAAAGTGGAATGTCCCCTTTTGGGTGGAGCTCCGCTTTAAGGGCTTGTGTACATGGCAATTTTTTCCTAAGACTACAAAAATTCATAACTCAGAGGCAAGTCCACCTTACCAACCATTCAGTGTCTGCTACTCTTCTCTGCCAATCCCTCCAATGGCTTCTGCTCACTCAACAAATTAAATTCAAAATACTAACAACTTAATACTAACAGCCATTCACAACTCAGCCCCCAGCTAACTAACTAACCTTTTTTCTCAAGACCTCTCTGCTCTCTAGCTCCCTTGTCATCTCTTCCCATGCTCGTCTCCAAGGCTTTTCCTGAGCCTCTCCAATCCTATGGAACTCCCTACCCCAATTTGTCCGACTATCTCCTGCTCTGTCTGCTTTTAGACAATCCCTGAAAAACCTTTTCTTCAGAGAACCCTATCCTGTCCCCACCTAACAACTGTACTATTATTTTTTCCATCTACTCATAAACCACAGGTATTACCTTGTATATCACGTGACCTTCCCTCTTAAATTGTAAGTTCTAACGAGCAGGGTCCTCTGATTCCTCCTGTATTGAACTGCACTGTAACTGTACTGTCTGCCCTTATGTTGTAAAGCAGTGCGCAAACTGTTGGCGCTATATAAAGTCTGAATAGTATTAATAGTAATAATAATAAAGTCAAAAGCATCTTAGATTAATCTAAAATGCCCTTCAAGCTAAACTCCTGGCTGAAGCTCATACATATCTAAAATGCCTACATATAAACTATCCTACCTGCCAAAGAATACAGTATATAATTCTGTTCAACCAGCCATCCCTGCTAAATACAGTAGCTTTAGCCAGACCGGTTTTACTCTTCAGAAATTAGGCATTGCAGCTAATCTAAGACCAACCCTCTAGCTTATTGGACAATGAGGGCAATTGGACGCCTATTCTGTATGCATTTTTGAATAGCACATCGGACACCATTAGAGCATCAGCGACTAAATGGCAGAGCAGTCCGAGAACAGCTCGAGCAACGCTCCCGCCCAGACTGCCAGACTAGAATGACAGATCCGCTGGCAACCGATGACATCACACGTGTGGTCCGCCCCTTGCAGCTCACTGTCCCGACTCCTGCTTCCTGCCTGTCCAAGGGGTGTGGAAATTTTTAAAAAACTACTTGTCCAGGGCCTAAATCGGTGCCCCAATCTACTTGTCCAGCTAAACAAAAAAAAAATTTTTTAACCAAAACTGTATTTAAATCGGAGGTGATATTAGGAATGTCTGGGGCTTTTAAAAACAAAAACAAAAAGGGGCTTTATGGCAACTTAAATATTTAAGATTTTTAACATTGCGCTGTTTATCTCCTCTCCCCTCCCTGCCTGTCTCCAGCACCTTACCCGGGGACTAGCAGGGAGGGGAGAGACCTTGCAGTGTAATGAGCACTGATTGGCTGCTCATCAGGAAAGGGTGGGTCAGGGCTTATCCTTTATCCCTTTCGCTGCCAGAGCCCCTTTTGCATAAGTTTAAAAAGTCATTTTAGGCCTGAAGATTACACAAAACCCCCTAACATTATATAATTTCTGAAAGCAGAGACCCTATAGAATAAAGTAGTGGTAGTTCCAATGTTTTATAGCGTATATTACCACACAATTTCAGTAAAAAATACAAGTAAGTTAATTTTAGGGCACAAAAAAGCAATACATTACCCTATTTTTTTGCAAAATATAAACGATGAGGTCGCACCGAATAAATAGATATTAAACTTGTCAAACCTTAAATTAATGCACACTGGTGAAACGGCGACAAACTTCAGTACCCTATATTTTCTATAGGTCAACACTTTTAAAGCTCCTTATAGGTCATCAGTTTAGCGTTACAGAGGTGGTCTGGCGCTAGAATGATTGCTTTCATTCTGGCGTGCGCGGCGATATGAGACATATGTATCGCAATCGAAGTTTTCATGCGTAGGCACCCCAGTGCTTGTTTTTACTTTTTTTTTTTTGGGGGGGGTGGTATGTGCTTGGGTGTAACTTTCATTTGTTACAATTTAAAAAAAAACTTTTTTCTTTACTTTCTTTTTTCATCACATAGGGGACAAATGCCCTATGTGATGATTTTTTGGTGACAGGTTCTCTTTATTGAGGCATCCAGGGTCTAAAAGACCCTGTATGTCTCCCCTGTGCTCCACTGAATGTAATGCAGTGCACGTCGCACTGCATTACATTCTTTCACAGTTTCCATGGCCGGGAATCTCTCAACGGGGACCCAGGAGTGACATCATGACATCACTTCCGGGTCAGGACAAGAAGGGGAGGGGAGGGGAGCGGACGTGTCCCAGGCCTGCAGATGGGCAAGCAGAGCCCGGGAGACCTCACTGGGGCAGAGGCTGGCACTGTGTGGAATCGAACATCCCTGCTGTCCACAAGCGTGCGCCCCACCCCCTTCAGCAAGGATCCTAGCAAGCTCCTGCCTCCTGCTCCTGTCTACCCTCAAGGCAGGGTGTGTTCTTTTAAGAGCACTTCACAGTGCCCCTTAACATAAAATAAGTGGCATGCTGATGGGAACATTTTATTTTAAGGGGCACTCTGATGGGCACATTTATATGCTAAGGAGCACTCTGATGGGCACATTTAAATTAAGGGGCATTCTGATGGCCACATTTAATGTTAAGGGTAATGCTGATGGGCATATATAATGTAAAGGGGCACTCTGATGGGCACAACATAGAATGTGCCCATCAGAGTGCCTCAAGTTGTTTTGAGTATGATGCTACAAGCTTGGCACACCTATTTTTGGGCAATTTCTCCTATTCTTCTTTGCAGTATCTGTCATGCTCCATCAGGTTGGATGGGGAGCGTCGGAGCACAGCCATTTTCAGATTTCTCCAGAGAGATGTTCAATCCGGTTCAAGTCTGGGCTTTGGCTGGGCCACTCCAGGACATTCACAGAGTTGGCCCGTAGTCACTCCTTTGTTATGTGTGCTTAGGGTCATTGCCCTGTTGAAAGATGAACAGTCACCCCAGTCTAAGGTCCGTTCTGGAACAGGTTTTCATCAAGGATGTCTCTGTTCATTGCCGCATTCATCTTTTCTCTGATCCTGACTAGTCTCCCAGTTCCTGCCGCTGAAAAACATCCCCACAGCATGATGCTGCCACCACCATGCTTCACTGTAGAGATGGTATTAGCCAGGTGGTGAGCGGTTCTTGGTTTCCTCCAGACATGATGCTTGGCATTCAGGCCAAAGAGTTCAATCTCTATTTCATCAGACCAGAGAGTTTTGTTTCTCATGGCCTGAGAGTCCCTCAGGTGCCTTTTGGCAAACTCCAGGAGGGATGCCATTTGCCTTTTACTGAGGAGTGGCTTCCGTCTGGCCACTCTACAATACAGGCCTGATTGGTGGAGTGCTGCAGAGATGGTAGTTCTTCTGGAAGGTTCTCCTCTCTCCACAGAGATATGCTGGAACTCTTTCAGAGTGACCATCGGATGCTTGGTTACCTCCCTGGCTAAGGCTCTTCTCCCTCGATCGCCCATTTTGGCCAGGTGGCCCACTCTAGGAAGATTCCTGGTGGTTCCAAACTTCTTCCATTTACAGATGATTAAGGCCACTGTGCTGATTGGGACCTTGAATGCTGCAGACATTTTTCTGTACTTTTCCCCAGATCGGTGCCTCGATACAATCCTGTCTCTGAGGTCTACGGACAATTCCTTGGACTTCATGGCTTGGTTTGTTCTCTGACATGCACTGTTAGCTGTGGGATCTTATATAGACAGGTTTATGCCTTTCCTAAGCATGTCCAATCAACTAAATTTCCCACAGGACTCCAATCAAGTTGTGGGAACAGGATGCACCAGGGCTCAATTTTGAGTGTCATGGCAAAGGCTGTGACTACTTACAGTGAGGAACATCTTTGGAGGGAGCTGAAACTCCGTGTTGCTCAGTGACAGCCCCAAAACCTGACAGATCTAGAGGAGATCTGTGTGGAGGAGTGGGGCAAAATCCCTGTTGCAGTGTGTGCAAACCTGGCCAAGAACTACAGGAAACGTTTGACCTCTGTAATTGCAAACAAAGGCTTCTGTACCAAATATTAACACTGATTTTCTCAGGTGTTCATACTTATGTTCAGCAGTGCAAGACAAATAAATTCTTTAAAAATCATACAATGTGATTTCCTGAATTTTTTTTTTAATTCTGTCTCTCAGAGTGGGAATGCACCTACAATGTGAATTTCAGACCCCTCCATGAAGTGGGAGAACTTGCAAAATCGCAGGGTGTTCAAATACTTCTGTTCCTCACTGTATGTACATGTGGTTTTTTAAATTGCAAAGATTTCAAAATGAACTTCTTTCACGTTGTCATTATGGGGTATTGTTTGTAGAATGTTGACGAAAAAAAATGTATTTAATCAATTTTGGAACAAGGCTGTAACATAACAAAATGTGGCAAAAGTTAAGCACTGTGAATACTTTTTGGATGCACTTCCCAGTGTCATAAGTTCTTTATATACATTTATATGATCTATTCTATATCATGACCTTGGTATAACAAAAACCATAACTAAAATATTTGCCTAGATTTTTACTGGAACATTTATTTTTCCTTAAAAGATATATCACTTTTCTGCACAAAGAATGCATAAATTGGCAAAAATTAATTATTCTAGCTATTGCATATTCACAGAACACTTTATAAGCAGGGTTTATTATACCAACCTACATAACCTACATAATAAACAGATTTAAAAATCAAAGCTTTCTTTTGCTTAATAAGGAGCACTAAGTAATTCAGAGAGTAAAAATAATCTTAACAAGACCAAGTGCAAGAAATGTTCTATTGTGTGCCAAACTGCTAATAAGATTGGAATTGACATAGCCCTAGAAAGTTGAGCTACCCCTCAGGGCCCATCTGCTGAGTGGGGGAAACAGCAGCCCCACAAAAAAATTACCCACACTTTCACAGTGGACAGAAAAATTTCACAAAGATATTCTAGTCACATGTCAACAGAAAACCTATTTTTTTTCATGATCGTGGCAATTGTTTTTGTTAAATGATATCATCCTTTCTCTCCTAACTATATCGGTATGAGGTAGAGTTAGCCACTTCCGATGAAGCCACTGAAGAAACTGACCACCACAACCACTAAATATAAAATATTATAATATACAGTGCTCAGCAAAAAGAAGTACACCCCTTTTGAAAAGAAAGATTTTAATCAATATCTCAATGAACACAAGAACAATTTCCAAAATTTTTACAAAACCGAGGTTTATAGAACATCTGTTCAGCTCATTACATGAAAGTAAGGTTAATAATACAACTTTTATTATAAAATCTTCAGTTTTACTCTAATTAGGTGATGCAAAAATGACTACATCCCACAACAAAAACTACTACATCTAGTATTTTGTATGACCTCCCTGATTTGTAAGGACAGCACCAAGTCTTCTAGGCATGGAATGAACAAGTTGGCGACATATTGTAACATTGATCTTTTTCCATTCTTCAAGAACTGCTTTTGGAGCCTAGATGCTGGATGGAGAATGACGCTCAACTCGTCTTTTCGAAATTCCTCATAGGTGTTTGATCGGGTTCAGATCAGGAGACATACTTGGCCACTGAATCACTTTCACCCTGTTCTTCAGAAATGCAACAGTGGCCTTAGATGTGTGTTTCGGATCATTGTCATGTTGGAAAAGTGCACGACGCCCAAGGACACGGAGTGATGTGATGGTAGCATCTTCTCTTTCAATATAGAGCAGTTCATCTGTGAATTCATGATACCATCAATAAAATGCAGCTCCCCGACACCAGCGGCACTCATGCAGCCCCAAAGAAGGACACTGCCACCACCGCGTTTCACTGTAGGCACCATGCATTTTTCTTTGTACTCCTCACCTTTGCGACGCCATACAGTTTTAAAGCCATCAGTTCCAAAAACATTTATCTTGGTCTCGTTACTCCAGAGTACAGAGTCCCAGTAGTCTTCTTTTATTTCAGCCTGGGCCCTGGCAAATTCTAGGTGGGCTTTTTTGTGCATGACGTTTAGGAGAGGCTTCCTTCATGTACGACACTCATGCATGCCATTCCTCTGCAGTGTACACTGTATTGTGTTACGGGAAAATCACCACAGCTTGGCTTTCTACTTCTTAACGAAGTGCAGTGAACTTGCAAGCCAATTTTCTTCAGCCCTTATCAGAAGACACTCTTGTCGAGATGTTAACTTCCGTGGATAGCCTGGACGTCTCTACGAGATGGTCGCAGTAACATCTTTGTTAAATTTGTGTATCACTTTTGCTACAGTATTCTGACTGATAAGTAAAGCTTTGCTGATCTTCTTGTAGCTTTCACCTTTCTTCTGTAAAGAAATTATTTTCTTATTATCTTTCTTGTGGCATTTCTCTTCCATGTAATGCCATTGCTGACAGCATGAAACGGGAGGGGTTTTATTAAGTAGCGCCCTTTTATAATCAACTGTCTGCTAGACACCTGCTTAATGAATAATTAGACTCATCTGTAGCTAAATTCTTAATTAGTATTTTGTTGTATAAAATGTAGTTTTGCTGCTAAGACTTTCATTGGGGTGTATTCATTTTTACACCAAGGTCTTGAATGAATTTGTTAGAAAAAATACTTTGTATGTGCAAATTAACAAATCTTGTTTGCAATCAATGGTCTGCATTTGTGGGAATATTTTGTAGTATAGTGTCCCTTAGAAAATGTGGATTCTGAAAGGAAAATAATTTTTTTTTTACAAATCTGTTGGGGTTTACTCATTTATGCGGAGCACTGCATATATCCTAGGGGGTCAAGGGTTAGCACCGGGTACCACCTATTACAGGTTGCTGCTGTCCACCTCATTAAATCCTTTGATTATAGGCTCAGAGCCTAATACCTGCACTGCCTTACTCCTGCCTTCAAAAGGCAGTATTAGCTTGGTATGGCCATTAATGATCCCTGCTGCCCAGCCTTGGTCTTCCCTGCAAGTTTCTCTCAACTTCAGCATGAAATGATACAACATGGTAAGTTGCTGAAGTATGGAGGTGGATGGGGAACAAAATAATAATGTTATATACAGTGAAGGAAATAAGTATTTGATCCCTTGCTGATGTTGAATGTTTGCCCACTCACAAAGAAATGATCAGTCTAAAAATCGAATGGTAGGTGTATTATAACACAGAGACAGAATAGCAACAAAAAATTGAAAAGAAATGCATGTCTAACAAATTATGCACGGATTTGCATGTTCATGAGGGAAATAAGTATTTGATCCCCTATCATTCAGTAGGATTTCTGGCTACCAGGTGTCTTTCATACAGGTAACAAGCTGGGATTAGAATCAGTCTCTTAAAGGGAGTGCTGCTAATCTCATTTTGTTACCTGTATAAAAGACACCTGTCCACAGGAGCAATCAAAGAATCAGATTCCAAACTCTCCACCATGGCAAAGACCAAAGAGCTGTCCGAGGATGTCAGGGATAGGATTGTAGACCTACACAAGGCTGGACTGGGCTACAAAACTATCGCCAAGCAGCTTGGTGAGAAGGTGACAACAGTTAGTGCAATCATTCGCAAATGGAAGAAACACAAAACAACTGTCCATAGATCTGGTGCACCATGCAGGATCTCACCTCGCGGAGTGTCAATGATCAAGAGAACAGTGAGGAATCATCCCAGAACTACACGTGAGGATCTTGTCAATGATCTCCAGGCAGCTGGGACCACAGTCACCAAGAAAACAATTGGTAACACACTACGCCGACAAGGATTGAAATCCTACAGTGCCCACAAGGACCCTCTGCTCAAGAAAGCACATGCCCAGGCTCGTCTGAAGTTTGCCACTGAACATCTGAATGATGCAGAGGACTGGTTGAAAGTGTTGTGGTCAGATGAGACCAAAAGCGAGCTCTTTGGCATCAACTCAACTCGCCGTGTTTGAAGGAGGAGGAATGCTGCCTATGACCCCAAGAACACCATCCCAACTGTCAAACATGGTGGTGAAAACATTCTACTTTGGGGGTGTTTTTCTGATAAGGGGACAGGAGTGTTGTTGGAGTTGCACCGCATCAAAGGGACGATGGACGGGGCAATGTACCATCAAATCATGGGTGAGAACCGTCTTCCCTCAGCCAGGGCATTGAAAATGGGTCATGGATGGGTGTTCCACAATGACAATGACCCAAAACACACAGCCAAGGCAACAAAGGAGTGGCTCAAGAAGAAGCACATTAAGGTCCTGGAGTGACCTAGCCAGTCTTCTGACCTTAATCCGATTGAAAATCAGTGGAAGCAGCTGAAAGTTTGAGTTGCCAAACGTCAGCTACCAAACCTTAATGACTTGGAGAGGATCTGCCAAGAGGAGTGGACCAAAATCCCTCCAGAGATGTGTGCAAACTTGGTGGCCAACTACAAGAAACGTCGGACCTCTGTGATTGCCAACAAGGGATTTGCCACCAAGTACTAAGTCATGTTTTGTGAAGGGGATCACATTTTTTGCTGTTATTCTGTCTCTCAGTGTTACAATACACCTACCATCTGATTTTTAGACTGATCATTTCTTTGTGAATGGGCAAACATTCAAAACCAGCAGGGGATCAAATATTTATTTCCTTCACTGTACATATAATATAAATGTAAAGTAGTGTATGTGTAATACACATGTAAAGTAATGTTAATAGAACATACATTCTTCATTGTTGATTTAATGTTGTAATAGTGCTAGATTTAGACATAAATAAATAAAATCATGCTTGCAAACACCTATGTGCCACCTTTGAAGTTTAAGTGACAAAAGAATTCTTGCATGCATTTTTTTTATTTTTTTAGGGTCCATTCACTGTTGCTTGCATTGCAGCATGTGTTAAAGTGGTTCTAAAGCCTAAACAGTTTTTACCTTAATGCATTCCTTGCATCAAGGTAAAAAATATTTAAGAATCCATATTGCCCCCTTACCGCCCCCACCTTACTTACCTGAGCCCTCTTTTGATCCAGCGCTGTACACGTCTGCAGCTCCATTGGCTCCCACTGCTGTCAATCAAAGTCAATGACATAGAAGCTGAGGGCGGAGCTGAGTCCCACTGTCTGTGTCAATGGACACAGCACTGGGGCTTGGAAGCACCGGCATGAGTACCCTCGTGGGGAGCAGCTTCCTATGGGGCACTAACCAGAGAGAAGGAGCCAGACAAGCCAGTGGGGGACCCGAGAAGAGGAGGTTCGGGGCCACTCTGTACAGAGAAGGCAAGTATAGACATGTTTGTTATTTTAAAAAAAGAACATTTTCGTTTACAACCGATGCACTTTAGGGCTTATTCACAGTAGTTTTAAAGCACTTTTTTTTGCACTGAAGCAAGTTAGGTTTGGTAGCCTATTTATTTGGATTGGACTGTCAATACATCATAACACAAAAAAATGATCCAGCACTATTTTTTTCTATACTTCACAATGCAACATATGAATTTGTGTGTTGTACTGCACCGTAGTGAACTGTGTATGTGTGTTAAAGTGCAAGAAAGAATGAATTGCAATGCACATGTACAATACATTATTTTACATCACTGTAGCTTTATAGTGCAAGGAGACTTCAACTGCACCATTATGTGATGTATGTACTGTGGGGTACACAAACCAAACTCTCCTAAGGCTCCAGTCACACCAATGTGTTTTTTAGTGCTTTTTGCAAAAACGCACTACAGTCCATTTAACATGGTTTCCTATGGAACATTCTCACATCTATGCATTTTTGAACTGCTGCGTTTTTGGAAAGGGTCAGGGACTTTTTTAAAAGCAAAAAGCAGCGTTTTTGCTATTATAGAGTTCAATGGAGAATCTGCTGAAATGCATGGTAGTGCGCTTTTGCCGCATTTTGCATTTTTATACTGCCCAGCAAAAAAATAATTCCACAAAATGGTGAAAACATGTCTCTGTAGACATGTTGTGTTGTGATAATGTGGTACTGACAGGGT
This sequence comes from Staurois parvus, assembly GCF_062004578.1. Lineage (NCBI taxonomy): Eukaryota > Metazoa > Chordata > Amphibia > Anura > Ranidae > Staurois > Staurois parvus. Next base: position 301,905 of record NW_028318357.1, read on the forward strand.
CTCTGGTGACATACAGTATTTCTGGTTGTTGCTTGCTTATTGTCACGAATGGCCATTTGCTGCTAGCGTACTGTAATGACTGCCCAATTGCTACCTGAATGTTATAACGAATTATTTTTGCCTGTGTGTTGTATATGATTGCATATGTGTAGTTCAAGTAATGTCAGGGTTGCAACTTTTTATCTAAGAATAAGTCAAAGCTGTGACAAATACATGAATACATATAAAGAACAGCTGATAAATACACAGTAAAGTGCTCAGAATTAATCATGTGAATATAATCACAAACACTCTATGCAGAGGACAATAAAGTGCTTAGAGTCCAAGTGAATAACAGCCTTCACAGACAGTTCATAATTAAACACATCTGTTTCCTGGGTATAATAATCAGTAGTGATGAAAGCCACCAACGTGAATGAACCACCACCATATAAGCAAATTGGAGGCTTACCAGATAAGCAGACCCCTTAATTATAGGGGAGCTCTGTATAAACACAGCTCCGTCCAGACTCCTATACTTCGACTAGGACCCAGATTCCACTTAGATATCAATATGCCATTCCAATATTGATATCAAGATTAGCCTATGTAAAAATTAAAAGTGCCTCTCATAGTGCAGTAAAACCAAAGTGCCTTTAATGCGCAAATAAAATCTTACTTACAAACACTGAAGAAAAAAAAGCAGCATTCATATCATATACAGATTCCAAGATGGCGGACTGCACGATGACATCAGAGGAGAGGCTCCCACTGACGCGTTTCATCAAAAACAGACATCTTCCAGGCCCTTTAGGAGTGCCTTGGAAGAATGCCTAAAAAGTGCCCCAAATTGCCAACAAGCTCAGCAGCTGGATCAAACCTGCTTTTTTGTTACATAAAGCCACAGGTTTTTATTATGTATCATTACAACCTTGGACATCCTGCAGGCCTACTGCTGGGGTCCGAACAACCAATGATGTCATCAAGAGGATGTTGGGTACCTGACCAGCATCTTGTTTGCCCCTCCCCTGCCCCTCTCCATCAGCCCTGGGGTTACATTAGCTAAATGAGGGTGAGAAACTGAGGGAAGAGAGAAATGCGGGAATATTAGTCAGTACCAGTGTGCAAAGGTGTACTGCTTTGAAAGACTACATCACCTCTAATGTTGACTGTCCTACGTGACGTGTATGGATGCAAAACTATTAGTTTAATTTTTTTAATTTTAGAATATCGTGTCTCAATATTGTGCATGTCTATAAAGGGTGTTGTGACTAAAAACAGTTGAGAAACACTGGTTTAGAGGACCATATAAACTATACACTCTGGCCACTTTATTAGGTACACCTTGCTAGTACTGGGTTGGATACCCTTCTGCCCTCAGAACTGCCTTAATTCATCATGCAATAGATTCAACAAAGTATTTGCAACATTCCTCAGAGATTTTGGTTCATATTGACATGAGTTACTGCTGCCTTTCTATCATCTCAAACCAATTTGCCCATACTCCTCTGACATCAGTAAGGCATTTCGTCCACACAACTACCGCTCACTGGATATTTTCTCTTTTTAGGACCATTCTCTGTAAACCCTACAGATGGCTGTGTGCGAAAATCCCAGTAGATCAACAGTTTTTTTTAACATAGTCAGAGCAGCCTGTCTGGCACCAACAACCATGCTCTTTTTGAACTTCAGCAAGTCGTCTTCACAATGTCTAGATGCCTAAATGCATTGCTGCTGCCATGTGATTGGCTGATTAGCAATTTGTGTTACCAAACATTTGAACAGGTGTACCTAATAAGGTGGCTGGTGAACTGCTCCCTGTAGGTCTGTTGCTATCAAAGCATGCTGCTATTACTCCTATATTTTGCCACTGTGCACTGTGAGCACTGCTATTACTCTCCTTAACTTTACTTTATTTGGCACTCCAATATTATCCCCACGTTATCTCATGTGCAACCATTCAATCATTTTATTGGATTACCAACATAACTATATACACAAGAAATCTTCACTGGCTATGTTTTTAACCTGTCCATTTTTAGTGTCCATTTCATTTTGCTGTGATTACTCAAAATAATTTTGATGTATAGAAGAGAATGAGGGGATGGTTAAAAAAAAAGGACCCAGGTGTCCAATATGCCACAATGTATTAATTTTTAAGCTGGAATCAAATATTGGTTTCTTGTCAAACAGTATGTTTTCACAAATATAAATAGGTGATGAGATACTATCTTTTGCAATTCTGGGAGTGCTAATATAAGAATTTGCGCTCCTTTTTTATCTTAAATATATAAACAGATTTTATTTATATATATATATATATATATATATATATATATACATATACACACACACACACACACACACACACATACACATACATACACTGGGTTTTTTTGTCCATATAAAAGCCCAGCAGTAAGCAGAAGCTGTGTGAAAACCTGTACTGACAGTATTTCTTTCATTTTTTTTTTCTCTACAAGAGGTGTTATGTGAGTGATATATCTTGGAGGTTCACCAATTTTCCTTTTTCTTGGCAAGAAGTCAACACAGCATGTTTTGGCAAATGTTTTCTTTCTGTGGAAGATACAGTGTGAAAAAAAAAAAAAACCTTTAAATTTATTCGTTCATTAGAAGCACATAGTGGAAGTTAGGAAGATTCTGTTAGTGGAAACTAGAAATAGAGATCATAGGCTATTAAATTCGGACAAGTTATTATTCATACACACACACACACACACACATACATATATAGATACAGTGCGACAGTGGTGTACCTTGTCACAGTGTCTTAAGGGTTAGATGTCACCCAGGGTTCTTACTTATGCGGGTTGAGGGATTTCAGGATGTCTGTCCTGAGTGAAGAACATGGTTTTGCAGTTTTCTCCAGGATAGGTAACTTATGGATTGAGTTCTGGAGCCCAGAGGCTTTGTAAAGACTTGGAAAGGATTAAGCCTGCCTCTAACTCTGGGTCCACACTTTACTGGAAACAAAAATCCTGATTGTACAGGTGTGTCCTTTTGGTATAGGGGTTGTCTATGGTTCTGGGCATTTCCCCCAGAAGACAAGCTGCTGCATGAACAGCATATGTGGACACTGGCAGAGCTTCTACTTCAACATCAAGGAGAGGTGATCTGACCAGGCCATATAAAGGAGTATTAAAAGAATGTGTGTAATTAGACAGGAGCCTGTGCAGCCCCAAGTTGGGCAGTATGCTTGTTCACAATGTTAAATGAGATAACATGGTGAGTCTCTGCAGAGACAGGCTCAAGCACTACACAGTCTGGATAGCCAGGAGGCTGGAAAGTTGCCATTTTTCATTTTAAGGTGGTGTGGTGGTAAGTCACACAGCCATTTGCACTCATGAGTGTTCTGACATGTTCTAACTTGCAAGAAGTGGAAGGACAGATACAGATGTGGACAGAGTGTAAACCCTCGAACGCTCAGATCAAAAACTGAATGTGCAAATTATGCCAGAACTGAACACTAACAGGAAAACAGTGTGGCAGATTCTAACTGAGGATATGGAAATGAGAGATTCCACAGATTCTAACTGAGGAATTGGGAATGAGAAAGATTCCACAAATTTTGACAGAAGATGAGAAAGAACATTGTCTTCTAATTTATCCTATCTTTTGAAGAATGCAGAGGTGTTTGACAGGATTATTACCTCCTGCACATGAAGCTAAGTGTTCATGAGTTCCTGGCCCAGAAATCCATTCTGAAACTTGACCAACCATCTTTTTTCCCCCGACTATGCACCAGACTTAAAAGGACCCAGATTTGATGACATTCCGGACATGCAGCACACCATGACAAAGATACTGCACAGCATTCCAGAAAATGAATTCCAGGAATGTTTTCAGCAGTGACACAGTCATCTAGAAAATGCATTGCTTCACAAGAGGACTACTTTGAAGTTGAAAACAGCCACTAGTGTATAGGTGAGCAAACATTTTTTCTTTTATAGTTCATTGCAGGAATTAAGTTGTCACATCTCACAAATAAAATCATTTGTAAGCCTGGGTTGAACAGTTTCCTCCATCTACAGTTACAGCACTAATGGACAAATCTTGTGATGTGGATTATTCTATTAGTCACCAGCTGTCAGAATACCCAAACCCAAACATGACTTCAACAAATGTTGATCAAAAATTTCATTGGCCCAAGTATTATTGACAAGGATACCCATGGAGTGAATTTCAGCCAATTCAGCATGAGTAGGATGAAATTTAATGCGTGTATGAACAGCTTTATAGTTTGGCCAGATTAGAGCTAGCAAGGTGGGCCCACCTGCAAATTTCCCAATTTGGATTAAAGTCGTTCTAAAACCTGAAGGTCTTTTACCTACATGCATTCTATGCATAAAGGTAAAAAACCATCAGTGTGCAGCTCCCCCCTCAGCCCTCATTAATACCTGAGCCCAATCCCGGTCCAGTGATGTGCACGGGAGCCCTACCTCTCCTGGGTCTCTCCCTCCACATTGGCTGAGACACAGTAGCGCGAGCCACTGGCTGTGAAGAGAGAGCGGGTGTCAGGGTCAAGCCACGCTCTGCTGTGTCTTAAGGACGCAGAGAGCGGGGCTCAGGAGTGACCATGCACCAGTGCCCCCCTAGTAAGCAGCTTGCTATGGAGGCACTGCTGGGGGGGGAGGAGCCAGAAACACCAATAGGGGACCCAAGAAGAGGAGGATCAACGCTGCTCTGTGCAAAACTATTGCACAGAGCAAGTATGATATGTTTTTTATTTAAAAAAATTAAAAAAACAAGCCTTTGGTATCACTTTAAGCCTTGAAAAACCAAAGCTGCCAAATCGAACTGACAAAAAGTGCTTTGCCTACATTAAATTGCAGCTCATTTGATATCCAAAATATTGTCAACCTTGTCTCTCCCCAGTCATTTGTATGCAGTAGTACATTTTGATAGCATTCCTGGCATCCAAAACCTCTCAGGCTGGCAAAAGACCATAGGACTTCCCTCTGGAAATAAACTGATGGGATTTCCACAAATGAAACCCCTGGCTACATATTTAGGATAGTGACATCTACATGTGAGTCCAGTTAAATAACTGTTCTGTCAAATTCTTGGCCCAACAATGGTACATCACTCTTACAGTATTATATGCAGTATACAAAATCTGTGCCATGTTTGCTTGGTGTTCTTGTTGCATCTTTCTAGGTACAGGTTATCTGTATGTAAGATAGTTCCAATAATACATGCCTGTTGCATGCTCTTTGAAAGATTTTGTGGTTCATCATTGATAGTTTATGCAACGGATTCACCTTTTCACATTTTTGTTTATAATTAACTGGGTCACGACCAGTCATTGGAAAACCTCAATTCATTCAATATAACACATATCCAAACTGGCAACCCACCCCGTAGATATCCATTGATACCTCTTGAAGGTTTATCCCATTCACCTACCAATAAAAAAATGTAAAATTTTAATTTGTGCTTTGCTTGAAGATCAAAATATTGTGTAGCCAGTCTAAAGATATTTTTATGAGGATCGTCTAATTGGATTTACGTAAAACTGTGGCCAAGAATTATTTTTCTATAATAATATGTTTGATTAGAAGAAACAAATAAGAACCTAACTCCAGTCTCATTAAAAGTTGGGTGATATGTCACACTTGAGTAGCTCTGAGCCCTTCTACCATAATGAAGGCTATAAATACTTATTAATTAGGAACAAGAAGCCTGTCTGTTATGGGTGCACCTGCGCCAGTCCTGTAGACATATACAATAACTATTATTTACAGAAAGCATGTCCTTTTACTCCCGCATAATGAAACGTGTTTCAACAAATGCAGACTCATGCAGCTTTGATTGATGAACATTGATTTGAAAAATAAACCAGCTTTGAAAATGACATGACAGATTCTGTTACAGGCATTACAACAGTGTGTTGCTTCTACATAAGTGCATAGCTATTTATGTTTGTGGAAATACTGTACACCAGTTTTCTAAAAGCATCAAAAAGCAATGAAGTAATTGCATATACTCAAGACACAAAGTAATCACTACTTACTAAACATCAAACATACTGTATGTAGGAGAACCATAAACATAAGAAACAGTTTAGCTTACTTTATTACCCATATTTTGTCCATCAAACATTTATCAGAAAATTATCAAATACTTATCATAATTTTCCTTTCCTGACTAACTCCATGGCAACATACATACAGTCATGGCCGAAATTGTTGGCACCCTTGATATTTCTCCAGGAAATCATGTATTTCTCACGAAACGTATTGCATTAACACATGTTTTGCTATACACATGTTTATTCCCTTTGTGTGTATTGGGACAAAACAAAAAAAGGGAGGAAAGAAAGCAAATTCGACATAATGTCACACAAACCTCCAAAAATGGGCTGGACAAAAGTATTGGCACCCTTTCACAACTGCGGATAAATAAGAATGTTACAAGCATGTGATGCTCCTGTAAACTCACCTGGGGCAAGTAACAGGTGTGGGCAATATAGAAATCACACCTGAAAGCAGATAAAAAGGAGAGACGTTCACTTAACCTTTGCATTGTGTGTCTGTCTGTGCCACACTAAGCATGGACAACAGAAAGAGGAGACGAGAACTGTCTGAGGACCTGAGAACCAAAATTGTGGCAAAATATCAACAATCTCAAGGTTACAAGTCCATCTCCAGAGAACTAGATTTGCCTTTGTCCACAGTGCGCAACATTATCAAGAAGTTTGCAACCCATGGCACTGTAGCTAATCTCCCTGGTCGTGGACGGATGAGGAAAATTGATGAAAGATTGCAACGCAGAATAGTCCGGATGGTGGATAAGCAGCCCCAAACATGTTCCAAAGACATTCAAGCTGTCCTGCAGGCTCAGGGAGCATCAGTGTCAGCGCGAACTATCCGTCGACATTTAAATGAAATGAAACGCTATGGCAGGAGACCCAGGAGGACCCCACTGCTGACACAGAGACATAAAAAAGCAAGACTACAGTTTGCCAAAATGTACTTGAGTAAGCCAAAAGCCTTCTGGGAAAACGTCTTGTGGACAGATGAGACCAAGATAGAGCTTTTCGGTAAAGCACATCATTCTACTGTTTACCGAAAACGGAATGAGGCCTACAAAGAACAAAACACAGTACCTACGGTAAAATATGGTGGAGGTTCAATGATGTTTTGGGGTTGTTTTGCTGCCTCTGGCACTGGGTGCCTTGACTGTGTGCAAGGCATCATGAAATCTGAGGATTACCAAAGGATTTTGGGTCGCACTGTAGGGCCCAGTGTCAGAAAGCTGGGTTTGCGTCCAAGATCCTGGGTCTTCCAGCAGGACAATGACCCCAAACATACGTCAAAAAGCACTCAGAAATGGATGGCAAAGAAGCGCTGGAGAGTTCTGAAGTGGCCAGCAATGAGCCCAGATCTAAATCCCATTGAACACCTGTGGAGAGATCTTAAAATTGCTGTTGGGAAAAGGTGTCCTTCCAATAAGAGAGACCTGGAGCTGTTTGCAAAGGAAGAGTGGTCCAAAATTCCGGGTGAGAGGTGTCAGAAGCTTATTGATGGTTATAGGAAGCGACTGATTTCAGTTATGTTTTCCAAAGGGTGTGCAACCAAATATTAAGTTAAGGGTGCCAATACTTTTGTCCAGCCCATTTTTGGGGTTTTGTGTGACATTATGTCATATTTGCTTTTCTGCCTCTGTTTTATATTTGTTCCAATACATACAAAGGGAATAAACATGTGTATAGCAAAACATGTGTTAATGCAATACCTTTTTTGTGTGAAATACTTGATTTTCAGGAAAAATATCAAGGGTGCCAACAATTTCGGCCATGACTGTATGTGTAGACTCCGTCTCACTGCTACCCCAGAGACCCCCTCTTTCATAAATTATAGGGCTGGTACAGTCCACGTTTCATAACTAGCTTACTCAAAAACTGGGAGGTATCCCGTGCTGCCATGGAGTTGATCAGGAAAGAAAAATTACAGTATGTGATAACAATGTTTTGTTTTCCTGACTAACTCTGTGACAGTGTTGCCAGCATAGCAAACTGAAATTCCCTGATAGGACACAGTTTTTACTGGCACGGCCAAGTTTTTACTGGCATTTCCAAAAGTTAAAAAAATATATATTTTTTTTAAAAAGTGCAAATTTCAGTATTTAGGCTACAATCAAGTACAATATGCAATTAGCAATTTGATTCAAGGTAGATATTAAAGCAAAAGGCATATTTCTTATTTTATTTTCAATATAGTAAGTTAGTAGCTCAGGAACAGGACTCAGGAGATCAAGAAGTAAGAATGGGAACACACACACACACATGAAATTGAGTGACACTGGCAGCAGTGTGAAGCAGCACAGATGATACCTAACGAAACATGACACATCCACTCCTGAGTCACAGTGACAGTCTCTCTCCATGCCAGGTCCGTTCAGTCCACTCCAGTCTAAACAGCACTAAATAGTCCTAGTCCTGCTCCCGGATTGCCTTCTCCTGTCCCGCAGACCCACACATGAGGCTCTGGCTGCTCCACACAGCTCAGCTCCCTTGCACCATGACATCACACAACACGCTTAGACACCACCTCTTCCAGACCCGTTCCCCACCGGTGCTGCCTGAACACACTGTAGCAGGCATTCGAAGGGACTCTGCCGGCTCCAGACCGAAACTGCACATGCTCAGTTCTGAGTCGAGCGTCACAGCCATATTTTTAACTGGCAACCTTTTCCTGTCACAAGCATTTACTGGCAGGAGAAAAGTGCCTGTTTTTTTACTGGCTGCCAGTTAAAATACTGACAGTGTTATCAACACTGCTCCACATTTGCACACGAATTGGAAATAACGAGCCACAGACATTGGTGGGATGCAGAAAAAGTAAGGTTTCAATCACAGTTAACAGAGATTTCAAGGCCAAAAATTAACACATGGACTGTATCAGCCTCAAAATTTATGGGAGAGGGGTCCTATGGTGTAGGACTAAGGAAGGAGAAAATTGAAAACCAAATTCATACATACAGACGGAGTATAACCTTCTGCACAGTACTGTTTATCTAAAAATTGCTGTAAGGCACCAGTCCACTGTATTTCCTTTTGTTAGTATTGTGGTGGTCTGAAAAGCCCTGCTTCTAATGCAGGATGTCTATTCTTAAACACATTCAATGCAGGCTCCTTGCTGTCCCTCACCTCTAGAGACAATATTTAGAAACATCTCTCAGTGACCAACCAGACTCCAACCTGCCCTGAAATCCTGAATGTGACTGGTGATACAGGATAGAGAGAGACTGAGAGACAGAGAGTGAAGGAGAGAGAAGGAAAAATAGGAAGTTACACAACATAGGCTTAAACTTCCAGTGACACGATGAGGTACTCTTTGGACTCTGACTGTAGTGAATTACAAAAATGTTTTTTAAGGCCAACTTTGGGTATTCTGACTTTAGTCTAGTTGCAGTATTTGCTGAATAGCAATAGTAGATCACTGATTAGTTTACAGTAATTTATTCCCTGGAATTTCTCTTTAGAACACCAACTAAAATCTGCCTTAAGTTAAATGTACATACATTTAAAGCTTACTTTGACTTTAAACAATTAGACAACCATAAGGATTGGAGAATAGTTGTGATCAAATCAATACAAACGTACCTATCAGCAGAATAAGACGATCCTGGTTGAACAGCACAAAACACTGTAAATGACAAAGAAGAGACAGTATTAAAACAGAACAAAAAAGCATATCCCAAAGCACTCTTGTTCCAACAACTGTGCTCTAGGTTGCTGCTGTCATGAGAACCATCAGTTAAAATAACAAATTCGCAATTGTACAGTATTGTAGAGTTAGTTGAAATCACTTATTTAAACATTGGGTTTTAGTGTTGTGACCTAGAACTGTGGTGCTACAGAATTCTACTTCTTATATCTATCAGCTAGGTTAGTGACACTTCTAATATCCTTACCCACCTTCTTCCATTCTACCTAGTGCCTGCCTAATTCTGAAAGTGGACTTACACTTTGAATTTAGGTTTAGTTCAAGATATAGGCAGTCTTTGATGTTTGATGTGTGTATTATCGTATTATATAACTCTGACATTTTTTCAGCTGGTTTGTCAGACCTAAGGCAAAACTCTAAACCAACACACTCAAATGTAATTGGCTGGAAACCAACTAATCATATGGCTTAACTGTAGATATATAAAATGTGAAGCAGGGACATTTGAGAACATAGTTACATAGTTAGTCTGGCTGAAAAAAGACAAAAGTCCATCCAGTTCAACCAATAGAAAAAAGTTATAATCCTACACCCGCAGTTGCTCCAGAGAAAGGCAAAAAAACCAGCAAAGCATGATCCAATTTGCTCCTGCAGGGGAAAAAATTCCTTCCTGATCCCCCGAGAGGCAATCTGATATTCCCTGGATCAACTTTACCTATAAATAGAAACCAGTTATAATGTGTGTATCCAAGAAAGAATCCAGGCCTTTTTTTAAAGCAATCCATTGAGCTGGCCAGAACCAACTCTTGAGGGAGTCTATTCCGCATTTTCACAGCTCTTACTGTGAAGAAACCTTTCCATGTTTGGAGATTAAATTTATTTTCCTCCAGACGTAAATAGTGCCCCCTTGTCCACTGTGATGACCTCAGGGTGAATAACTACACCGAATTCACTATATGAACCACTGATGTATTTATACATGTTGATCATTTCCCCCCTTAATCTCCTCTTCTCAAAAGAGAATACATTCAATTCCTCTAATCTTTCCTCATAGCTGAGCTCCTCCATGCCTCTTATCAGTTTGGTTGCCCTTCTCTGTACTTTCTCCAGTTCCCCAATGTTCTTTTTGTGAATTGGTGCCCAAAATTGAATTGCATATTCCAGATGAGGTCTTACTAATGATCTGTACAGGGGTAATATGATATCTCTCTCTCTGGAGTCTATACCGCTTAATACAAGAGAGGATTTTGCTTGCTTTAGAAACTGCAGCTTGGCATTGCATGCCATTATTAAGCTTGTGATCTACCAGAACTCCCAGATCCTTCTTCATCATTGATTCCCCCAGTTGTACCCCCCCCCTAGTATGTATGATACATGCATAGTCTTAGCCCACAAGTGCATAACCTTACATTTATCAACATTAAACCTAATTTGCGACATAGTTGCCCAAATAAAACAGTGCATTGAGGTCAGCTTGTAAATTGGAGACATTCTGTAAGGACGTTATTCCACTGCACAGCTTGGTGTCATCTGCAAAGACTGAAATGGTATTTATAATCCCAGACCCTATATCGTTTATAAATATATTAAAAAGTAAGGGTCCCAACACTGAACCTTGGGGTACACCACTGACAACCCTAGACCATTCAGAGTATGAATCATTAACCACTACTCTCTGAATACAATCTTTTAGCCAGTTTTCTATCCATTTACGTTTAGACTTTACCTTACACATTAGCCATGTGTGGTGAACTGTGTCAAAACGCTTTTGCAAAATCCAAGTATACCACGTCCATTGCCACCCCTCTGTCCAAGGTTTTGCTCACCTCCTCATAAAAAGAAATCAGATTTGTCTGACAGCTTCTGTCTTTCATGAATCCATGGCGTCTGTTGCTTAAAATATTTTTTCCAGCAAGAACTCACCTATGTGGTCTTTTATTAAACTCTCCAGTATCTTATCAACTAGAAGTTAAACTAACAGGTCTATAATTACTTGGTAAAGATTTTGACCCCTTTTTAAATATTGGCACCACATTGGCCTTACGCCAATCAAGTGGTACTATGCCAGTCACTAAAGAGTCCCTAAAAATTAGAAACAATGGCTTTGAAATGACAGAGCTCAATTCTTTAAGAACCCGTGAGTGTATGCCATCCGGTCCAGGTGCTTTATTCACCTTTATTCTATCTAAATATTTTTGGATCATATCATTTGTGAGCCAATGTGGATCATCTTGAGCTGTGTCAATACCATGCCCATTATGAACAAGAGCTCCCCCATGCGCCTTTGTATACACAGGGCAGAAGAAAATATTTAATAAATTTGCCTTCTCTTTGTCCCCAGTCATCCACTCTAGATTATTTTGTAAAGGGTCTACATGCTGGGACCAGACCTTTTTACGATTAATATATTTGAAGAATTTTTGGGGGTTGGAACTGCTATCTTTTGCAATCTGTCGTTCGTTTTTAATTTTTGCAGCCTTTATTTCATTTTTGCATATTCTGTTATATACTTTTTAATATTTCAACGATGACATCAACATCAAATAGATACAGCATTCTTTGAGTTCTATATTAAAGTATGGGCCAAAAAGCTCAGACACATTTGTGGGTTTGGTATAGTGTAGATAATACGTAGGTTTCATTTTCAACTATCACACCTGCTCAGCTACTCATAGAGAGAGAGTTGAGCAGTGAACTACTAAAAACACACAGATCCTTCTACCTAAACATATCTGACAAAGCTCAGCAGACACTATTCAAATTCCAGGAAAAGTAAAACACAAATGATAAACCTGGTACCATCTCATCGCATGACCTGTTCCAGTGTACACTACTGCTCTCCAAGCAGAATCCACATCTAAAGACATCCTGGGATCTACATGGTCTCAGGGAATTGGATCTTTAGTCAGATATTTACTAGAAACTAAGAAGTTCTTAGACAAAGCCGAGATTGCTCACTTCCTGCTTGGGCCCAGAAGACTAAATTTGATATACATAAGTACATATTTACTGCTATTTTAGTTATCACAGTATCACACAGACCCCTTATGGGTCTAAAAGTTCTTATGGGTCTAGAAGGCCTCTGACCCATAAATCTCTTTGAAGATCAGTCAAAGAAGAGCAGAGTGCTGCCATAGGCATCAACCAACTGATTGCTAGTTTGACCATAAACATGACCGCCAGCAGGTTATTATATTTTATTTTCAACCTAGCTTTCATACTTTAGTATCAATCTTCTTCAATGAAAACTATGTGAAACAAGCAATTTTTTCCTATGGATTTGATCAGGCACGTAAATCAAACCTTTGTAGGAACATGTAAAACCCAATTCAGCATATATGCAATTTTGAATCAAAGGATGACTGAATGCTTCACAGGGTAGATGGAGACCCACAATAAATTCTTACAATCTAATACCTAAGATTTTATTTCTAAACATCTTTCCTAAATTACTGCTGAAATCTTAGTAGGAATGCAAAAAATTGTGTACTTCAGGGTCAAAAAGAGGAAATTCAGCAGTAGGACTATTACCCAAAATTCATCTGCAACTTTGATTAGATTCACAGTGGAATCCGAACATTGAATATATTGTGTACCTCATAATATACAAAGCATTTTTTCCTGATTTGTCTGCTCTATGCAAAGGAAGCTACAACAGATGAAGCCGTATCCTGCCAAAGCTCAGCATTTGTGCTAGAGTATTTTGGCAGCTATCTGGCTTTTCAGTGCCAAACAGGAATTCCAGAGCCCGCACCAGCCTTTCAGGATTCAGTGGGTAGTCAAATCATTTGTCAACATACTTTAAGGGTGAAGTAACATGCTTTTTATAATTACATAAAACAGGTTAACAGCTCACTGTTAAAGTTACCCATATTAGTCAGATAAAATCAATTTTTGATTGGTTGTGTTTTATTGCACTTCATAAGCATTTGGTTACTATCGATAACTGTAAAGGGACACAGGCCAGAAGTAAATCAGAGACAACAGGGTTGTCCAAAAGCAGTACAATTAAGAAATGGGCAACACCGCAAGAAAAAACACTAACAAGCCCATGTAACAACAGTTTAAGAACTGGGGACAACCTGTAGCTAAAAAGCTTGCAATTGAGCATTCACCTTCTAAAACTTAGAGAACATATGAAACAAAGTCAAGTTGGCAGCTTTGCATATCTGAAAAACATATGACTGAAGCCAGAAGGTCCAAGAAGCACTTACTCATTTAATGTGTCTCAGTAGGGAAAGAGTGTAACGTTATCTTTCAAACATGTCTAAACACCAAAACAAAACCTGAATATATTGCAATTTACCAATCCTTTTTATACCAATTTTTTTCTTTTATTTTCACCTGGGGATCCAGCCAGTAACACACTTCATGTTTTAGCGTGAGACACCACTGGTAAGCAGTATTGTGAACCTGTGGAAAGGGTAGTGTTAGGTGTACCAAGCAACTGTCTTTCCTTTTGGGATAAAGGTTTTACCATTTTCAGCATCTTTGTCAGTGTTAACCATTTCAATACCAGGCAATTTTACACCTTCCTGCCCAGGCCATTTTTCAGGTTTCAGCGCTCTCACACTTTGAATGACAATTGCGTGGTCATACAACATTGTACCCAAACTAAAATTTTATCATTTTCTTCACACAACTAGAGCTTTCTTTTGGTGGTATTTAATCACCGCTGGGGTTTTTATTTTTTGCTAAATTAACAAAAAAAAGACCGAAAATTAAAAAAGAAAAAAAAACACGTTTTTCTTTGTTTCTGTTATAAAAGTTTGTAAATAAATAAGTGTTCTTCATAAATTTAGGCCAAGATGTATTCTGCTACATGTCTTTGGTGAAAATAACCCAAATTAGGATGTATTTTTTAGTTTGTAGGAAAGTTATAGAGTTCACAAACTATGGTACAGATCTGAAAATTGATCAATCCTGAAGTACTGACAGCCAATCTAATTTCTTGAGGTCCAAGAATGTCAGAATAGTACAGATATCCCCCAAATGACCCCTTTTTGCAAAGTAGACAGTCCGATGTATTTCATAAGAGGCATGATGCGTTTTTTGAAGTTCCATAAAGGAATCATTAATGTAGCAATGATCAAGCGGGCTACAAGGGGCATACTAGATGGTACCTGGTACCAGATCACCAGATCAAAATGTACCCAGGCTCCTCGCCCTTTTTCTGGGGTTGTGGCCAGGTGCAAACTGCTGTCCATACGTGGTAGACCTGTACGGTATGTCACTTTTGGATAAGGGTCCACTGTCTTATACATTCGCTTACCATGGTCAACATCCCCAAGGATGCTTGGACAGCACTACTGAATGCCCCAGTGGCTGATATCCCAAGACACTCACAGACTTTAATCTATTTTATGTTCCTAGCGACTAAGATCGCCACAGTGACAGCCTGGAAAAGTCCAGTGAGTGATCTGGACTTGATGAAGTGTAAAATGACATGGATTATGCTCAATGAAAAGACTGAAAGTCCTACAGGATAAACAAACAATCTTTGAAAAAGTGTGTAACCCTATGGATCTCTTATCTACACGTTCTGGACGTCTAGGGGTGGCCTGTTGAATCCCAGGATGGATGTACTTGATACTTTTATGACATAAGGATAGGGTGATCCCATGACCTTAAGGATATTATTGAGTAAGATAGTTTTTTTTCTATGTAGGCCTATTGTGGCTGTTTATTACTTATTTAATGGATCTTAGAATTAAGACTATGGGTTAACCAGGCCTTATCACCTATACTTACCCTATGGCTAATGCTCTGGGATCTTCCCACCAATGTTATCAGCATTCTGTAACTGCTGTTTATATTTTCTGTACTGAATTTACTGTAATACATATCCCCATTCTGGTATGTATCACTTGCTTTTCAATGGTAAACCAAATAAATGATTGAAATGAAAAAAAACAAAAAACAATGCAGCTGACATGATTGATGGATTGGTAAGCTGCAATTTAGGACATTTTTGCTTTTGGGCTTAGACACGCTTTAAGTGTATATTCTTGAATGGAACAGCTGGGAAATTGTGGAACAAGAAGCAGGTTGTCCCTTACAGGGACCCTCAGGAATGGAAAAAGATCTCCCTGGGATGTACTGTGGCCAGACAAAGGGATAGAAGAATAATGTCTTGGTTAAGGTGAAAGGAAGAAACCACCCTCGAGAGAATGGAAGCTCTGATAAATCACTCTGATAAGTTCAAACAGTAATCTTTGAAGAGCCAACAGAACCAGATTGAGATCCCATGGAGTCAGTGGAGATTGTTTAGGGTCAAATGTGGATCCGTACCAGAAACATCAGCATCCTTCCTGTGGAGCATTTTCTGGAATTAAATTTTCTTTTCTCACACCGGGCAAAGTATGCTTTCCATGTGCAATGATAAACCTTGCAAGTGGCCTTCCTAGCTTTTAAGAGCATAGAGTTTGCCGAGTCATAAAAGGTTCCTATCTCTTAGGACATGGGCTTCAACAGCCATGTCATCAAAGCTGGCAACCCTGAAGCAAGATGGAAAACATGCCCTGGGACAAAAGATGTGGAAGTTCTGGAAAAGCCCATCAAAGTGTCTGTTGAGTCTAAGTAAGAAAGAAAACATCTAGAGGGTCACTACCTTTGAGTGCCCCACTATTTGTCTGTGATGCACTAATTTAATTTTATAGTTTGTGTTATCTAAGCACAGATTTTGTATCTCTTGCTTTGACGTGTGAGACCATGTTATTAGGACCTGCATGAACATTTCATATTATTGCTATACATGATAATGTAATCCTCATTTACTAAAATAATGTTAAAATATATATACAGTCATGGCAAAAAATATTGGCACCCCTGCATTTCTGTCATATAATGCCCCACTTCGCCCAGAAAATTGTTGCAATTACAAATGTTTAGGCATTCTCATGTTTATTTCTTTTGTTCGTATTGGTATGGTACAAAAAAGCAGAGAAACAAAAAAGCAAATCTGACAACACATTCCACGCAAAACTCCAAAAATGGACTGGACAAAATTATAGGCACCTGCTCAAAATTATAAAATAACTGTGTTCCAAGTTTGTGATGCTCTTGTAACGTGTAATTAACCACTTTCCAGCTGCCCTATAGCAGAAATACTGCTACAGGGTGGCAGGGGTGTGCAAAATCATGTATATATACGCCATTGACGGTCTCACCTGTAGATCATCGGGTACACACTGTAAAAAACAACACAGAACACAGTTAACCCTTTGATCGCCCCAGATGTGAACCCCTTCCTGCCCAGTGTCATTAGTACAGGGTCAGTGCTTTTTATTAGCCCTGATCACTGTATTGGTGTCACTTGGGATGTTAGTGACAGTCAGTTCCCCACCCAGTGCTAGAATGTCAACCGCAGTTCCACAGTCCCGCTATAAGTCACTGATCGCTGCCATTACTAGTATTAAACATTTTTTATTTTTAAATTCCAGTATCTATACCGCCATTTGTAGATGCTATAACTTTCATGTAAACCAATTATTTACACGTATTAGGATATTTTTTTTTAGCAAAGACATGAAGAATGCATTTTGGCCTAAATTTTTTTATTGGACATGTTTTATAGCAAAAAGTCAAAATATTGTTTTTTTTCTCAAAATTGTTTTTTTTTATAACGCAAAAAAAAAAAAAGAGAGACAATCAAATACCACCCATAGAAAGCTCTATTTGTGAGAAATAAAGGACATAAATTACATTTGGGTACATCGTTGTATGACCATGCAATTGTCAGTTAAAGTAACGCAGCGCTGTATCGCAAAAAATGGCCTGGTCAGGAAGGGGGGTAAATCCTCTGGAGGGAAAGTGGTTAAACTCACCTGTATCAATTAACATGTGCTAGCAATAGAGTTCACACCGACAACCAGTTAAAATGGTGAAAAACGGTTGACTGGCTAAAAATGCCTATTTTTCAAGAGCATAATAGCAATTTACCCCCACCCCACAGTAGTGACTCTTCTCCTATTTTGTGTTCTGGGGGGCTCTATAAAACTTTCAATTAAGGAGAAAAAGTCTGAAAAAAGTCTTAAGGCAGAAAATTGAGCAATTTTTTTAGCTCAGTGAGGCTGAGGTGTCAGTGGCCACAATCTGGGAGGCACATAAAGCATATATCAGAGGAATATTGATTTTGATGGGAGCAGAAAAAGAAAGAACGAGGGAAAAAAATAAAGACGGTGATGGAGGAGCTCTACAAGTTAGAACAGTCACACAAAAAGAAGACAGGTACAGACATAGATCAGAAAATAATTATTAAAAGAGAAGAGTTAAAAGATCTTATGGAACAGGAGTCGAGAAGGATATTCAACAGGGTCCCAAAAGATAGAGCTGAGGGGGGAATAGACCTGGAAAATACTTGATGAGGAAACTAAAGGAGAAGAAATCCCAAAACGTTATAGAAAAAATTAAAGATGACAAAAGGAGAAATGATATATGCCACCACTAATAATCGCTAATAGGTTCCAAAAATATTATAGCCAGCTGTACGATATGAGCCCCAGAAACCAAAATGAAACGGAGGAGGAAAAGAGGAAAAACAGACAAATATTTAAATGAAGTGGAGTTGCCAAGAATAGCAGAAGAAAAATTAGAGGCCCTAGAGAGACCTATTTCCCTGGAGGAAATCACCTTTGCCCTAAAAAATACAGCTAAAGGAAAGAGCCCTGGCCCGGATGGATATACTGTTGGTTATTATAAAAAATTCCTTCCTAGTCTGTAAAATGTGAGGTTATATGAATGCAATAGGGGAGGGGCTGGAAATGAGGAAGGAGTCATTGCAGGCACATAACAATTATCCTTAAACAAGGAAAAGATAGTACAGTGTGCCAGTCCCTACTAAACATTGACACCAAATTGTACGCTAAGGTATTGGCAACCAGACTGAAGGAGTTGATGCCGGAGTGGATACACCTGGATCAGGTAGGATTCATTCCCGGAAGAGAAGGTAGGGACAATGGTCTCAAATCATTGCTCCCCTCACAAAGAGTAAAAAGAGAGAAACTGCCAACATTTTTCCTGTCAATTGATGCTGATAAGGATTTTGACGGGGTTAACTGTGGTTTCGTGATTCATACGCTAAAGGTCTTAGACATAGGGCCTAAAATGTTAAAGTGGATAAAAGGGCTTTATAGAGCTCCGTCAGTGGTGGTTAAGGTCAACGGATCCCTCTCTCAGTTCTTTAAAATGTATAACGGAACCAAACAAGGATGCCCACTTTCTCCTTTATTATTTGTTTTATCCCTGAAATTATTCCTAGTGAGGGTAAGAAAGTGTGTAGACATAGCAGGAATAAAAATAGGGGAAGTGGAGCATAAGGTGGCAGCATACGCAAACGACATGTTGTTCTATATTGTAAATCCTAGAATAACATTGCCTAATTTAATGAGGCTATTAAAACAGTACGGCGAGCTATCAAATCTGAAAATAAACCCTGCAAAGTCAGAGATCTTAGACATCAATATACCAAAAGTTGAGAAGCTGAGTCTACAAAACGACTTTCCATTTACTTGGAGGGAAAAGGAAATAGGCTACTTGGGAATAAAACTAAATCCTTCAATAAAAGCCCTGTACCAGGCAAATTATATCCCATTAGTAAACGAAAGAAAAGAGGAGCTGGGGAGATTGTCAAAAGGTGGTGCTTCCTGGATAGGTTGTATAAATCTGGTAAAGATGGTGATCGTACCAAAAATCCTGTATAAGTTTCACATGCTCCCAATACATCTACCAGGATCTTTCTTCAGGATAATAAAGAAGATGATACTTAAAGTTTATCTGGGCAAATAAGAAACCGAGAATTAGGTATGAGGTACTGTGTAGAGCAAAAGGGAATGGGCGTTTGGGTATGCCAAGTGTTAAGAAATATTTTCAAGCAGGGATATTATCACGAACAATACACTAGATATTTAATTCACAAGGGAAAGGTTAGGTGAATATTGAAGCAATTCTGAGTTAGGCACAGTCAGGGAAGATGGTTTGGGTACCACAAAAATTCTGCACATTAGATGTGAATATTAGTCCACTGACAAAGAAAGTTTTAAGTGTTTGGGATAGAATGTATAAGCAAAAGGGATGGAAATATGATTATATATATACATATATATATATTTATATATAATTATGATTCCCTTGGTGTGAACAGAGTATTTCCCCCCAGGGAAGGATAATATTTCTGGGAAATGGATTAAAGATCAGAATGTACGTTTGAAAGATATAATGAATAAGGGGAAATTGAACACTTTGACTTAAAGAAAAAAAAAAAAGATTTATTTTTCACATTAGATGAGTTGCGGTATGGCCAATTAGGTCATTTTGTTTTAATGCTCCCACACATATGGTGGGATTGCCCAAAAATACAGGATTACTGGAAGGGAATATTACAATATATTCAGGAAATATGTGGGATTACTGCACAGAGAGACCCGTGGACATGTTTATTTTATAAATTTTAACCTTTAGTAAAACTACATAAGAACAGGGTACTATATCATCTAATCAGTGCAGCTAAGAGCTTGATTCCCAAATTTTGGCTTGCCCCAGACCCACCAAGAATAAATGACTGGGTTAACAATGGAAAATATCTATAGGATGGAGGAGTTGTGTCATATTGAGGAGGAGAGAATAGAAAAATTTAGGAAAATGTGGAGTAGTTGGTTAAATTTTCAAAACATCTAAAAGATATCTGGAACTGGTGGGAATATAGACAGAAGAGTATCAGAGGGAGATTTAATGGAGTATCCAATAGAGAGAAGGAGATAGGAGGGAATGGATACAGATATAGATAATCACAAGAAAGGATAGAACCTAGGATTTCGGTATGGACTGGGGAAATTGGAGGGGGGGAGGGAGGGAGGAAGGGCGGGGCAGCGGATAAGATGATGCAAATGGAATTTATGTATTGGTGAAGTTCTTTTTATATTTTTGTGTGCATTAGATGCTCTTTTTGTATTGTAAATAAATTAATAAAAAGGTATAAAAAACAAAAAATAGGCTGTGCACTGCAAGTGCATTACAAGTGCACTGCAAGTGCACAAGGAAGTGCACTAGAAGTGCACTGAAAGTGCAGTAGCTTTAGATCAGAGGGGAACATGCAAGTGAAATAAAAAAACAGCATGCACATAACTGGAAGAAAGAAATCAGCAGAGCATCGCCTCATTTCAGAAATTCCCCTCGGATCTAAAGCACTTGAAGTGCATTTGCAAGTGCACTTGCAGTGCACAGTATACTTTGAAAAAATATTCATACCTCTTGGAATTTTCCACATTTTGTCATGTTACAACCAAAAACATAAATGTATTTTATTGGGATTTTATGTGATAGACCAGGGGTGTCAAACTGGCGGCCCTCCAGCTGTTGCAAAACTACAGGTCCCATCATGCCTCTGCCTTTTGGAGTCATGCTTGTAACTGTCAATCTTGCAATGCCTCATGGGACTTGTAGTTTGGCAATAGCTGGAGGGCCGCCAGTTTGCCACGCGTGTGATAGACCAAAATAAAGTGGCACATAATTGTGAAGTGGAAGGAAAATAATTGGTTTTCAAATTTTTTTTACAAATAAATATCTGAAAAGTGTGGTGTGCATTTATATTCAGCCCCCTTTACTCTGATACCCCTAAATAAAATCTAGTGGAACCAGTTGCCTTCAGAAGTAAATAGAGTCCACCTGTGTGTAATGTAATATCAGTATAAAATACAGCTGTTCTGTGAAGCCCTCAGAGAACATTAGTGAACAAACAGCATCATGAAGGCCAAGGAACACACCAAACAGGTCAGGGATAACGTTGTGGAAAAGTTTAAAGCAGAGTTAGGTTATACAAAATATTCCAAGCTTTGAACATCTCATGGAGCACTGTTCAGTCCATCATCTGAAAACGGAAAGAGTATGGCACAACTACAAACCTACCAAGACACCTAAACTGACAGGCTGGGCAAAGAGAGCATTAATCAGAGAAGTAGCCAAGAGGCCCTTGGTAAATCTGGAGGTGCTGCAGAGATCCACAGCTCAGGTGGGAAAATCTGTCCATAGGACAACTACAGTATTAGTTGTGCACTCCACAAATCTTTATGGAAGAGTGGCAAGAAACCCCTTGTTGAAAAAAAAAATCCATAAGAAGTCCCATTTGCAGTTTGTGAGAAGCTATGTGGAAGACACAGCAAACATGTGGAAGAAGGTGCTCTGGTCAGATGAGACCAAAATTGAACTTTTTGGCCTAAAAGCAAAAAAACACAATGTGTGGCGGAAAACTAAATGTACATCGCCCTGAACACACCATCCCCACCATGAAACATGGTGGTGGCAGCACCATATTGCAGAGATGCTTTTATTTTGCAGGGACAGGGAAGCTGGTAAGAGTTGATGGGAAGATTGATGAACCAAATACAGGGCAACCTAGGAAGAAAACCCGTTGAGTCTGCAAAAGACTTGAGACTGGGGCGGAGGTTCACCTTCCAGAAGGACAACGACCCTAAATATACAGCCAGAGCTACAATGCAATGGTTTATATCAAAGCATATTCGTGTGTTAGAATGGCTCAAAGCCCATATCTTAATCCAATTGAGAATCTGTGACAACATTTGAAAACTGATGTTCACAGATGGTCTCGATCCAATCTGATAAAGCTTGAGCCATTTTGCAAAGAACAATTGGCAAAAAGGTCACCCTAGATGTGCAAAGCTGGCAGAGATATCCACAAAAAGGCTTTCAGCTGTAATTTCAGCAAAAAGTGGTTCTACAGTGGGGGGGGGGGGGGGGGGGTGGATACACATGCACACCACACTTTCAGATATTTGTAAACACTTTTGAAAACCATTTATCAATTTTCCTTCCACTTCACAATTATGTGCCACTTTGGGTTGGTCCATCACATAAAATCCCAATAAAATTAATCTACGCGTTTGGTTGTAACATGACAAAATGTGGACAATTTCGAGGGGTATGAATACATTTTCAAGGTATTGTATTTACCTTTAGTAAATCAAGCCCTCGGTCTTTAAAAAACACAATGCTTGGTGACATCAGTGTCACGGGTGTATTCTGTGTTATTATTATTATACAGGATTTATATAGCACCAACAGGTTGCTCAGCGCTTTACAATATAACGGGAGACAATACAGCAACAATACAGTTAAATACAAGAGGGATAGGAGGGCCCTGCTCCTTGGAGCTTACAATCTAGGAGTGTTAAAAGGTTGTGTGAAAATTAAAGATGTTACAGTGGGGCAATAAAGTATTTAGTCAGCCACCAATTGTGCAAGTTCTCCCACTTAAAAAGATGAGAGAGGCCTGTAATTGGCATCATTGGTAGACCTCAACTATGAGAGACAAAATGAGAAAAAAAAATCCAGACAATCACATTGGCTGATTTGGAAAGAATTTATTTGCAAATTATGGTGGAAAATAAGTATTTGGTCAATATGAAAAGTTCATCTCAATACTTTGTTATATATCCTTTGTTGACAATGACAGAGGTCAAACGTTTCCTGTAAGTCTTCACAAGGTTGGCACACACTGTTGCTGGTATGTTGGCCCATCCTCCATGCAGATCTCCTCTAGAGCAGTGATGTTTTGGGGCTGTCGCTGGGCAACACGGACTTTCAACTCCTTCCAAAGGTGTTCTATGGGGTTGAGATCTGGAGACTGGCAAGGCCACTCCAGGACCTTGAAATGCTTCTTACGAAGCCACTCCTTTGTTGCCGGGGCGGTATGTTTGGGATCATTGTCATGTTGGAAGACCCAGCCACGTTTCATCTTCAATGCCCTTGCTGATGGAAGGAGATTTGCACTCAAAATCTCATGGCCCCATTCATTCTGTCCTGTACATGGATCAGTCGTCCTGGTCCCTTTGCATAGAAACAGCCTCAAAGCATGATGTTGCCACCTCCATGCTTCACAGTAGGTATGGTGTTCTTTGGATGCAACTCAGCATTCTCTCTCCTCCAAACACGACGAGTTGTGTTTCTACCAAACAGTTCTATTTTGGTTTCATCTGACCATATGACATTCTCCCAATCCTCTTCTGGATTATCCAAATGCTCTCTAGCAAACTTCAGACGGGCCCGGACATGTACTGGCTTAAGCAGGGGGACACGTCTGGCACTGCAGGATCTGAGTCCCTGGCGGCGTAGTGTGTTACTGATGGTAGCCTTTGTTACGTTGGTCCCAGCTCTCTGCAGGTCGTTCACTAGGTCCCCCGTGTGGTCCTGGGATTTTTGCTCACCGTTCTTGTGATCATTTTGACCCCACGGGGTGAGATCTTGAGTGGCGCCCCAGATCGAGGGAGATTATCAGTGGTCTTGTATGTCTTCCATTTTCTAATTATTGCTCCCACAGTTGATTTGTTCACACCAAGCTGCTTGCCTATTGCAGATTCAGTCTTCCCAGCCTGGTGCAGGTCTACAATTTTGTTTCTGGTGTCCTTCGACAGCTCTTTGGTCTTCACCATAGTGGAGTTTGGAGTGTGAATGTTTGAGGTTGTGGACAGGTGTCTTTTATACTGATAAGAAGTTCAAACAGGTGCCATTGATACAGGTAATGAGTGCAGGACAGAGGAGCCTCTTAAAGAAGAAGGTACAGGTCTGTAAGAGCCAGAAATCTTGCTTGTTTGTAGGTGACCAAATACTTATTTTCCACCATAATTTGCAAATAAATTCTTTCCAAATCAGCCAATGTGATTGTCTGGATTTTTTTTCTCATTTTGTCCCTCATAGTTGAGGTCTACCTATGATGGCAATTACAGGCCTCTCTCATCTTTTTAAGTGGGAAAACTTGCACAATTGATGGCTGACTAAATACTTTTTTGCCCCACTGTATATATATAATATACATACAGTGAAGGAAATAAGTATTTGATCCCCTGCTGATTTTGAATGTTTTCCCACTCACTAAGAAATGATCAGTCTAAAAATCGAATGGCAAGTGTATTTTAACACTGATAGACAGAATAGCAACAAAAAATCCAAAAGAAATGTATGTCTGACTAAATATGCACGGATTTGCATGTTCATAAGGGAAATAAGTATTTGATCCCCTTCACAAAACATGACTTAGTACTTGGTGGCAAATTCCTTGTTGGCAATCACAGAGGTCAGATGTTTCCTGTAGTTGGCCAGCAGGTTTGCACACATCTCAGGAGGGATTTTTGCCCACTCCTCTTGGCAGATCCTCTCCAAGTCATTAAGGTTGGGTGGCTGACGTTTGGCAACTCAAACTTCCAGCTCCCTCCACAGATTTTCAATTGGATTAAGGTCTGGAGACTGGCTAGGCCACTCCAGAACCTTAATGTGCTTCTTCTTGAGCCACTCCTTTGTTGCCTTGGCCATGTGTTTTGGGTCATTGTCATGCTGGAACACCCATCCCCGACCAAATATTCAATGCCCTGGCTGAGGGAAGAAGGTTCTTACCCAAGATTTGACGGTACATTGCCCTGTCCATCGTCCCTTTGATGCGGTGCAGTTGTCTTGTCCCCTTAGCAGAAAAACACCCCCAAAGCAGAATTTTTCCACCACCATGTTTGACAGTTGGGATGGTGTTCTTGGGGTCATAGGCAGCATTCCTCCTCCTCCAAACACAGCGAGTTGAGTTGATGCCAAAGAGCTTGATGTTGGTCTCATCTGACCACAACACTTTCAACTAGTCCTCCATCATTTAAATGTTCAGTGGCAAACTTCACATGGGCCTGGACATGTTCTTTCTTGCGCAGAGGGACCTTGTGGGCACTGTAGGATTTCAATCCTTGTTGGCGTAGTGTGTTACCAATTGTTTTCTTGGTGACTTTGGTCCCAGCTGCCTGGAGATCATTGACAAGATCCTCAAGTGTAGTTCTGGGATGATTCCTCACTATTCTCATGATCATTGCTCCTTTGGACCGATGTCTTTTATACAGGTAACAAAATGAGATTAGCAGCACTCCCTTTAAGAGACTGATTCTAATCCCAGCTTGTTACCTGTATGAAAGACACCTGGTAGCCAAAAATCCTTCTGAATGATAGGGGATCAAATACTTATTTCCCTCATGAACATGCAAATCAGTGCATAATTTGCTAGACATGCATTTCTTTTGAATTTTTTGTCGCTATTCTGTTTCTCAGTGTTACAATACACCTACCATTCGATTTTTAGACTGATCATTTCTTTGTGAGTGGGCAAACATTCAAAAATCATCAGGTGATCAAATACTTATTTCCTTCACTGTAGGAAGCATGTTAGAAAAAAAATTAATTCCAAGCAATTAATAGCTTCCATTTAATGCAAAAATAGAAAAACATTAAAAAATGATGGACATTTTTAATTTGTAGCTTTCAGTAAACTGAAGGAGAAATGGAAACAGGAAAAAGATTATACTTTTTAGCTCCTCTTACTACATTTTCACCAGTGTACTAAGGGCTTGCTAACATCAGGCCTCACGCTAAAATGTGTGCATACTGATGTATGTTGTGTAGGGGCAAGTGCACTGTTTACGAATTAAAAGTGATTCTAAAGGCAGAAGTTTTTTTCTATTTTCATGCATTCTATGCATGAAGGTGAACAACGTTCTGTGTATTGCTCCCCCCACAGCCCCCCTAATCCTGCTGCTGCTAATCGGGGCTGCTCTGTGCAAAACCATTGCAGGTAAGTATACATGTTTGTTATTTAAAAATAAAAAAACAAAAAACCTTTATAACCACTTTAATCTCGCTGTTTTCACTTAATGAAGTGAAATTTTGTGGCACTTTAATAAAGGTCCATGCAGTGACATTATAAATATAAATGATTGGTGTAGCGCTTTACAAAATCTTTCCCTTATTAATACCGTGAACAAACAATATAATCAGGACCAAATCACAGTAGGTCAATCATACAGTGATAGATAAACACAAGTTATATATATAGTGAATAACCACAACTATATCCCAGATCCTGGGACACATATAAAATTGGTGTTAAGTGCTCTGTGTCAAACCACTTAAATACACATGTGTAACACACTAAAGTGAAAATTCAAAGTACAATCGTGAATAACATAAAACAATTTATAAACCTAGAAATAACATAAATTCATATAAAATGTGAGAACAGTGTCCACTGCAATGCATTAACACACACATGCAGGTGAATTTTGTGCGTGGCAGGCTCAGGTGCTGACTCCACTTGTGGCTAAATTGGCTCCTCACCTCCTTGCTGCGACCCAAAAGGGTCTAATTCACCTGCATGTGTGTGTTAATGCATTGCAGTGGACACTGTTCTCACATTTTATATGAATTTATGTTATTTATAGGTTTATAAATTGTTTTATGTTATTCACGATTGTACTTTGAATTTTCACTTTAGTGTGTTACACATGTGTATTTAAGTGGTTAAGCACAGCAGCATCCATACACATCGGATACCCAACATTAAAGGTGGTTTAATTTTACGAAGCAAATATACCTTTATACAGTGTTACTGATTAGTATTGGAGTGCTTCTCAGTTTCTCTCCCTCATGCAGCTAACGTGACCCCAGTGCTGATGGAGAGGGGCAGGGGAGGGGTAAACAAGGATGCTGTTCAGGTGCCTGATATCCTCCTTAATTACTGATGACATTATCAGTTATCCGGACGCTGATGAAAGGTCCACATGGTGCCCAAGGTTGTACTGCTGCACAATAAAAAACCTGTGACTTTGCATAACCAAAAAAAGACAGGCTTGATCCAAACTCTGGCTTGTTTGCAATTTTTGGAAACTTTTAAGCATTTTGCCAAAGCACCCCTAAAGAGCCTGGAGGCTACCCTGGCTGAAAAAGGCTGGTTTAAAATACAATAAAATGTACACTGTTGTATTAATCCCAACACAGAGACATAGGAAAACCATGTTACATTGGATCACTCTTTTAAGGCTAGTTTCACACTGCTGAGATAAGATGTTGATCTGACTTTCAGTGCGATTATGTAGTGTTACTTGGATGCAAATTTGATAAGGTTTATATATTCCATGGGGCCAAAATCACTCTGGAATCGCACCAAAGTAGCAATGGAACCTTTTTCAAAATTGCTCCTTGCTGAGTAGCACTGAAGTTTATGGGCACCATTGAAAAACAATGTGATTTTCCTTGTCACGCGATTCTGTGCATTTCGAGTCGCATCTGAAATCGCACTAGTGTGAACCAGGCCTAAAAAGAAAAGCAGTAAACAAGGTATTAGTTAATTGATACACATCAACATTTTTAAAAGTTCCTTTAGCCATTTTTCAGTCGATGTACATAATGTGCTTTCTAAACATTTAAGGCGCATTCACATGTGTGATGAGAACTGAAGCTCCGTTTTCACAGCTAGTTGAAAAAGTAGTTGTTCAGTGGTTCAGGCCAGGTTTAGATCAGGCTCAGGACAGGTTTATATCAGGATCAGGTTTGGATTTTATCTTGTTCACAACTAATGACGTGCAATTCAGAAGTGTTCCCATAGAAGTCAATGAGCCTGAGTTCGCACCTGAGCTCAGAAAACTGACAGAACTCTTTCAATTTGCACTGAATCTGCACTCCGGTTGCACTGCATATATGTGAACAGACACAATAGAAATAAATGTTATTTCACATGTCAATCCAGTTCGCGTATATGTGAACTGGCTCTTAATATATGGGAGGCAAGCCGAAATACTACCATCCGTATCTACATATGCATGGCTCAAAATATATATAAAGAGCCTATTTCACCTACCTGTTAGCTGGAAACACCACATAAAGCCACTACATTAATAATACTTTTCAATGGGTGTTTTATAAACAAGCATAAAGAGTGAAGGGGGCTCATGGAACAGCAAGGATGGTTTCTACAGGCTGCTCAGGATCAAACTCTTCTAACCTACGCATCTGCAAGTTACAAGTATTTTCTTCCTTTACATGCAAAAGCCACACAAAATCCCTTTAGCGGTTTGCATGGGGATTGGCAGAAATAGACATACAGCAGCAGCAGCAGCAGCAGCTGTATTATCTAACCCATGGATAAGGAATCCCACCAAAACATTAAACATGCATGTATCATCTACAAGGTAAAACAGAACACATGACTTTAGAGTAAACCTCTATCTGCTGCAACAGTAATATTCGCAGGGATTATTTTTTATTTACACTGTAAACATTGAGAGGATAAGGGGTCTTCAGAACATGCTGTATTTTGAAGGTATACTGTAGTGGTGGAAAATGAGGTTTGCAGGCAAAGAAAAAAGGTTCTGTAAATGCTTTTCCCCATCAGATTTCGCTTTCATTCAGAAGCAGTTTCAATCATAAAGCCATGTACTGTATGAGATCTCACTCTTACTTCTAATAACCACATAATTTGTCTGTATGGAAATTGTTCTCTATGTGGAGCAATGCACAATGAACTGCTGTGTTTTGCGGCTACACAAAAAACAATTAGTATATTATCAGCTAATGTTGGATTTTAGATCTGCTTGTTTTGCAATCCTGCACATCATTGGTCTTTGCACAATGATACACTCTCCATAAAAAGTATTATTATTCTATTTAAAAGGTAATGGAGCAGAATGCAAGTAAAGTGTTTACTATTTACAGGACTGATGCTGAACTCCATGCAAAGAGTTATAAACAACCGAAAAAAACGTTTAACATAGCTGTTTTACCTTCCATTGGTTTTGTAATTCTGTTCAACCGTTCCTGAGATTTATAGCCCTAAAGGAGACTATTCCGACCATTGTGGCATGTTTGCACATGTGCATTATGTCACCTAGCTCAGGAAAATACACTAAAAAAGTGCATGTGCCACTTCTGGCAGTGCACTGAACTTTCCATTGGTAAAGTGTGTTGGGATGCTATACAGAATGAACGTCACTGCACCACACCAACGCATATAACGTTCCAAGATGCAATCGTGTGGATGGGCCATACCAGGCAACACAGCTAGGTTGGTGGTTCACTATTCTCCCCAGCAGATAAGGAATAAAGTCTGTTCACTTTCCTTCTCTCAGCTATTAATTGGATAGTGAAAGAGCAGCAGAAAATGAATGAGGTCATCACTGTTCTCCTGTTATAATGTTCCCTGTAAGCACATGAGCATGCATGACTGGATGTCTTCTACTGCTCTCTCCATTCCACTTTCTTCTGCTCAGTGTTGCTCTGCAGAGTATTACTCAAGACTGACAATTTTTTTTTTAACTGTTACTAAACCCAGGACCCTGCATTCACTATATCGGGTCTCCCACAGTACACACAACATGGAGATGCAATTATTTTAGTAAATATAAACTGATAAAATACCTTTTCTCATCAGCAGAGCACTGGTAAAAGCTTGTAGAATGAGTTTTCTTTCTAAGGAGGATGTGAAAGTCCTTTCCCTCTGGACAGTGCTGATTGGCCCTGTGCTGATCACATGCACTGTCCCAAGAAAAAAAAAAACTCTATAGCAATACACAGCAAACTGAGCATGTGCATGTGACTACGATTTCAGTCTGTATCAGGTGGTCATTTAAACAAGAAGAGGGGTAGAAAAGAAAAGGATCAAACAGCCTGTTCACACAATGCAGATGATTAACCCCTTAGGTTCCACAGTGAGTATAACAAGCATGCTTTACTGCATATACAGACTGATTTTACTGTT
Source organism: Staurois parvus (assembly GCF_062004578.1). NCBI lineage: Eukaryota > Metazoa > Chordata > Amphibia > Anura > Ranidae > Staurois > Staurois parvus. The sequence continues at coordinate 332,139 of NW_028318357.1, forward strand.
ATGGGTTTAGTAACACTTTAATGACTACATAACTGCATAATAATGACATCATTCTATAAGAGTACTGTTTAGCTTTCGATCTAGTCGTTGATGTGACAATCAGCACAATTAAACAAGTGGAATGCTTATGTGTATACTATACAAGACATAAGCTGGTCATAGGTATTAGAAGGACACTAGCCCATTTCTTTTTTTCCCCCTGTAGATTAGATGTCTATATCAGAGCAGCAGACCGTCCCTGGCCATTTGCTCCCAGGAGTATGACAATCTGGTCCAATTCCAGTTTTATTTCCCCAAAGTGATATTGGATACAGCCTTCACCAATCAGTTCTAAATCAATGTTCAGAGGAACACAGCACACACGTGTTCAGATCTGCCAGCTGTCAAGCATACCTCTGGGCAGTTGGATCATGAGAAAAGGATTGTATCCAGTACACCGTACTTATCAGAACATTGATTCGACTGCTGCTGCTTGTCTTAAGATCAAAAGAGTCTGAATTTAGGTCATTTGGGACCTACCGAACTCTGACAGGCAACTACAATTAGGACTGAAAATGAAAGACTTTTGTGATCAATTAATTTATGAGAAAAGAAACATTTTTGCTGAATCTGTCTGTACAGCAAGCAATTTCCACACAAACATTTGTTCCTGCTCATCCACATCCACGTTTAAAATGTACTTTTACTTACATGGTTTTCCAGTCACATAAGTTTTCACAATGTCTCTTCTAAGACCAATGATGCACTGAGACAGTACAGGTCCACTGCTGTCCAGCCTTGATGCTCCTTCTTGAATCATCCTCTAGCTGACTACCACTAGAGATTTTAGGAACTGCAAGGACACCACTGATGGACAGGCCAAAGGGAAATGACTCTTCCACTTTATTCTGTTCTGATACAGAAAGCTCTAAATCTGGCACTTTTTTTTAATCTATTGGTGTGTTATCTAGAGGGAGCGTGGCTAAGTAATAACATAATAAGAAGGACTGACCCTGTTAGGGATTCAAATTTATAGTTCAACATCCTGGAAGGATTGAGCAGGGGGTTGAATCAACCAGTGTATAATGCCATAGAAATTACAGGAAATGCTTTAATTGAATTCTGTATGTTTAGTGGGGGCCTCTATTTTCCCTTGTGGACCTGGTTACCACACATTGAGGGAAAACTTGGATTCATCACACTTCATGAAACTAAAGCTGTCAAGGTCAGAGTCCAGTAGCTATAGCAGCATACACGCTCCCACTGACCAGCAGGACAGGTATACAAGCAGGTCACCCTGACAGATGATCTGGGCTAACACGAGGTGCAGGGTCTAAGTACTAACTGGTATTTACCTGAGCTCCTGATTGTGGAGATGGGTTTTGCTGTGTGTTAGCACATGGTTGTGGTTGTAAGGATTGCCCCACCAGGAGGTGAGCAAGCCGGGGTCCAGTAGCAGATATCGCAGGTAGGGATCAAGCAGAAGCATAGTCCATAAACAAGCCAAAAGGTTAGTAACAAGTGGTTGCAGGTTGGGATCAAGCAGATTTGTTGTTAAGGAACAAGTCAAAGGATGGTAACGAGTGGTAGAAAAAACATGAACAGCAGCAGGAGTGACAACACCGAGATATTGGATGGAAAGAGCACAATAATCTGGCAAAAAGGTTGTGCAAAGGCATGATTTTAATAGAAAAGTAGGAGTAAAAGGTTTAAGACAGGATCATTCAAGGAATTGTCCAAGGAGCTGTCACATCGCCAGACAACAGTTTGCAGGTTCAGATCTGGGCACTGACAAAACCAGAGCCCTTGCCACTGACCCCCTAATACGTATAAACAAATATGCCTTACTAAATTCCCAGCCAGGCATACAAACTAACCATCAGCTCTTGGGCAATCTATGACCAGCCAACTGAGTACCTTCCTTAGGAAAGCTTAGATGTAGGGAGTCCCTTTCCTCATTTTTCCACTACATAAGCTCCACACTTTTTTCTCTTCTCTTCTCCTCCCTCTCCCTTTAACTTTCTTTACTATTCTTATTGGAATTATCTTTATCTCTCAGATTCCTATCGTTGTAGGAATCCTCCAGTACTTTGGTGCCTGGTGTGAACACTTCAAATGCTATGCAAAGAACAGACCTCAGAAATCTCATACACCGTACACTGGGGAAATTATTTGATCCCCTACAGATTTTGTAAGTTTGCCCACTTACAAAGAAATTAGGGGTCAATCATTTTTATCATAGGTGTACTTTAAATGATAGAGACAGAATATCAACCAAAAATCCATGATACAAATGTTATAAATTGAGTTGCAGTTCAGTTAGTAAAGTATTTGATCCCCTACCAACCAACAATAATTCTGGCTCCCACAGACTGGCTATGTGCTCATGTGGTACACAGATTAGTTCTGTCAATTTAAGAAGGTGCTCCTAATGACAATTCGTTATGTGTATAAAAAACACCTGTCCACAGAATCTCTTTCTTGGGCACCATCATGGGAAAAACCAAGCTGTCAAAGGGCATCAGGGATAAGATTGTAGACCTGCACAATACTGGAATGGGCTACAAGACCATCAGCAAAATGCTTGGTGAGAAGGAGACAACTGTTGGAGCGATTATTTGCAAATGGAAGAAATACAAAATAACCATCAATCGCCCTTGGTCTGGAGCTCCATGCAAGATTTTGCCTCATAGGGTAAGGATGATCATGAGAAAAGTGATGCATCAACAAGAACTACACGGGAGGAGCTTGTGAATGATGTCAAGGCAGTTGGGACCACAGTCACCAAACAAACCACTGGTAACACAATATGCCTCCATGGACTGAAAATATGCAGCGCTTACAAAGTCCCCCTCCTCAAGAAGGCACATGTACAGGCCTGTCTGAAGTTTACCAATGAACATCGAAATGATTCAGAGGAGGATTGGGAAAAAGTGCTGTGGTCAGATGAGACCAAAATTGAGCTCTTTGGCATTAAATCGACACGCTGTGTTTGGAGGAAGAAAAATGCTGACTACGACCCTAAGAACACCATTCCTTCAGTCAAGCACGGAGCGGGAAACATTATGTTTTGGGGCTGTTTCTCTGCAAAAGTACAGGCAGACTTTGCTGCACTGAAGGGCCAATGGATCACTGTGCTGTACATAGCACATATATGGTATGGACCTATAAGGCACACCCACTACAGGCTGCTTGCAGAAAGCTACAGGAGGCGGTGGAGACAAGACCAATTACCCTGTACAAGGAGGGAAAGCGGCAACGGCTGGTCTGTATTATAGCAAACTACTACACTGGGGTCAAGTTTCACACTATCATAGCATTAATCTGGAAGAAATACACAAAGCACATTCCAATTCAAGTAAGATTATACATGAGTCTTGTATTTTGACAATGTTTGATTATCCTGAATATCAGCTTTAAGCCTAGGTTCACACTTGTGCAGGTTGTGCGGCCTGCGTTTGCGCAGGCAAGGCAGCCTATTTAATTGGCTGCGGGTGGTTGTTGCTGCGGGAACAGCTGTGATTCCTGCACCAGCAATCACCGGCTCAGCTGTTGACAAGTGTGAACCAAGCCTCATGGTAAAGTAATAAAAAATTAGTTATTTAAAAAAAACCCACAAATAATATGTAAAAATGACCTTAAAAGAAAAGATCTACATTTTCATTAAAACTGCTTGGAGCACTTTCACATAGAAACATAATTAAGTATTACAGCTTACAAGTCAACAAATACTTCAGATTCTTCATCTTTAGAAAATGACAAATTTTAGCAGTTATTTCAAATATGTGAAGTTGTTGCCCCTTACTGTGTTCATTTCTTCTAATGCAGTACTGTGTGGGAACAAATGGTAGCACCTTATTCTGTTTCCCTCAGAAGTAATTTAATCCACTTAACGCCAAGGAACACATTCCAGACTCTGGGGCTGTCACATGTCAGTATGCACATTGTGCTTTTATTTAATGAATGTTAAGTGGTCATAGAAAAAGAAAGTGAGACAGCAGTCTTAAAGGATCCTCAAAAATTAACAGCTGCTGTAAATTTAAAAATATTAGTAATATACAGTGTTAGAATGGCCAAGTCAACATCCATACCTTAATCCAATTGAGAATTTGTGGCAAGATTTGAAAATTGCTGTTCACAAATGCTCTCCATCAAATCTGACAGAGCTTGAGCTATTTTGCAAAGAACAATGGGCAAAATATTAATTCTCTAGATGTGCAAAGCTAGTAGAGACATACCCAAAAAGACTTGTAGCTGTAATTGCAGCGAAAGGTGCTGCTACAACGTATTTTAATTTTTTAAGACAAAGCACTGGAGAGTACAGAACTGGCCAGCAATGAGTCCAGATCTCATTCCCATATAAAACTTGTGGAGAGATCTCAAAACAGCAGTTTGAAAAAGGAACCCTTCCAACCTGAGAGACCTGAAGCAGTTGGCAAAAGAAGAGTGGTCCAAAATTCCAGTAGAGAGCTGTAAGAAACTCACTGATCGTTACAGGAAGTGATTAATTTCAGTTATTTTTTCCCAAGGGGTGTGCTACCAAATGTTAAATTGAGGGTGCCGATAATTTTGTCCAGTTCATTTTTTGGGTTTTGCGTGGACTGTGTCAGATTCGGCTTTTTGTTTCTCCACTTTTTTGTGTCAGACCAATACAAACAAAAGAAATAAACATGAGAATGCCTAAACATTTGTAATTGTAACAATTTTCTGGATGGCAAAGTGGTGCATTATCTGACAGAAATGCAGGAGTGCCAATATTTTTAGCCATGACTGTATATGCTATAAAAAAGTAACTATAAGGTCAGCCATAGATAGGTAAATGGTTAAAGTGCTGATAAACAAGACAAAATGAGAGCTCTCCTGGTCACCCAATTCATTGCTACACAAGGTGTAACTCTCCACCCCCAAAATCCCATAAAACAACATACTCAAAGCGAAGCCCCACCCAGCTGACCCATTTTCTGTCCTCACTACATGGGACCTCACCTCACCTGTATATGGGATCTTGTGTCATCTTTGTGAAGTCCTCTGAAGTCCAGTGGGTACTGTGAGGATCCCCTTGTGCATTAAGGAACCTTAATAAGCTTTTTTTCTTGGATAGAGTAGGGAATGTTTAAAGCCCCTGTTCTTGTTTTTAATCTCCCATTTAGAAGATTTTTGTCACTTTATTGAACAGGCAACAGGAAGCAAGGGAAAATTAATCCAATACAAAGGGAAATCTCCTCTAGCTCAGTTATCACCAGAACAGGTGACCCATTGGGAGAACTTTCCCATTTTCTGTTGGGGTGACAACTGTAAAATATTGGAATTTCCATCACTTTCTGTTCCAGTGACAATGGTCAGCATGACAAAAAAAAAAAAAAAGAAAAAAGAGTGAACAGTGCCAATTGTTTTCTAGACAGCAATAAAACTAACAGGGGTTCTAAAACATCCCCACTCTAGCCAAAAATAAAGAGATATACATATTAAAATGTAATTAAAGAAACATTTTTTTCTTTAGATAAAGTGGTGAGGATTTAGAAGCGCTGTCTGCTTTTTACTGCTGTATGTGTTCCTGTTAGGGAGATTCATACTCTCAAATTGTCCTGATTATCAATGTCACTGAGAATAAAAGTGAGGGTAAATCCAAATTTTGGATTGCCATCCGAACACAAAAAGGGGAGAAATTTTCCAAAGGGGACACAACTGTCTAAGTGGAGATTTTCCCTACATTGGAAAAATATCCACTGTGACTTAATATCCAATATTGAGTCAGTAGGCAAGGAGGTAAAGAGAAATCTCCATAAACAGATACAGATGGAAAAGAAAAAAAAACAAAAAAACAGAGGACAATTGTAATCCTCCCCTACTCTATCCAAAATGAAAAAAAATGTCTTGACTTTGGATATACTTTAACCACTTTAGGACCAGTTTTAGGCACTTCAGAACCCCCTTCCTGTCCAGGCCATTTTCCAGTGCTAAGATAGTTTTACAATTACGCAGTCACTCAAGTTCCCTTACTTTTCAGTATACAAAGCATATTAAATAAAAATGCCAAGGCCGTATGAACACCCAAAATGCCCCCTTTCTGTAAAGTGGACACTCCAAGATCTAATTTTTTGTTCCACTTTTTTGTAAATGACGAAGCAAGCTGATTGGAAAAAATGCCCTTAAAAGCCACTCACTGAAGCCAAGAGCACGTTTTCCATTATTAGAGGAAGCAAATTGAAAGGATGAAATTGCAATGCACTGATAATAATACGAAATGGCTACATGTTATGGATAAATCCAAAACACTTTAGGCCTATCTCCAATAACAATCCCACAATTACTGGTGGTCAATGGCACTTTAACCACTTACCGCTGAGTGTACACATATATGCGGCCTCACTTAAGTGGGTCTTTTTCTATGAGGCTGCATATATGCTCAACAAGAGCCCTGGGTCTCCTACCAACATCTGGGAACCAGGAGACTCAGTTTTCGATCACCTTATCATCTGTGTTAGCCTCTGATTGGCTATCACTTTGATCAGTCATCAGTCACTGTTCAGAAAGCCTGTGTTTTTTTTCTAATCTGAATTAAGAGAAATACACTTTTTTTTACTGTATTTATTTTCTCCTTGCTAGAGGAGAAAAAGTAAACAAACAAAAGAGTGTGCAAAGAAAACAAAACTAGTGCAATATTTGACACTGTTTTTGGAAAATTAACACATCCATATCTGGTTTGATGGATGTAGTAGCAATTCTCAAGGTGCTCATCAGATATTTTGGTTCTAATTTTGCCCTTTGTGTGCATCAGCCTTGAAAATAGTTGCTCACAAATATATTGTGCTGCCGAAAACTGATGATATAAATAAGGCATGATTGTGAAGAGTGGGAGATTTTTCTTTCTGAAGATAAAACTTATAAAAGTCCAATAAAGAAACACTGTCAAATTTTTCTTTGGCTGCATGTGTTCGCTAAGTGTAAATCCATTTTTACAAAAAAATCCAGAAAAAAAAAATTAACACTTTTAAGTAAGTTTACAATTGTGTGTTGGGCCACATTTATAGCTGTCTTGAGCAGCATGCGGCCCATAGGCCGCAGGTTGGACACCCCTGGTTTAAAACAATGCATTTCTAATGTCTGTGCTGCAAAACACAGCAAATGCATAACAATGCATCCAGTGTAAATGAACACTGAAAGTGGATCTTCCAGTAACTTTACATTTATCACTAAAAACACAAACCTGTGCTACCTCCACAGTACATGGGAAATGCAGTAGTATTTGTGTATACTGCCTGTACTGTTCTTTAGTTAATGTATAAGTGAGCCCTTACCTTGTAAAACAACCCATTTAGTTGAAAATAGAAATGCAAGGCAATCATTTGTATATATATATATATATATATATATATATATATATATATATATATATATATATAAAGTATATATACATTTTTCCTTTTTCTGCAAGTGATCAGTTGACCTCTGTTCTCAGCTGCAAGGGATTTTGGGAGTTGTGGGTGGAGACTGCAGGTGGACCAGGCAGGAGGCAGAGGGAGAGAAATACACGGATTTTCTCACTGAAGAGCTATGCAGGGAGAAGTGTTAGTACAAGTCTTGGACACTGGAGGACAGGCAGGCTGTGCTCTCAGCACAGCCAGAATACTGACCACGCTGGCAAGGATGTGCTTTCATACCTACCATGGATAGTATAAAAAGCTGGGGGCCTAGCATGATCACCAGGTATTTCAAACAACGGAAGCAATACAAAGAGAACAGGATATGTTTTAACACAAGTACTTGGTAACATACAAAACATACATATATCAGGAATATACAATGTTGGGGTAAATTACATTTTAGATGTGCTTGATTATGCTGCCACCTTGTGATCTTTTTTTTAATTGCATGTTATTTCCTGTATTTCCCTTCCCCTTATTCTGATGTGATTTCCTTATTTTTGTGAGCTTCTTCTTCCTCCCCTACAAGACACACATTGGGGCTAGATAAACCAATACTTATTTTAACTGCCTAAACATGTCTGTATGAAGGCTACAACATTTTATTGTATTGCCTCAGCAGTCTGCATACAATAATACCTTCCACTATTACAACAATTGGGGTCAGAATAGTGACTTTTCTCAGATTGAGATAATGTCATCTGTCTGTGGCAGGCACTTCCCCAGTCTCTTCACCCCAGTGATTAGATTGTAAGACTGTAACAAGTCCCAAAGTGTGAGACAACAGCAGGGACTTATTTGTGTCACAGATTTGTAAACACAGCCATATAAGGCACAGGCACCAGGATTTGCATGACTGTGCCATCTCTAGCCTGGCACCTCAGTCCAGGAGATAGACTTCACATTGCACTTCAGTGATTTCTGGCCTTCTCCTATCATGAATGATCTTGAAGTTTGTAAATATACTTTGTGAAGAATCCCACACATTTGCTTTCTTGAATTCTGTGACATACAGCAGATAAAATAAGTATTGAACACGTCACCATTTTTCTCAGTAAATAGATTTCTAAAGGTGCTACGGACATGAAAATTTCACCACGTCGGTAACCCATGCAGTCCATACGTACAAAGAAACCAAAACAAGTAAGTTCAAAAATTAAGTTATGTGTAATAAAATGGTGTTCAATAACACAGGTCTGCGACTAAAAAGCTGTTAATTATTTTCATCTAATTTCCATGTATTTTGGCGTGCTGAAAACAAATAAAATATTGAAAAAACACCTAGACGTCATGATTTGCCACAAAATGCAAAATTGTCTTCAAATTTATAAAATTTTTTACATTTTTGGTATTTTTTTTATATTATGGGTTTTTAACCAAATTTAAAGTCCAAATTACTATTAATTAATTCACATAAGTGCATTTAAGATATAAAATGCCAAAAAAAACCTTAAAAAGGGGTTGTCCGAGTTATGTAAAAAGAAATATAGCACTGTAAATCTGATGGTCAGCAATATATACATAAGCTAAGCAAGTTTTAGGGAAAACAAATTCTATTTCTAATTTCCCTAGTTCTCTTCTGGCCCTTTGTTGTTATTTGCAGGTAAACAATCTCTGCCCCTCCCCCTCTGCAAAGGGGATGAATACAAGTGCTGCTCTGAGTGACATGTCTGACTACTGGGATACTCAGCAGCATGCTGTATGTGTAAGCCTCAGCCCTGAGTCTGTGCTTCTAATGGTAGAAGGGGTTAATCTTTCTTGAAGAATCCAGTGGGTGGATACCAAATACTCTTGTTTTCTGTGTCTATGGGACAGTCGAGACCGACAAAATCACTGGACCAAGAAGAGTTGGCAGCCGAGGGTACTAACAGTCGGTGAAAAAAATGTCCTCCGAGAAACTTTGGTACCTTCCCATAAAGTTCTTCTACCATCTCTCCACATAAAATTGGGATTGATGAAGCAATTCGTAAAATCACTTCCAAGAGATGGAGAATGCTTTAAATACTTGGTCACCAAGTTTCCAGGCCTGTCGGAGGCAAAATTGAAGTAAGGTGTGTTCGTCGGACCAGACATTCGAAGGCTTATAGTTGATCAAGAGTTTGTCAATACCAGGACGGATCCTCAAAAAGAAGGGTGGATTGCATTTAAAGAAGTCGTACAGAAATGTTTAGGCAATAACAAAGATCCTCACTACAGGCATTTCAAGCTTTAGGTTGCCTGATGAGTTTGAAAGTACATTTCCTCCAGTCCCACCTTGACTACTTTCCTGAAAATTTGGGAGCTGTAAGTGAGGAACAAGGTGAACGTTTCCACCAAGAAATTAAAGAGATGGAAAGGAGATACCAGGGAAAATAGAGCATTACAATAATGGCAGACTACTGTTGGATACTTCAGAGAGACATTCCAGATGCTACTCACAAGCGTAAATGCACCACGAGGAGCCTCACAAGGAAGAAGAATCGAGTTTAGTGTGTGTAGGTGAGCTCATTTCAGTTCAAAAAAGGATTTTCATGAAAATATTGTAATAAAACTTTAATTTTATAAGTCTATTTCCATTTATTTTGAGGTATTGCCTTATTTAACATAGTTACCTAAATTGTCAGGAAACATGATGTCCTATGACATTTCGGATTCAGCGCACCAAAAAACATAACGATTACGTGGAATAACCAAAACAGCTCTTGAAAAAAATTTTTTTGCAGACCTGTGTAATTATTTTACCCGCTGTGTATTCACTAGCCACTGCTGTGTCACACATTCCACAGAGCCTTCTGAACGTCAGAGGTGCTGAGAGGAGGAGTTTCAGAAGGTGGAGTCAGTACAGAAACCACAGCTTACAGGCAGCAAGGTACCATATGTAGTCCTTTGAAGCTTCTCCTCTCCTGTTTACTTCAATTTCTAAGCATGTAGAGAATCCAGGGAGCTGTTAGAAGAGATCACAAGAAGACCGGCAACACTCAACATTAAATGACATTTTTTCAAGTAAGCTTGTATTGGATTGTCAGATATAACTATTGTTTCTATTGCTATTACAATGCTGCTGTTATAAAATGTAAGTTGTACTTTTACCATAGATCTCTTTTAAACTCAATTAGCTGATATTATTTACTTCCTTTTGGTCTGTTAAATATACCATTGGACTCATTTTGTTATATCTGTTCAATAAGTACAATTGAGGATCCTGTTGATCCTACCAGAAATCCTCTGAGCTGGTAACTTCATCTGCTCTCTGCCGCTACTGACAGCTCTCAGCATATCATTTAACAGAGATGAGGAGTGCTCTGTAGATGTAATATGCTGCCTATCCAATGTGCAACCATAGTACTGTATATGGAGGGACAGCTTTGTTACAGCAGCACATGAAGCATGTTACTGGCAGGATCAGCAGGTGAAACTAAAGGAAATAATCCTCAAAAAAAGATAACCAACACACTTACTACATCCAAGAACTGGTAAGCTGCAATATTACATTTTTTGTTCCTGGATTTAGATACGCTTTAAAGTGTCCCTATTTTCCAAAATGAAGTTGCAGTCTTCCCTTTAAAGTATATTTTACATATTTACTTGATCTGCTAGCCATGCCACTAAAATCTTCTAGGTCAAAAATCAAGCTTGTCGAAGAATGGAACCAAAACATACTGTGGGAGAGAAGTCATCCAACACACTGGGAAATGTCCTGGATGCAGACAATCTTTCAGTAAACTGCGTTGCACTGTGTGCACTGATGTTGGAGGAATTGTGTACTGTATACCTACAAATGACTCACCCTGGGTCCATACACCTACAACTGAAATTCTAGCAGAGTTCTACAGTTGTGGTTATTAGCCATAGAGTGGGTAGGCTGTCTTTTTCAAACTGATGTGCCTTTTATAGCAATGACATATGGTTTTAGTAGTGTAATACTACGTTTAGTCAGCTGATTAGAGTACAAGAGGGCAAAAGAAAATAGTTGCCCCAGAGGGGCAGAAAATATAAATCCAGCTAAGCTCATACAGTAATCTGATAAAGCCTTCTTGAATAGAATCTAATTATCCTACCTGTGTATTTTTGCAGGGAATGGGAGTGACTGGTGGAAGCCCACACTACAAACTCCTTGCAAATGATGTCCCTGTTTTATTAACTCTGGGTTGCCAGCATTGCAAGGCAGGGGTGAAAAAAAAAATATGGTTGCAGAATTTTCTACTACAAAAAATGAGACACATTCTGCTTTCACATCACAGCAGAACTTCAACTTAATTTACTATACATACAGTATTACCGTAGGCTGAAACCAGGAAAGGTCTTGTTTACCGTCACTGCCCTTTGGTACTCAATGACAATATTGCTGAAAATGACAGATGCATATGAGCCCTGTTGACCCCATCCTTTAACCCCCTTGGCGGTATTTCCGAGTGTAGCTTGTGGTTAACTTTCAGTACCAGAAGCTGTAACCCCGAGCTACCTTGTCCTGTGGTCCCGCGATGTCCCCCCTGCAGCGTCCTTGGCCATGTTCTCCGGCCGATGCCGGCATCCGTCTTCCGGGTTCCGTTCCCTGCGAGTATTGGGACGTACGGAGGACGGGACCGACGGGAATTTAAAAAATTAAAAAATTTTACATACACATAATACACTAAAATCTGACAATATTACATTACTGTATCAAACCATTTCACATACATTTTGTCCCGAGTGATTTGTCCTGTGCCCTGCCTGCATTTTTACTGTTCTTTCTGCCTTGAAACTGAGAAACGTCCATGGGATCCAAAAAGCGTCCCTTTAGGTCAAAAGCGGTTTTAGACCAGCTAGAGAACAGCGATAGTAAATTAGAACTACTTGCAGAATTGAGTGATAATGATTTGTGGAGAAATTCGTCATCTGACACTGAAAACGATTTTCAGACTGAGCTCAGTGAACTTGGCGCTCTATTTCAAATTTCAGTGTTTTTTGCTTTGATTACATTATTGAATTAAATTTATTATATTATTATTTTTTATGATTATTATATTATAATTTAGTGTTTCAAATTTTATCATACCCGGGATGTTTACTGGACTCTTGTTCAGACAGATTTCAGTGAGTTATTCCTAAGAATTACAGGCCTGAAATAAAAAAACAACATATTTTCATTGAAAACAATGTACCGATTTGAGCACAGAAATACGGACATAATCAGACTGCTAGGGAGGTTAAAAACATGCTATTCCTTCAATCCACTCAACTACTGCATACCCCAGATGAAGACAAATGCACTAAAATATTGGTGTGCACATAAGCATAGATGTTTTCTGGATTTTTCATAAATTTCTAAAACGTTCAAATAATTGTTACCCAGTACAGAAAATAACCATCAAGGTGCAGAAACTGGATTCCAGGCAATAATGCTACTCCAATAAACTATGCCTACAATTCAGGTGTATTCAGTAAGTTAAAGCAGTAATAAACCCCAAAACATTTATTATATTGCAGCTTGCCAGTTCTGAGATGACCATTAGTTTTCTTTTTTAGTCTTTGCTTTATTTTCGTCCAGTAAGTCTGTTGTTTTCAACAGTAGAAGTTCAAATGTAGCAGTTAGAATATTGAGACAAACCATTTACTATTGACAGGGGTGATTACACTGATTTATGAGCTGTAATATATAACATTTTTAGTTTGGGTTTAATACCACTTTAATGATAAGCTATGTAATATTAAGCCATTAACCTTTTCCAGTTACTCAGCACTGTAGCTTAGCTTTCAGCAGTGCACACCTGTTCTAAATAGGAAAACTTAAGGAGAGTGCTGGACATTCAGCATGGGCCTGATCAGTTAGTATATTTGCTCATACCTTGAATAGAGGTCTTCTGTCTGAATGTTCTTGTCCTAGCTTACTTTCGTGAGTGTTTGAACTGCATTTGTAAATTAGCTCTCTGTGCTTATCCTGGCTATTGCCTGTTACCTCAGCTACATTCTGTCTGTACTCGGTTTACCTGTGCAAAACCTCAACTCCGATTAGGGTATTTTTTTGTATCTGATCATTAGGCTTCTTGCTCTGCCACTGTTTGCTGTCTGCCCTGGCTATCTGTTGAAGGACTTTCATTGCTCTAGTATTTGTCCTGCTTGTTAGTTACCTGTCACCCTGATAACACAGTAGGTCCATCGCACTCTAACAAGCAAGATGCAATAAACAATGAAAACATATGAGGTTTAAGTCTACTGTCATTGAATCAGTTAGTAGCCTAGTCTGATAAGTCCTCACGAGATACTCTGCTTTGCATATACTCATTGCTATTTGCACAGTTCTACAAAATAAGTACAACAGTAATGTCAAAGTATACTGGTAATTAAAGTGTCATTAAATCAACATTATTAAAAACTGTCAGCACATGCTGAATTAAATGCTGTTCATACTCACTCAGTCATTATAGGATTAATTTCTGTATTCTGCAAAACACCTGCTGTTCACTGTCCCTCCCTCCTTGTCTGTGTCCCTGCTGTCTGTAGCCTGGGATTGTGCAGACCAGATTTTTTCCCATCTAAGGAGCATGCTCCAGTTTCAGGTACCCTTCTAAGTGGTTTGTTTCCTTCCTTATCTGTGCAGCCCACATGACTATAGAGTCACATGTGGGTGTATACACTCTGGATAAATGACAGCCCACCCTTTCCATCCTCCATGCTTGCTAAACAGCTAAAAACAATGGGGTAAGATATTACATGTTGATTGAAGGAGGGATCACCTCCCTGAAATTCTAAGCATACACTATATAGACTACAGACATAGGTTGGGAGAGGTTTGGAAAAGGCTATGAGTGGCAGAACTTACCCCTAGATAGCTCACACTATGTTTTTTGCACAAAAATAATAACGACTTGAGGTCAAATGCATATTTGTAGAATGATTTAAAACATTTGATAATAATAATAATGTATGTTTCCTCTGTATTTCAAAGACTTTTTTTTTTTGCTCTGGTTTACATGACAGTTGTATATTGATTATGAAAAAAGGGGCTTAGAATTTTTTTTATTAAGATAAATACAGTGCCATCATCCATATAGATAAAGAGAAGGGATAATGTAAATTAAACATTTTGTGTTTAGTATCACTTTAAAAACTTTCAGACCTTTAGGTGTGCAACCAGTACTAGCATCTCATCTCTCTTAAAGTGTCATTAAACCTAAATCATTATAAACTGTCAATACATGCTATATCAGGGCTCACAATTTCACGTCCTTAGCTACTAGTCAGGCCCTAAGAGTTACTTGCCACCAGTTGCCCCACACAGCCCCCTCTCTGCCCCGCTCCTAATTCCGCCCCTAAACATTTCCTCATGAAATTACACTGTTAATGTTTGTTTTTGTAATTTTATTTTGCATAAAACACTTAACAACAATTTAACAATATTAACATAAATCAATGTAAATCTCCTCCATCCCATGTCATCTTCCTTCTCCATCCCATGTCCTCCTCCAGTCCATCTCCCCCAGCCCATGCCCTCCACTTCCAGGACCATCTCCTCCATCCCATTTCCTCCTCCAGTCTCCAACTGACAGATCCCACCCCCCAATTACTTCCCCCTCTCCCCTCACTGACAGATCCCTCACTGATAATGGTACAGGGCACACAGCAAGGTACAGAGCATACAGTAGGGCACACAATCTACACATTTTCTGTATTTACAAAAGTATTTAAAAGAGCCATCCAGCCCGCACACCGGTTGACCCGCCTGCCAGCCTGATGCAGAGAGAGAGGCCAATGACCCGTCCCACTATTTCCACTCACCGAATGTGAGCAGGTGAGTGCAAATTTTGAAGACTCTGTTATATTACATTGAAGTTGATTTACTAAAGCTGGTACAGCTGTGTATGGTAGCCAATCAGCTTCTACCTTCAGCTTGTTCATTTAAACAAATCCTGGAAGCTGATTGGTTTCTCTGCAGAGCTGCACCAGATTTTACACTTTCCAGTTTTAGTAAAATCAACCCCATAGTGTGAATACTCAGTTTGCCACTACAGCATTCGTTTTATGTAGGTTTAAAAAAAAAACCTGGTTGATACTGCTGTTCAATGTCCCTCCCTTCTTGTCTGTGTCCCTGAGATTGTGTAGACCAGCCACTGCCACATCTACTGAGCATGCTCCAGTTTCAGTTCCCTTCTAAGCTGTTATGTTCTTCTTTTTTCTTATCTGTGCAATCCACGTGCCTTTAGCTGGTATAGTCACGTGGGTATTGCCTCTTTTTATGTATCAATTGCTCAAGTCTACAAATTTCTATAACTAACCAATCAAAGTTACTGTTGTATCCTACCAAAAGGGTTTAGATCATCAACCACCATCTGCAACTTCAACATAATAGTATTCACAGTATTTATGTGACACCCATGTCTTTGCATACACATCCTGCAGAGCTGCGCTGAGGAACTGGAAGTAACACGAGTTAGAATTTTTTGCAACAAGGACCAATACTACCATATTTTGTAAGGTATTGAAAAATGCACATTTATTTTTACATAAATAATTTTCTCACAGCAAAATCTTTTGAAGACCAGTCACTACAACTGCAGCAAGAGCTATGAATAATACAGTAATACTAATATGAAGAGAAGCAATGGCGCCATTCATCAATTTGTCCCTCTCTTCTTGTCTGTGTCCCTGAGATTGTGTAGACCAGATGTTACCACATCTACTGAGCATGCTCCAGTTTCAGTTCCTTTCTAAGCTGTTATGTTCGTTTTTTTTATCTGTGCAACCTACGTGACTATAGCTGGTAAATGACAGTCCCCTCCCTAGTCCATGCCCTTATATTGGGATGGAAGCTTCACCTCCCTGTTGGTCCCAGCACATAGACACAGGTTGGAGGGGCATGACATAGCCTGTGATTGGCAAAACCTTCTTCAGATATCTTTACAGTGTGAACAAAGTAAAAGCCAACTCAAACTTTGCCTATATCATAACTGCAAAATAAAATAAACTTTTGCTTTGAAATTGAAAACTCTGAAAGCACTTTCATATGTCATGTGACCAGCACAGCGCCAATCAGCACTGTACAGACATAGATTCATAGTGCAGATGTCCCCTGCTGCTATACAGCACACATCAGCAGAGTACTAGAAACTCCTTCCTGAGATCTTTCCTGAGAATGAGAAAGACCTGGGAAACTTCATGTGACTGCTGAACAGCAATAATTAAATAAAATATTCAAATGCTTTCTTACAATAAATTAAATACACTGGTATGATCTTTGTACATAAATAGGAAGGATAATGGTAAGTATACATTGTATGTTTAGTATCAGGGTGGATAAAAATCAATGATTTTTAAAAACAAAATCAAAAAAATCAGATTTTTTTTATTTAAATTGGATTTTTTTTATTTAAATCGGATTTTTTTAAATAAAATGCTTTTTGAGGAAAATATATTACCACCCAAAAGTTATTCCATCATGACATAAACATTAGTTTTTTAATTATGTAGAATAAGGCTGTATATGTTTAATTTTTTTGGTAAATAAATTCCATGAATCCATTCACAATGTCATGCTCTTCCAGAGGTTTTTGTAAGATTATTGGGCAGTTTCTCTGCCTACAAGATATTATCACAGGTGCTTGGTTTACTTTTGCAGTTCTCAAAACTGAATTTGACTCAGCGGAGATCACATGCCTCTTCTTCACAGCAAAAATGTTATAACATGAACAGAGTTAAGAAAAAGACCTTAATCCTAACTTCTACAAACCTATGAATACAGAATCAACCCCTTCAGTGCTAAATTTCAAGAAGTTCAGTGAATAGAATAGAAACAATATTTTTCTGATTGTTTGGAGTGGAATAGATCTGCACAAGAAGAAAGTGAAACTAAGTGTGAGGAGGAAGGGGCTGACAGTAAGTTTCTTAAAATATATATATTTTGTTTAGCCAAATTAGTTACCAAACATGGATGTTTGTTTAAGCAAATAACATATGCTGTAATGTCATTGTTTCAGATGAATAAATCTATTTAAATTGTTATTATTAAGGTAATGATTATTTTTCTCCTTCCTAAGTACAACAGAAAAGTTGTCCAAATATGAATGATTAACCTATTAAACTGGGGATAAAAAAACTAATATGAAAAGTTGTTATTCTAAAAATCTTCATCTACTTGCATATTAAAGTTATACCAGCAAGAATTAGTCTTTATGTAGAAAACTATGATTTACATCAAGCCTGACTAGTGATTAAATCGTGATTTAAATTAGTTTGATTTAAATCAAATCCATCCTGTTTAGTATCATTATATATGTGCAAAATATATAATCTGCTGTTTGTAAAATTAATTTGGAAGTTTTCAAGACTGCAGAAGTGAAACATCAGAGTAGACTACAGCGTTATGTATATACAGTATAACTCCACATATAAACACTGAAAAGATACACAAGGCCAAGCTTTGCTCAGACCTGGAATACAGTTACTATGGCAACAGGTTTTTAAAATATTTTAAAACAGGTGCTGTGACTGCCTATCTATAACTATATTGGAAAAGGTAAAACAATTAAGCTTTGAATCTCTGAGAAGACATCAGCCTCAAAACGTGTCAGACTGTGACAATGCATAATGTGTAAATACATTTTATGTACTCATCACTTTTCAAGCTATATCAGTCTTGAAACATTATGACAGCCACTGATACTCTCTGGAGTTAATTACTAGTATTCACAATGTAATTACTAACACTCTCCACACGAAGTAACCACTTCCAAATGGCAGGTATTGCTTCTTTTTATGTACCAATTGCTCAGGTCTACAAATTTCTATAACTAATCACAGTTACTGTTGTATTCTACCAAAAGGGTTTAGATCATCAACCACCATCTGCAACTTCAACATGGTAGCATTCACAGTATTTATGTGACACCCATGCCTTTGAATACCCATCCTGCAGAGCTGCACTGAAGAACTGGAAGTAACATGAGTTGGAATTTTTTGCAACAAGGACCAGTACTACCATATTTTGTAAAGTATTGAAAAATGCACATTTTTACATAAATATTTTCTTACAGCAAAATCTTTGGTCACTACAACTGCAGCAAGAGCTATGAATAATACAGTAATACTAATATGAAGAGAAGCAATGGCACCATCCATCAATTTAAAGTATCTCCATCAGCCCATGGGCAAAATGAGCATGGAATAATTCCGTAGTCATTACTTGCCATTCCTGCAGGCCCTCCAGGAACACAGGTCTGGTCAGCCCTTATGACCCCAACACTATCACACTGCTTATCACACTGACAGCACATTCCCTCAAAATGTATTTCCTAGCATCTCCTTTTGCCAGTATTGTGCATCAAGTCAAGTCTTGACAGTTTTTACCGTGTATCTTAATATTGGATAAACCCTTCTCATATAAATGTGTTGTACAGAATCCACTTGACGAAGTTTGCTCCTAGCAACATTACTAAAGAGGGATTTGCAACATTGTCCAAACAAGATAATGAGACTAAAGATAAAAAAGCTACAGTATGAAAAGCCTTTTATTCCTCCAGTATTTAGAAGCTGCACCAGATTTTAGTCTATTAGCATAAAGGAAAAACATGCTGTCCATGTTGTATAAATTAATGCAATTGTTCCTCCTCTGTGTCCCTATGCCACCTAAATGGCAAAGAGTTCACATTCATGCCTGGCAAGTTTAATTCTCCTTGGCAGAAGGTGACATAATTGTTTTAATCCAATCTTGAAGACTACTGAAAACAAAAAAAGATGCATAAACACAACGCTTAAGCCCTAAGTATGGGTTATCCATTCTCATATTCCTGACTCACAATGCATTTGAAAATAAATAACATTTAATTTTTTTCTAAATAAAATGAAAATGCCAAAAGTACAAATCCAGTTTTGCTTACACACAATTGAATAAACAAAGCTTTCCCTTATTCACATGCCCATACTAAATCAACCCTTAAGCTGGCCATAAATGGTTCACACCTTGGCTGATCCATGTATGGGCAGGCTTATTGTACCAAAGTCGATCCAACAATCAACTTGGGTACAACCAGCATGTTGGCTTTTTGCATGTTATTATTGCCAGTTGCCTCATTCACATAGGCGTCCAGGGGGTGATAAAAACATGAGGCTGAGCCACTGTTTAACTGCCCCTGGCCACCCACCTAAAGTTTAAAATATAGCCAGACAAGACTGTTCACATGAAGCGGCCATGATGCTTTGTGTTGCAGCCACAGCAAATTTAACATGGCATGCCGAGTTAACAGGTGGCACCACCTGTCAAACTCAGCCATTCAAGTAAATGAGGACAAAAAACAGGCATTTAGGAGGACTCAGGATTGAGGATCACTTTTTAGAGTACAGACTAGTGTAAACCTACCTTTGGGTTTCGAAAAACCCTTATTATAGTGCCATATATCTCTTCAAAAGTAAGCAAGTGTCACAAATAATACTGGTAACATCCAGGCATATTTTTTGTTCAGTGGTTGAGGATTATGTAATTCTCAGAAAAATCATTAAAAAAAAAATCACTTTAGAGTAGAGTTACTAAAACTATGTCACTCAGAATCAGGTGCAGCTGAGCATAGTAGTTAACCAGCTTGACTTCAGCTTTTTCCATTAAGCTTTGGCAATAAAACCTGGAAGCTGATTGGTTTCTATGCAGAGTTTGCACTCTCCAGTTTTAGTAAATGACCCCAATTGGGTTTTTTTTTATTAAGGTGAAATTAAACCCTCCTATCTGTTACAGCAAAGGAAGCTGCCATTTTAGCCTCTGTTTGATCTGTAGTTGCCATGGTGCTATACATGTGATCAGCTATGATACCAGCCATCTGATGTCTTGACAGTTCACTTGAAAGCTAATATAGGCACATTAGGATCTGTAAACGTTAGCATTCACAGCATGCCTTGAATGTAACGGTTTTGGTAAACCATTAAATCAGCAGGCTTAGATCCCCTTTAAGGCAGTTCAAAAGACAATAACTATGACCAAAGAACAGTCACCCAAAGCAATTTATGAGATTTTATCAGACTACAAAACCTGCAGGTGGCAATGCCTTATTAATGAAGTCTCACAGTGTAATAATTGTTGACTTTCCTTCGGCAATCTCTACTCTTCAAAGACTTCTCATTGCTTGTCATTGATCATTTGTACTTTTAATTGATGCCAATCATTTTTTTATTGACCACAAAATGACATACAGGTTTATTTGATAAGAGAATGCAAAGTAGAATAATTCATAACATATAATTAGTTATTGCACTTTGCATGTGGTCATCAACTTTTCTTAAAGCTCTATTCCAGACAAAACTTATGTTGTTTTGAAAAGTATACAGAAAGGTAAAAACCTCTGTAAGGACAGGAAATGGTGGAAATTAACTTTACTGAGGTGCTAACCCTTCTTCATTCTAAACAAAATAAATAAGTGTTCTGGTTGGAGATCTTAAAATAAGCCCAGCTTATATATTGATATCCTAAGCGCTCTGTCAACTGTCACAAACAGCATGTTCACAATATGTTATAGAGCAGAGGTCATTCATTATGGAATGCCAAAAATGTGGTTCTTTGTAACACCTACCATAATGTACAATATATTATATATGTAAATAGTGGGAAAACCCAACAATATCAATTTCAGACCCCATTTAGTGTCTGGCCCATATCACTCAAGAGATATCATGTGTAGCTTTTAGTATTAGTGTCCACAGACCATAAAGATTAAAAAAAAAATCACTAGCTACACTAATTCACCAAAATATTATTAAATTAGCGACACTAATTTCACCAAAACTTCTAAAGATTTCTCAGACAGGCTTAAAATAGGCAGAACATGCACTATGCATTTTTGTTTTTATATTATGTTGTTTAGATAAGAGAAATAGAAAAACAGTTGGCACAGCATTACTGGCAAACATTAGTTTGTTTTAAAGATCGGCATAAAATAAACTTATTAAGTCTCATATTTTCTGTTAAGTAAGGCAGCCAATTCAGACTTACTTCAGGTCTATTTAATCTAAATGCAGTCTGTTGATTGCTGTTATCTTTCAATACATCTGGCATTTGATTAAACTACAACTACAAGGCCAAAACGAACCAAGTGCAGTAAACACCCACTTACATAGCATATGAAGCTTTCTGCTCTATAGGCTATTATATGTCACTGCTTCACTTTTTACCATGTATGTAATGTACTGTTTGATTCAAAACAAAAAACACACCAAAGGGACATATTACAACTATAAAAATAACTATAGTGAGAAAATATCAAAAACATACAACCAAAAACTATTCTTTATAGCAGTCTTGGGTGCCTTCAGGATTTTCCAGGTTGCCTTGGCAAAATGCTAAAAAAAACTGTCCAAAATGTTTATATAAGTCAGCAGGTGGATCAAGCCTGCCTTTTAGTTACACAAAGCCATAGGTTTTCATTATGCACTTATAACCTGCCAGCATCCTAACAACCAATTACGCCATTAGTTGATAAGGAGGACGTGGAGCGCCTGCACAGCATTTTTGTTTGGCCTTCTCCTGCCCCTCTTCATCAGCAGTGGGGTCACATTAGCTGAGTGAAGGAGAGAAACCCTGGAATACTAGTCAGTATCAGTTTGCAAAGGAATATTTGCTTTGAAAGAAAAAAAAACTCACCTGTAATGTTGGGTGTCCTACGTGTGTGGATGTTGCTGCATTATGTAAACTATTAGAATAGTTTTTTACATTTTAGAATGGGTGCTTTGAGAATGTGTAGAATGTTAAAGGGTGCCTTGAGATTTTCCATATTATTAAAGGGTGCCTTGGTTGAAAAAAGGTTGAGAAACACTTCTATATAGTACCGGTATCAGCTGTATGTAAAAATACAAGCCTGACAGATGGCGGGGCACATTAGAACCATTCCCTTCTATTGTCATTTTGGCTAGGGACAGATTGATACAGGTCAAATTCCTACATAGCATACAAACACCTCATTTCTAATCCACATGCTAGACTCCTTCTAGTCACTGCCCTACTACATGCAATACTCTGCTCTTAATGCATACTGAAGATTATACATTTCTAAATATGTTTTGGTCATGACTGTGGAATGATGTTACCGAACCTGTCAACACTGTGGTTGGAATCTCACCAGTGTTATATTCTAAGTATATGCTGTTGGGTCTCTGCGCTGAATAGACTATGAACAGAGCTATTGGAAATTGCTGAAGAATATAACATTTTTTATTCTAGCAAAAATATCCCATTGCCTTGGAACCAATCCTTTGAAACCTACAATATATGGCTTGATCAATGTAATCAATAAGACTCTACTACTATAGGAATTCACCTATCTTCAAAGTTTATACTGGATGTATCCCAAGGAAATTGGCATGATGGTGAGGGGAAGGTGGAAACATGACAGTGGGGAGAGAGAATTGTTTAGAAAAATGTGGGTATTGACCGTGAACCTCACTAGATGTCCTGGAAATACCTTATAATGAAGTCCTACATTGAGTTATGCTGCTGCTGTCTTCAGGAAATTGGACACTGGCAAAACAAAGCTGTAGAGACCACCGAGTACAATAACCCCTTCCACTCCCAGCATGCCTCAGTTTTGTTAGCAAGCAACAGTGGGTGTAGACCATAAGAACAGAGGGGAATGACTAATAATTTACTCTAATATGCATTTTTACCATAAGTCAAAAGCTCTATGTTCTTAAATTGTACATGAAAGGACACACGGTAAGGTAATTCAAGTACATTGCAATGCCCAAAAGCAATCTGAGGGGTGAACAACACTGCATACGAAAGCTAACAGATCCATGGCAACCAACAGGTTAATAGAGGGGACAACAGACTACAAATTTACTTAAAAAACTTTATGAAAGAAGCTGGCATCACATAAAACCTGAACATCCATATGGTAAATCCTAATGAACATGTGAACTGAAAACCAGGTGCAACCTTGCAAATATGAAAAACAAATGCTTGATGCTGAAATGCCCACAAAGCATTAGGTCTAATGAACTGCGTTCTGGCTAGGAAAGAAGGAACCTTGCCCTTGAGGTCATAAGCTTGAATGATGAGCTGTCAAATCCATCTAACGATAGTGGATCAAAAAGCAGGCTATCCCCTATGGCAGTGGTTCTCAACCTTTCTAATGCCGCGACCCCTTAATACAGTTCCTCATGTTGTGGTGACCCCCAACCATAAAATTATTTTCGTTGCTACTTCATAACTGTAATTTTGCAGTGGGAGGACTAGCGCCCCATCGTTGGCGTCAGTGGGGGGAGGACTAGCGCCCCATCGTTGGCGTCAGTGGGGGGAGGACTAGCGCCCCATCGTTGGCGTCAGTGGGGGGAGGAGTAGCGCCCCATCGTTGGCGTCAGTGGGGGGAGGAGTAGCGCCCCATCGTTGGCGTCAGTGGGGGGAGGAGTAGCGCCCCATCGTTGGCGTCAGTGGGGGGAGGAGTAGCGCCCCATCGTTGGCGTCAGTGGGGGGAGGAGTAGCGCCCCATCGTTGGCGTCAGTGGGGGGAGGAGTAGCGCCCCATCGTTGGCGTCAGTGGGGGGAGGAGTAGCGCCCCATCGTTGGCGTCAGTGGGGGGAGGAGTAGCGCCCCATCGTTGGCGTCAGTGGGGGGAGGAGTAGCGCCCCATCGTTGGCGTCAGTGGGGGGAGGAGTAGCGCCCCATCGTTGGCGTCAGTGGGGGGAGGAGTAGCGCCCCATCGTTGGCGTCAGTGGGGGGAGGAGTAGCGCCCCATCGTTGGCGTCAGTGGGGGGAGGAGTAGCGCCCCATCGTTGGCGTCAGTGGGGGGAGGAGTAGCGCCCCATCGTTGGCGTCAGTGGGGGGAGGAGTAGCGCCCCATCGTTGGCGTCAGTGGGGGGAGGAGTAGCGCCCCATCGTTGGCGTCAGTGGGGGGAGGAGTAGCGCCCCATCGTTGGCGTCAGTGGGGGGAGGAGTAGCGCCCCATCGTTGGCGTCAGTGGGGGGAGGAGTAGCGCCCCATCGTTGGCGTCAGTGGGGGGAGGAGTAGCGCCCCATCGTTGGCGTCAGTGGGGGGAGGAGTAGCGCCCCATCGTTGGCGTCAGTGGGGGGAGGAGTAGCGCCCCATCGTTGGCGTCAGTGGGGGGAGGAGTAGCGCCCCATCGTTGGCGTCAGTGGGGGGAGGAGTAGCGCCCCATCGTTGGCGTCAGTGGGGGGAGGAGTAGCGCCCCATCGTTGGCGTCAGTGGGGGGAGGAGTAGCGCCCCATCGTTGGCGTCAGTGGGGGGAGGAGTAGCGCCCCATCGTTGGCGTCAGTGGGGGGAGGAGTAGCGCCCCATCGTTGGCGTCAGTGGGGGGAGGAGTAGCGCCCCATCGTTGGCGTCAGTGGGGGGAGGAGTAGCGCCCCATCGTTGGCGTCAGTGGGGGGAGGAGTAGCGCCCCATCGTTGGCGTCAGTGGGGGGAGGAGTAGCGCCCCATCGTTGGCGTCAGTGGGGGGAGGAGTAGCGCCCCATCGTTGGCGTCAGTGGGGGGAGGAGTAGCGCCCCATCGTTGGCGTCAGTGGGGGGAGGAGTAGCGCCCCATCGTTGGCGTCAGTGGGGGGAGGAGTAGCGCCCCATCGTTGGCGTCAGTGGGGGGAGGAGTAGCGCCCCATCGTTGGCGTCAGTGGGGGGAGGAGTAGCGCCCCATCGTTGGCGTCAGTGGGGGGAGGAGTAGCGCCCCATCGTTGGCGTCAGTGGGGGGAGGAGTAGCGCCCCATCGTTGGCGTCAGTGGGGGGAGGAGTAGCGCCCCATCGTTGGCGTCAGTGGGGGGAGGAGTAGCGCCCCATCGTTGGCGTCAGTGGGGGGAGGAGTAGCGCCCCATCGTTGGCGTCAGTGGGGGGAGGAGTAGCGCCCCATCGTTGGCGTCAGTGGGGGGAGGAGTAGCGCCCCATCGTTGGCGTCAGTGGGGGGAGGAGTAGCGCCCCATCGTTGGCGTCAGTGGGGGGAGGAGTAGCGCCCCATCGTTGGCGTCAGTGGGGGGAGGAGTAGCGCCCCATCGTTGGCGTCAGTGGGGGGAGGAGTAGCGCCCCATCGTTGGCGTCAGTGGGGGGAGGAGTAGCGCCCCATCGTTGGCGTCAGTGGGGGGAGGAGTAGCGCCCCATCGTTGGCGTCAGTGGGGGGAGGAGTAGCGCCCCATCGTTGGCGTCAGTGGGGGGAGGAGTAGCGCCCCATCGTTGGCGTCAGTGGGGGGAGGAGTAGCGCCCCATCGTTGGCGTCAGTGGGGGGAGGAGTAGCGCCCCATCGTTGGCGTCAGTGGGGGGAGGAGTAGCGCCCCATCGTTGGCGTCAGTGGGGGGAGGAGTAGCGCCCCATCGTTGGCGTCAGTGGGGGGAGGAGTAGCGCCCCATCGTTGGCGTCAGTGGGGGGAGGAGTAGCGCCCCATCGTTGGCGTCAGTGGGGGGAGGAGTAGCGCCCCATCGTTGGCGTCAGTGGGGGGAGGAGTAGCGCCCCATCGTTGGCGTCAGTGGGGGGAGGAGTAGCGCCCCATCGTTGGCGTCAGTGGGGGGAGGAGTAGCGCCCCATCGTTGGCGTCAGTGGGGGGAGGAGTAGCGCCCCATCGTTGGCGTCAGTGGGGGGAGGAGTAGCGCCCCATCGTTGGCGTCAGTGGGGGGAGGAGTAGCGCCCCATCGTTGGCGTCAGTGGGGGGAGGAGTAGCGCCCCATCGTTGGCGTCAGTGGGGGGAGGAGTAGCGCCCCATCGTTGGCGTCAGTGGGGGGAGGAGTAGCGCCCCATCGTTGGCGTCAGTGGGGGGAGGAGTAGCGCCCCATCGTTGGCGTCAGTGGGGGGAGGAGTAGCGCCCCATCGTTGGCGTCAGTGGGGGGAGGAGTAGCGCCCCATCGTTGGCGTCAGTGGGGGGAGGAGTAGCGCCCCATCGTTGGCGTCAGTGGGGGGAGGAGTAGCGCCCCATCGTTGGCGTCAGTGGGGGGAGGAGTAGCGCCCCATCGTTGGCGTCAGTGGGGGGAGGAGTAGCGCCCCATCGTTGGCGTCAGTGGGGGGAGGAGTAGCGCCCCATCGTTGGCGTCAGTGGGGGGAGGAGTAGCGCCCCATCGTTGGCGTCAGTGGGGGGAGGAGTAGCGCCCCATCGTTGGCGTCAGTGGGGGGAGGAGTAGCGCCCCATCGTTGGCGTCAGTGGGGGGAGGAGTAGCGCCCCATCGTTGGCGTCAGTGGGGGGAGGAGTAGCGCCCCATCGTTGGCGTCAGTGGGGGGAGGAGTAGCGCCCCATCGTTGGCGTCAGTGGGGGGAGGAGTAGCGCCCCATCGTTGGCGTCAGTGGGGGGAGGAGTAGCGCCCCATCGTTGGCGTCAGTGGGGGGAGGAGTAGCGCCCCATCGTTGGCGTCAGTGGGGGGAGGAGTAGCGCCCCATCGTTGGCGTCAGTGGGGGGAGGAGTAGCGCCCCATCGTTGGCGTCAGTGGGGGGAGGAGTAGCGCCCCATCGTTGGCGTCAGTGGGGGGAGGAGTAGCGCCCCATCGTTGGCGTCAGTGGGGGGAGGAGTAGCGCCCCATCGTTGGCGTCAGTGGGGGGAGGAGTAGCGCCCCATCGTTGGCGTCAGTGGGGGGAGGAGTAGCGCCCCATCGTTGGCGTCAGTGGGGGGAGGAGTAGCGCCCCATCGTTGGCGTCAGTGGGGGGAGGAGTAGCGCCCCATCGTTGGCGTCAGTGGGGGGAGGAGTAGCGCCCCATCGTTGGCGTCAGTGGGGGGAGGAGTAGCGCCCCATCGTTGGCGTCAGTGGGGGGAGGAGTAGCGCCCCATCGTTGGCGTCAGTGGGGGGAGGAGTAGCGCCCCATCGTTGGCGTCAGTGGGGGGAGGAGTAGCGCCCCATCGTTGGCGTCAGTGGGGGGAGGAGTAGCGCCCCATCGTTGGCGTCAGTGGGGGGAGGAGTAGCGCCCCATCGTTGGCGTCAGTGGGGGGAGGAGTAGCGCCCCATCGTTGGCGTCAGTGGGGGGAGGAGTAGCGCCCCATCGTTGGCGTCAGTGGGGGGAGGAGTAGCGCCCCATCGTTGGCGTCAGTGGGGGGAGGAGTAGCGCCCCATCGTTGGCGTCAGTGGGGGGAGGAGTAGCGCCCCATCGTTGGCGTCAGTGGGGGGAGGAGTAGCGCCCCATCGTTGGCGTCAGTGGGGGGAGGAGTAGCGCCCCATCGTTGGCGTCAGTGGGGGGAGGAGTAGCGCCCCATCGTTGGCGTCAGTGGGGGGAGGAGTAGCGCCCCATCGTTGGCGTCAGTGGGGGGAGGAGTAGCGCCCCATCGTTGGCGTCAGTGGGGGGAGGAGTAGCGCCCCATCGTTGGCGTCAGTGGGGGGAGGAGTAGCGCCCCATCGTTGGCGTCAGTGGGGGGAGGAGTAGCGCCCCATCGTTGGCGTCAGTGGGGGGAGGAGTAGCGCCCCATCGTTGGCGTCAGTGGGGGGAGGAGTAGCGCCCCATCGTTGGCGTCAGTGGGGGGAGGAGTAGCGCCCCATCGTTGGCGTCAGTGGGGGGAGGAGTAGCGCCCCATCGTTGGCGTCAGTGGGGGGAGGAGTAGCGCCCCATCGTTGGCGTCAGTGGGGGGAGGAGTAGCGCCCCATCGTTGGCGTCAGTGGGGGGAGGAGTAGCGCCCCATCGTTGGCGTCAGTGGGGGGAGGAGTAGCGCCCCATCGTTGGCGTCAGTGGGGGGAGGAGTAGCGCCCCATCGTTGGCGTCAGTGGGGGGAGGAGTAGCGCCCCATCGTTGGCGTCAGTGGGGGGAGGAGTAGCGCCCCATCGTTGGCGTCAGTGGGGGGAGGAATAGCGCCCCATCGTTGGCGTCAGTGGGGGGAGGAATAGCGCCCCATCGTTGGCGTCAGTGGGGGGAGGAATAGCGCCCCATCGTTGGCGTCAGTGGGGGGAGGAATAGCGCCCCATCGTTGGCGTCAGTGGGGGGAGGAATAGCGCCCCATCGTTGGCGTCAGTGGGGGGAGGAATAGCGCCCCATCGTTGGCGTCAGTGGGGGGAGGAATAGCGCCCCATCGTTGGCGTCAGTGGGGGGAGGAATAGCGCCCCATCGTTGGCGTCAGTGGGGGGAGGAATAGCGCCCCATCGTTGGCGTCAGTGGGGGGAGGAATAGCGCCCCATCGTTGGCGTCAGTGGGGGGAGGAATAGCGCCCCATCGTTGGCGTCAGTGGGGGGAGGAATAGCGCCCCATCGTTGGCGTCAGTGGGGGGAGGAATAGCGCCCCATCGTTGGCGTCAGTGGGGGGAGGAATAGCGCCCCATCGTTGGCGTCAGTGGGGGGAGGAATAGCGCCCCATCGTTGGCGTCAGTGGGGGGAGGAATAGCGCCCCATCGTTGGCGTCAGTGGGGGGAGGAATAGCGCCCCATCGTTGGCGTCAGTGGGGGGAGGAATAGCGCCCCATCGTTGGCGTCAGTGGGGGGAGGAATAGCGCCCCATCGTTGGCGTCAGTGGGGGGAGGAATAGCGCCCCATCGTTGGCGTCAGTGGGGGGAGGAATAGCGCCCCATCGTTGGCGTCAGTGGGGGGAGGAATAGCGCCCCATCGTTGGCGTCAGTGGGGGGAGGAATAGCGCCCCATCGTTGGCGTCAGTGGGGGGAGGAATAGCGCCCCATCGTTGGCGTCAGTGGGGGGAGGAATAGCGCCCCATCGTTGGCGTCAGTGGGGGGAGGAATAGCGCCCCATCGTTGGCGTCAGTGGGGGGAGGAATAGCGCCCCATCGTTGGCGTCAGTGGGGGGAGGAATAGCGCCCCATCGTTGGCGTCAGTGGGGGGAGGAATAGCGCCCCATCGTTGGCGTCAGTGGGGGGAGGAATAGCGCCCCAT
The DNA here is from genome assembly GCF_062004578.1 of Staurois parvus. Taxonomy (NCBI): domain Eukaryota; kingdom Metazoa; phylum Chordata; class Amphibia; order Anura; family Ranidae; genus Staurois; species Staurois parvus. The sequence continues at coordinate 361,242 of NW_028318357.1, forward strand.
CGTTGGCGTCAGTGAGGGGAGGAATACTGTCTCATCGTTGGCGTCAGTGGGGGGAGGAATAGCGCCCCATCGTTGGCGTCAGTGGGGGGAGGAATAGCGCCCCATCGTTGGTGTCAGTGGGGGGAGGAATAGTGCCCCATCGTCGGTGTCAGTGGGGGGAGGAATAGTGCCCCATCGTTGGCGTCAGTGGGGGGAGGAATAGTGCCCCATCGTTGGCGTCAGTGGGGGGAGGAATAGTGCCCCATCGTTGGTGTCAGTGGGGGGAGGAATAGTGCCCCATCGTTGGTGTCAGTGGGGAGAGGAATAGTGCACCATCGTTGGTGTCAGTGGGGGGAGGAATAGTGCCCCATCGTTGGTGTCAGTGGGGGGAGGAATAGTGCCCCATCGTTGGTGTCAGTGGGGAGAGGAATAGTGCACCATCGTTGGTGTCAGTGGGGGGAGGAATAGTGCCCCATCGTTGGTATTAGTGACACAAATGATGGGGCACTATCCCTTCCACTGACACCAATGATACTTACCTTGCTGACTCCTGCTTCAGCCTGGGCTCGCTCTCTCCCTCTCCCATCTACAGCCTGCATACCTGGCTGCAGCAGCAAAATTTGCACTTACCTGTCAGCTGTCTTCCTTCTCTGGCCTCTCTCTTCACTCGTTCCTGCAGCTCCCTCAATCTTCTTCGATCTCCGCGCGCTGCCGCTCGGCTCCTCCTCTCCAAGCTCCACCTTCTCGCCGGTGATTGGCCGCCTGTGTGCCTCTCCTGAGCTACAGTTCCGGTGGCCAATCAGCGGCGAGGAGGCGGTGACAGGGGCAGCATATCATCCCGCCCACACATCGCCGGAGACAGCAGCGGTGTCTCGGTTCCTAAGACCATCGGAAATATGTTTTCCGATGGTCTTAGGCGACCCCTGGGAAATGGTCGTTCGACCCCCAAAGGGGTCGCGACCCCCAGGTTGAGAACCGCTGCCCTATGGGGACCTTTAGGTACCACAAATAGAGATAAACTTAAACTGCGCATACCGCATCCTGACAATGGAAGGCGCAGGACAGAGAGATGTTAGAACACTATCTGGTTAGGGTGAAAGAAAAAAAAAAAACACCTTGGGAAGAAAAGAGGCCCTGGGCCTAAAAAAAACCTTGTGTTTGTGTAGCAGAAAAAGTTCTTTACATGTTTGAACTAACCTCTCAGAAATGATGGCAACAATAAATGTAACCTTGTGAGTAAGGTTAGATAGAGAAATATAGCTAGTAGGTTCAAGGGCCAAATGCCGATTCACACCAGACTAGAGGAAATACAGGATTTGTCTAATCAAGAACTCATTGAGATGGAATTTCCTTGTCTAACACCAAGGGAAATATGCATTCTAAGTGCAAGAAGTCCATTTCCTAGCTTGCAAGAGCCCATTTCTCAGGACCTGTGCTTCAACAGCCAAGCTGTTAAAGGCAGAGACCAAGAAGCAGGGTGGCAAACTAGTCCTTGGTACAGAACATCTGTTCTCCTAGGACACTAGCAAAAAACTGAGGCATGTTGGGAGCGTGAAGAGTTATAAAGGGCAGTCCTTACTGATCTGTTTCACCCGTGTCCAATCTCCTGACGGCAGAAGCATAACCCAATGTACCTAAATTACTTACTCCCGTGTCTTCTAATGATGTATTACTAATGAAAGGAGGCTGCACAGGACAGAGTGTCTGGCAAAAAGTTAATTCTGTTCAGTGGCCTTGATCAGTTTGATTGTTTATATTCTTGGTGATTTTAACATCCCCATTAATGTTAACAACCCCGCTGCATCCAAACTGTTCAACCTAACCTCATCTTTTCCCTTAACACAATGGGCACAGTCCTCCACACAGTCTGATGGGAATACATTAGACCTTGTTTTCTCCCATCTTTGCACTCCCTACAACCTCACAAACACCCCCTTTCCTCTCTCTGATCACAATCTCATCACTTTCACAGTATCCTCATCTTCAAACACCTATCCCTCCAAGCAGCAAACAATTACCCGCAGAAACCTTCACAACTTTAACCCTTCTCTTTTCTACTCTGCAACTGTCCACCTCTATGTCAGAATTTCTCCCCTGTTCTGCCCTGACCTGGCCACTTCTGTCTACAACAGTACACTTTCATCCACACTAGACTCACATGCTCTTCTAATTATACGAAGTATCAGGCACCTACCATTATAACCAGGGGCGGACTGACCATTTGGAAACTCGGGCACTGCCTGAGGGCCCGGGGTCAGTAGGGGGCCCCATGAGATGCCCCTGGTACGTTTTTCATAGGCTGTTTTGAGTTTGGGCAAGGACACAGGGGCCCCATGATCCCCTATTACCCGGGGGTCCCATGAGTTGTCAGTCCACCCCTGATTATAACCTTGGCAAACTGATGACACCAGAAATCTTAAGAGACATAGTCATGCACTGGAGCGATTGTGGCGTAAAACCAAATCCCAGCAAGCATTCACCCTATATAAATCTTTCTTAACCCCTTGATACCGACTGTACGCAAATATGCAGCCGGCGGCTGGGCCTTGACCCCAAGCAGCTGCATATTTGCGTACCATTTGAAAACACATTTATGCGGAGAGCACATGACCTGCGTGCTCCCAGCACATATGTTGGTGTCTCACAGAAAGGTCCTCATCTCCCCTTGCGATCGGGACCTTTTCCGATCATGTGACCGCCGTGACAGCGAATCACGGCGGTCACATGACCCTAAAACCACACCCTGCCCCCTGGCATCTGAAACCCCTTAAAGGCCCAGGAGGCACCAACGTGAAAAGGTTAAAATACAATTCCTCCCTCCATGATGCCAAACAAGCCTATTTTGCCACTCTTATTAACTGCTTCCCTACTGCCCTATAGCAGAACTACTGCTACAGGGCAGCAGGGCTGCGTAAAAGCACATATATATACATACATATATATACATACATACATACATACACACGTGATTTTGCATTTCCGGGTAGGGGTGCCTGCCACCCTACCTGCGCCACCATTGGCGGCTACAGCTGTTGATCACCAGGTCCTGGCCAGAGATTCTCCACTGGTACTCGGCGATCGCTAAGGAACACTGACAGGGGAGAGGTCTGTATGTAAACAATACAGATCTCTCCCCTGTCAGCACCAGCAAGCTTTGCAATACAAATCAGCATGATAACATGGTAAAACGCACACAACACAGTCAGTAATACAGCACACAGTTAACCCTTTCATCTCCCCAGATGTTATCCCCTTCCTGCTCAGTGTCATTAGTACAGTGTCTCTGCTTTTTATTAGCTCTGATCACTGTATTACTGTCACTGGGGATGTCAGTGGCAGTTAGTCAGTTCTCCCCCAGTGTCAGAATGCCTGCCACATTCCCGTAGTCCCGCTATAAGTTGCTGATCGCCGCCATTACTAATGTAAAAAAACACAAACACAACAGTATACAGTGAGGAACAGAAATATTTGAACACCCTGCGATTTTGCAAGTTCTCCCACTTAGAAATCATGGAGGGGTCTGAAATTCACATTGTAGGTGCATTCCCACTCTGAGAGACAGAGTTAAAAAAAAATTTCAGGAAATCACATTGTATGATTTTTAAAGAATTTATTTGTCTTACAGTATTTGAACACCTAAGAAACAGCAAGAATTCTGGCTCTCAAAGACCTGTTACTGTGCCTTTAAAAAGTTCACCTCTACTCCACTCATTAATCTAACTTAGTAGCACCTGTCTGAGCTCTTTAAAGACAACTGTCCACCCCACAGTCAGACACCAACTACTACCATAGGCAAGACCAAAGAGCTGTCAAAAGACACCAGAGACAAAATTGTGGACCTCCAAAAGGCTGGAAAGGGCTACGGGGCAATTGCCAAGCAGCTTGGTGAAAACAGATCAACTGTTGGAGCAATTGTTAGAAAATGGAAGAGGCTAAAGATGACTGTCAGTCTACCTCGGACTGGGGCTCCATGCAAGATCTCACCTCGTGGGGTATCACTGATGATAAGAAAGGTGAGGAATCAGCCCAGAACTACAAGGGAGGAGCTGGTCAATGACATGAAGAGAGCTGGGACCACCGTTTCAAAGGTCACTGTCGGTAGAACACTACGCCATCATGGTTTCATATCATGCATTGCACAGAAGGTTCCCCTGCTCAAGTCATCACATGTCCAGGCCCGTCTGAAGTTTGCCAATGACCATCTGGATGATCCAGAGGAGGCATGGGAGAAAGTCATGTGATCAGATGAGACCAAAGTAGAACTTTTTGGTCTAAACTTCACTCGTCATGTTTGGAGGAAAAAGAAGGATGAGTTGCATCCAAAGAACACCATCCCTACTGTGAAGCATGGGGGTGGTAACATCATGCTTTGGGGGTGCTTTTCTGCAAAGCGGACAGGACAACTGCACTGTATTAAGGAGGGGATGAATAAGGTCATTTATTGTGAGACTTTGAGCAACAACCTTCTTCCCTCAGTCAGAGCATTGAAGATGGGTCGTGGCTGGGTCTTCCAACATGACAACGACCCGAAGCACACAGCCAGGATAACCAAGGAGTGGCTCCGTAAGAAGCATATCAAGGTCCTGGAGTGGCCTAGCCAGTCCCCAGACCTAAATCCAATAGAACATCTTTGGAGGGAGCTGAAACTTCGTGTTGCTCAGCGACAGCCCTGAAGCCTGACAGATCTAGAGGAGATCTGTGTGGAAGAGTGGGCCAAAATCCCTGTTGCAGTGTGTGCATCAGCATGGGTGTAACTCCACTTCCTCAAACTGAATCTTTCTAAAGTGGAGCTCATACTATTTCCTTCAACCTGTGCTCCCTCCACTGACTTCTCCATCAAGATCAATAATACAACAATCAGTCCCTCCCCTCATGCCAGGGTACTAGGTGTAATCCTGGACTCCCATCTGTCCTTTCAGCCCCAAATCCAATCACTGTCCAAATCTTGTAGACTTCACCTCTGCATTATCTCCAAGATATGCTCGATTTTAACCACTGAAACCACTAAGCAACTTATTCACTCCCTTGTTATCTCTCGCCTTGACTATTGTAACTCCCTCCTCATTGGCCTATTTAATCGCAGGCTATCCCCTCTTCAGTCTATCATGAATGCTGCTGCCAGACTCATCCACCTTACCAACTGTTCCATATCAAAACATTAAATTCAAAACATTAACAATAACATATAGCCATTTATAACTGCTTCAAATTACATAACCAATCTTGTCTCCAAATATCACCCAAATCATCCTCTCCACTCTTCCCATGACCTCCTGCTCTAGATCCCTTGTCTTTTCCTCCCATGCTCATCTCCAGGACTTCTCCAGAGCCTCCCCCATCCTCTGACGCTCTCTACCCCAATCTATCCAACTATAGCCTACTCTACCCACTTTCAGGCAATCTCTGAAAACCTATATCTCCAGGGAAGCCTATCCTGCCTTCAGCTAATAACCAAATCCTATATTTCTCCTATCAGTTCATCCCCCACAGTTATATCTTTTGTACCACCAGCCCCTCCCTGTTAGATTGTAAGCTCCAAGGAGCAGGGCCCTCCTAACCCTCTTGTATTGAACTGTATTGTTACTGCATTGTCTCTCTTTATATTGTAAAGCACTGAGCAAACTGTTGGCACTATATAAATCCTGTATAATAATAATAATAACAATAATAAAATGTAAAAGAAAAAAAAAATATACATCTTATAGTGGAGGAGGGGATTATTTTCCTGTAGTCGGATGTCAATCCAGAACCTCTGGTTTCTAGTACAGATAAAGCCTAATATTATAAAGCCATTGTTTAAGGCTAGTTGGCCATCATCCACACAGTGTATAAAAACCATGGCTTTTAAAGTTGGCCATAAATGGGTAGAATGTCTAATGAAAAAAAAGACACTAAACCACTGCCTTGCATGATCCTTCAGTGGAACAACAAAAAGTAATACTAATATACAGTGTCGCTGTCAACTCATTGTGATCAGTGCATATCAGCCTCTTCCACAATGACATGTGGTGGATAATATATTGGTCATATATGTCTTAGGAGCTTTGCATCCACGCAGGCCCTAAGCAGGAGTTGCTCAAAAATAATGGCATGGCATGCATGGTGCTCAATTTTCACCATGGACTGTCTGCTTTAAACTGCTTAACACTTCACAAACAGTGATCAGTGATCCTCCATGTTTGCAAAACAGCATCCATTGGTAAATATTTTTGGTAAGGTTTACTAGTTTCATTAACATGTTTAGCTTTAGCTATACGAAGGAGAGTGGCATTGCTGCATACATTATGAGGATGGAAATGTATCACAGTGGCTTAAAATTAATATGGTTCAGAAACAATTCCAACAATATACATGTGAACAAATCACCTGGACCAGATGGCTTACACCCACAAGCCCTCAAAGAACTGAACTCCGTTATTTCTAAACCATTGTTTCTTATTTTGGAGGCGTTTTAATGACTGGCCTTATATCAATAAAATAACAAAAGACAAATCATTACATTACATAGATTTTAAAAAAGGACCAATAAATTTACCCTGTAACAACAGACCTGTTATACTTTTTTGTAGGGACGACGTTGAGAAGGTTGGCAAGGGTCCATATAGAAGAGTAAAAAAATCATAGATAATATCATATTTCAGCATTGATTTTGAAAGACTTAAGACACTCATGAACAATTGAAAGTTAGGTCTATGCAACTAAGGATTGGGGGATAAAGCAAGCCTCTGAGAGGGCCTTGAACATTCAAAGTGCAGGTTTGCTTTAAGGTTGCTGCATAAAACAAGCAGGCTCTTTGCGTATGGAAGAACAAAAAACAAAAAAAACTCCACATACAGAAATGGTTCTTTACTGTAACAGTTTTGAAAAATGTGTAATAGTCTTTCCCAGAAGCTGGCAGTGATTCAGATTGCTTTCTAAATGTATAAAGTATTAATGGCTACAAATATTTATAGAAAATGACAATGTATGATGTTGATCCATGCTTCATGTGACCTCCCTGGGGGGATTAGGAACAGGTTTTAATTCCTACAGCTAATTACATTATGCTTTATAAGTTTTTTTGTTTTTGTTTTTTTTGCTTTCTGCTGTGAGTTTAGAGTTCGGAGGAAGCAAAGTGGGTTTTTTTTCTGATTGAGCTTAATTTAAAAGTGTTTCTTATCTATTAAATAGGATCATTAATACTGCATAATTAGTGTTGTTTCTCTCATTGTTTTTCATCATTTTTTCTTTCTGCTGCTTTACTATATATTCTGTATTTCTGCCTATTTCAACCAGGGTGCCCTCTGGTTTCTTCAGGGATGCCTTGGCAAAATGCCCAAAATGTCAAAAATTGTATACAAGCCAGCGGGTGGATCAACCTCAGGGTTTCATTGTGCAGCATTACAGCTTTCTACCTGCTGGCGTTTTAACAACCATCATCGGTTAATAAAAAGGATGTAAGGCGCCTGCATGACATCCTTGTCTGCGCCTCCCCTGCCCCTCTCCGTCAGCACTGTGGTCATATTATCTGAGTGAGGGAGAGAAACTGAGGGAGAAGAGAAACACTGGAATACTAGTCAGCACCAATGTGCTTTTGAAAAACAAATCACCTCCAACACTGGGTGTCCTACGTGTGTGGATGCTATTGCATTATGTGAAACTATTAGTTTAGTTTTACATTTTAAAATGGGGTTCCTCGAATGCATCATTTTAAAGGGTGCCTTTACTGAAAAAAACGTTGAGAAACACTGCTGTATATTGTCACTTCTATATAATCATCCCTTTTTACATAAGTGTAAGCAAGCAATCAAGCAACACACTTTCACCTCTCATTACCTAATGTGTTCTTTTTAATGTAATCAGCTTTAGCAGTGAACACTTTCTTTCGGTATCCATGGTTACAAGAAGACAGTTGAAATGGCTGATGCTGTGGCATGTCTAAGGGGTTTCTTAGTCATACCAAACAGCCATTGAGAGCACAGTGAACCTGTATGTGGGTGATGTGTTAAAGACGACAAAACTTTGTCATAGTGCAAATATGTGGAAGAGACAGCACATGCACCAGAAACTATCACTGCAAGATTCACTTCTATCGTAATATGCCAGTTTTAATTGCCAAAGATGAAAATATGCATGAAAACAAAAAGAAGCCCAGGATTTTTGCATTATTTAACAAACACCAGGTAATCTTATACTGAATTGTATACTCACTCTATGCAGTATACTCTGACCCAGTTATATTCACATCAATCAAATCACCATGATGCAAATACACATTCCATTTTCCAGTACCCGGCTATGATAATGCTAAGCAATGGATCGAGTAAAAAGAAAATTTTACATGTTGGCAACCACATTTTTTGTGAACAACAAGTAAGCGTGAGCTTTATCAGATTGCACAGAATACACTGTGTCCATTTAACCATTTTGGGCAAATTAGTTGGGCATTTGTGTGAATTATCACGTATATCAACAGGTAGTTCATTTTTTCTATCTGTAGGAAACTTTATCAAGCTAATAAACTTCCACACTCACCTTTGACTGATCCAGTGCTTTGCTTTCTTTTGGACAGGTTCCCATCTATTAGATCAGTGTTTCTCAACCTTTTTCATTCAAGGCACCCTTTAAAATGATGAACAGTCCCGAAGCATCCTTTGAAATTGTGGCCAATCTTGAGGCACCCCATACTAATATGTGAAAAACTATTCCAAAAGTTTTATATAATGCAGCAACATCCACACATGTAGGGCACCCAACATTAGAGGCGATTTCTTCTACCAAAACAAATACACTTTTGCACACTGGTACCGACTAGTATTCCATTGTTTCTCTTCTCCCTCAGTTTTTCTCTGTTAGTGACCCCAGCACTGATGGAGAGGGGCAGGGGAGGGTCAAACTAGGATGCTGTGCAGGCAGCTGACATCCACCTTATCAACTGATGATGTCACTGGTTGTCAGGATACTGGTGGCTAGAAGGTCGTAATGGTGCACAATGAAAACCTGTGACTTTGTGTAGCTAAAAGGCAGGCTTGTTCCACCTGCTGGCTTGTATACAAGTTTGGGGTAATTTTATACATTTTGCCAAAGCACCCCAGAAGAAACCTCAAGACACCCTGGTTGAGAAAGGCTGTATTAGATCACTGGTGCATTTTCTATCTCAAGCCCATAACATTTGGGAACACACAGCCCCTGATCTGAACAGAAATTCACCAATCTCGCACTACTATCCATCCTGAATCCCCTGCAGCATGGTGAGCTCCTTGAGTAGGTCTAGTTTAATGGACATCCCGTATGGACAGAGTGCCCAGAACCCCCCCCCCTCCCCCGAGAGAACATGATATAATATAATAAAAAGCAAATATATAGAATTTGTTTTACTTCCATAAACAAAAATTTGCATTGCTACTTTATCTCTTAACCTCCCTAGCGGTCTGAGTATGACAGTATTTCTGTGCTCAAAGCGGTAAATTTTTTTGCATGGAAATATGTTTTTTTATTGTAGGCTTGTAATTCTTAGGAATAACTCACTGAAATCTGTCCGAACAAGAGTCTAGTAGACATCCCGGGTATGAAAAAATTTGAAACACGAAATCATAAATTATACTATAATAAATAATCATAAAAAATGCTTAGATGGACAGTAATAACAAAAATTGTGCCACCTTCACATGTCTAGGTCATTGTAGGTATGAAAGGTTTGTGTAGCCATACCTAAAGCAGGCCATAGATTTGCGAAAAATCCTGCGATATTTCGGACGACATTAAACTCTGCCGATATTCTAGTCGTGTATGGGTAATTTTGTCTGCAGATTTTCGTTTTTTGTCTTTTTGATTATCGGTCCTGCTGGTCAATTTTATAAAAACGACAGAATTTCATCCCATTGATGGTAATATTCCCCGAATTTCTAAACGACAAATTAATGCATGCATTCTATGCATGAAGGTAAACAACCTGTGTGCTGCTCCACCCACAGCCCCGCTAATACTCTCTGAAACCCCTCTTAATCTAGGGATGTGCACAGGAGCCGCAGTTGTCCTGGGTCTCTCCCTCCTTATTGGCTGAGACACATCAGCGGGAGCCATTGCCTCCCACTGCTGTCAATCACAGCTAGTGAGGAGAGCGGAGGCATGGCTGAACTGCCTGAACATGCCTGAACTGAATGAGTCTTATGGACGCATAGAGCAGGTTTGCATACGAGCATGCACCAGTGCCCCCCACAGCAAACGGCTTGCTATTGGAGAATTAGTCAAGGGGGAGGAGCCAGGAGGGCCAAACGGGAACCCGAGAAGAATAGGATTGGGGCTGTTCTGTGCAAAACCATTGCACAGAGCAGGTAAGTATAACATGTTTATTAAAAAAAAACAAAAAAAACAAAACGAAAAATGTAATATCACTTTAATACAAAAAACACCAAACCATTTAGATTATAAAACAATAAGTGCAAATACCCACTGTAACCAACTGCATTGTAGCTGTACTTTTTCTATCACTTAACATATGTTTCTAGAATTTAACAAAATGTGAAAAATACCTTTAAATTGGCTGTGAAAAGACCAGCACATGTTGCCCAGATTGTTTCTTGTTATTGTACCGAGCAAAGCGACCATTTACTGGTGCCTGATGTTGATTGTACCTGACATCTGTTTACCTAAATTTGATGGCGACATAAAGAGAATGTAATGGAAATCACTGGCCCAATTTTCAGAGGCATACACTGGGGTCACAGACAGTGCATTACTAGCATCCATATCACCATGGAGGCTCAAGTGGGACTAGGGAGATTTGTATAACTCACATAGCTTGTCAAGCTCCCCAGAAGGAAGTTCTTGTTGCTTCAAAGCTTTATAAACATGATGCGTACCAGTTTCATTTTCTTTTTCATAACTATGTGATGATGCATAAGAAATGAACAGAAAAATGTACTTTTGCGTAGAGCAACATTTGCTCACTCTTGAACATACTGAACAAAAACAAATGCAGTCAACTGTATTTCCTTAAACCACCCACACCTATTACTCTACTCTAAATATTAGAATTCTAGGAATGTAAACTTCAAGCACAAGGTAAATATTTATGGAATGTGCCATAGACTTTTACAAACCTCACAATGAACACCAGAAAGCTCCATGGTGTCTGTGCTACCCATAAAACTAAGCAAAGTTATTATTCTCTATTGCCTCTCAGTCAATCAATGACCCGTAACTCATACTACAAGACCTACACATTTTTAAATCAATCATGGGAATATATGGTTGTGACCAACTTAAAAAAAAAAAAAGTTTACTTGCTCCTTCATCAACACATTTCCCAGTTTGTATATAGGGCTTCAGTGTGGGGAGGTTGTGAACAGTGATGAGTATGATAGGAGGGTGTGTGACTGCTTGAACAATGCCTCTGGCTAGCAGACCACAACACCACACAAAGAGATCAATAGCCATACTGAACTAATTGTTGCAGGATGCAACACGAGCTAGGCAAAGACAGACAATAAAACATAATACTACTTACACTAATATGTTCTGTAATTCTGTGGAAACCAGAAGCATGAAAAAGAGATGGAATCCTCTAGTTGGAGAATTTGAAGTAAATGGTACAGCTCCAGGACATCTGTGGAACTCACTGCACTAATCCCATACAGGCTGGCCAGAGGACACTGCTGCATAATTTACATGTCAAAGGAAGGCTTTCTTATGGTTCTATTGTGTGCATGGATGGTTTCCTAAGCAGCAGCCTTGTAGTAGGCAGAGCTGCTAGCATTCCCAAATAACAAGCCATTTCATTTTAGCCAAAAAAAAAAAAAATTAAACGGTCAAAAAATAATATACCATGTGTCATAACAGTGTACGTCGGAATACGAGAATGACTGACCACTAATGATGAAGTAATACCCTTCTAAAATCATCATGTCACATAGAAACAATAATCCAACAAAGTAAAAAGTAAAACTGTCTACAACAAATGACCTTAATTCTTTCTAGCTCCAATTCGTAAAGATTACTTTTGCCTGACATCCTTGTGCTCTTTAAAATGAATACATATCCTACAGTCATTATAGGCAGGCAGCCATTATATGGCTAAAGCCAGAATTCAAAGTGTTGTTTAACTGGAAACAAATGACATTGTTGCTTCATTGTGTACCTCAGCCATGCCTCTACTTCTAGAAAATGGTTAACTAAAACTGGTTCACCTGACAATGTCTCTGCTTTCATTACATACCGTGATAGGTGGCAGTTTATAATCATGCTGACTTAAATCCTAACATACATAATGACCACTATTTGGCTTATTTTAAACACAATGCAAAAAGAAAGGCAGCACATTAACCACAGTAAACTGATGAAAAAACTGCTTTTAGCAGTTAGGTAGAAAGCCAACCTCTGATAACTGTTGTTATTGCAAATTATAAGTCATTGCTTGTTAAGAATTATTCTGAATAGTATTGTTACTATAATGGTCTTTATGGAACCTATACTAGTAACAATACAGTATTATTTACAACTGGTTAACAGGTTTTCTGATACCAAAAATGGGCAAATTCGGACAAGCAGAATGGGATTCTTGGCAAACAAGAACTGGCAGTGTGAATTTTTACTTGCAGATCTCAAAGATGTTTATAGTGTTTATGAGATGGGCACCACTGTGTCCTTGTAAGCTGAATGTATTTTTAACCTGTTGACGCCGGCCACACGCATATATGTGGCCCTGTTAAAACTACTTGGCTGGGGGTGATAGGTAAGCTCCAAATGCATACTTGCGATCGGGAGCTTTCCGATCATTTGATTGTTGTGGCAGCCAATCACAGTGGTCATATGACCCAAAGGCCCATCTCTGCCTCCCAGCTTTAAGAACCCTTAAAGGGTCGGAAGGCAGTCAGCTGAATTGCCGAACTGCACTGCAGGGATTTTTCTACTTGATTATGCCTACGGGACAGGGTACAGCAGTGTTACTTATCTAAGCCTCCACTCTCAGACTCCTCTGCATTTTTAATCTTTGTATCAATAAATATATACATTTTTTATCATCTGGTTGTCAATGGGTACGGATTTTTATTTTTGGGGTATTCCCCATCAATTTCTATATAGTCATATTGGACAATGGTACCCCTACCCTCTTATGTAGCTGTTAGTACTTTTTGAGGCTCTTCATTCAACTGCTAGACCAGTCGCTGCAGCCTCTTGCAACCTTGACTCCGGTGCCTAAGGTTCTCTGACATCATCAAGACTGTTGTGGGGACCATAAATAACAGCCAACTGCCAGAGCATGGGGAGTGCCGTTTGTTGGGGCAGCAGAGAATCAGGAAAGTTAAAGTGCTCTTAGCGTCCCCTAGACTAAAGGAGCAATTAACCTTTGCAGTGTGGGACAGCCCCCTTTGCAAGGGAAAACTTTTAGTTTTCCCAGAGCTCAGCTTTAGAAAGCTACATTTCCTGAAATCTCCCTGGCATCACACTTACAGGTTTACCCCCGCCTCATCTTCTCTCTCATAGAACCATACAGTATATCAGTAAATTTAACAATCTTCCCAGAGACAATGTTCCTTTTTTCCTCTCTATGAATATGGCTGACCACAGGATTGATAGAAGAATATTGCGCTGTACCACAGGATGGTCTCTAGAAGAGTCTATGTTTGGAATGCATCTGGTGATCTGGTCACAAGTCCATTCATTCTTCTAAAGAAAGAAGCTGGGGATAAAGAAGGTTTTTGAATCTTAAAGGATGTGAAAAGGTCTAACTCTCTAACAGTGTAATCACCGCAGAAACCAAATTCCATTGTCTGGGCTCAAGAAGTAAGTGTTGAGCATGTCCAAGACAGGAAATGCTGGGTAAAGCCCTATGTGAAAATTGTTGGAAGCAGCCAGAGAAAAAAAAAGGATGTAGATAGCAGAGAGGTAGTAACAATCATAAGACATTGCATCTGTAATACTTTACAAGAATAGTGGCCCAGACAACAGCATGTTTAGTAACACCTCATTCCTGGCCACCACATCTTTTCTTCCTCCTTCACTTCAGGTAGAAGATAATCATGATTAAATCAGGGGGTTCCTCCTCTGAAGAGCCAGAAGTCCACCCTAGACGGTTCAAATTTGCCATTTTCCAGCTTTATGTAAGGACAGTTAGACTATCCAATGGGAGTAGTCACCTAAAGCTCTTAAGAAGCAGCACATGTTCTACAAGCATTTTCAGAGGGAGATTTCTACCTTTTCATTCATGGAGGAAATTAAAGAGCTGGTGCAAGACGAGTGGGGAAGATTAATAGAAAAGCTTCCAAGCAAAAATGCCTCCCAGGATAAGATGAAGCACCTTGTTACGCCCCTAATAGTTGACAAGTCTTTGATGCATCTTGCTAGACATGTCATACTCCCACTGGAGGATGGGGTGTCATTCAGGGAGATCTTAGACTCTAGAATACAGTAGATCTTAATCTGAAAAAGGTATATTTGGCAGCATGGGGAAAGCATAACAGCTATGGCATAGGCAGTGAAAGTCTGGGTAAGACGATGTGGAAGCTGCGGTCCAGTTTGGAAAGGAGAAGGAATGTACAGTGGATTCACTGGAAGAATTGAAGCTTTTTTGAAGTCTGATTTCATTTCATGCTATGCTGTATTTAATTACAGCCAAGAATGCCCTTTGGCTTAAACCTTCGATTGCTGATCCTGGCTCCAAGGAAATGCTGTGGAAGATCCATTATGGAAAATAATCACTCTTTAGTAACAAGCTTGATGAAGCATTATCAAAGAAAATGGGATGGCAAGTCAGGGATTATACCACAGAATAAGTGTCTGATGAAACAGAAGGTTTAAGTTTGGACACCATCCTCCAGTATGCTCTAAAGCAGCTCACATTTTTCACCTGGGAAGGGAGTTTAAGAGGTCATGAGGAGGTACATAATCTTCTTTCCTTCAAGTCCTCCACTTTGGACGGGAACAGGACAAGTCTGTCCAGTATTGTCTCATGGAGACCAGTTTGCCAATTCTGGTCAGTCAAATATGGCAGTTTCATCACCCACCAAAAGACAAATTCATGCCCACAAAATTCTGGGGAATTCAAACAAGAAAATCAATCATTCTTCTGTAGTACTTAGGAGTTTCTCAGAACTTCTGTAATACCTATCAAAACTTGAAAAAACAGGCTGTTTACATGCCACAGCCATAGCTTTTGGCAGGTATACTCCCTGATAACTTTGGTAAAGAAGACTGGAGACTGAAGGCGTTCTTTTTTTTTTTTTTTTCCAAAAAAGTTTTATTGAAATATGAAAGGCATATCAAGTCATATACAGATCGCAGTCCGTGCATGTACATCTTCCATGTTCTCCCGTAACGCAGACGGGACCTAAGACATTTGTTTAAAGTGTGGATCATCTTGAGACAAAGTACCACAGTATAACAGATGCATAATATATAACAGTAGAAATAATGATTATAGTAGGTGAATTAGATAAGTATGATGGACACTAATCCACTGTGTAGGGAGTTCTCAGATAACAGGACCGTGAAGCGTAAGGCAGAAGTACCATCTGAAGGCATGTATGTCCTATGTATCCATATCCGAAAAATGTAGGTTAGTTTTGTAAATAACAGTCACACCTGTACGTGCATGGATTCTCTGTTCCTTATGAAATATATGATTAGTTAGAATATGAAAAAGGTGTGAGAGAAAGAAAGAAAAGAAAAGAGAAGGGCGCGTAAATGGAAAAGAAATATGAAAAGTAACATCATAATGGGGCGGGGGGAGAGCACAAAAGACAAATATATAAAGAAGCGGAAAAGAAAAAAAAAAAAAAAAAAAAAAAGAAGGAGGGGGGTGTTCTTAAACACATATTTGTTCAACAAGTCAACATAGAATATGTCAAGGCTGTATCTCAGGCAATCCTTACTGGCAACTGGATACTATCCACTGATTTAAAAGATGCTTACTTGCATGTACCCATTTGAGACATAAACCGAAAGTTTAGATTCGTTAATCTGTCAGGGCAAAGAAGGAACACACCATTACCTGGTCGAAATCTTGTTGCCCTCAGGACAGCTTCTGTGTCACAGGGACAGAGTGCTGCAGACTCTGGAAAGATTTGGCTGGGTCATTATCCACAACAAAAGTCAGTTAGAACCTATATAGGACTAGGGTGCAAGCTTCAATACAATACAGGCTTGCAATTCACTGTTGAGTAGGAAGGTTCCTAAGATCAGGGAGTGAGTGGCCGTAGTCTTGTCAGTATCTAACCAGCCAGCGGCCTTGTGCCTCAAAGTAATTGGAACATTAGTGTTCAAGATACTAATATAGAAATGGGCATAGTAGCATCCCCGCAAATTCTACTGGACTTTCCTCTGTCAGTGGACATCTGGGTCCCTTCAACACAGCATTTTAAATACAGACCCCCATCTTCCTCCTCCTGATTTCCCTAATAGCAAAGCTCAGCAGGAAACCCAGCAAGAACCTGTGATGACCCTGGTGATCCTACCATTTTGGCCAAGGCACCCAAGGTTTCTATTTCTTTGGCACCATTCAACTATTCAACATCCATTCCATTTGCTATGAATTTCAGACCTGTTGTCTGGGGGTGGTAGCATGCATCTTTTCTCTGCCCGACTGAGGGCAAAACTATTGCAGAAAAGCTGTCTGAAAGAGATGGTGGAGAACATGCTGAGAACAAGGGAAGAAAAAAATAAAAATGGAAAAATATGGAACAGCTTTCTCTGGTTCATTGTTGGGAAACACTTCAACCCTGTGGAGCCACAAGTTCAGTATATATTGGTCTTTTCTTCAGTCCAGCTTGAGAAGAGGCTCAGCCAGAGTTCCCTCAATAAGCAGAAGTCTGCTCTGTAAGCATTTACCAAGTTTTTGTGGGCAACCAATTCTTTAGTCATTCAGTTTATGACAGCAACTCTATAAGACCCACTAGAAGATCTAGACTACCTAAAACAGGGTGCCTCTGGAATGCCACCAGTCAGGTAGACTTTGCCTTCTATCTTTGAAGAGCATCCTTCTGAGCGTCTGCCATCAGTGTTGGAATTGCATGCACTCAGGTACAAAGAGCCCTACCGCCCTACCTGGTGTTTTACCCAGACAGGGTGGTTCTAGCACCAATGCTATGTTTTCATTTAGAGGTAACCTCATCCTTTCATGTGAATCATGAACTTGTTCTGCCGATTCCCTTGTTACACAGGGGACGAGTCCACATCCACTGAATGTTGTCCTCAGAGCTTACTTGGTGGCCATTGAATCATTTAGATGCTCAAATCTGCTCATCATTCCACAAGGGAAGAACAATGGGAGAAAAACATCCTCCAGAACACAAGATTTTTACTGCATTCAAAATATCAAACTACCTAAAAAAAATATCTTGTAAAGGTGAAAAGCTCTGCGCCAAAGAGATAATGAATAATTATCCAGCTGCAGTCACTGAACTCACTGTGGAGTGTGCAAAGAAATAAATATGTTTATGACCACACTCAAAATATTGAGTGTTAAACTACCGAACACAAGACAAAGTGTTAAAATACTACTATAAAAAATGTATCAATATTCACTTTCAAAATATTGTTCCTGAATCCAAATAAACAAAAAAAAATCTTTAACGTGGTACTATATCTGGTCTCACACAGTACACAGAACATGGAAATGAATTATTTTAGTAATTCTAAACTGCTAAATACCTTTTCTCATCAGCAGTTAGAGTAGTCTTGTGACTTCTATCAGTGTCCAGCAGAGCATTAGTTAAATTTTCATCCTCCCAATTGTCCTGTGAAGCTGCATAACCTCTGACCCTGTCTGGACAGCACTGATTGGCCCTGTGCTGATCACATGCACTCTCTCAAGAGGAGAAAAAAAAACCTCTCTAGCAATACACACCAAACTGAGTATGTGCAGCTTGCCCCCAAGGCTCTATTCCATCAGCAGATGGGCAGGAGACAGTAGAAGGGGAAGATCAGAGAAGACAGGATCAAACATTACAATGCGAAAGATTAACCCCTTAGGTTCCACTGTGAGTATAACAAGCATGCTTTACTGCAAATACAGACTGATTTTACTGTTGTGGGTTTAGTATCACTTTAAGGTCCATCATAAAAATTTTTTGTACAAAATGTATTTTATTTAGTATTTTTTTGCACATACTGCACTTGATAGTAGACATTAAGGACTTTGGTTTTCTTTCTTTGGATTTAGGAATAATTATTATGAACACATTGGGGGGGGATTTACTAAAACTGGTGCACTCCAAATCTGGTGCAACTGTGTATGGTCGCCAATCAGACTCGAACTTCAGCTTGTTCATAGTTAAAGGGTTACTAAACTCAGGACACTGCATTCACTATATCTGGTCTCCCACAGTACACAGAACATGGAAGTGCAATTATTTTAGTAAATATAAACTGCTAAATACCTTTTCTCATCAGCAGTTAGAGCATTCTTGTGACTTCAGCTGAGCACTGGTTAAAGCTTGTAGGAGGATGCAGAACCCCTGACCTCTGTGTGGACAGTGCTGATTGGCCCTGTGCACCCTCCCAAGAAAAAAAAAAAAAATCTCTCTAGTAATACACACTTAACTCCGCATGTGCAGAGAGGCTAAGGGTTCAGTGTCTTATCAGTGTGGACATTTGAACAAGAGGAGGGGCAGAGAAGATCAAACAGCCTTTTTACACAATGCAAAGGATTAACCGCTTAGGTTCCACAGTGAGTATAACAAGAATGCTTTACTGCATATACAGACTGATTTTACTGTTGTGGGTTTAGTAACACTTTAAGCTTTGACAATAAAACCTGCAAGCTGATGGGTTTCTATGCACAGCTGTACCAGATTTTGCACTCTCCACTTTTAGTAAATAACCCCCACTGCGAATGAGCAGCACAATATTTTAAAAGTGAATATTTTGTTGATACATTTTATATAGTATTATTTTAATACTTTTTCTTCTTTTAGGTAGGTTAACACTTGATCTTTTGAGCACAGTCATACACATATTTATTTCTTTGCACACTCCACAGTGAATTTAGTGACTGCAGCTGGATAATTACAGGGATGTTGGATTCCTATCTGGCAGCGAAAACGCAAAAACGGCTCTGGTAGCGAAAGGGATGAAGTATAAGCCTGACCTACCCTTTCCAGATGAGCAGCCAAATCGGTACTCATTACACTGCAAGGTCTCTCTCCTCCCTGCTAGTAATATTACACATTTAAATCGCCATAAAGCCTCTTTTGTTTTTAATATTCCCAGACATTCCTAAAATCACCTCTGATTGAAATACTGTTTTGGTTAATTTTTTTTTTTTTTTTTTTTTTCCATCAGGGCAAGTAGATTGCCATGAGGGACAAGTAGATTGGGGCCCCGATTTAGTCCCTGGACAAGTAGTTTTTTCAAAAATTTCCACACCCCTGAATTATTTATTAGATCTTTGATGCAGAGCTTTTCACATTTACAAGATTTTTACTTATAAGGGAGGATTCAGCAAAAGTGATGCATCCTACTGATAAAAGCAATTCCCCTTTAAGCATGCCCTCTCATTTGTTTAGTTACTTCCTTTTATTGTGATGCCAGGGAGATGTCAGCAAAATGGAAAATTTATGTCCAAATACTTAATGTAATTTCATTTCCATACTTCTCTTCATGACATCACATGGGTCCCATGCATTTGAACTGAGGAGGATCTAGTTATGGAATGCTGTTTCTGGAAGATCTGTTCAACCTCTGTGATATGAAATGGGAGAGGTGGGGGTAAACCTATGATGCCAAGGAGATAAGCCAGAAAGACAAATGCAATAAGAATTTGGACATAAAGGGGTTTATTTACTAAAGCTGGAGAGTCCAAAATCAGACTCCCTTCTGCATAGAAACCAATCAGCTTCTAACCTCAGCTTGTTCAATGAAGCTTTGGCAATGAAACCTGGAAGCTGATTGGTTTCTATGCAGAAGGGAGTCTGATTTTGGACTCTCCAGCTTTAGTAAATAAACCCCAAAATGTCCGGTTCCATGGGTTTTATAATGTGCAATATATACAGTATTTATGTTAATGTTCCTAAATAAAACACAAACTGGCATTAAATGCTATAAAATAGATCTATTTTATTATTGCAGTTTGTATATTAAAGTGTTATTTGAAAACAACGTAGAGGGCAGCTTTTAAGGGTACAGTAAACAGTCAGAATTCAGATTTTGACACTTAACAATAGACAAAACAACAAAAAATGGTTCAGTGGGTTAGTGCTTTTGGAAAAGCCCAATCACATCTAAGATATTATTCAAAACTGTATCTTCGCTGTTATCTTTTGGTGTAGAGGATTCCAGCGCAAGAAAGGGGAGTATGAAAACATGAGGGGGAAGTTTGCTATGAGAGGGTGTCAGTGTTAGTTTTCAGTAGGTATAAAAGACCTTAGGGTAGGCCATCTCGTTGCATTTGGGAGCTTATGCTAAAAATACTTGTGTCAAGCCCTGACTGTGGAAAACTACTATGACAATATCACGGTTTTCATGGTGGTCAGTTTTGGCTGAAGAAGCTTATACTACACAGCCATATTTTTACCTTTTCTCTACAAAACATAAATCGATTACAAAGAAATATACTATAAAAAGGGAAACAAAAAATATGCACAATTTATGTGACATAATAGCATTTTAAAATTATTTACAGCGCTTTTGGAGATGAAAGGAAAGGAATACAGGACCACTGGAAGGAACTTCAAGGAGGGCCAGACTGGGATAAGTACACATCAATGTAATATAAATAGATTACAGATCACATTTCTGTATAGCACCAAACTTTACCAAGTGGGCAATAATCATACAAAAAGAGTAGCCTGCAGAAGCTCACATTTAGGAGAATTTATAACCTAGGTTTTGCTGGTCTTAACCAAGAACAATACTTTACTGACTGGTACTCAAATAATAACAACAACATCTGTGATCTCATCCGTATTGCCTGTATGGCATAACTTCACTATGATGTTGCGTTTCTTCTACACAACATTGCCTCTCGTACTCCTACCTGTCTTTAGCGGATTGTTTATGTTTATACCTTAAAAACCAGCATATTTTCCTGCTAAACATCCATGTTAGCATGTAATTTACTGCACTAAGGACAAGGTCCTTGCATGTTCAGCTGCTACATAGGTAAACCATCACATGCTTTGCCTGTCTTTGTAATGATGGTAAGATCTATGCTGGCTGGCTGTTTGCTTCATCTGCCTCCTTGGAACCAGCATCTTCCTGCCAGGAATGTATTTCACAATACAGCTGCAGAGTACTCTAAACAGCAGAAGCGTGTGAATAACAGTAAATGAGAACATTCATAGCAATGTAATGTTAATAGATGGTTACTGGTGATCAATGTCCTTTTAATTTTAGAAAATATTCTACATGCTAGCTAAGCTGGACAAGATCCAACCAGGTGATTACTTATGCCAAACAGCTGCATAGCCTCTAACCACAGTGGCATTTTGGTTATAATGGAAGGTGATTACATACATGTACCAACAGCAGTCATCCTTCAAATACAAATATAGAACTACATTTTCTATAAATATCCTGCTGATATCTGGTCTTACACCCTGGGCATTTAACTTAAAGTGTTATTAAACCGAGGACCCTGCATTCACTGTATCTGGTCTCCCAAAGTACACAGAACATTAAAATGCAATTATTTTAGTAAATACAAACTGCTAAATACCTTTTCTCATCAGCAAAATATAGCAGTATTAGGACTTCTATCAGTGTCCAGCAGAGCACTGGTTAAAGCTTGCAGGAGTTTTAATTGTCCTATGAGGCTGCATAACCCCTGACCCTCTGTCTGGACAGTGCTGATTAGCCCTTTGCTGATCACATGCACAATCTTAAAGAAATAAAAAACTCTCTAGCCATACACACTAAACTGAGCATGTGCAGAGTGACTCCTAGAGCTGAGTACTATAAGCAGATAAAATGGGGCAGTAGAAGAAGTGGAGGATCAGAGAAGACTGGATCAAACAACCTTTTTATACAATGTGGAGAATTAACCCCTTAGGTGCCACAGTGAGTAAAACACCATGATTTACTGCATATGCAGACTGATTTTACTGTTGTGCGTTTAGTAACACTTTAACACCAATAGTAACATTAAAAATTTCCTTGGCTATGTTCCTAGCTTTGATAAGTGAACTACTTGTCAATATAATATAATATCTGTGTTATTAAAGTGAAATAATAGAAAACTGTAGAAATCATTGGTTGGTAAAAGCAAAAATGCAGACTTGTAGATTTCATGGATATATAATTTATTCACAGTAAATGCAACCACATTTTGAAATGTAGAGTTGGAATCTGCATATTTTGAAAATATGCACCAACAGATCTGGGATATACAACGGCTCAAAACTTTATCATGGTTGTAGAGCAATATAAAACAATAATGGCAAACTAATGCGATTGCTGCATCCATTAGAAAAAAAAGCCACAAAATACATTGTGATATGGAAATACACAACACCAAGGAAGATGTGCCGGAGGGTGCAGATATTAACTTCATTCTATTTTCTGAATCATCAACTGAATAAAAGAAACTCACCTGACCAGTACTTCTAGCTACAGGATAGTCTTATATAATAGCACTCAAGCTCATAACATAAACACATGTAGTATTGTGTTCAAAGAAACCTACCAGCACTTTACTGCATTGCCCCCTCCCCATGAAATCTCTGATTCTATGTTCTGCTGTACGTAAGAAATCCTATGCTGCATTCGGAAATACACTGGCCAAAGCAGCAATGTACATAAAGTAGCAGAAGTAAAAATATATGACAACTGCAGCACTAAAAGGTAACAAATAAAAACACAATAGTGTTGTGCCAAGTTATAATGTAAATAAATATGGACAGAGTACTTCATATGATTTATGGCAGTTTAGCGCCATTTATATATTTTTAATACATTTTAAATTATGTACATCTTTCTTTTTTGCGGAACAATCCATATTGCACATGATATGATTGGAAGGAATGTGGTACAGATGACTTTATCCGGTGTGGGAAATGTACCATAGCAGATGCTTCTGACCTCTGTCATTCAAGTGTAAATTATTCTGTTGCACTATAGGAGGAGAGAGACGTTGCTCTTGTGCACAGTGCTGGATCGAATGAGTGCTCAAGCAAGTATTATGGAGGGTGAGGGGCAATACTTTAACCTAAACATTTTTTACTTTAATGGAAGGAATACATTAAGGTAAAGAACCCCTTTAGCTTTATATTGAAGTCAAACACCTTATAATGTACATTATAATTTGGTACAAGATTGAGTTTTTATATTTTTTTGCTACTTTTTGCGCTGCACTTATCGTATATTTATATATTACAATTTGTATACTGGTCTTTTAAGTCAGCTATTTTATTTTCCACAGGGTGTGTGCTGCATCAATGTGGATTCATTTTAATTAAATTTTAGAGTAGTATAAGAGATTAGAATTTGTCCATATGGGGTTATAAGTGCTCCTAAAGAGATGTACATTAAAGTGGAACTTCACTCTTTCAATCAACATTGACTATTTTTAATCCTTATGCTGCCAGCATTAGTAAATAGATGGGAAAGTATGATATATTTACTGGTTTTAAACTTTTTTTTTGTTTCTTTAGTTACTTCTTGGTTTATTTTCTAGGCAAATGATGTCATACATCACAGGAGTCTTCTGCAGGGGAGGAGGAGTTTTCTCAGCTAAGCCCACCCTCCTGCTTATATGCCTGAACTAAGGGCAGTTGGATTCCAGGAAGTCAATACTACATGAATCATCTGCCCTTACTCTAGATGGCCATGGCCAGAAATGCTAGGGGGTGTTTTTCAAAGTGATTTCCCAACAAAATAAAACATGGAGACATGGATGGATGGGGGCGTTTGCTTTGAATATTAAAAGTTATTTAAGTAGCATATTTGCTTTGTGGTGCTCAGATGCAGTGTAGTTCCCCTTTAAAATGTCACTAATCTATATCCTCTTCTCAAAAAATAATCCATACACATCCACTATTAATGGTCCTGTAATCTAATTTTTAGGAGTACATTTCTTACTGTGTTTTTCTGCCTCCTTGAAACATCCTCTGTGAGCTCCAAAACCTTCCGTTTCACCCTGAGTTCTGTTTCTTTGGCACTAGCACTGCTCTGTGCACACTACAAATCCCATTTAACTTAGTTTACCTAGGGAGTGAACAAAATAGTGTGACTAGGATCCTACATAGATTAAACCAGGGTTTCTCAATCAGGACTCTGGAACCCTAGGGTTCCTCCAGAGGTTGCTAGGGGTTCCTTGACCAATAAGCAATTTTTGCCTCTCAGGTAAGTTCCCACTGACACCATTGATCTTTTCAGCAATCTGTAAGGGGTAATTCTTCCCAGTGACAAGTGTAAGGAGCATTCTTACCTCTGACTATCACACTAATCTATCCTGAATTGTAGATAAAGTCATTTTTACCAGGGGTTCCCTGAGACCAGAAAGTTATGTCAAGGGTTCCTCTGCATTGAAAAAGGTTGAGAAAGGCTGGATTAAACAATGAGTGGCACCTTACACATGTTAAAGTGTTGCTTTAACACCCATCTCTGTAATGTACATGACACATGGGTACCATATATGCTAATGCATGGCAGCACCTAATAGTGAATATTGGTTAACAAACACAAGTAGAGCAAGCTAGCTTGGAATGACATGCTCTTTGGTGGACCTTTCTGCACAGTTTGTGTATGTAGGATGGTGGTGCAGCACAGTTCTGCACTACATGCTCATTACATTTTGCATACAGATCACAGAGAGGACTTGCAAGTGACAGCTAAGGGATATAATAAGCATTGCGTTGCAACCCTCAGATGGCAAAATATTGTATTTATGCGCTAGATCATGTTATTCCACCGTATTGTTTATACTGCACCATATTAATAAACAACTATGTTGGTCGAAAATTTAGTGCAAAGCATATTCTTGTATGAAGGTTTTTATTCCACAAACAGAACAGGTTATCATTCCACTGTCTTCACAGCATCCTGGACGAATTTGTTAACGTTCACATATTTTTTTTATAGACAAATTTACTAAATTATATCTTTGTGAAATAGCTAGCTACAGTGGGGATCGAAAGTTTGGGCACCCCAGCTAAAAATTTGTATTATTGTGCATAAAGAAGCCAAGGAAAGATGGACAAATCTCCAAAAAGGCATCAAATTACAGATTAGACATTCTTATAATATGTCAACAAAAGTTAGATTTTATTTCCATCATTTACACTTTCAAAATAACAGAAAAAAAAAATGGCGTCTGCAAAAGTTTGGGCACCCTGCAGAGTTAATATCTTGTACTGCCCCCTTTGGCAAGTATCACAGCTTGTAAACGCTTTTTGTAGCCAGCCAAGAGTCTTTCAATTCTTGTTTGAGGTATCTTTGCCCATTCTTCCTTACAAAAGTCTTCCAGTTCTTTGAGATTTCTGGGCTGTCTGTCACGCACTGCTCTTTTAAGGCCTATCCATAGATTTTCAATTATGTTGAGGTCAGGAGATTGTGAAGGCCATGGCAAAACCTTCAGTTGTAATCCCCCGTGGATTTCGAGGTGTGTTTAGGATCATTATCCATTTGTAGAAGCCATCCTCTCTTTGACTTCAACTTTTTCACAGATGGCATCAAGTTACCATCCAAAATTTGCTGAAATGTTATTGAATCCATTTTTCCTTCTACTCATGAGATGTTCCCTGTGCCACTGGCTGCAACACAACCCCAAAGCATGATTGATCCAACCCCATGCTTAACAGTTGGACAGAGGTTCTTTTCATTCAATTCTGTGCCCCTTCTTCTCCAAACGTACCTTTGCTCATTCTGGCCAAAAAGTTCAATTTTAACCTCATCGGTCCACAGAACTTGTTTCCAAAATGCATCAGGCTTGTCTATATGTTCATTTGCAAAGTTCAAACGATGATTTTTGTGGTGAGGATGTAGAAGAGGTTTTCGTCTGATGACTCTTCCATGAAGACCATATTTGTACAAGTATCTCTTTATAGTGGAATAGTGTACCACAACTCCAGTGTCTGCCAGATCTTTCTGGACGGATCATGCAGTCAAACGTGGGTTTTGAATTGTTTTTCTCACAATCCTGCGAGCTGTTCTGTCTGATATTTTTCTTGGTCTTCCAGATGTTGCTTTAACTTCCACCGTTCCTGATGACTGCCATTTCTTAATTACATTCCGAACAGAGGATATTGACATCTGAAAACGCTTTGCTATCTTCTTATAGCCTTCTCCAGCTTTGTGAGCGTCAACTATTTTCAGTTTCAGTTTTCTAGACAACTGCTTAGAAGAACCCATGGTGCTGATTGTTGGGGCAAGGTCAGATGAGTCTGGGCATTTAAATCCTTTGAGACTGACATCACCTGGCCTTCCAAGACGATGATTGAGAGCAAACCATGACACTGGCAGGTCTCAGCTTGGCAAAGGGGGCAGTGCATGCTATAAATTTTGCAGGGTGCCCAAACTTTTGCAGACTCCATTTTTTTGTTTTCTGTTAATTTGAAAGTGTAAATGATGGAAATAAAATCTAACTTTTGTTGACATATTATAAGAATGTCTAATCTGTAATTTGATGCCTTTTGGAGATTTTTCCATCTTTCCTTGGCTTCTTTATGCACATTAATACAAATTTTTAGCTGGGGTGCCCAAACTTGCGATCCCCACTGTACACTTACTATGCATGTAAATCGGGTTGAAAATGAGCTAGTTCGGTTGCTGCCCCAGATGGGAGGGTAAGGATTAACTTTAGTTCCTGGGCTTTTTTCTTGGCGAGCTTCTTGGGTCTAATCCACTGCTCCTGTGCACTATAAGAAATGAACAGTGCACCTGGGGGTGCACAGAGACAGCAATAATTCTTTTTTGGAGGTCCTAGTTCCCTGCTATGCTGCTGGCCGCTAACACCTGGATAACTTCTGGGAGCCTGCAGTAATGAAGAAGGTCATCGGGACCTGGGGTTTGCCCCAAAAGACACCAGCCACTTCAGAATGCCACTGATGGACCTTTGAATACATGGACTCTACCTTTGCAGGTATGCCAGGGCAGCACATAGCCTGAGTTAGGATTAGTGTTTTAGGGGCAAGAACTGTTTTATTACACTGTGGACTTCATTATGCTGGCACCACCATGTTTCACTATAGGCACCATGCATTTTTCTTTGTACTGTTCATCTTTGCGATGCCATTCCGTTTTGAAGCCATCAGTTCCAAAAACATTTATCTTCAGCATGTGCCCCGGAAATGTCTAGGCGGGCTTTTTTGTGCATGGGTTTTAGGAGAGGCTTCCTTTGTGGACGACACCCATGCATGCCATTCTTCTGTAGTGTATGACGTATTGTGTCACAGTAAAGAAATCACCCCACTGTTGCTTTCTCCTTCTTTAGCTAACTGTAGTGAACTTGCATGGAGATTTTCTTCAACCCTTCTCATCAGAAGATGCTCCTGTAGAGGTGTCAACTTCTATGGATAGCCTGGTCATCTCTGTGAGATGGTTGCAGTTCCATCTTTGTTAAATTTGTGTATCACTTTTGTTTCAGTATTCTGAATAATATGTAAAGCTTTGCTGATCTTCTTGCAGCTGTCACTTTCCATGTGTAAAGAAATAATTTTCTATTTCTCAGGCCTTGTGACATTTCTCTTGTGGTGCCATTGCTGACAGCATGAATTGGGAAGGGGGTTTCTTTGTTAAGTAAGATCCTTTTATACTCAACTGTCTGCTGGACACCTATTTAATGAATAATTACACTCACCTGTAGCTGAATTCTTAGGATTTTGTTGTCTAAAATTTAGCTTTTCTCCTAAGACTTTCATTGGGGTGTATTAATTTTTGTCTTGAATGAATTTGTTAGGAAAAATACTTTTTGTGTGTGCAAATTAACAAATCTTGTTTGCAATCAATGGCCCGCATTTGTGGGAGTATTTTTTAGCATAGTGTCCCATAGAAAATATTGATTCTGAAAAGTAAAGTAAAGGTTTTCTGACAAATCTGTTGGGGTGTACTCATTTATGCTGAGCACTGTAACTGTTATCAGGAACCTGAAGCGCTGGAGTTTACCAGATCAGGCCTCTGGGCGATTGTTCTCCACATTCTTTGATTATTTTTCTGAGTCACAGGAACAAACATCTGCAGCACAAACTTTCAGACATGCTTGTTGCAATATAGATGGTTTATAATTGTATTGCTTTTGGGTCAGCTTAAAGCCAAACTGGAACATTTTAGAAACTCTCCTTTGCAGTAGAACTGCATTTGCACTGCAGGGGTTAATTGCTTTTTCCCCTGGCAGAGGGTGTTCCCCTACGCTTGCGGGGTGGACTGTTTTGTGGCGTCATTACATCCAATGCCAAGCTATGAACCCTGCATCAGTCCTGATGATGTCAGAGCCATAGACTGCTGGAGTGGGAGGGAAGAAAATGCCGCAGGGATTGATCTAGCGACATGGAGTAGAAGATCAGGCAAGTAAATCTTTTTTATATATGTCCATACATGAGAAGTCTAGAAATAAGTTTATGTATGAAGGAACCTTTCTGTGTAAGCCCATGTGTTAAAAGGAAAGAGTGTGAGAACATTCCTGATGCCTATTAGGCATGATCAGTACTTTTACCCCCATTCTAACATCCCATTTTACCCCTCTGTGCCCTGTCAGAGGCTATGGATGTTATGCTAAGTAACGCCCCTTTACACCCCGGTCACATCGGGTGTGACCTGGCATGTGATTTGCAAATTGCTATTAGAGCGGTTATAGGATCTAAAAGACCCTGGATGTCTCCCCGCTGCTCCACTGAATGTAATGTGTTGCACATCGCACCACATTTTTTTTCCGGGGATTGCATTACAATCTCTCAGCAGGGACCCAGAAGTGACATTGTAACGTCACTTCCGGGTTAGCACAAGGGGAGGGGAGCAGACTTGTCCGCTCTTCTATCTCCCCTCTAGCCGACGGCGAGCCGGGCCCGCAGATGGGCAAGCGGAGCCTGGGAGACCTCACAGCAGGGGAGCGGAGAGGCTGGCACTGTGTGAAGCAATCAGCGGCAGCGCTGTCACCAATTGCCTCACCTGACAGGTGAGCCCTGCTGCTTGCCCGCAGCAGGGCTAAAGGTAGAAGGAAAACTACCTGCCCGGTGCATGGAACTACATGTCCTGGGCGTCGGGGGATAGGAATCTAACATCCCTGTCTTGTACTATGTCTGCAGTCACTGACCATGTCTTGTCTGCAGTCACTGACCATCTCTTCTGTCGTGTCTGCAGTCACTGGCCATCTCTTGTATCATGCTGTCACTAACCATGACTTGTATCGTGTCTGCTGTCACGAACCATGACTTGTATCATGTCTGCAGTCACTGACCATCTCTGGAAGTGTGTCTGCTGTCACTGACTACCTCTTGTATCGTATCTGCAGTCACTGATCACCTCGTGTAGTGTCTGCCGTCACTGACCATTTCTTATATCATATCTACAGTCACTGACCAGCTCTTTTATCATGTCTGCAGTCATTGACCATTTCTTGTATCATGTCTGAAGTCTGACCATCACTCGTACCAGGTATACAGCCTCACACCATCTCTTGTATCACAGCTGCAGTCTCTGACCATCTCTTGTGTCATGCCCATAGTCTTTGACTATATCTTGTTGTGTGTTTCTGACACTGAATATTCACTGAATTTTATGTGCACAACTTTGGTGATGTTGTAGGCCACATTGAGACTCCCCCCAAATCAAGAAAGTTTTATACAGGGTATACAATATGTAGGCTCAGACATGATCCTCATTGACCTACCGAATTGCAGGCTATCCCCTCTTCAGTCTATCATGAATGCTGCTGCCAGACTCATCCACCTTACTAACCGGTCCGTATCTGCCACCCCTCTCTGTCAATCCCTCCACTGGCTTCCCATTTCCCAACAAATAAAATTCAAAACACTAACAATAACATATAAAGCCATTTATAAACTGTCTTCTCTGCTCCTCCTATGGCCTCCTGCTCTCTAGCTCCCTTGTCTCCTCCTCCCATGCTCATCTCCAGAGCCTCCCCCATCCTCTGGAACTCTCTACCCCAATCTATCTGACTATCGCCTACTCTGTCCACTTTCAGGCAATCCCTGAAAACCTCTCTCTTCAGGGAAGCCTATCCTGCCTTCAGCTAATAACCGAATCTTCTATTTCTCTTCAGTTCATCCCCCACAGTTATTACCTTTTATGCCACCAGCCCCTCCTAACCCTCTTGTACTGAACTGTATCATTGCTGTATTGTCTCCCTTTATAATGTAAAGCGCTGAGCAAACTGTTGGTGCTATATAAATCCTGTATAATATTGATAATAACAATAATAATATTTAACAATGCCGCTTTAATACAAACCTCCTATATACAGGGCAATGTATCCACACCCATTTTTATTGTGGCCTGTTGTACACACTGCAGATCTTTTCTGTCCCAAGATGTCCCTTTTTCCTAAGTTTCAAAGTTGGAAGGTATGGATTCAACCCACTGGTTGAACGAGAAAAAAAAAAAAAAAAAAGAAGAAAGAAGAATGTATGGCCTGCCTTACACTAAAATCGGGCTTGGACATGCATACCATTCAACCTTTCCTTACACCGTGTTTTTCACAGAGTGAATAGTGTCACTGCTTTTAATTGATATGATCACTAACAATAATCTGCCTCTTCAGGCAGGAGGAGCAGCACATGTACCCATGTAAAAATAGCAATTGAGTATCTTGGTAAACAAATGACATCTTCACAAAGGCTGTTTTCAGCTTATTATGCACCATACTGGCAGAAACTTTGTTATAAATTGACATTAATATTAATGTCCTGCTGTCGCTATCATAATTAAGTTCACATTGCCCATTTCTCCATTCTTTCTTTTAACATACTTTCTAAGTAAAAATAATACAAAAAGGACAAGAATACCTTTGCCACAGAGCCAAGTCCTCTCTAAAAAGTTCCACTTGAAAACAAAGGTCTATTTATTTATTTAAGGTACTTATATAACGCCGTCCATTTACCCAGCGCTTTACATATATATTGTACATTCACATCAGTCCCTAGCCCTCAAGGAGCATACAATCTAAGGTCCCTAACTCACATTCATACATACACATACTAGGGACAATTTAGACAGGATCCAATTAACCTACCAGCATGTCTTTGGAGTGTGGGAGGAAACCGGAGTACCCAGAGGAAACCCACGCAGGCACAGGGAGAACATGCAAACTCCAGGCAGGAGGTGTCGTGGCTGGGATTTGAACCAACGACCCTAGGTCTAGGTCTTAAGCATTTTACACAGGCAGTGACTGCAAGATTTTCTACTGAATTGTGTTTGATTCTTTTTACTTTAAAGCAGAATCTGTGGCATTTCCAGATGTCACAAAGCCAATGGTATCTAAAACAGTTTTAACAGAAGCCTTGAGCTGGCCATAGATGGTTTGAATCTCGGCCGGTTCAGCTGGGACCAGCCGAGATTTGAACCATGTATGGGCAAGCTGAATGTACCCAAGCTGATCGATCGGTCAACTTGTGTACAACCAGCCTGTCAGATTATACATGCAATTATTTCCAGCAGTGAATATAGATGCTAGCAGTAATCATTGTGTCCTCCTGGCAAGGATGGCTCCCCCCCCCACCTCTCCGCCGAGAGAACACAGTGGCTCCATGAGGGGGATTCCCCCATCAACACTGACGGGGGGGGGGGGGGAAATCAAGCGATTTTCTTTCCTGTAACACGTGGTTGCAGGAAAGAAAAATTGAATCATCTATACCCTGCCTTAAAGTATATGTAAACTCTCATCTTGTAAAACAACCCATTCAGTGTAAAATAGATATTAAAGGCAAAACATTTGTGTATAGATATAAAAAAATTATAAGAACCTTTTTTCCCCTTTTTTTAATAAGTGATCATATCACCCATGGTTGCGGGAAAGAAAGAAAACAGTTCCATCTATGGCTGGCTTTAAAGTGCTATTAAACTCAAAAGCAAACATTATACTGCAGCTTACTGATTCTTAGATCTAAATCTGCTAGTCCATCTAACACCCTCTTCCCCTCCAATTAACAATGCTGCCATCCAGAATGGAGGCACTCTGATACATAAAAGGTGTGTTACTGGTCAGATCACCAGGTCAAAACAGAGGGGAAAAGCCTATAAAAAAAACAAATGCAGCGACCACATCTAATGTTTGGTAAGCTGCAATATATTATATATTTGGTTTTGGGTTTAACATTGCTTTAAGAAGTTATTTCAAATATTTGCTGTAACCCACAGTAACCAATCAGGTTGGCAGTTCAGTGCAGTTACATGAAATACCCGTTTAGCTGCCACGTGTTACAGCACACGATCAATCCTCTGTTCTGAAAAATCAAACCATATGAAGGACTGAGTAGAAATGAATAAGTCCAAAGTAAAGAAATTTAATAGCCTTGTTGGCCAGCATGTGTGGATAAAACCTGTACTATACATAACTTGGATTTCATTCCACTCTGTAAAATATAATTCAATTAGTGAAATAGTTTCAAGGAAAGAGCAGCCTGTGTGCTGTGCAGTTGCCATTCCCGGGGTCCAGCCATGTCCTCTGCTGTCATCTCCCTGTACTACTGAAACTGTAGAGTCTTTGTTCACACAGCACATGCAGCCCGCGGGCAGCTGAGATCTCATTTCAAGTTTATCATTTTAAAAAAGAAAAATTGTTTGCTAATATTATTTTTGCAAGGCAATGAGTGGATTAGGTTTCAGAAAACGTATCTGGATTTGCTCATAAGAATGCTGTACTTACGTTTAACCCCTTCAATAAATGTCCCTAAACAACACTGAAGAGATTAAAAACGTTGTGGACTAACAACACTACTCTATACATACAGAGGATTGAAAACCAAAGCTACTCTCAAATGACTGCTCGAGTCATGTGCTTTGAGATCAACAGAAACATATGCAACTTGCTAGAATTCTTGTTACATAAATGACTTGTTACATAAAAGAGGTAAAAACAAGTCTAGTTATCTCATTTTTTTCTATGCTGCCAGCCCTTGGCTGTCATATTCCTCCACGTTCTTCATGGTTCCTTACATATGCATTTACATTTCATCCTGACAAAAGAAAATAAGGAAATGTATGTAGCAAACTTGTATATGTGCGTTGACATGCGTTCAAAACATAAGTGTGAATTGGCCCTTAAGGACCCATTCACACCAGTAGCTGCACTAAAATACAGCCACTGGAGTGCTGTTGGATGACAGTGGTGCTGACGCACCAAGCTGGGAACAAGACAAACATTACAGAAATGTCAAGTGACGTTTTATCAAGTTCTGCTGGCTGCAGTGCAATTTCAGGTGGTGGATTTTGTCACACTGTGCTGTGCTGAAAAACTGCTGCATACTATACTTTTATCATCACACACCACCACAACAGGGTGGTGTGAACTGGCCCTATAGGACACAAGGCATTTTGCCTTGCTTTGCGGGGGGACTACTCCAGGCAAGGCTACTCATCGCAGTCCCACAGTGCCAGGTGTAAAGAGGCTCCAAGGAAATTGATTATTAAAATGTTACTAAACCCACAACTAGGGCTGCACCAAAATTTTGGTGGCCGAAACATTTCAGGCCAAAAACACCCCTATTGGCCTTTGGCTGATAAGCACTGCTACAGGTGCCGAAAAATCCCTGCCGCTCGCTGTTGCCGCCGCCACCCGCCCTGGTCGGTTGTTCTCAGCCTTACCTGAGAAACCACTGAACGATCCCGGCATAGAGATAAGTGAAGGAAAGATGGCCTCCACTCATCTCTATGTTCTTGGAGGACCAGAGCAACGTCACTTCTGGTTCCATTGCCTTGTAAACAAGGCCATTTTTTTTTTAAAAAGGACTAGATCAATGCTTGTTTTGATCTAATGCTTTACATTGGAGAGGAGAGATGTGGGGTCTTATTGACCCCATATCTCACCATAAAGAGGACCTGTCAATGCTTATTTCTATCACAAGGGATGCATGCATTCCTTGGGATAGGAATAAAAGTGATTTTTTTTTTTTTTTTTACAGAGACAGTGTAAAAATAAATAAATAAAAAAGGTTTAAAGTGCCCCCGTCCCCCCGTGCTCACGCGTAGTGGTGAACGCAAACGTAGGCCATGCCTTTATATGTAAACGATGTTCAAACCACACGTGAGGTATCACCATGAACGTCAGAGCAAAAGCAATAATTCTAGCAATAGACCTCCTCTGTAACTTTACACTGGTAACCTGTAGACATTTTTAAAGTGTCACCCATGGAAATGTTAAAAGTACTGTAGTTTGATGCCATTCCACAAGTGTGTGCAATTTTAAAGCATGACATGGTGGGTATTTATTCGGCGTAACATCATCTTTCATATTTTACAAAACAATTGGGGTATATATATTGTGTTTTTTTTTAAATCATTAAAGTCTATTTTTTCCAAACAAATTGCGTTTGAAAAAAATTTAAAATTTAAAAAAAAACTATCCATTTCAGTTTTCAGTCAAGTGCATCCTGAATTTTCGGTTTCAGCACAAGAATTTTCATTTTGGTGCACCACTACGCACAACAGTAGAATCAATCTGACGCACGAAACGCGTCAGAAGGAGCCTGTGGACGTCGTTGACACTACGCCGCCGATGCCATGTGGAGGCCCGGCGGCCACCTTTAATTTTAAGAGGGTCAGTGGGTCACTTTCACTTGCCACCTGATTACATGTTTTTTTTTAAATAAATTGAAGTAATATACTACACTATGAGTATCTCTCTGTGTCCTCTGTGAGGGGTCTCTCTCCCAATTTCACAGCTACAGAGTGATTTCAATCCAAGCCCTGGATCCATTGAAGAGGAATATCCTATCCTGGGAGCTTCCTGGCCTGCAGGATTTCGCTTTTCCACAAGAGGGCGTTATCATCATCCATTTCAGCACATATCCATTTTCTGACCAGAGGGAGAGAGGGGAATCAACAGGATTTCTTACACACATGCCTACTTTAAATGCGCTTCTGGTTAGTTTGCATTATTTCCATTGACACTGGGAATTAATGAGCACCTTTTCAGGACTATTATTGTGTTGATTTGCATGATTTGATCATTTTACAGCGCTGCATTTTATATGTATAAGTAAAATCAATCTGCATATGCAGTAAAGCATGTTTGTGATACTCACTGTGGAACCTAAGAGGTTAATTCTCTGCACTGTGTAAAAAGGAGGTTTTTTCCTGTCTTCTCTGATCCTCCCCTTCTTCCACAGTTCCCAATCCATCTCCTAGGCGGCACTCTGCACATGCTTGGTTTGGTGTGTATTGCTAAAGAGTTTTCTTCTTTTTTTTTGGGGGGGGGGGGTACTTGTGGCATAGGACAGTCAGTGGAGAGTAAAAACTCCTCCTACAAGCTTCGCCGGACACTGATACAAGTCACAAGACTGCTACATATTTCTGATGAGAAGCGGTATTTAGCAGTTTATAATTACTAAAATAATTTCATTGCCATGTTCTGTGTGTTGTGGCAGACTAAATATAGTGAATGCAGGGGCCTGGGTTTAGTAACACTTTAAAGCAGTAGTAAAGTTAACCGAAAAAAAAAAAACACACACACACAAAACAAATAACAAGGAGGTTCCCCTGCAGGTTTAAGCCATAATGTGCTAGTATGCACATTATGTCAGACTTACCTTACTCACCCTATAAATGGATCCCTCCGGCGGTGTGTGTCACCGCTGACAGGGATTCCATCTTCACCCAGTCTTCCTTCCGGGTTTACAGGCTCCAGCCGCTTGAATGGTCGAGCCGCGATGACGTCACAGCTGTGGCACAGATTATACCTTCCCTTCAGAGAGCATGTGCCAGTGACGTCACCAGCTGCTGCTCACTGGAATATCTCCTAAGCGATGTACGTTTAGCAGATATTAATTTTACCAACAGATAAGCTTTATTATAAAGTTAACCTGTATGTAAAAAGTTGCAAAGTGGATGTTAATGAACGTTACCACGTTACATACTTGGGTTATACAGTGTGTGCGCATTTTAGGTGCATTGGGTTGCAAGGGAAAAAAATACTGATTGCTGCATCCTTTATGTAGCTTCCAGCAAAACCTGCATTTATACAGGTTTTACTATACATTACCAATGCATATAATAAAGGGGGGATCGAAGTCAAACTACACGGGATACGAAAATCCTCCAAAAACCCAGCCAACAGCAGCCCAGCGGCTGCTCGATCCGGATATCTATTTAGGAAAGGCCGCATCCTTTCCACTTTCACCGGAGTCGTCCCTCTTACTCGCATGCTCTCCGGGCAGGCCTCTACCCCGCTTGAAACAGCGCGACAAAGGATGGGAGCCGCCGCAACCTGAACACTCATGTTTAAAACGGCAGGACCCCCCGAAACGACACGCGCCCTCTTGGAACTGCCAACAGAAACCCCTACGCTTTGAGGCTGAATGTCCTGGGGAGAATGAACCACCGACCCCGCCCTGAAAAAACGGACCAGGAGCCCTCACGGGAGTCATGAGACGCATCCAAAGGCCAATGTCCTTATGGTCCCAACGCAACGAAGGGCGAACAGCCCGCCGCTGCCGAAACTGCTTTTGGTATCGAAGCCATGCGGTCCCACCGTAAACCCTGTGAGCCTCGCTAATGGCATCCAGGTAACAAAAGAGAGCTGAGCAATGCTCAGGAGTCTTCTCCCCAATGACACTGGCCATGATCGCAATTGCCTGCATCCAATTCGCAAATGTATGCGGGATAAAGCGAAAACGCCGCTTCTCAGCTTCCTCTCGCCTACCCTTGTCAACCCGCGACCCATCTAATGGAAAATGCTCCAAAGGCAAGAGCGTGTTAAATCTCCACATACTCCCCGCTCCAAATCCGCTCTCGAACCTCCGACGGTAAGTGCGCACCCAAGGGGCCCTCGAAACATACGTACACCTCGCACTTGGCCGAGTCCGCTAAGCCTACCATCCCGGAGACCCCAGCACCCCCATCTAAAACCCCGGAAACCAGAGCACCTGTTTCCGCCGTAACCACCCCTGGCGCAGAACCAGGGGGAGGAGAAACCCCCGAACGCCGCACGTCCCCTCCCTCCTGCTCTAGGACCCCGAACCCTTCCCCACCCGGCGGCGGAAGCCACGCCGAAGCAGGCCCAGGGCCCCTACCATCACCCCGCTCAAATCGCCGCAAAAAATCCCTCAAACCGGACATCAAATCGCCGAGACCCCCCCCCTAAAACCTGACTCGGGAACGCCTATATCCCTCTCCGCCGGGGCCGCGCCCCCGCCTCCCCCCAACAGGTCCTGAAGTGCAGAAGAAAAGAAAACAGGGAACTCACCAGGCTGCCCAGGAGATGTCCCATCAGCCGAGCGTCCAAACTCCATCGACGCAGAGCGGCCAGCTGTCACCCCCGCATCGGGTTCCGACAGCTCGCCCTCCGATCTTTCGTCCTCTTCCTGACGGCTGCATGGCCTCCCCGTCCCAGGAGCCACGGGTCCCTCTGGGCCGTGCCGCTGCTGACTCCGCCTCCTGGCACCAGCCACGCCCCTCGACGTCCCTGGTCTCCGTCCCGTCACACACTCTGCAGCACTCTGCCCATTGCTGCCCTTCTGCTTGTGCCTCTTCGGAGCCGCCGCTCCATGCTGCACAGGAGGCCCGCCGACTGCTGCAGGGGACAGCCCGGCAGCCGCAGCGCTCCTTCTCCCACGTCGGGCTCCCTCCCTGACATGCACCTTGTCAATGGAGGAGCCGTTACCATCCTGTCTGTTGACGTGCGGGTGGGGGGGAGGGGCTTCCTCCATACGAAACCACGCCCACCGAGCTCCGCCGAAGCTGAGGATTCCTCCCGGCTCCCCCGCGAGCAGAGGCCAGAGAGTGCCTTGCCTGCGGGGCCGGAGGGTCCCGAGCGGGGCTCCTGATGCGGCGCTTAGCTCTGGAGGAGGGGGAGTCCGGGCTGAAGCGCTCCGGAGGCCTTGACCTCCGAGCACGTGGGCGCTCCTGCCCCCTTTCTTCCGACGATAAAGCCGGGTCCTGCAATAAGGCAGAGACCCTGCTCTGCAGCCAGTCCGTCCCATGTGAGGCTGCCGCCTCCCGCAGCTGGGCCACCAGGTCCTCCATACCTCAGAAACTGCCCTCACTAACGGCCCACACTGTACGGCTGGTTTGCAAGCTGTATATCACAGAAGCTCACTCACCAACGTCCAGCTCCGACTGACTGCCCCCCACCCAGGACACCCCACCCAAAGGTGCCAAAGAGACCACCCACGTTCTCCCTCTACCAACCAGCTCCCACCTATATATTTTCAAACCCCCTGGCACTGACTTAACCCTTTCTAGTCTTCCTTCCCACTCTAGGCCTAGTCATGCCTGCCCTGCGCTACTTCTTTCGTTCTTTTACGCTACGGGCATTACTTTATGTAGCTTCCAGCAAAACCTGCATTTATACAGGTTTTACTATACATTACCAATGCATATATGTGCAACACAAGTAGAATGCACTGTGCCTACAATGCACCTAAAGTGTACAGATGTGAAGAGGCCCTTAAGCAATACAAAATATTTCCATCACACTATCTATTCAACATGAAAATTCAACTAACAAGACTTTTTTTGCATAGATTTGCTAAATACATGTAAAGACACTGCAATCAAAACACAAAGTACTACCCCACTGTCTTACAGAACAAATAACATCGTCGTCAGCATCATCCCACGATGATGCTGTTATTCGTTCTGTACCTCTGATTTTCTGATTTCTTGCGTAATTCATGCAATCCCTGTGAGGTTCTCGTTCTGTCCGTTACCAAACTGATGTGCCCCCACATCCGATGGTAGGTTTTCCTGCTTCTGGTTAGCTGAGGGGGCCTTTTGGTTGTTCATTGAGTCCTGTATCTTACAACACACACTGTTTATCTATGCAAGTGCCTGTTTAAGGTGGTATCCATGTTGTATGTACCCTTTTTGTTGCTTATTTTACAAGAATCATTGTACAAGTTTTTAAATTTTTAGATGCATTGCTAGCACCTGAGGAAGCCATTCCTACCTACTTCCACTGGAACAGCTTTGTTGTGGTTGATGGGGGGAACATGCTGTATTTATTGTGCACTGCAATTTTAATGCACCTTTGACATATTTTAGATGTCATATGTTAATAAACTAATATTTGCTTTTATCCTCTGTATACCAGGTTTATGTGCCTTTAAAGTCCATGAGCTTTGTTTTTGACATATATATCCGTAAATATCCGTAAATTGGGACTTGGAACTGTGATAATTCCTGGGAGTGACCTTCTACCACCTGATAGTCGCCCAACCTTTTTGTCCAATTTCTATACGATAGACAAGTTTAGCACTTGAGCGTTAATTCAGTTCAATGACCAGATTAAATTATTATTATGGCCAATGAAATGGACACCCAAGCGCTTGATGCACCTAAATGCATTACATGTGTTTACAAGAACAAGCATTCATTCTGCCAAAAAGCCGTTGCAAGGAGGAAAAGGCATCTAGAAGAGCTAGGCAGTGGCCCTGTTTGCACAAAGCCTTGGAAACAAAGAAATAGGCAGCACTCTAAACAGCTAACTTTTTAGAATTTCATATATTTATGAAAGAAAGCATCATATTAGGACATAACAGTAAATCAAAGTACACTATATTGCCAAAAGTTTTGGGACACCCCTCCAAATCATTGGATTCAGGTGTTCCAACCACCTCCATGGCCACAGGTGTATAATATCAAGCACCTAGGCATGCAGACTGCTTCTACAGACACTTGTGAAAGAATGAGTTGCTCTCAGGAGCTCAGTGACTTCAAATATGGTACCGTGATAGGTTGCCACCTATGCAGTAAGGCTGGCCATACATTATACAATTATCTGCAGATTTTTGGTTTAGATTTACCAAAAACCATATAATAGGAGGACAAACCTAAACACTTTCAGTTGTATCCAATTAGGCAGGCCCTTGCACTACATAGTTGAAGGTAAATCTAAAGGAAATTGGGCAGAAAATCTGCAGATAATTGTATAATGTATGGCCAGCCTTAGTCAATCCATGAAATCTCCTTGCTACTAAATATTCCACAGTCAACTGTTAGTGGTATTATAACAAAGTGGAAGCAACTGGGAACAACAGCAACTCTACCACAAAGTGGCAGGCCACATAAAATGACAGAGCGGGGTAAGCGTATGCTGAAATGCACAGTGCGCAGAAGTCGCCAACTGTCTGCAGAGTCAATAGATAAATACCTCCAAACATCGCGTGGCCTTCAGATTAGCACAACAGTGCGTAGAGAGCTTCATGGAATGGGCTTCCATGGCTGAGTAGCTGCATCCAAGTCTTACATCACCAAGTGCAATGCAAAGCGTCGGATGCAGTGGTGTAAAGCACGCCACCACTGGACTCTAGAGCAGTGGAGACGTGTTCTCCGGAGTGTCAAATCACGCTTCTATGTCTGGAAATCCAATGGCTGTGTCTGGGTTTGACGGTTACCAGCAGAATGGTACTTGCCAGACTGCATTGTGCCAAGTGTAAAGTTTGGTGGAGGGGGGATTATGGTGTGGGGTTGTGTTTCAGGGGTTGGACTTGACCCCTTGGCTCCAGTGAAGGGAACTCTTAAGGCGTCAGCATACCAAGACATTTTGGAAAATTTCATGCTGCCAACTTTGAGGGAAAAGTTTGGGGATGGCCCCTTCCTGTTCCAACATGACTGCATACCAGTGCACAAAGCAAGGTCCATAAGGACATGGATGAGCAAGTTTGGGGTGGAGGAACTTGACTGGCCTGTACAGAGCCCTGACCTCAACCTAGAACACCTTTGGGATGAATTAGAGCGGAGACTGTGAGTCAGGCCTTCTCATCCGACATCAGTGCCTGACCTCACAAATGCGCTTCTGGAAGAATGGTCAAACATTCCCATAGACACACTCCTAAACCTTGTGGACAGTCTTCCCAGAATATTTGAAGTGGTTATAGCTGCAAAGGGTGGGCCAATTCAATATTGAACCATACGGACTAAGACTGTGATGCCATTAAAGTTCAGGCAGGCGTCCCAATACTTTTGGCAATATAATGTATGTGTACTTGCGTAGCTGGTCCCTATGGTTTTTTTATAGCCTTTCAGTCCTATGCAGTGTACTTCCTGTACACATAGATGAGCCATGAAAACAATGCCATTGCTGAAAAAGCATTTTAAAAGCTATCACATGATCAGTGGAATGGAGCCAGACTTACGAAGTCTCCTGTGTCTTTGAGAAGACTGAAGAGGAAGATTCTGGAAAACACACAGACCCTTCCAACACTTGTGACATCAATACATTAGTCATTCTGTAACGTTACAGCATTGCTCAAAAATAACTGCAAAGCAAATCTCATCAGGTACTATACAAAAGAGCCCCACTTCTCAAAACACACAAATTTATAGAAGTTTTGATTTTGTGTCTATTACTATAAGTAGATAAGCAGAGAAAGTGCAGACAGAAATACAGACTGGAGGATGTTCATATAGTATTAATGGCAGTAGCTTGATCCAGCTGTTAACAGAGAACAGATATGCACCGTTCTTCAACTATATTTAGAAAAAAGTGATTTACTACAGAACCGTGGGTGTAGGTATGTATACTTAGGTTTCACAGAGGGTTGTTTGGGAACAATCTGCTATACAGGGCTATAAACAGTGTTTTGAAAAAGTATTCATACCCCTTGAAATTTTCAACATTTTGCCATGTTACAAACAACAACAACGTACATATTTTATTGAGATTTTATGTGATAGACCAACATAAAAGTGGCACATAACTGTGAAGTTGAAGGAAAATAAACAGTTTTCAAAATTTTTTTACAAAGAAATCAGTGAAAAGTTTGGCGTGCATTTGTATTCAGCCCCCCTGAGTCAATACTTTGTAGAACCACCTTTTGCTGCAATTACAGTTGCAAGTCTTATTGGGTATGTCTTTACCAACTTTGCACATCTAGAGAGTAACATTTTTGCCAATTCTTCTTTGCAAAATAGCTCAAGCTCTGTCAGATTGGATGGAGAGCATCTGTGAACAGCAATTTGCAAGTCTTGCCACAAATTCTCAATTGGATTTAGGTCTGGACTTGGACTGGCCCATTCTAACACATGAATATGCTTTGATATAAACCATTCCATTGTAGCTATGGCTGTATGTTTAGGGTCCTTGTCCTGCTGGAAGGTGAACCTCCACCCCAGTCTCAAGTCTTTTGCAGATTTCAACAGGTTTTCTCCATACATCTTCCCAGCAAATCTGATTAGCTTCCCTGTCCCTGCTGAAGAAAAGCATCCTCAACATGATGCTGCCACCTCGTTGTTTCTCAGTGGGGATGGTGTGTTCAGGGTGATGTGCAGGGTTAGTTTTCCGGAACATATAGCGCTTTGCTTTTAGGCCAAAAAGTTACATTTTCTCATCTGACCAGAGCACCTTCTTCTACATGTTTGCTGTGTCTCCCACATAGCCATCAGAAGTCCCCTTTGTAGTTTGCGAGAAGCTTTCTTTCAACAAGGGATTTCTTGCCACTCTTCCATAAAGGCCAGATTTGTGGAGTGCACGACTAATAGTTGTCCTGTGGACAGATTCTCCCACCTGAACTGTGGATCTCTACAGCTCCTCCAGAGTTACCATGGGCCTCTTGGCTGCTTCTTTGATTAATGTTCTCCTTGCCCAGCCTGTCAGTTTAGGTGGACGGCCATGTCTTGGTAGGTTTGCAGTTGTGCCACACTCTTTCCATTTTCGGATGATGGATTGAACAGTGCTCCCCGAGATGTTCAAAGCTTGGGATATTTTTTGGGGATATAACCTAACCCTGCTTTAAACTTCTCCACAACGTTATCCCTGACACATCTCGTGTGTTCCTTGGCCTTCATGATGCTGTTTGTTCACTAAAGTTCTCTAAAAAACCTCTGAGGGCTTCAAAGAACAGCTGTATTTATATTGAGACTACATTACACACAGGTGGACTCTATTTACCAATTAGGTGACTTCTCAAGGCAATTGGTTCCACTAGATTTTAGTTAGGGGTGTCAGAGTAAAGGGGACGAATACAAATGTACGCCACACTTTTCAGATATTTATTTGTAAAAAAAAAAAATTTGAAAACCATTCATCATTTTCCTTCCACTTCACAATTATGTGCCACTTTGTGTTGATTCATCACATTAAATCCCAATAAAATACATTTATGTTTTTGGTTGTAACTAGAGATGAGCGAATTATTCAAAAATTCGGTTCGGCTGATTCGCCGAATTCGCCGAATAAATTTGCTTCGAGCCGAATATATTCGCTGCGAATTTAACTTATAAAAAGGGTGTTTCTAGGCTTCAGAGAGCCTTTATATTAGTGCAGAACACTGTACCTTTAATTTAAATGCCCTTGGAGTCTGCTGGGGAAGAGAAATAATACTGTCAGTCAGTATGACATGCAGATGAGTGCCGTCGATCTTAGAATCACCGCACACTTCACTCATTGGGGCAGTCACGGGGCCAAAACCAGAGTGTGGAGCCACAGTGTGGCGGTGGAGGCAGCAGCAATGGGAGGCCATACAGCACCCTATGACAAAATGGAACCCACCAGCAGTGTGAGGAGACCTAAAAGTGGCACATGGCAGAGTGTGGCGATGGAGACAGCAGCAATGGGAGGCCGTAAAGGGACCCATGACACACTCTGGACCTGGCAGCAGCATGAGGAGGCGGTACAGGGGCCCATGACAGATTACGGGCCTGGCAGCAGCATGAGGAGTCGGTACGGGGGCCCATGGCAGATTACGGGCCTGGCAGCAGCATGAGGAGGCGGTACAGGGGCCCATGGCAGAGTGGCGGAGCGTAAGCAGCTAAAATTGAAGGCCATACAGAGGCCTATGTTAAAAAGTCCCCCCAGCAGCGTGGGGAGACGACTATCAAGAGTCCAATGGCAGAGTGGCGGAGCAGAAGCAGCTTCAATTGAAGGCCATACACAGGCCTAGGTTTAAAAGTCCCTCACAGTTAATTCCAATAACGAACTCTACTCCTCCGTGCAATCTACTTACGAGACCCTGGGCAGGTCTGGGTCCAATTTGTAGTAGAGACTGGTTTTGTTCAGCCATGCTTGAGCGAGTAATAACAGGTC
Organism: Staurois parvus; assembly: GCF_062004578.1. Taxonomy (NCBI): domain Eukaryota; kingdom Metazoa; phylum Chordata; class Amphibia; order Anura; family Ranidae; genus Staurois; species Staurois parvus. Next base: position 405,268 of record NW_028318357.1, read on the forward strand.
TGTGCTGCCCTTTGGTGTTAGGCTTAATGCGCACAACACTGAACGTCCCAGCGTTTGTCAACGATTTGCCGTTAAGTGATGCAAACCCGCTGAACCACGTTCATGAGGAGCCGGTACAGGGGGCCATGAATCAGTATGGACCTGGCAGCAGCGTGAGCAGACGACAGAGGCACATGGCGCAGGGTGGCGGTGTAGGCAGCATTATTCTGAAGCCATACACAGGCCTAGGTTAAAAAGCGGAAGCCGTCAGCAGTGTGAGCAGACGACAGAGACACATGGCGCAGGGTGGCGGTGGATGCAGCAGTATTCGGAAGCCAAACACAGGCCTCGGTTAAAAAGCGGAAGCCGCCAGCAGCGTGAGCAGACGACAGAGGCACATGGCGCAGGGTGGCGGTGGAGGCAGCAGCAATGGAAGGCCATACAGCACCCTATCACAAAATGGAACCCACCAACAGTGTAAGGAGACCTGAAAGTGGCACATGGCAGAGTCTGGCGATGAAGTCAGCAGCAATGGGAGGCCGTACAGGGACCCATGACACACTCTGGACCTGGCAGCAGCAAGAGGAGGCGGTACAGGGGCCCATGGCAGAGTGGCGAAGCGTAAGCAGCTTAAATTGAAGGCCATACAGAGGCCTATGTTAAAAAGTCCCCCCAGCAGCAGTGTGGGGAGACGACTATCAAGAGTCCAATGGCAGAGTGGCGGAGCAGAAGCAGCTTCAATTGAAGGCCATACACAGGCCTAGGTTAAAAAGTCCCCCCAGCAGCAGCGTGGGGAGACGACTATCAAGAGTCCAATGGCAGAGTGGCGGAGCGGAAGCAGCTTCAATTGAAGGCCATACACAGGCCTAGGTTAAAAAGTCCCCCCAGCAGCAGTGTGGGGAGACGACTATCAAGAGTCCAATGGCTGAGTGGCGATCCGGGAAGTCAGCGTTGTGATTGCAGATGCAATGCAGAAATTCTACAAAGTAATGCCGTGGGTGCGAAGAAGATCATATACCGTCGTACTTCCATCCATAAGACGGAACAACCTGCGAACCGGGAGCTTTATTGCCCTGACCCGCTGAGCAGCTTCTGGGATACCCAAGAGGCCCATGGCAGAGTGGCGGAGCATAAGCAGCTTCAATTAAAGGCCATACAGAGGCCTATGTTAAAAAGTCCCCCCAGCAGCAGCGTGGGGAGACGACTATCAAGAGTCCAATGGCAGAGTGGCGGAGCGGAAGCAGCTTCAATTGAAGGCCATACACAGGCCTAGGTTAAAAAGTCCCCCCAGCAGCAGTGTGGGGAGACGACTATCAAGAGTCCAATGGCTGAGTGGCGATCCGGGAAGTCAGCGTTGTGATTGCAGATGCAATGCAGAGATTCTATGAGGTGATGCCGTGGGTGCGAAGAAGATCATATACCGTCGTACTTCCATCCATAAGATGGAACAACCTGCGAACCGGGAGCTTTATTGCCCTGACCCGCTGAGCAGCTTCTGGGATACCCAAGAGGCCCATGGCAGAGTGGCAGAGCGTAAGCAGCTTCAATTAAAGGCCATACACAGGCCTATGTTAAAAAGTCCCCCCAGCAGCAGCGTGGGAGACGACTATCAAGAGTCCAATGGCTGAGTGGCGATCCGGGAAGTCAGCGTTGTGATTGCAGATGCAATGCAGAGGTTCTATGAGGTGATGCCGTGGGTGCGAAGAAGATCATATACCGTCGTACTTCCATCCATAAGACGGAACAACCTGCGAACCGGGAGCTTTATTGCCCTGACCCGCTGAGCAGCTTCTGGGATACCCAAGAGGCCCATGGCAGAGTGGCGGAGCGTAAGCAGCTTAAATTAAAGGCCATACAGAGGCCTATGTTTAAAAGTCCCCCCAGCAGCAGCGTGGGGAGACGACTATCAAGAGTCCAATGGCAGAGTGGCGGAGCGGAAGCAGCTTCAATTGAAGACCCGCTGAGCAGCTTCTGGGATACCCAAGAGGCCCATGGCAGAGTGGCAGAGCGTAAGCAGCTTCAATTGAAGGCCATACACAGGCCTAGGTTAAAAAGTCCCCCCAGCAGCAGTGTGGGGAAACGACTATCAAGAGTCCAATGGCTGAGTGGCGATCCGGGAAGTCAGCGTTGTGATTGCAGATGCAATGCAGAAATTTTATGAGGTAATGCCGTGGGTGCGAAGAAGATCATATACCGTCGTACTTCCATCCATAAGACGGAGCTTTATTGCCCTGACCCGCTGAGCAGCTTCTGGGATACCCAAGAGTTTGGCTTCTGTGGGGAATATGGTTGAAAACTGAAACTTAAAGGCATGTTGACGGAAGGGCACCAGTGTCAGTGCTCCGGAGGGAATATAGCTTCAAAGCTGACACTTAAAGGTATATCGACGGTCAGAGACCACAGGAAGTGAAGCTTGCGTCTTAAATCGACTGAATGTGGCAGACGTGAAACGTCTACGGGCCGTATATGAAACGGGTTGTTCCTCTTTCTGGAATAAGTGTTGGAAATGGCCACTCTTTTTGGTGTGGCGTTTTGCCTATTTAATTCCGATAATGGACTCTACTCCTCCGTGCAATCTAGTTACGAGACCCTGGGCAGGTCTGGGTCCAATTTGTGGTAGAGACTGGTTTTGTTCAGCCATGCTTGAGCGAGTAATAACAGGTCTGTGCTGCCCTTTGGTGTCTGGCTTAATGCGCACAACACTGAACGTCCCAGCATTTGTCAACGATTTGCCGTTAAGTGATGAGGAGCCGGTACAGGGGGCCATGAATCAGTATGGACCTGGCAGCAGTGTGAGGAGACCCGAAAGTGGCACATGGCGCAGGGTGGCGGTGGAGGCAGCAGTATTCGGAAGCCATACACAGGCCTAGGTTAAAAAGCGGAAGCCGTCAGCAGCGTGAGCAGACGACAGAGGCACATGGCGCAGGGTGGTGGTGGAGGCAGCAGTATTCGGAAGCCATACACAGGCCTAGGTTAAAAAGCGGAAGCCGTCAGCAGCCTGAGCAGACGACAGAGGCACATGGCGCAGGGTGGCGGTGGAGGCAGCAGTATTCGGAAGCCATACACAGGCCTAGGTTTAAAACTGGAACCGAGCAGCGTGAGCAGACGACAAAGACGCACATGGCAGAGGATGGATCTGGCAGCAGTATGAGAAGGCGGTACAGGGGCCCGTGGCACAATGTGGTGATGGGGGCTACAGCAACTGGATGCCAGAAAGTGGCCGATAGGGCTATATACTGCATGGAATTATAAAGTTGTAAAGACAGCGGCCTATAAGGCTATACACACTATAACAATCATGACTTGATTGACCATTGGCCTATAAGGCTATACACAGCATGAATATCATGACTTATTCTGAGAGTGGTTTGGAAGGCTATATACAAAAAGTAATTCATGAGCTGTCCGGACAGCGGACAATAAGTACATATATACAAATCAATTCATCAGCTGTCCAGCCAGCGGCCTCAAAGGCGACACATATAGAAAGCAATTCATGAGCTGTTCAGACAGCGGCCTCTAAGGCGACAGATATACAAAGCAATTCCCGAGGTGTTCAGGGAGCGGCCTGACCGGCTAGGTTATTACTAAATATATTTTTGTGGCCAAACATCGGCCTATAAATAGATGTCTACACAGTGACAAAAAATTATGTCGCCAGACAGCGGCCCCTAAGGCGATAGATATACAAAGCAATTCCCGAGGTGTTCAGTGAGCGGCTTGAACGGCTAGGTTATTACTAAATATATCTTTCTGGCCAAACATCGGCCTATAAATAGATGTCTACACAGTGACAAAAAAGTAGGTCGCCTTACAGCGGCGTATCCTACAAATTGACATTATAAGAAATGGTTCAGACCAAAAAAAAAAAAAAAAAAAAACTTTGATGCAATGCTATACCTTAGTAGATTGTGGAAAGACGACAAGTCAAGCGTAACTGTGTACATTACAGAAAATCTTAACAAGACAACCAAACATGTGGCCAAACCGTGACCGATACAACAAGTTAACAATGTAAGAAACAGGAGGGGGCCAAACCGTGGCCAATAAATAAACAGTCCACCTCATTGATGAGATGGACAACACGTGTCAAATAAATATTTAAAAAAATTGCTATTCCATCGGTCTGGAACTGGTCGACTATAAATAATTAAAAAGCTTAAATTCATGTGACAGTCGTCCAGCGACGTATAAATAATTTAAAAACACCAATTCATGAGGGGCCCGACCAGCAGAGTATAAGTCATTAAAAAGGTTCAATTCATGTGACGGTCGTCCAGCGAAGTATAAATAATTTAAAAACCCCAATTCATGAGGGGCCCGAACTGCAGAGTATAAGTCATTAAAAATGTGCAAAACATGAGTCGGCCGACCAGCAGCCTCTCAATAAAATATATATACAAATGTACGGATCAGGTGGAGGTCTTCCATTTGTCCCTAATAACATGTTTGGGGCATGATTCATGGCGGATTTAGTCAGTTGTGTCAGGAACTGGTGGTTTGAAATCCAGACTAATCCACGCCTGATTCATTTTCACAAACGTGAGTCTCTCCACACTTTGGGTGGACAGTCGTGTCCTCCGCGGAGTTACAATACCTCCTGCCGCACTAAACACGCGCTCCGATGCCACGCTACTGGCCGGGCATGACAGCCTTTCAAAGGCAAATTCAGCTACTTGGGGCCAAAGGTCAAGTTTCGTCGCCCAGTAGTCAAGGGGATTGTCTACCTCGGTTGGCAGGGTGCTGTCCAAGTAGGCCCAAGCCTGTTGTTTGAGGTCCTGCTCCAGGTCCACCTGATGCTGCTGCTGCTGCAGCTGGTTAGTAGTTTCCTCACTGCGCTGGTGAAGAAAGCTACTCATCGACTGCAGACTGAGGCAGCCTCTGCTGGTGGAGCGGCCACTGCTCCTACCACCCCACCCCTCCCCTGCTGCCATGGCAGTGGAACGCGAGCGCACAGGGCCCACAGTGTCTGAGGATGGACGTTGGCGCAGAAAGGCAGAGACCAACTGACTAGATAGGTGGTTTTTATAGTACTTTATTTTGGCCTCCCTCTCAGCAGGTGTGAAAAAGGCCACCATTTTTGAACGGTAGCGAGGGTCCAACAAGGTGGACAGCCAAAAGTCATCCCTCTGTCTGATGGTTATTATTCGGCTGTCGCTACGCAAGCAACCGAGCATGCTATGGGCCATTTGTGCCAAGGAATGCGAGGGACTCCCTGCCTCCATCTCCACAGCATACTGCCACGGTGCGTCTGGGTCCTCTGTCTCCTCTTCCTCCTCCTCTACCAGATGCTCCTGCTCCTCCACTCCTGTCCGCTGAGTGGAAAAACCACCCATTTCACTCAATAATTCCTGAGCACCAATGTCCTCCTCTACCTCCTCCTCTTCTTCCTGTCCTGCCCCCACAGGGGTCATGTGGCGTTGAGATCTGTGCGCCACGTCTACCGCACCCTGACCAGCCATTAACAGCATTTGTTCCAGGACGTGCAACAGAGGAATGACGTCGTTCATCCCATAGTCCTGCCGACTCACGAATAGCGTGGCCTCCTCAAAGGGCCTGAGCAAGCGGCAGGTGTCACGCATGAGCTGCCAATGGCTGACATCTAAGTTACACAGAGGAGTACCTTTATCCGCTTGTAACATCAGGAAATCGGTGATGGCCTTTCGCTGTTCGTAAAGGCGGTCTAACATATGTAGGGTTGAATTCCACCTTGTTGCAACGTCGCAGATCAGGCGATGCTGTGGAATTCCGTTCTGCCGCTGCAGCTGAAGGAGGGTGTGCTTTGCGGTGTAGGAATGGCTGAAATGCATGCAAAGTTTACGTGACATTTTAAGGATGTCTTGCAGTGGGATGGTGGATTTTAGGAACCGCTTGACAACCAGATTGAACACGTGAGCCATGCATGGCGCATGGCACAACCTTCCTTGACGCAGAGCAGACACCATGTTCTTTCCGTTGTCGGTCAACATGGTTCCGGTTTTCAGTTTGCGCGGAGACAGCCATCTGTCGATTTCTCTGTTCATTACACTCAGAAGTTCCTCCCGTGTGACTACGTTCGCCAAGGCATACCAGGTGCAGCACAGCGTGACACCGTTGCGCCCTGCACATGTGATATGCCGGTCGGGTAATGGGACTTGGCACGGGGGTGGCGGCTGAGGACACGGCGGAAGAAGAGGTGGTAGAGGCGGACATCTTTGCCGGACCAAGGACGTGCAAACGTGGAGGCAAAAGCGGCGTGACCTGTCCAAGTTGCTGGTGCGGCTGTGCCGGCACCACGTTCACCCAGTGGGCCGTAAATGACATGTACTGTCCCTGACCGTAGTTACAGCTCCACACGTCGGCGCTGCCGTGCACTTTGGCAGAGACCGACATGCTCAAAGACTGGCCCACCATCTCTTCTACATGTGAATGCAGGGCTGGCACTGCCTTTTTGGCGAAGAAATGCCGGCTTGGCACTCTCCACCGCGGCTCGGCACAAGCCATCATTTCTCGGAAAGGTGCTGAGTCCACCACTTGGAAAGGGAGGGACTGCAGCACCAGCAACTTGGACAGGAGGACGTTCAGCTTCTGCACCGTCGGGTGCGTGCTCGCAAACTGTTGTCTCTTGGAAACGGATTCCAAGAAAGACTGCTGACGGAATCCGTGAAGAGGAGTAGCAGGAGAAGGAGCATTTGAACGAGCGGAAGATGCCAACGAGCGACAACTCCCCTCAGCAGAGGTGTTGGAGCCTTGACTGGCTGATAGAGGGCGATTGACGTCGGGTGACGGAGCAAGTAACGGAGCGGGTGATGGAGCGGGGGCTGGGGCAGGCAGAACCGCCGTATCTTTATCACGGTTTTCCCAGGCCACCGAATGGCGACGCTGCATATGCTGACGCAACGCTGTAGTCCCAACATTGGCCCCCTGGCCACGCTTGACTTTCTGGCCACATAGTCGACATACGGCTACGTTTACTTCTTCGGGCGGCTTGACGAAAAATTGCCACACCGCCGAGTAGGAAACTTTGCCCCCGCTACTCCTCACTGGCTGACTGCTACTTCCTCCGTGCACACCGGCACCACTACTGGCCGTGGTGGTAGGCTGCAGTGGAGCTGGTGCTCTACTCCGTGGCCGTTTGGCTCCACTGACACTGCTGCGACCCTGCTGCCTCCTGGGCAACCCACCGACTGTTTTGCTCGCTGGCAAGCTGGCACCCTCTTCTCCTGATGATGCGGAAGCAATAGCCTGATGACGACGAGGCTGCCAAGTGCGATCAGCCTCATCATCATCAATTAGGGTCTTCGCGTCACTACTAGCCCCCTCGGCTGCGTGTGGGTCAGGAGACAGACCTGTCTCTAGACCGGCTACCGAGCCACTCTCCTCGCCAGTACTTCTTCGCCTGGCTGCTGAAGAGGCGGATGTCTCCCCCCGTTCCTGACCGCCCTCTGTTAGCTCTTCCTCACTGTACAGTGGGGCTGAGCCCACAGCATGCGATACTTCGCTTGGTGAGGGAACACCAAAGGACAGGGGCAGGTCGAGGACACGTGATTTCAGTGGGCTTGCTCCCGGGCCATGCCAACTAACGGTTGTGTCTGACGTACCCACCGACCGTTGGCTGTAGGTGTCAGAGGTGACCTGGGAAGAGGAAGACGACCAAGTCAACCAATCGATGACGGCAGGGTTGTCGGTGGAGACACGACCGCTGGATGACACCGGGAGCACTGGCCTCTGGCTGCGACTAGTGCTGCCTCGACCCCTTCCTCTGCTGCCACGTCTGCTCGCTCCTGAAACATTGCCTCCTCTGCGTGTTGTCTGACATACTCTTTAATTCAATAAGCACCCCAAAAATAAAACCGGATTTAACTCTTTGAACGTACAATAGTGGTTGTGAAGCAGAAAGTCAGTTTATTTAGCACAATCGGTCAATTGCAGCTTGCCGTTGGCTGGAAACTGTACGTTTATGTCACTGGAATGCACTAATCACCCAAAAAATATTACCGCCACCCGGTGTGTATATGGATTTAACTCTTTGAACGTACAATAGTGGTTGTGAAGCAGAAAGTCAGTTTATTGTACACAATCGGTCAATTGCAGCTTGCCGTTGGCTGGAAACTGTACGTTTCTGTCACTGGAATGCACTAATCACCCAAAAAATATTACCGCCAGCCGGCGTGTAAATGGATTTAACTCTATGTACGTACAATAGTGGTTGTGAAGCAGAAAGTCAGTTTATTTAGCACAATCGGTCAATTGCAGCTTGCCGTTGGCTGGAAACTGTACGTTTATGTCACTGGAATGCACTAATCACCCAAAAAATATTACCGCCACCCGGCGTGTAAATGGATCTAACTCTTTGAACGTACAATAGTGGTTGTGAAGCAGAAAGTCAGTTTATTGTACACAATCGGTCAATTGCAGCTTGCCGTTGGCTGGAAACTGTACGTTTATGTCACTGGAATGCACTAATCACCCAAAAAATATTACTGCCAGCCGGCGTGTAAATGGATTTAACTCTTTGAACGTACAATAGTGGTTGTGAAGCAGAAAGTCAGTTTATTTAGCACAATTGGTCAATTGCAGCTTGCCGTTGGCTGGAAACTGTACGTTTATGTCACTGGAATGCACTAATCACCCAAAAAATATTACCACCACCCGGCGTGTAAATGGATCTAACTCTTTGAACGTACAATAGTGGTTGTGAAGCAGAAAGTCAGTTTATTTAGCACAATCGGTCAATTGCAGCTTGCCGTTGGCTGGAAACTGTACGTTTATGTCACTGGAATGCACTAATCACCCAAAAAATATTACCGCCACCCGGCGTGTATATGGATTTAACTCTTTGAACGTACAATAGTGGTTGTGAAGCAGAAAGTCAGTTTATTTAGCACAATCGGTCAATTGCAGCTTGCCGTTGGCTGGAAACTGTACGTTTATGTCACTGGAATGCACTAATCACCCAAAAAATATTACCACCACCCGGCGTGTAAATGGATCTAACTCTTTGAACGTACAATAGTGGTTGTGAAGCAGAAAGTCAGTTTATTTAGCACAATCGGTCAATTGCAGCTTGCCGTTGGCTGGAAACTGTACGTTTATGTCACTGGAATGCACTAATCACCCAAAAAATATTACCGCCACCCGGCGTGTAAATGGATCTAACTCTTTGAACGTACAATAGTGGTTGTGAAGCAGAAAGTCAGTTTATTTTGCACAATCGGCAAACTGCAGCACCAACTGTGCACGACAGCCACCAAAAAAAAAAAAGGGTGTATGTCACTTTAAATTTTCGATTCTTTGATAGCTGTGGCCCTGAGTAACGATTCTGTGTCCCTGAGTAACGATTCTGTGGCCCTAAAGTCTCTGTGGCCCTAACTCTGTCCCTTAATACACACAGGTCTGTCGCTCTTGAATGACCGGAGGCTAATGGAGAATTCTAAGATGGCCGCGATTTATAGCTCCACCATTACACAGTGCTGGCTGCCTGCTGATTGGCTAATGCGATCACATGTCATGAATGCATTATGGGTCAGCGCGCCTTGTCTGCGCGCCTTCCCAGAGATCCCCGCCCCATCTTCTCTGTCCATTTTCTCCGTCGCCACACATGTCGCCGCCATTTTTGGGAAAATTCGATTCGTGCATCCGAAGTTTGCTAATCTTCGGATTCGTCGCGAATAGAATTTTTCCAAATCTTCGGAACGAATTCCACTTCGTCATGTTCGATTCGCTCATCTCTAGTTGTAACATGACAAAATGTGGAAAATTTCAAGGAGTAGGAATATCTTTTCAAGGCACTGTACTGTAGGTTCAGGCTTCTGCTAGAAAACTGAACATGATGAGAAACTTAAACTTAATCTTTCAGCATGACAACGACCCAAAGCATACATCCAAATCAACAAAAAAATGGCTTCACCAGAAGAAGATTAACGTTTTGGAATGGCCCAGACCTGAATCCGATGGAAAATCTGTGGGGTGATCTGAAGTGGGCTGTGCACAGGAGATCCCCCCCACAATCTGACAGAATTGGATTGTTTTTGCAAGGAAGAGTGGGCAAATATTGCCAAGTCAAGATGTTCCATGCTGATAGAAAAAGAGTTCTATAATAAAATCAAAAGGGACTAAGTGCTGAAATAAAATCCAAAAGGTGCTTCAACAAAGTATTAGTGCACACTTATGCAACCATATTTTATAGTTTTTTATTTTTTCTTCCCTCCACCTAAAAGATTTCAATTTGTTGTTCAACGGAGTTGTACAGTTTATAGGTTACATTTAAAAAGTGGAAAAAGTTCTGAAATGATTTATCTTTGTCTCATTTTTTACATCACAGAAACCTGACATTTCAACAGGGGTGTGTAGACTTTTTATATCCACTGTATACCTATGGTATGATAAATTCCTCTCCCTTTCTTAGTGGAATTACATTCTACTCCTCACTCTAGTTTAGGTTCAGCCTCCTTTGGCTAATGCCTCCAGCATGAAGCTTTATGACTGGGCACATGGTACTACATACCTCCCAACTTTCTGAGACACTACAAAAAAGGTATGTAGGCCAAGGGTACCCCCAACCTATTTACAGGGACCAGGAAGAAGAAGTATGCTAAAATATGATTAGTTAAATCCACAAGCATGTTTTTCACCACTATCCTTCCTTTATGATAGACTTTCGAATGCGATAATTTAGAGGCTGGTTGGAAGGTTCAGTGCACCTACCAGATAATCAGTGTTTTCACAGGAGGTCAACAATAACAGCTCCTGTACTTCAGGAGAAAGCTAAGAATACTTGCATATATGACCTTGTGCTTAAATCAGACTTTTATCCCTTTTCTTAAAAGCAGAGCTGCACCCAAAAAGGGGAAGCTCCGCTTGTTTGCACCTTCCCCCCTGTGCCACATTTGGCAATTTTTGGATGGGGGAGCGGGTACCTGGTTTTGGCCCCCCTCCTTCCCCCGGTAGTCTTCAGGGACACTTCAAAAGGTCCCAGAAAACTACAGGACCAATCACAATGTGCAATGCGATTTGCGCATGCGCAGCAGGAAATGGGCTTTCAGTTTCCCTTACTTGCAACTGCACTGCTGGGAACCCAGGGGCTAGTGAAGAGTTAGCCCAGGTGAAGATGGTAAGGTGAAGCTCCTCTTATGTCTGACATAATAAAACAGTGGATCATCTTTCTGGCATTTAAAAGATAAAACTAAAGTCTTCTGTTCCATAAAAGCTTTCCATGTACATACAGTGCTCAGCATAAATGAGTACACCCCTTTTGAAAAGTAAGATTTACGGCTAGGTTAACACCTATGCAGATTGCATTTGAGCCATTTCTGCATTGAGTTTTGTGTTAAGTTTTTGACGCTTTTTCTTCATTTTTGTTTTTGTTGTTGCTAGGCAGATTTAAAAATACAAAAATGCATCAAAAACGCAATACATGCTTTTCTGCAGCGTTTCCATTGAAGTCTATAGAACCAAAATCGCAATTTTTTGCGTTCTAAAAAGTCCCTGACCCTTTCCAAAATACGCACTGGGTGAAAGCGCGCAGATGTGAACATATCCCATAGGAAATCATGTTAAATGGACTGTACTGCGTTTCTGCAAAACACTTAGGTGTGAATCTAGGGTTAATCAATATCTTGAACATAAGAACAATTTCCAAAATTTTGACAAAACTGAGTTTTATAGAACATTGGTTTAGCTCATTACATGAAAGTAAGGTTAATAATATAACTTGGATTACAAAATCTTCAGTTTTGCTCAAATTAGTTGATGCAAAAACGAATACACCCAACAAAACTACTACATCTAGTATTTTGTATGACCTCAATGATTTGTAAGGACAGCACCAAGTCTTCTAGGCATGGAATGAACAAGTTTGCGACATATTGCAACATCAATCTTTTTCCATTCCAAGAACAACCTGACTGATAAGTAATGCTTTGCTGGTCTTCCTGTAGCCTTCATCTATCTTGTGTAAAGAAATAGTTTTCTTACTTAGGCCTTGTGATATGTCTCTTCCATGTGGTGCCATTGCTGACAGCATGAAATGGGGTTTCCTTTGATAAGTAACGCCCTTTTACCCCTGGTTCACATATATGCGGCAGTGCGGGCCACGTTTTGCATTCATTTGAATGGACTCCCATGCCCTATGACACACAGGGAAGAAGCCCCTGCACTTTGAAAACGCAGCCCACACTGGAACCTCTGTTCCTGGTACGGTTGCGTTTTCCAGTGTGCGCGGATTGCCATTAGAACTAATGGCACCCGCCCACAGGTCCGCATTCCTCTGTGTGAGTGGTGCGGCTGCACGGATTTTCGCGCGGATCCGCAGCAGCACCATCCGCACATATGAACCAAGCCTTATACTCAACTGTCTGCTGGACACCTGTGTAATGAATAATTACACTCACCTGTAGTTGAATTCTTGTTAATTAGGTTTTTGTTGTCTAAAATTTAGCTTTTCTCCTAAGACTTTCATTGGGTTGTATTCATTTTTGCAACATGGTCTTGAATGAATATGTTAGGGAATATACTTTGTGTGTGCAAATTAACAAATCTTGTTTGCAATCAATGGCCCACATTTGTGGGAGTATTTTTTAGCATAGTGTCCCATAGAAAATATTGATTCTGAAAGGAAAGTAAATGTTTTCTGACAAATCTGTTGGGGTGTACTCATTTATGCTGAGCACTGTAACGGTTATCAGGAACCTGAAGCGCTGGAGTTTACCAGATCAGGCCTCTGGGCGACTGTTCGCCACATTCTTTGATTATTTTTCTGAGTCACAGGAACAAACAGTTGAAGCACAGACTTTCAGACATGCTTGTTGCAATATAGATGGTTTATAATTGTATTGCTTTTGGTTCAGCTTAAAGCCAAACTGGAACATTTTAGAAACTCTCCTTTGCAGTAGGGCTGCATTTGCACTGCAGGGGTTAACTGCTTTTTTATTCTAGGAGACAGCAAAAGCACTTTTACATACCATCCTGCACTCCGCTGGCAGAGGGTTTTCCTCTACGCTTTCAGGGTGGACTGTTTCTTAGCGTCATCACATTCAATGCCAGGCTATGAACCCTGCATTGGTCCTGATGATGTCAGGGCCTTAAGACTGCTGGAGTGTGGGGGAGATGTTGTTTCAGGGACTGATCTAGCAACATGGAGGAGCAGAAGATCAGGCAAGTAAATCTTTTTTTATATATGTCCATACATGAGAGGTCTAGAAATAAGTTTGTGTATGAAGGATATTTTCTGTGTAAGCCCATGTGTTAAAGGAAAGAGAGTGTGAGCATTCCTGATGCCTATTAGGAACCCCTAATTTGACCCCTCTATGCCCTGTCAGAGCCTATGGACATGCCTCAAAAGATAGAGCATGTGGACAAAAATACATTAATTGTACCTTTAATTAAACAAAAGTATTACAAGCAGTACTATATGGCTCATCCATTCCACTAAAGGTTTTCCATAGGTATACAATCTCCTTATTACACTATGACTATTATTATTATCCTCCATCAGTTCACGTCTGAGTCCTAGTGACTTGATGAATAAGAGCTCTAAAGAGAAGTCGGTTTTGTGCTATTCTGGTGAGATCCTCCTGTGTCATCCATACTGCTGTAGTCATTGTGTCCAAACACCTAGTAATCCGTGTCCCTTTTCCCCTGGGGTCTTCAATTTTCCCAAACATTTCCTTCTCCGGTTCTCTCGCTCTAACAGTGTGACCAAAATAGGACAGGCGTAACTTCATCATTTGGGCTTCTAGTGACACCGCCAGTTTGATCTCATCTAAAAATCAATATATTATTGACCAAAATCAGTCTATGGGCTGCCCACAGCACACAAAATCCTTCTCCAGCACTAAAGCCAAAATGGAGTAGTGGCCAGCTTTTGCAACCATAATGGACAACTGAGAAAATGAGAGCATGGACGAGTCTGATCTTTGTTTTCAGTGTAATTTCTTTGCATTTGAAAACTTTGTTGAGAGTCATGATGGTGTAGCTACCAAGGGTAATTCTGAGGAATATTTCTTCTCTGCTAGTTGCTTCCTTATTTATGAGGAACCCTCCTGCCACCCAGGAGATTAAAATGCTTTACAACTTCTATTCTGTCACCATCAAACTCAAAATTGTCCTCATTTTTTGTGTTCATGATTTTCGTCTTGTTTATATTCAGTTCTAATCCCATGTTACAATTTTCAGCTTTAACTTTTCTCAGTAGACACTGCATATCTTCTTTGCTGCTGGTGATGTACAGTGGGGATCGAAAGTTTGGGCACCCCAGCTAAAAATTTGTATTAATGTGCATAAAGAAGCCAAGGAAAGATGGAAAAATCTCCAAAAGGCATCAAATTACAGATTAGATATTCTTATAATATCTCAACAAAAGTTAGATTTTATTTCCATCATTTACACTTTCAAAATAACAGAAAACAAAAAAATGGCATCTGCAAAAGTTTGGGCACCCTGCAGAGTTAATATCTTGTACTGCCCCCTTTGGCAAGTATCACAGTTTGTAAACGTTTTTTGTAGCCAGCCAAGAGTCTTTCAGTTCTTGTTTGAGGTATCTTTGCCCATTCTTCCTTACAAAAGTCTTCCAGTTCTTTGAGATTTCTGGGCTGTCTGTCACACACTGCTCTTTTAAGGTCTATCCATAGATTTTCAATTATGTTGAGGTCAGGAGATTGTGAAGGCCATGGCAAAACCTTCAGTTTACGCCTCTTGATGTAATCCCCCGTGGATTTCGAGGAGTGTTTAGGAACATTATCCATTTGTAGAAGCCATCCTCTCTTTAACTTCAGCTTTTTCACAGATGGCATCAAGTTACCATCCAAAATTTGCTGAAATTTTATTGAATCCATTTTTCCTTCTACTCGTGAGATGTTCCCTGTGCCACTGGTTGCAACACAAACCCAAAGCATGATTGATCCAACCCCATGCTTAACAGTTGGACAGAGGTTCTTTTCATTAAATTCTGTACCCCTTCTTCTCCAAACGTACCTTTGCTCATTCTGGCCAAAAAGTTCAATTTTAACCTCACCGGTCCACAGAACTTGTTTCCAAAATGCATCAGGCTTGTCTATATGTTCATTTGCAAAGTTCAAACGATGATTTTTGTGGTGAGGAGGTAGAAGAGGTTTTCTTCTGATGACTCTTCCATGAAGACCATATTTGTACAAGTATCTCTTTATAGTGGAATAGTGTACCACAACTCCAGTGTCTGCCAGATCTTTCTGGAGGGATCGTGCAGTCAAATGTGGGTTTTGAATTGTTTTTCTCACAATCCTGCGAGCTGTTCTGTCTGATATTTTTCTTGGTCTTCCAGATCTTGCTTTAACTTCCACTGTTCCTGATGACTGCCATTTCTTAATTACATTCCGAACAGAGGATATTGACATCTGAAAACGCTTTGCTAACTTCTTATAGCCTTTTCCAGCTTTGTGAGCGTCAACTATTTTCAGTTTCAGTTTTCTAGACAACTGCTTAGAAGAACCCATGGTGCTGATTGTTGGAGCAAGGTCAGATGAGTCTGGGAATTTAAAACCTTTGAGATTGACATAACTTGGTCTTCCCAGATGATGATTGAGAACAATCCATGACACTGGCTGGTCTCAGCTTTGCAAAGGGGGCAGTGCATGCTATAAATTCTGCAGGGTGCCCAAACTTTTGCAGACGCCATTTTTTTGTTTTCTGTTATTTTGAAAGTGTAAATGATGGAAATAAAATCTAACTTTTGTTGACATATTATAAGAATGTCTAATCTGTAATTTGATGCCTTTTGGAGATTTTTCCATCTTTCCTTGGCTTCTTTATGCACATTAATACAAATTTTTAGCTGGGGTGCCCAAATTTTCGATCCCCACTGTACGTTGCATCATATACATAGCGTAGGTTGTTTATGTTTCGGCCACAAACTTTGATACTGACAGACCTTTCTACCAAATTTACTTTTCTGAAGATGGCCTCACCATATAGGTTGAACAGGTAAGGTGACAAGATACATCCCTGCTTGATGCCACATTTTATCAGAAACCGGTCAGTGTTGCCATAATCATTTCTCACTGCAGCTTCTTGATTTTATGTAGAGGCTCTTTATTAACTGCGCCATGTGTTTAGGTATTGCAACAGAGTCCACCATAATTTATCAGGATCAACACAATCAACATTGCTGTATTCAATGAAGCAAAACTATATGGTTTTTTGGTTTGCTCTTATCCAGCATTCATTTAACATTGGCAATGTTTTATGTTCCTCAGCCTTCTCTGAACCCAGCCTGAGCTTCAGGTAGTTCTCGCTCAATGTATGACCGTATTCTTTTTTGTATTATTTTTTAGGAATACTTGCCTGGCATGTGGAATTAATGCAATCATTCTGTAGTTGTTACAATCCTTAGCTTCACCTTTCTTCAATGCAGGAATGAACAGTGATCTTCTCCAGATGGTTGGCCATGTCCTTTCCTTCCAGATCCACTGACACAGTTGAGTAAGGGCTATGATGGCACCTCTGAAGCCTCTGATTAACTCAACTGGAATCCCATCAATAGCTGATGACTTACTGTTTGATAAAGTTTTAATTTCTGCTATGACTTCTTCCTTTAGAATATCTGGTTCATCTTCAGAGTCACTGTCTGGTTTCCTTTTTCACTATTAAACCATGCATAAGGTATAGGCCTCCTGCCTGCAATAAAAGGAAATGACGGGCGGCGGCTCTCTCATTCTGGGAGGACGTCATATGACGTCCTCCAAATAACTGCTCCCCTGGGAGCATGCGGCAATCGGCGGCGTGATGTGTCTCTGGGACACAGCGGATCACCGATCACACTAAAAGAGCAGATAACGTAGGCTCTGTCACGTGATCAGCTGTGTCCAATCACTGATCGCATGTAAACAAGGAAATTATGGTCATTAGTGAGTGAGGTGAGGAGAGCCGGTAATCAGCATTCCTCAGAGGAGATATCTACACTGATCATCAGGGCACTGATGATGATCAATGTAGCCCCATCAATGTCACCTGTCAGTGCCCATCAGTGCAAATCGAAGCCACATATCACTGCCTACCAGTGAACATCAATGCCACATATCAGCACCCATCAGAGCTGCCTTTCAGTGCAAACTATCAGTGCCAATCAGTACCACCTATCAATGCCAGTCAATGATGCCTATCAGTGCCACCAATCATTGCCACCTATCAGTGCCCGTTAGTGCCACCTACCAGTTCCAATCAGTGCCACCTATCAGTGCCATATATGAGTGCTGCCTTTCAGTACCCATCGGTGATGCCTGTCAATGACCACCAGTGATGCCTGTCAATGCCCAGCAGTGTTACCAATCAGTGCTGCCAATCAGTGCAGCCTCATTAACGCACATCAGTGAAGGAGAAAAATTACTTATTTACAAAATTTTATAAGAGAAATTAAGAAAAAAACTTTTTTTTTCAAAATTCAGTTATTTTTAATTTGTTTGGCAAAAAATAAAAAACCCAGAGGTGATTAAATACCACCAAAGGACAGCTCTATATGTCTAAAAAAAAAAGCTAAAAATTTTATTTGGGTGCAGTGTTGCATGACTGTGCAATTGTCATTCAAAGTAAGACAGTGCTGAAAGCTAAAAATTGGCCAGGGTAGGAAGGGGGTAAAAGTGCCCGACAGGCAAGTGGTTAAACAGTTCTATAGCTGCTATGAAATCCTGGATTTACTGCATTCTTCAAGTGTCTTAAAGGCATATTGATTTAGGCAGTGCAAAATATTACAAGACTTGTATATATTGTCTACATAATTTTTCATTAGTTGGGAGTATAATTGCATGTACTAATAGCAAGCATATTATTACTATTCAACATAATATGATGTACAGAATAAGAGGTTTGTGCACTGCTATACAATACAGTATGTATAAATAGAAATTAATCTCTGGAGTAGATTATTTTTAATTAGTTCAGTGTGCTGGGGCAACATAATCATGATGAAGAACCCTGGATGCAGCATCTTTTATTTTTAGACAAGGGTTTTCAACTCCGTTTTTTTAAAATCCCAAAACTTACTAAAAATTACCACTTTCCCTCACACCTTATAGTGGAAACACAGCATTTAGCCCCCACACCTCTCCCTGCATTTGTTATTAAAAAGTATATATATATATATATATATATATATATATATATATATATATATATATATATATATATATATATATATATATATATATATATATATATACATACACACACACACACACACAGTCAGGTCCATAAATATTGGGACATCGACACAATTCTAACATTTTTGGCTCTATACACCACCACAATGGATTTGAAATGAAACGAACAAGATGTGCTTTAACTGCAGACTGTCAGCTTTAATTTGAGGGTATTTACATCCAAATCAGGTGAACGGTGTAGGAATTACAACAGTTTGCATATGTGCCTCCCACATGTTAAGGGACCAAAAGTAATGGGACAATTGGCTTCTCAGCTGTTCAATGGCCAGGTGTGTGTTATTCCCTCATTATCCCAATTACAATGAGCAGATAAAAGGTCCAGAGTTCATTTCAAGTGTGCTATTTGCATTTGGAATCTGTTGCTGTCAACTCTCAAGATGAGACGAAAGAGCTGTCACTATCAGTGAAGCAAGCCATCATTAGGCCGAAAAAACAAAACAAACCCATCAGAGAGATAGCAAAAACATTAGGCGTGGCCAAAACAACTGTTTGGAACATTCTTAAAAAGAAGGAACGCAACGGTGAGCTCAGCAACACCAAAAGACCCGGAAGACCACGGAAAACAACTGTGGTGGATGACCAAAGAATTCTTTCCCTGGTGAAGAAAACACCCTTCACAACAGTTGGCCAGATCAAGAACACTCTCCAGGAGGTAGGTGTATGTGTGTCAAAGTCAACAATCAAGAGAAGACTTCACCAGAGTGAATACAGAGGGTTCACCACAAGATGTAAACCATTGGTGAGCCTCAAAAACAGGAAGGCCAGATTAGAGTTTGCCAAATGACATCTAAAAAAGCCTTCACAGTTCTGGAACAACATCCTATGGACAGATGAGACCAAGATCAACTTGTACCAGAGTGATGGGAAGAGAAGAGTATGGAGAAGGAAAGAAACTTCTTATGATCCTAAGCATACCACCTCATCAGTGAAGCATGGTGGTGGTAGTGTCATGGCGTGGGCATGTATGGCTGCCAATGGAACTGGTTCTCTTGTATTTATTGATGATGTGACTGCTGAAAAAAGCAGCAGGATGAATTCTGAAGTGTTTCGGGCAATATCATCTGCTCATATTCAGCCAAATGGTTCAGAACTCATTGGACGCCTCTTCACAGTGCAGATGGACAATGACCCAAAGCATACTGCAAAAGCAACCAAAGAGTTTTTTAAGAGAAAGAAGTGGAATGTTATGCAATGGCCAAGTCAATCACCTGACCTGAATCCGATTGAGCATGCATTTCACTTGCTGAAGACAAAACTGAAGGGAAAATGCCCCAAGAACAAGCAGGAACTGAAGACAGTTGCAGTAGAAGCCTGGCAGAGCATCACCAGGGATGAAACCCAGCATCTGGTGATGTCTATGCGTTCCAGACTTCAGGCTGTAATTGACTGCAAAGGATTTGCAACCAAGTATTAAAAAGTGAAAGTTTGATTTATGATTATTATTCTGTCCCATTATTTTTGGTCCCTTAACAAGTGGGAGGCACATATTCAAACGGTTGTCATTCCTACACCGTTCACCTGATTTGGATGTAAATACCCTCAAATTAAAGCTGATAGTCTGCAGTTAAAGCACATCTTGTTCGTTTAATTTCAAATCCATTGTGGTGGTGTATAGAGCCAAAAATTTTAGAATTGTGTCAATGACCCAATATTTATGAACCTGACTGTATATATATATATATATGTATATATATAAAAATAAATAAAATACATATACACACTGCCAAAAAAAAAGAAAAATTATAGGAACACTTTTTAATCAGAGTATAGCATCAAGTCAATTAAATTCCGTTTATCCTATTCCTGCCCAGGGTAATTTTCAGCTTTCAGAGCTGTTGCACTTTGAAAGGCCACTGTGATTTGCCTTTTACCTTGTCATGCAATCAGCTGTGTCCGTTGCACACAGCGATCACAGACAGCGCTGGGCGTGCTTTCTGGGAGGAAGTCATATGATACCCTCCCAGAACAGGACAACCGCACTGTAGCCATTAAACAGTTTCAGCTGCTTTGGTGTCAATGAAATTGACAGGTGCACTAGATGGGAGAGACAATCCCCAAAACAGGAACGGTTTTACAGGTGGATGCCACTGACTTTTTCCCTGCTCATCTTTTTTTGACTGTTTTGCAATAGTTTTGCATTTGGCTAGGATCAGTGGCAATACTGGTAGCATGAGGCGGTACCTGGACCCCACAGAGGTTGCACAGGCAGTCCAACTCCTCCAAGATGGCACTTCAATACATGACATTGCCAGAAGGTTTCTGTATCTCCCAGCACAGTCTCAAGAGCATGGAAGAGAGTCCAGGAGACAGGCAGTTACTCTAGGAAAGCTGGACAGGGCTGTAGAAGGTCCTTCACCCATCAGCAGGACCAGTATCTGCTCCTTTGTGCAAGGAGGAATAGGATGAACACTGCTAGAGCCCTACAAAATGACCTCCAGCAGGCCACTGGTGTGAATGTCTTTGACCAAACAATCGGAAACAGACTTCATGGAGGGTGGCCTGAGAGCCTGACATTCTCTAGTGGGCCCTGTGCTCACTGCCCGGCACCATAGAACTCCATTGGCATTTGCCACTGAACACCAGAATTGGCAGGTCCGCCACTGTGCTTTTCACAGATGAGAGCAGGTTCACCCTGAGCACGTGACAGACGTGAAAGGGTCTGGAGAAGCTGTGGAGAACATTATGCTGCCTGTAACATCATTCAGCTTGACAGTTTTGGTGGTGGGTCAGTAATGGTCTGGGGAGGCATATCCATGGAGGGACACACAGACCTCTACAGGCTAGACAATGACACCCTGACTGCCATTAGGTATCGGGATAAAATCCTTGGACACATTGTCAGACCTTAAGCTGGTGTAGTGGGTCCTGGGTTCCTCCTGGTGCACGACATTGCCCACCTTCATATGGCGAGAGTATGCAGGCAGTTCCTGGAGGATGAAGGAATTGATACCATCAAATGGCCTCTACACTTGCCTGACCTTAACCCAATAATAGAACACCTCTGGGATATCATGTTTCGGTCCATCCAATGCTGCCAGGTTGCACCTTAGACTGTTCAGGAGCTGAGTGATGCCCTGGTCCAGATCTGGGAGGAAAAACCCCAAGACACCGTCTGTCGTCTCATTAGGAGCATGCCCCGACATTGTCAGGCATGCATACAAACATGTGGTGGCCATACAAACTACTGAGTACCATTTTGAGTTGCATTTAAGTTTTACATTTAAGTGCAGTAATTTCTAGTTTGTAGTATATATTTTTTTTATGCATATACACAAGTACATCTGAGCGTATACCTATAAATTAAAACTCCGACAGCTGGAAGGGGATGAAGAAGAATTTTACACGTATATATGCGTACACACACACTTATGCACCTGTTCGCTTGTATAAATATCAGGAAATGATTATGTCTGTGTGCAAGAGGCCATACACATTTTAGAAAATGGCTGTGATACCCCCATATTTATACACAGAGTTACAAGGAGGAGCAATGAAACCTAAATATTTATAAAATACAGCTGTCCTTTTCTTAAACACACAGGAGGTAAAGGCTGCTGTATACAGATATGGGTCAGTTAAGACATGTTATTGGGGTAATTGACTAAAAGATAAGAAACCAGGCACATGTCTCACCCCAAGTAATACTTCTTTTGAAATGTCCAAACATCAGAGAAGTAACGAAATACAACCATTCATGAAATGCAACTACTGTGTCTTTGACATACTTGAATAGTGATGATTGTAAATAGAAGCGTAGCACCTTCCTAGATAGGTGCTAGGATTAGGTACAGTGAAGGAAATAAGTATTTGATCCTGTGCTGATTTTGAATGTTTGCCCACTCACAAAGAAATGATCAGTCTAAAAATCAGATGGTAGGTGTATTGTAACACAGAGACAGAATAACAAAAAATTCAAAAGAAATGCATGTCTAACAAATTATACACCGATTTGCATGTTCATGAGGGAAATAAGTATTTGATCCCCTTCACAAAACATAACTTAGTACTTGGTGGCAAATCACTTGTTGGCAATCACAGAGGTCAGACGTTTCCTGTAGTTGGCCACCAGGTTTGCACACATCTTAGGAGGGATTTTGGCCCACTCCTCTTGGCAGAATCTCTCCAAGTCCTTAAGGTTTGGTGGCTGATGTTTGGCAACTCAAACTTTCAGCTCCCTCCACAGATTTACAATCAGATTAAGGTCTGGAGACTGGCTAGGCCACTCCAGGATCTTAATGTGCTGCTTCTTGAGCCACTCCTTTGTTGCTTTGGCCGTGTGTTTTGGGTCATTATCATGCTGGAACACCCATCCACGACCCATTTTCAATGCCCTGGCTGAGGGAAGAAGGTTCTCACCCGAAGATTTGACGGTACATTGCCCCATCCATCATCACTTTGATGCGGTGCAGCTGTCCTGTCTTCTTAGCAGAAAAACACCCCCAAAGCAGAATGTTTCCACCACATTTGACAGTTGGGATGGTGTTCTTGGGGTCATAGGCAGCATTCCT
The DNA here is from genome assembly GCF_062004578.1 of Staurois parvus. Taxonomy (NCBI): domain Eukaryota; kingdom Metazoa; phylum Chordata; class Amphibia; order Anura; family Ranidae; genus Staurois; species Staurois parvus. The sequence continues at coordinate 427,922 of NW_028318357.1, forward strand.
CCTCCTCCAAATATGGCGAGTTGATGCCAAAGAGCTCGATTTTGGTCTCATTTGACCACAAAACTTTCAACCAGTCCTCCTCTGCATTATTCAGATGTTCAGTGGCAAACTTCATACGGGCCTGGACATGTGCTTTGAGCAGAGGGACCTTGTGGGCACTGCAGGATTTCAATCCTTGTCGGCGTAGTGTGTTACCAATTGTTTTCTTGGTGACTGTGGTCCCAGCTGCCTGGAGATCATTGACAAGATCCTCAAGTGTAGTTCTGGGATGATTCCTCACTGTTCTCATGATCATCGACACTCCACAAGGTGAGATTTTGCATGGTGCACCAGACCTAGGGAGACTGGCAGTTATTTTGTGTTTCTTCCATTTGCGAATGATTGCACCAACTGTTGTCACCTTCTCACCAAGCTGTTTGGAGATAGTTTTATAGCCCAGTCCGACCTTGTGTAGGTCTACAATCTTGTCCCTAACATCCTTGGACAGCTCTTTGGTCTTTGCCATGGTGGAGAGTTTGGAATCTGTTTGATTACTCCTGTGGATAGGTGTCTTTTATACAGGTAACAAAATTAGATTAGCAGCACTCCCATTAAGAGACTACTTCTAATCCCAGCTTGTTACCTGTATGAAAGACACCTGGTAGCCAGAAATCCTGCTGAATGATAGGGAATCAAATACTTATTTCCCTTATGAACATGCAAATCAGTGCATAAATTTGTTAGACATGCATTTCTTTTAAATTTTTTGTTGATATTCTGTCTCTCAGTGTCACAATACACCTACCATTCGATTTGTAGACTGTTCATTTCTTTGTGAGTGGGCAAACATTCAAAGTCAGCAAGGGATCAAATACTTCTTACCTTCATTGTAAATTTAGTTTTGGCTCACTATATCCAGTAGAACTTGATTTGTTGTTCGGTAAATTTAGTTCTGGCTCACTGTAATCAGTGTGGCTGTTTGTGATTGTTTAGGTCTGCTCTGTGTTTTACAGGCTGCAGGTTGGATTGCGCCTCCTGCAATCCAGAACACTCTGGATGGTTCTGGAACATAGGTCTGGAGTAAGGAGAATCAGCAGCATGAATATGTCTCAGCCAATCCCTATGGGAAGATTTTATATAAGGCTGCTGGGAAAGTGTATAAAGTAATTTGAGACCTGGAACAGAATTGTCTTGTCCAGGAGGAGATCACAGCCTGAGGTTGCTACCTGCCCCCCCGTCACCTGCTACGTGGTTGCTGATCACCACGGTTCCAGTTGGGGAAGCTGAGGGGGCTGGTTTTGCTGGAAGCCGCTGAAGCTGATTGAGGGACAGTCTTCTGAGAATCTGTTATCACAGGGAGAAAGTGTCTGGAAGGCACTGGAAAGAGGCAGCCAATCGTCTGAAGACATTATGAGTGCAGACAGTTGAGAGATCCTAGAGACTCTGTGCTGTTGCCACCCCTCTGGTGTTAGAGAGTCAGCTGTGTGTTTAAAGGGGACGTGTCTAGTGCCCTGAAGAACTTAGTCATTTTCATTCTTGGTGAAATGACTTTGCTTGGACTGTCCAGAGAGGAAGATTAATCTCCTCCAGCTACTGCTCCAACACCTAGTCCACTCTTTTACTTGTGCATAGTTCTACAAAAGAGAATGAGTCCTTCTATTTGTACATAGTTCTAGAGTATCCAACTCAATTCCCATCCCTATCCAAGTTACCCAAAAATAAAAACACCAAAAAGAACACCCTGGCCTGAATACTTAGTCAAACAGTGACTGTGACCATGTGCCTGGCTACGGGGAAACTACTGGGAAAAGAACCCTGGGCATCTTTACAGGGACTTCTACAGGGGTAGCACTACATATCTACAGTTATCAAAGTTTAAGAGTGATGTTGGGCTACGTGAACTTCAAATTTTCTACATTAGGCTCCATTTATGCTTTGTGATTTGGAATTGTGGGCAGAATTGCCACAATTCCAAATTGTGTGGCAATTGCAGTACAATGGTTACATGCATTTGGGTGCCATTATTCTTCAAGGATATCCCAAATGCAATGCGATTCTTTACAAATCATATAAAGCTTGTGACCCGAAAAATAGCAGGAGCTACTTTTTTAGCTCAGGTGACAAACACACATAGGGCCTATTCAAGTGAATGCACTGCCCTATGGGATACGCAGAAACATATGAAAATCGCGTAGTGGGAGCGCTTGTTCCCACTATATGATAATGTGAATGAGGGCCTAATTGATGACTAACACGGTTCAATACTCAACTTCTTCAGTAGTTTTTTTAATTCACAGACCTGGAAGAAGCATACAGCCAGAAGACTGAGTGAAGTCAGGGCTCCTAGACTGCATACTTGTTGTGGACCAATGGTTCAGGAAGAACATCCTTAATTGTATCAGCACAACATCCAAGCATGTAGCATTTTCAAAAGGACTCAACAACAAAGGTTTTCTGTATTGCCATGGCTACAATCAGAGATCAATCAATGAATGCCTTGTATTAATTGAGAAAAATTCATGGTATTCTGTGAAAGATTTTGTGCCAAGTGAGCAACCCCCTGTGTTCACTATCCAACAGGGCAACCACTTGACCCAGAATCCAGAAGACAGCAGTGATTACTACTGTGATTTCCAGCTTTCACAAGTATGGCACATACATAGTGGTCCAAGCTTGACCAACATAACTATGCAACAAAAAAAAAAACCTAGAATTTATCTTTACAACAGTGATCCAATTGCTACAAAATGATTTAAAAGAAATTGTAACAGTCCTGAAACTAGGTTTCCTAATGTATGAATTAAATGCTTTAGCTATGCAGAGAGAAGAGGCAGTACAATCAATACACAGGGGTAGATTTATTGAAACGGGAGCGTGCAAAATGTGGTGCAGCTGTGCATAGAAACCAATCAGCTTCCCGGTTTTAGCCACTGGTCACACCACTGCAACTTAAAATCATGCAATTTGTCTGCAATTTCTGAAGACTTTATTGCTACTTGTAAAGATTTTCAACGATATCTTTGCAGTGTGATTTCCATTATATTGTATGTATGTGAAATTGCAACAAAACTGCAGAAAAAGTCATGCAAGAACTACTTTAGAAATCACGCTGCAGCAAAATCACACATTAAGACACTGCCATTCACATTTGTTAGATGTAATTTCAGGTGCGATTTCAATCTGCAAATTGCACCGGTATGATCGGGCACTTACACCCTGGTCACATCCAGCACGACTTTGAAATTGTGCGACTTACACCCTGGTCACATCAAGTCCGACTTTGAATTGTGCGACTTACAGTGAAGTCGCACACTGTCAAAGTCGGGGGACATGCCAATTTCAGGTGCGATTAAACATTCACATCCAAGCTCCTTGAGCGCTTAGTCTACAATCGTCTAAGCTCCCACCTCACTGACAACAACCTCCTCGATCCACTACAGTCTGGCTTCCGTCCCCTACACTCCACCGAAACCACCCTACTCAAAATCACTAACGACCTGCTAACCGCCAAAGCTAATGACCACTACTCAGTCCTCCTACTCCTCGAGCTCTCTGTGGCCTTCGACACAGTTAACCACCCCCTCCTTCTTAATAAACTAAACTCCCTTGGCATCAGAGACTCTGCTCTCTCCTGGCCTTCCTCCTATCTATCCCAACGTTCCTTCAGCGTTACCTATAACGCTGCCACCTCCCCCTCTCTCCCCCTCTCTGTTGGGGTCCCCCAAGGCTCAGTCCTCGGGCCCCTTCTTTTCTCCATCTACACCTCCTCCCTTGTCAAACTGATACACTCCCACGGCTTCAACTATCACCTCTACGCCAATGACACCCAAATTTACCTCTCCACCCCTCACCTCACCCCTTCAGTCTCCGCCTGTATCACCCACCTACTGAACGACATAGACTGGATGTCGCTCCATTTCCTCAAATTGAACCTTTCCAAAACCGAGCTCCTAGTTTTCCCACTAGCCCGCGGAGCTAACAACCACGACCAACAACCCCACCATCAATCCCACCCCGCAAGCCAAATTCCTAGGTGTCACCCTAGACTCAAACCTATCCTTCCAACCCCATGTGCAATTGCTGGCAAACTCATGCAGGCTCCACCTCCGCAACATCTCCAAGATACGACCGTTCCTAACCCGAGACACTACTAAACAACTCGTTCACTCCCTTATTATCTCACGCTTGGACTACTGCAACTCCCTTCTCACTGGCCTACCCCAACACAGGCTATCCCCGCTTCAGTCTATCCTGAACTGAGCGGCCAGACTCATCCACCTTACCAACCACTCCACTTCTGCCACCCCCCTCTGTCATTCCCTCCACTGGCGTCCGATTGCCCAACGCATTAAATTCAAATTACTAACATTGACATACAAAGTCATTCATAACGCTGCCCCACCTCACCGACCTGATACCCAAATACCACCCAAGCCGTACTCTTCGTTCCTCACAAGACCTCCTACTTTCTAGCTCCCTGGTCTCCTCCTCCCACGCCCGACTGCAGGACTTCTCCAGGACTTCACCCATCGTCTGGAACTCACTACCCCAATCCATCAGACTGTCACCTACCCTCCTCGCCTTTAGGCGCACCCTGAAAACCCATCTCTTCAGGGAAGCCTACCCCACCCTCACCTAACAGCCGATCTCCTCCACTCCTCCTACCACTCCATCCCCCACAGCCATTTCCTCCTGTACCACCATCCCCTCCCTCCTAGATTGTAAGCTCAAAAGAGTAGGGCCCTCGAACCCCTCGTGTATTGTTTTGCTACTGTATTGTCTCATGTACTGTCCCCACTATAATGTACAGCGCTGAGCAAACCTTTTGGCGCTATATAAATACTGTATAATAATAATAATAATAATAATAATAATTATTAAAGGCGAAGTGCAGTCAAAACATTCTATTTCATTTTGGATTCAGCATTATTGGAGCCAGGTTTTTTTGTGGTCTGCGTTTCAGGAAGTGATGAAAAATCTCTCCCATAAAGGACAAATACAAGTAGTAGAGTGAAGAAGGGTTAGAATTTCAGTTTTCATTGCTCTCTGTGCCTTTCTGACCCGACAACCGCATACCCCATTTCTTGTGCTTGTGTCACACAGACAGTAAGTGAAGAAACATGGCTGAAACTAAACATTAGTTTGACTCTTTTTAGAGAATGTACATAAAACACAGTAACAAACTACAGCTTAATTTACAAACCATGCGCATGTGTGCTTAACGTGTTGTCGTGGATTACCAGCCAGTGCCTCACTTCCGCTTCCTCCCCGGTTGTAGTGACGTCACTTCCGGAGCACTGTGATTCCCAGCCGGTACAGGAACACACCGAGGACATTATCTCTACCCGGTCTGGGGATGCAGGTGAGTGGGCATTCCACCTTGACAGCCTGGGTTTACCACTGGACACATTTTATGAAGTTTTTGCACAATAAAGACATACCTTGATGTGAGGTTTTTACTGATTCAAAGCCACAATCTCCTCAGCGCTGATCTTTGACATTTATCTAACACTTTGTTCAGTGTGATACTAGCAACAGTGGACAAGTGACCCCCATATTTAGGCCTATGCACTTGGACCTCCTGTTTGGACTCCTTCAACATGTAGTGCCACCAACCATGTATGCTGAATACATAGTGTAGAATATAGTCTCTTACCACATGTTTACGTTCTCAAAATGTTCCTGTGCGTCTCCTCTTTCAAGAAATACATTGGAAGGCCAGAGCTTTGAGTATCAAGGGAAACTGAAGGCTACCAGCCAATAACAGAAGTGGCTACAATTTCATTTTCTGCCAGACTTATAATGTAAGAAAGGAACAAAATGGTAGTTTGATTCAATAGCAATGCTGAGGTTGTGTGGGTGTTTTACTTACTGCAGAGGATGTTCAAGGAAGAAACAGTGCTTTATGAGGAGCAGTGAGATTGTGATGTGCCCTGGAGAGAGAAGCTTCTAATAACTATTTATCATCAGTCATTCTATCTTTATGATGAGATATCCGATCACTGCTAGTCAGTTTTAGAAGATACATTTAACATGCCCTCCTTTCACCAGCACGCTGGCAACAACAAGTCCAACATACTGAAACTGTAGCATTATTATTATTTTTATTATACAGGATTTATAGTGCCAACAGGTTGCACAACACTACAGTATAAAGTGAGACAGTACAGTTGCAATACAATACAAGAGGTTTAGGAGGACCCTACTCATACCAGCTTACAATCTATAGGGAAATATCAGTGACAGCAGAAAAAACTAACTGGTCTTAAACTGGCCAATAATTTTAACCTTTTGTTAAGTATAGATCTCTGTTCATCCTACGCATCTTTAAATTGACTTACTGCTGTAAGTACTATCCCAAGCATCAACTACTCTTTAGGTAAAAATGCTTTATAATATTAGTTTTGAACTTTTTTCCTGCTAGTTTGAGGTCATGTCCCTGTGTTCTTGATCTTGGCCTTATTATTGAAAAGGCTGCCCTCCTGAACCCTATTTTACCCCCTTGATGTATTGATGGGTCTCCCTTTCTCTTCTTTCCTCCAGACCAGTGGTCTCCAAACTGCACCCCCTTGGATACCTTTATCCAGACCTTGGGGCACTATTCCTCCCACTGATGCAAGGCACTATTCCTCCCATTGACACCAACGATGGGGCACTATTCCTTCCACCTGTCTCAATGATGGGACACTGTTCCTCCCACTGATGGAAGGCACTATTTCACCCATTGACACCAACGATGGGGCACTACTCCTTCCACTGATCCCAATGATGGGACACTATTCCTCTCACGAATACAAGGCACTATTCCTCTCACTGACACCAATGGTGGTGCACTATTCCTCCCACTGATGCCAATTATGGGGCGCTATTCCTCCCACTGATACCAATGATGGAGAACTAATATTTCCCCTAACGCCAAACACTGACGTTGGGACATTTTCTACTCCCGCTGGCCACGGTCTGGCCCCTCTAAAGTCTAAAGCATATAACCTTTGCTTAGAAAGTTTGAAGACCCCCTGCTCCAGACTGTACATAAATCTCTCCTGATGTGTGTTACCCTTCAGACCTTTCACCATTTTTGTTACCCATCTCTGGACTTGTTCAATCTTATCAATATCTTTTTGTAACTGAGGTCTACAGAACTGGACACAGTATTTTAAATGAGGTCTAAATAAAGATCTCTGTAGGGGAATCAGGATTGCCTTCATCCTGCTAGTGACCCCTCTAGTGATGCATCCTAAAATTCTATTCACTTTTCCTAAACCCAATTCACACTGATTATTTTGCAGTCATCTGAATTAAGTACCCCCAAATATTTTTCTTTAGTAGTGTTGCCCAGCACTGTACCCCCAATGTTGTACTCTCTCAATGGATGTTTTTTTCCCTAAGTACATTAGGTACATTATTTTACTTTAAGAAACATTGAACTGCAGTTTTCACTGCTTTGACCAATCTTCCTGCAATGCCAAATCATGTTCCATGTTTCAAACACCTCCTCGGATATCAACCCTATTGTGTCATCAGCAAATATACATATTTTACCCACAAAGCCTTCAGTTATATCACTTACAAACACATGAAATGCAACAGGACCTAGTACAGATTCTTGTGGTACCCCACTAGTGACTGGTCTTTGTTCCAAATGAACCCCATTTACAACCACGCTCTGGCATCTAACCTTTAGCCAACTGCATATCCACTGAACCCCCCAAGGGCAAGTCCTAGCTTGTACAACCTTTTTGATTGGATCACTACGTGGAACTATATACAAGGTTGTGCTGAAATCTAGAAAGGCTATATCTACAGTCACTGGTCTAAATCATTTATGATCTAGTCTGTATATATATTATACAAAACTTTCTTGTTCAATTTTCTTTAGATTTTCCTTTAACTATGTAGTGCAAGGGCCTGCCTGATTGCATACAAATCGAAAGAGTTTAGGTTTGACCTCATATTATATGGTTTTGGTAAATCTAAAGGAAAAATTGTACAATGTATGGCCAGCCATAGTAAATAAATAAAAAACCTGTAACTGTTGAGACATTTCACATAAAACAAAGTAATACTAAGAGCCTAAAGACCTAAGGCAATATAGTATGTGTGCTGGATGGATGCATAGCTTGGGATTTCACATGGCAGTTCATTTCACAAGTCTCTGTGTAACCCAAGAAACACATTTTGCAATAATAAATAAACTAATGGTTGAATTTTGTGTATGTGTGCAAATATATTACAATATGCTTTGAAAATCCCAGTATTTGATAAATACCAGTGGCCTTTCTATCCTCCTTCATGGCAAGACAGAATAATAAAGAATTTAGCTATTGTTAATATTGGTTAAAAGTGTACACTAACAAAACCCTAAATGCAATTCTTAATGTCCAGCTTTGCTCAGTGATACAATAAACGTGAGCGCATGAAAAAAAACTGATACACCATGCACTTATCTTGTAATGCCAGTTCTCTAAAGCTCTACCTGTGAATGAATGGAGAATGGAACCATGACTGGGATCCAAACTAAGCAAAATGGCTTATTGCAGGTACCCTTTTTATAACCTGAGCAGATGATTTTAGCTTTCAAAAGGTTTACCACTACCGTAAAGAGAAGCACCATCCAAAATGGGAAGTTCCGCTTTAAGGCCTCGCCCCCCACTCCCTGTTAAGGATTGGCACCTTTGGGGAGGGGGATACCTAATTTTGACATGTAATTGCTCCCACTTCTACTGCGATGGTCTAGGTGATCAGAAGCGGAAATTCAGAAATCCTCCCCCGCAGTCTGTCAGGACACATGACAGGTTCCAGAAGACTGTGGGACCATTCACCAGGCGCAGCGCTGCTCGCTCATGAGCAGTGGGCACCTAGCTGTGAAGCCGCAAGCTGCCACAGCTGGGTGCCCACACTGAGCCCTGGTTCACACTGATGCGGTGCGGAATTCACAGCGATTTCTGTGCAAATTCCGCACTGCATCAGAATAGCACTCCGTCATGCGAACTGCTGTGGGTGTGTATATTAAGTTAACAACACCCCGAAAGTGTCCACAAAACGCGGTGCGATGTGCAGAATCGGATCGCATACGTATGAATACCCATGCGATCCGATTCTAGTGCGGGCCCAAAAAAGGATCCTCACCTTTTTGGTGTGGTGCGATTAGAGCCATACAAAATGTATGGCTCCAATCGCACCGCAGACAAATCACATGTGATTTGCACAGGAATGCGGTGCGGTTTTCGTGCGAATCACATGCGATATACCGCACCGCATATATGTGAACCCAGGCTTAAGATGATGGCGCCAGGGACAGGACAGCCGATTAACTCAGCTGAAGGGAGGATACCGCTGGAGCCAGGTGAGTAGCTGTTTTTTCAAAAGTTGACAGCTTCAGTTTTGACTTATTTTTTTCACTGGAGACTGGAGCTCCGCTTTAAATAAAATGTGCGGATTGTGGTACGCTGTACGATACTTGCATGCATCTGGTAATTGTGTAGTCATCAGTGCTCTGGAGAGCAGGCTGTATAGACAAACACTTAGCTTTGTGTGCAGGTTTACATGGTAGATTTAAAGTAATATTCTGTACCATGTATTCCCTTTAGTTTAATGTATGACTATACAGGCCAGGCATGAATGGGAAAGGCCAGTCACACAAGACAGTTCAGCTGTGGGCCACTGCCTTGCTGAACAAAGTGCAATGCACAATATAAACACTCCTAGACAGAAGGTTGTGCAATACACAGACAGCGTGTACAGGAAAAAATCTTTTAATAAGTTGCTGTAACTAACCAATTTCTAACAAAGGGTAAAATAGACTACAGTATATAGATTCATCCATTTACAATTCAGAAAGGAGTGTGTTGAGAGCTTTGTCAGACATATTTTGAACCTATGACACATTTCTGAAAGAGTTTCTTTCATATTACCTGTACCTAATTCAGGCAAGCACTTGCACCGGTTTTTGTAACATTACTGACACAGGTGACAAATTCAGTGCCCCTGGTAAGAAGGTTCACCTCCTCTCTTTGTCCTGTTTACTATTACCGTTAAAAGTGAAAGTAAAGAAAATCCCAAAATTCTAGGTTGTCCCCAGAAATGTAATAGAGGGGAAATCTTCCAATGGGGACACTAGTTATGGTGATCTGGGGGTCCCCAAGGAATTCCAACGTTTTATCTATAGTTCTACTTTAAGAACTTGTCACTATGCCAGTAACAGATTCCCAGATCAAGAAACTGGTGATAATTAAGATGAGCTCTGAGCTGGCATACTGAGGTACAGAGGTGTGGGGCATATCTATGCCAGGAAGCTGTCATGTATCTGACAGCTTCCACACAGGGCTGTACCCCAGGTCCCATTCACCTGCCAACTGGGAAATTCCCAGTCCAAATGTAATTGTATACAAAGGGGCTGGAGATAGTAGTGATGTCATTACACAAAAAAGGCAATGCCCATATTTGAGAAATTTATTGTATTATGGGGTAGGTAGAGGCTGATGGAGAACTGAGAGACTATTGCTCCATCTGGTCCACCTTGCCGTTCACTGATAGTGCACAACAGTGGCTGGATTTGAAAGCAGTTTGGACTGAACAGTGGCTATGGATCCATCCACTGCAGTTTTCAGTCAACAAATGGCTAGGAGGACCTGATGAGGAGCTAGTCTCTCAGTTCCCCATCAGGCTCTGCCCACCCCTACTATAAAGCTCTTCAGCCATGTGCCTGCCGGTATGATGGGTACAATGGCCAGGGAGGAAGCACAGCAAGGAAGGAGATTCCAGTATGTACTCTCTGACCTTAGTGCCTGGGACCACAAAATTGATGTACCTGTCATAAACAGAATTGGTGCTTTTAGTTCGAAAGTAAACACAAGTCACACAGGTGTCTTCAATAGCCCTTTTAAATTCCCCTATACATTACCTATAGCAGCCATCCAGCAATGTTAAAATTAAAATAGAAAACAAACTAAGTATGCGGAGGTCCACTTCTAGTAAGCATTCTACATAGACGGAAATATTCCTGCGACTTATGTTTAACTGATCTGTTTGATAGAAATGCTCTGTGTACAAGGGACAATAACAACACAGAGGTATTACTTTAGGCTCCATGTACACAGGACGCTTCTGAACGATGGAAACTGACTGCTGGAAAATGTAGGTTAAAAAACGTCTGTTTAGCCACGTTTGCATACCGCGCTTATGAGCGTTGCATTTAGAAGTGTTTTTTTAAAGATGGCCTCAGGAGACCTTCCAAAATGCCAAGAATGCACTGAAAAACAGTAAAAAAAATGTACTATTTCAGACATTTTGAGAGAAATAGAGAGAGCAGAAGCAGAGAGAACAGTATTTGTTGAGATTAGCTGAATTTGAGTACTGGGAAAACGCTTTGCAAGCCTTTTTCATGATGAAAAAAGGCTCTGGGCAGCATCTGGAAATGGAAGAGTTAAAACATTTTTCCAAAACGTTTATAAACACGGTTAGCCGCGTTTGGCATTTGAAACGCTAATAAAATCTACTCCTGAACGCAAGTTTGAAGCATAAAAAAAAAAAAAAAAAACGACTGTAAACTCAACTGCCTGTAAACGACACAGTGTACATGGACACATAGGAAAACATTAGGGAGAGCTCAGGGGCTGCTATTTAAAAAAAAAAAAGCAAAAAACCCAGAAAAGCTCCTGAACGTGAGTTTATCAGCTGCAGTGTACATGGAGCCTTAGGTGCTGATAACTTTTTTTTTACCTAAAGGCTCCATTATGGATTACAGGATTTCTGGGGTTAAGTCACAGGAATATTTTGGAAAATGCTGATAATTCTTAAACAGCACTGCCAATCATTGTTATCACCTTTGGGCTATAGTGTGCCAAAGATTGCTGTGGCTTACCACCCAAACACAGTATACAAAAGGCTCAGTTTACCAAAGCCTTAACTCAAGGATAATGATCTTTATTTCAGCCATGTGACTGTCATTTTCAGATGGGACTGGATTATACTGAACTATCACTTTTTAAAAAATAAGGATCTTCACCTTGGTGTGTTCGCTTTGTGAAAGGAAATTAAAGTGTTGGGTGTTAGCTAAGAGAATTTTAGTATTGATTCATTACAGCTGGGTATAATCCATTACTTGATGAACATGATGGATACACTTTTGTTGCATGTTGTTCATTAACATAAAGAGGCACATTTGGATACATACAGCCTATAACTGACCATAGATCAGTTGTATTGGCACATTTAGATATATACAGTACACCACTGACCATAGATCAGATAAGAAGCACATTTTGATACACACCGTATACCACTGACCATAGATCAGTATATTACTGACAATAGATCAGCCCCATGAGAGACACAAACAAAATATTACTGAGCACAGTTCAGCACCATAAGCAGTAAATTTAGATACTTACAATATAGTATCGGCTACAAATCAGCCACATAAGAAGCACACTTACATTACAGCACGGACCATAGATCTGGCCTACAAGAAGCACATTTGGATACATACAGTATATAACTGACCACAGCTCAGCTCCAGAAGACAAACATTATACAAAGAACCAAGGATCACCCCCAAAAGAGGCATATTTAGATACATACAGTATATTACTGACAACAGATCACAGTATAAGGGGCACATTTAGATACATACACCATAGATCAGCCACATAAGTTGTAGGTTTAGATACTTGCGATATAGTAATAACTACAAAGCAGCCACATAAGAGGCACATGTATATTATAGTACTGGCCAGCTGTAGAAGGTACCTATAGTATATAATTGCCCATAGATCAGCTGTAAAAGAGGCACGTATATATATATATATATATATATATATACATATACATACATACATACATACACACACTGATAAATACTACCCACAGAGTAGTCCTAGAACAGGCACATTTATATACATACAGATAATTACCACCCACAGAGTAGTCCTAGAACAGGCATAATTACATACATCCTCCATATGACTATCAATTGCCCCTTCAAGAGGCATATTTACATGTTCCATGTAATGACCATAGAAGATCCCTTTAAGAGGCATATTTAGATACAGACTGATAGTTACTGCCCATAGATTGGCACTATAAGAAGCACATTTAAATACATCCTCTATATAATGACCTTTGAATGGCCGTACAAAAAGGCACATTTAGATACATCCTCTATATAAGGGCCATAGAATATCCCTATAAGAGGCACATTTAGATACATCCTCTATATAAGGACCATAGAATATCCCTATAGGTGACACATTTAGATACATCCTCTATATGAGGACCATAGAATATCCCTATAGGTGACACATTTAGATACATCCTCTATATAAGGACCGTAGAATATCCCTATAAGAGGCACATTTAGATACATCCTCTACATAAGGATGGTAGAATAACCCTATAAGAGGCACATTTAGATACATCCTCTATATAAGGACCATAGAATATCCCTATAAGATGCACATTTAGATTCATCCTCTATATAAGGATCATAGAATATCCCTATAGGTGACACATTTAGATACATCCTCTATATCAGGTCCATAGAATATCCCTAGAGGTGACACGTTTAGATAAATCCTCTATATAAGGACCATAGAATATCCCTACAGGTGACACATTTAGATACATCCTCTATATGAGGACCGTAGAATATCCCTATAGGTGACACATTTAGACACATCCTCTATATGAGGACCGTAGAATATCCCTATAGGTGACACATTTAGATACATCCTCTATATCAGGACCATAGAATATCCCTCTAGGTGACACATTTAGATACATCCTCTATATAAGGACCATAGAATATCCCTCTAGGTGACACATTTAGATACATCCTCTATATAAGGACCATAGAATATCCCTCTAGGTGACACATTTAGATACATCCTCTATATGAGGACCATAGAATATCCCTCTAGGTGACACATTTAGACACATCCTCCATATGAGGACCATAGAATATCCCTATAGGTGACACATTTAGATACATCCTCTATATCAGGTCCATAGAATATCCCTATAGGTGACACATTTAGACACATCCTCTATATCAGGTCCATAGAATATCCCTATAGGTGACACAATTAGATACATCCTCTATATCAGGTCCATAGAATATCCCTATAGGTGACACATTTAGATACATCCTGATTATTATTGCCCATAGAATGGCCTATAAGAAGCACATACTGTATATAGACTGGCCCCCATAGATAATGGTGTGCAGTGTGTCTGGTGTAGTAGTCCTTGTGTGGGATGATGGCTGGAGATGTATGGAGGATGGGGTGCCATGCCACATATGTGGGTGTTGAAGAGATGAACCCCTCTCTCCCATCTACCTGTTGAAGTTGTACATGGAGCCCTGCACCTCTCCTCCTCCCACTGCGGGCTCCTCATAGGGGGCTCATCGTCCAGGACACCCCACCATAGAGTCCTCCTGGGACAGTCCTCCCAGGAAGGAGCAGTACCTGGCAGTAGGCGCACACTTGGCCTCTCAGCACCCACCTGTTGCAGCTCTCGGACTGGGATTCGTAGGCTCAGCAGGAAGGCAGGGGGAGCCCAGGAGCGGACTCGTGCAGTCCTATTCGGCGTGTCGGCAGAGTCCAGGAATAAGACGAGGTGAGTGTCTGGGTCGGCTCTCCTCTTCTATACGTCGCTCTGCTATTCCCCAGCAGCAGCTCCTATGGAGTCTACATCACACAGCGGCTGCTTCTGAGCCTGCACTTTTACTGACATCTAGTGGGCGCGGTCTGGAAGTACAGATGCGAGGTCTCTGCAGATATCCAAGGCTGCTGCTGACAATGTTCTCCCATCATTGCCATCTATCAATGCTATAAAGCTGACTTCAGGAAGAAGTATCAAACCCAAAAGCAAGCATTGCTTGTATTGCAGCTTACCATTTCTTAGATGTGATGGCTGTATTCATTTCCTTCTTAGGCTTTCTTTCTTCTAGTTTCATCTGGTGACTGAGCCAGCAACTCTGCTGTTTTTCAGAAGTTCAAGCTCTCCAGCAGAATGTAGCAGTTTACATTCTACTGCTTCAGGGTGGCAGGGCTGCGCAAAATCACACACACACGCAGCACAGTGGCTAAATGGTTAGCATTTCCGCCTGGCAGAGCTAGGGTCATTGGTTCAAATCCCAGCCATGGCACCACCTGCCTGGAGTTTCCATGTTCTCCCTGTGCCTGCGTGGGTTTCCTCCAGGTACTCCGGTTTCCTCCCACACTCCAAAGACATGCTGGTAGGTTAATTGTATCCTGTCTAAATTGGCCCTAGTATGTGTATGTATGAATGTGAGTTAGGGACCTTAGATTGTACACCCCTTGAGGGTTAGGGACTGATGTGAATGTACAATATATATGTAAAGCGCTGCATAAATTGACAGTGCTATATAAGTACCTGAAATAAATAAATATACGTGATTTTGTATGTCTGGCTAGGGGGCGCGCGCGCACTGCCCTACCTGCTCTGCCATTGGCAGCTACAGCTGTCGATCGCCGGCACCCGGCGATCGTCGACGAACGCTGACAGGGGAGAGCTCTATATGTAAACAATACAGATCTCTCCCCTGTCAGCACAAGCATGCTGCTTTGTATTGCTCTGCCCAGTAAAGCACACAGTAAAACAGCACTCAGTTACCCCTTTGATCACCCCAGATGTTAACCCCTTCCTGCCCAGTGCCATTAGTACAGTGTCAGTGCTTTTTATTAGCACTGATCACTGTATTAGTGTCACTGAGGATGTCAGTAGCAGTTAGTCAGTCCCCCCCCCAGTGTCAGAAGGCCCACCACAGTCCCGCAGTCTCGCTGTAAGTCGCTGATTGCTGCCATTACTAGTATAAAAAAAAAAAAAAATTCCAGTATACAGTTGCAAGAAAAAGTATGTGAACCCCTTGGGATTACGTGGAGTTTTGCATGAATTGGGCATGTTTTACAGCGGGGATGAGGTTTTGATGTTGGTGTGCTGTGCTTTTTTTTCTCCACACATAGTGTTGTGTGTTCTTCCCAAACAACTCAATCTTGGTTTCATCTGTCCACAGTATATTTTGCCAGTAGTGCTGTGGAACATCCAGGTGCTCTTTTGCAAACTTCAAACGTGCTGCAATATTCTTTTTGGACAGCAATGGCTTCCTCCGTGGTGTCCTCCCATGTACTCCATTCTTGTTTAATGTTTTCCTTATTGTAGATGTGTCAACAAAAATGTTAGCATGTGCCAGAGATTTCTGTAGGTCTTTAGCTGACACTCTGGGATTCTTCTTTACCTCATGCAGCATTCTGCGCTGTGCTCTTGCAGTCATTTTTACAGGACGACCAAGCCTAGGGAGAGTAGCAACAGTGCTAAACTTTCTCCATTTGTAGACAGTGTCTTACCGTGGACACATGAACATCAAGGCTTTTGGAGATACTTTTGTAACCCTTTCCAGCTTCATGCAAGTCAACAATTCTTGATCGTAGGTCTTATGAGAGCTCTTTTCTGTGAGGCATGGTTCACATCAGACAGTGCTTCTTGAAACCAGTAAACCCAAAACAGGTGTGTGTTTTTTAAGGGCAGGACAGCTTTCAGCAACACATCCAATATCATCACACTGATTGGAGTCAAGGTTGGCTCAATCCTGGCTCCAATTAGCTCTGGGAGAAGTCATTAAGCTAGGGCCTCATATACTTTTTCCTCCCTGCACTGTGAATGTTTACATGTTATGTGCAATTAAACCATGGCAACATCTAATGTTTGTGTAGTATTATGTTCAGCAGATTGTGTTCTTCTATTGTTGTGACTTAGATGACGTTCAGAGCACATTTTATGCCCAATTCATGCAAAACTCCACGTAATCCCAAGGGGTTCACATACTTTTTCTTGCAACTGTATATACCACCATTTGTAGACGCTATAACTTTCATGTAAACCAATTAATTTACACATATTGGGATTTTATTTTAGCAAAGACATGGAGCAGAATACATATTGGCCTACATTTATGATGAAATTAGATTTTTAAAATGTTTTTACTGGATATGTTTTATAGCAAAAAGTCAAATATATTTGTTTGTTTGTTTTTTTTTGTTTTTTCAAAATTGTCAGTCTGTTTTTGTTTATAGCAAAAAAAATAGAAAACGTAGAGGTGATCAAATACCACTGAAAGAAAGCTCCATTTGTGGGAAAAAAAGACATAAATTTCATTTGGGTGCAGCGTTGTATGACCACGCAATTGTCAGTTAAAGTAACACAGCTTCGCATCGCAAAAATTGGTCTGGTCAGGAAGGGGGGTAAATCCTCAGGAGGGCAAGTGGTTAAAATGATCAAATGTTGGTACAAAACACCTGAGGTTCTTCATGCTTTCAACCCGAGTCCTTCTCCTGTCTGCTGGCGCTGTGGTAAGGATTCAGGTTCTCTCTATCATATTTTTTGGACTTGTAAATCTATTGTTCCTTTTTGGGAGGATGTCCGTTCCTTGTTGCAATCAATGCTGCATGCCTCGCTCCCTTTTGACCCTCTGCATTTTTTGCTGGGCTTGCCATTCCCGGGTCTATCTAATCCAGCCAGAAAACTTGCTGCTCACGTGTTGACCGCGGCCAGGAGAAGTATTCCTATGGGTTGGTTATCTTCTACTCCCCCCACACTGCTGACTTTGTACAAACTTATTGCTAAAGTAAGACGGATGGAGTATTTGACTGCTTTACATAATTGTTTGTCTGCTGTATTTGAGTTGATTTGGCTCCCGTGGGATTCCTTCATTTCCTCTTTGCCGGCTCGAATCTAAGATCCTGATTGTTTCTGCACTGATTTTGTATGACTTTGTATGATTCTATTGGACATGATTATATGTAGTTATGCCATCGATGTTTCTCTCTGTTCTGTTTATAAATTACTTATTTGAAAACCAATAAAAATTGTTAATACAAAAAAAATGATCAAATGTTATTTATTCATGTATAACCTTTATCCCAAAAAGGAAAAAAATGTTTTCTGTTATACAGTGTAAGCTGGAATTTAACTTCCATTTATTCATATTCAAATCTGCTAAAACATTTATCACTCCCATCCAACCCCCCTCCCCCAGACTGACAATGCTCCTGCCTGTAGTGTCTTGTGCTCATTCCTCCAAGGAGGTGTTTCACTAATACAGGAGGTGTGTAACTGACCAGATCACCAGGTGAAAACCGAGGGAACAAAAACAAAGAAAAGGAAACTGATGCAGGCACCACATCTAATGATTGGTAAACTGCAATTAAATCCATTCTTGGTTTTGGGCTTAATACCACTTTAAACCTCAAATTACCTGTGATCCTGCAATATCCAAAAAGAACTGTGGAGATACAAGTATTGTCATTGTGGGCACGTCAGTGATGTTAGATCTAGACCCCAACTGAATCATGTTTAGTTTTCTGAATCAAAGTGTATTGTAAACAATGTTTTTTTTTCTTAATCCATTTTGTTTACATAAAGTTGTATTGGGTATTTCCTTGTATAACAACAAACTGGAAAACATCTATCACAGACCAATAACTAAGATTAGGGTTACCATTCCATGATGGAGAAGTGGAGGGAGAAAGCACCCAACCAACTGAGTTAGCTATGTCATGATGTCAAGTAAACACTGAAAAATATCAATGGATACCCCAGGGTACTTATTCCCGCGGATCACCATCTTCATTGATTATAGGGAGAAACCATGTGATCTGCGAATAGGAATCAATCATTTTTTTACAGCTATCACTATTGTAGCAAAAAAGAATACAGTGATTGTCAGTCTCCTCAGCAGACCCCTGGGTATGAGATATGCATGCTTACATTGTGCCAAGCTGGACCAATATAAATATGCAGTAAAGCTCATACCTGGAGATCAGTTTTAAGTCAAGCCCATATTTAATTGTATGTGTATTTTCATTTGTAATAAAGAAATCCTTTTTCTTATAACCTGCATTTGGGAAATGTATCACTGTAGCACCTGAAAAGTCCCAGTCATCATTTCTAGTTATATTCTTGTTACAGTAAGGGTTGTGCTTTGATGACCAAGGTGCTGGTCCAGATATACCCTATATATAGGATGCTCTTATTGTACAGTCAGCTCCAGGACTGTTGCTCAGGATCGGCTTCCTGATAATGCCAGTAGTGGGCCATGCTTGGGTAGTGGGCAATGCTTCTAGTATCAAGAAAGGTTGTATGTCACAAGGTGACAACTCAGAAGCACCACAATTAGTAGATAGTCCTCACTCCATAAGAGGGCTTACCTGAATAAGGACCTGAATAAAGATCAAACACAACTTTTAAAATTAAACTAAGAAGGTAAAGGTTATACAAGATTGGCTTTAGATCTAATTTTTGCCTGGAGATGGTTTTTAATCTAATGAAATGTCTAACCTGCAATATGAGCCCTTTGTCAACAACTGTTTGATATCATGCACAGGCCATAACTACAGTATGTTTGATAGCACTCATTGCAAAACCATTAGGGGTTCCCTCTGCCTCTCCATCTCCTTCTCAATTCCCCCAGAGATACCAAATACATATTGTTTTTTATAGAAATACATTCATTTTGTACTACATTTTTTTCCACATAGTATTACTACCTGTGTACTTCACCACAGAGCTAGACAGTTTCTGGATCCCACAAAGACCATATAACAGTAGTGATGCTATTAAGGAGGAACTGACAGCTTGTGACACCTCATCGCCGCTCAGACCACGAGGAGGTCTGGCGGCCATTTTACTTTAGGTCAGTAACACACTTTTTACCTTGTACTTTCTGGCTCTTGCCAGTATTATTACTGACCTGTCCTATATTAATTTTGCTGCTAATAAAGTTTGACATACTACACTATGGGTACTCTCCCATCTTTTGCCCCTTACTGAGGGGTTACCAGACCAGCAGACACAGCCTTCAGTGCATACTACACCCAGAGGAGGGAGTCTTCACCTGGTTGATTTACCCTGATCCTGAGGAGGTCCTCTGAGTCCAGCAGACCATCGCTTGATGACACCCCTTCCTGAGGGAGAACGACACCTGCGGATTTTAATACACATATGCGCATTTCCTATGCGCGGTCGGTGAGTGCGCATTTCTGTCATTTCTACTGGATTTTTCACAGCTGTGTCCACCATCTGGTTATCATTGTATCAATTGAGATATTGCACAAACTTTTTAGAACAAACTTTTTAAGAACAAACTATTTGTTTGACATTTTTAGCGCTGCACTTTATTTACTATTTAGTAGTGATGCTATTGCTGGCGGCAACTCACCAACAGTACCAGGACAGGCTCCTCCAGCTCCGAGGGAAAAGATGTGGAACTGCAACCCCCTCCCCTGCTACTACTGTGTGCCCTAGACTGGTTGTACTGCCTTGCATCCATTCCCTACCCCCTTGCTCTAATTGCCTTTGGTCGGCATGGAAAGTGCACTGGACATGCACGGCTAATTATTTGCTTTCTAGAAGTTAGAAGGTACAGTAGTTGCATGTGTGATTTGCATCAGATGTGGCTGGATAGGGTGGAGAGAGTGCAGGGTGGAGCACAATGTGACAGAGGAGGCATAAAGGTGCCAATGATTTGGAGTGTGTGTGCGGTGAGGTGCCCCCACCTCCTGCTGCGCCTGACGCAGCTGCCCCTCCTGCCCATTCATTGTCCCAGTCCTGCTCACTAATAGAGTAGTGTATAACACTCACCTGCTTGTATGATAGCCATCTCTAGCTGGCTGAACCAGAGACATGTTGCCCCATCTCTGCTCCCTCATTGGCAAATGGGATTCTCCATAATTTCAGTCAGTGAGGTAAGGATGCTAAAGGAGCAGGTTAATGGTCTCTTTAATGATCCTATTGCTGGTGATTTGCCATGGTGGTGTGACATGGCCTTAAGCAATTCAAATGATCTATATATAAATATATCAGCCCTCACAATCAAGCTGAAATACATTTTCACTGCATGGCTTTTCACAAAATGTTCAGTACAAGCAGCCACAGATATATTTCTTTTCTCTGAATAATGTACTCTGCATGACTCATCTATCTCTTGGAAAACATTGCTCATATCAATAGATTTAAATAATTGCTAACTTTAACAGAAAAAAGTGAGTATCTTATAGTGCCACCATGTGGTCTGAACCTGAACATGTTTAGCCTTGCTATACATATGTATGAGTTCTATATGAAAATGTATTCTCTGCCTCTCAACTTCAATGCAGTTTAGACTATTGCTGTGCTTTATATAAATTCCACTCAAAGTAAATAATAGGCAGCACTCTAAACAGCTAACTTTTTAGAATTTCATATATTTATGAAAGAAAGCATCATATTAAGACATAACAGTAAATCAAAGTACACTATATTGCCAAAAGTATTGGGCCAGCCCTCCAAATCATTGGATTCAGGTGTTCCAATCACCTCCATGGCCACAGGTGTATAAAATCAAGCACCTAGACATGCAAACTGCTTCTACAAACATTGGTGAAAGAATGGGTCGCTCTCAGGAGCTCAGTGAATTCAAGTGTGGTACCGTGATAGGTTGCCACCTGTGCAATAAGTCCATCTGTGAAATTTCCTTGCTACTAAATATTCCACATTCAACTGTTACTGGTAATATAGCAAAGTGGAAGCAACTAGGAACAATAGCAACTCAACCTCAAAGTGGCAGGCCACATAAACTGACAGAGCGGGGTCAGCGCATTGTGGTGTGCACAGTGCGCAGAAGTTGCCAACTGTCTGCAGAGTCAATAGCTAAAGATCTCCAAGCTTCATGTGGCCTTCAGATTAGCACAACAACAGTGCTTAGAGAGCTTCCTGGAATGGCTTTCCATGGCCGAGCAGCTGCATCCAAGTCTTACATCACCAAGTGCAATGCAAAGCGTCGGATGCAGTGGCGTAAAGCACGCCGCCACTGGACTCTAAAGCAGTGGAGACGTGTTCTCTGGAGTGATGAGTCATGCTTCTCTGTCTGGCAATCCAATGGACGTGGCTGGGTTTGGCGGTTGCCAGGAGAATGGTACTTGCCAGACTGCTTTATGCCAAGTGTAAAGTTTGGTGGAGGGGGGATTATGGTGTGGGGTTGTTATTCAGGGGTTGGGCTTGAGCCATTATTTCCAGTGAAGGGAACTCTTAAGGCGTCAGCATACCAAGACATTTTGGACAATTTCATGCTCCCAACTTTGTGGGAACAGTTTGGGGATGGCCCCTTCCTGTTCCAACATGTCTGCACACCAGTGCACAAAGCAAGATCCATAAAGACATGGAGGAGCGAGTTTGGGGTTTAGGAACTTGACTGGCCTGCACAGAGTCCTGACCTCAACCAGATAGAACACCTTTGGGATGCATTAGAGAGGAGACTGCGAGCCAGGCCTTCCCATCTGATATCAGTGCCTGACCTCACAAATGCGCTTCTGGAAGAATGGTCAAACATTCCCATAGACACCCTCCTAAACCTTGTGGACAGCCTTCCCAGAAGAGTTGAAGCTGTTATAGCTGCAAAGGGTGGGTCAACTCAATATTGAGCCCTGCAGACTAAGACTGGGATGCCATTAATGTTCATGTGCATGTAAAGGCAGGTGTCCCAATACTTTTGGCAATATAGTGTACATGCACAGGTTCTCCTTGCAGTTCCTCTATTTAGACTATTGTTTCTCAAACTTTTTTCAGTCAAGGCACCTTTTAAAATTCTGAAAACTCTCGAGACGCCCCATTCAAAATAGTTAAAAAACAGAACAAATAGTTTTACATAACACAGCAGCATCCACACACATAGGACACCGGATGTTAGAGGTGATTTATACTTCCAAAGCAAACGCACCTTTGCACACTGGTACTGACTAATGTAGCTCCCTCCTAGTTATGTTGCTAGTGATGTTAAGGTAAATTTATTTTTTTTATTTTTGTGATTATTTTTGTCTGTTCTAGGTCATGCTGGTTGCAAGCTGTGTGTATAAATGGGGTGTATAAATAGTTTGGGACCTGGAACAGCGAGGTCCAGGAGGACAATACCCAGACAAAGGGCTGCTGCCATTGTGGGTAGATTACTTAAAGTGTTACTAAACCCACAACAGTAAAATCAGTCTGTATATGCAGTAAAGCATGCTTGTTATACTCACTGTGGAACCTAAGGGGTTAATCCTCTGCATTGTGTAAAAACGCTGTTTGATCCTGATTTCTCTGATCCTCCCCTACTTCCAGTACCCCTCCCCCCTCTTATCTCTTGATAAGACATATCATGTGGAGTCACTCTGCACATGCTCAGTTTGGTGTGTATTAGATAGATAGGTTGTTCTTTTTCTTGGGAGAGTGCATGTGATCAGCACAGGGCCAATCAACACTGTTCAGACATAGGTCAGGGGTCCTGCATCCTCCTAGAGCAGAATGAAAACTCCTCCTACAAACTTTACCCAGTGCTTGCCTGGACACTGATAGAAGTCACAAGACTGCTCTAACTGCTGATGAGAAAAGGTATTTAGCAGTTTATATTTGCTAAAATAATTACACTTCAATGTTCTGTGTACTGCAGGAGGCCAGATATAGTGAATGCAGGGTCCTGGGTTTCATTGAGGTGCCAGCTTAGAGCGAGCTGGGGGGCCTATTTTCTGATAGGAGCACCAAGGTCCCAGCTCAGGCAGAGCTGCTTTTCAGAGTAGCTGAAGCCAAATCAAAGAGAGTTCACTGAGGATCTGACCTGGAGGCTCACCGGAGAGGTGTCTAGCTGGTATTGATTGGAGGCATCCAAGTACACATGGAAATATCCAGTGAGCGGCAGTTGTGTGGACAAAAATGCCTTGTTGATGTCAGATGTCAGAGGAGAATAGGGAGACTGGTTGCTGCAACATTCAGATGGTAGGGTCAGATTTTGGCATATGCAGCATGAAAGCATGGATCCATCCTGCCTTGTATTATTGGTTCAGGCTGGTGATGGTGGTGTAATGGTGAGGGGGATATTTTCATGGCACTAGCAAGGTGTGCCTATTATAGTGGCTGTTGAGTGTATATTGAACAGGGAGGAAAACCAGTAAAAAATTAAAGCAATTAACAAGCATCAATACATGTGGATAGATACCAGAAAAACCTCCGGCTGGCATGTGGACACTCAGGTGGAGGTGGGAATCTTAATGTTTCGGAGTAAAAACCCTCTTCTCATGTGACATCCATGATGGTTCTTAATTAAAAAAAAGCCAGCTTTGTCAATTCCAAGGGTGGAGGATGGGGCTAGGCATAACTAGCTATTGAATGACAAGCTAGAAACTTGGAAATCAAGAGTAACAATGTTATGTAAGTAGCCACAACAACCCACTGTAGTCACAGCAAGTACAATGGAAACAAGAAAGACATAGCACTTTGTCACTCATTCAGAAGTGAAGAATAACAGTTTTGCTTCCAGCATCAACAGGTTATTAGTGGACATAGAAGGGGAATGTGAACAAAGGTAATAAGGTTTGCAGAATGCATAACAAATTTATTTTTGTTATTTGCTCAGAGTTCTACTTTAATCAGTCCGTTACACAACAAGTATGTACAGTATGCAGTGCTGGGCTTTCTTGTTACAAAGCCCAACATCCTCTGTAAACAGTGTAATGAATGAACCCTATATTAATTGTTTAATTGCTAAATAAATGCATTATTCACACATAATACAGCAAACATCAGCTTATTAATCTGTAAAACATTTAATAACATTGATTTAAACCAATTTATTTTTGTAGGCATTCTGTGCACTGTGCTTTATTTGTTTGCTTTTAATTCTTTTTGGGCATGTTTTAATAGGAACTCTACGTCTAAACAAATATTTTAAGAATTATCATGAAATGTACAAACTGATTGTTTTAACTATAGGATGTATGCTTTCAGAAGGCCAATACATGCCCACAATAAAATACAGATTTAAAGGATAGGTTCACTTGAAAAAAAAAATGTGCATTTACTTTTTTTTTGAGCCTGTAAAGCATTGCAGCAGCAGTTAGCAGATCACTGGTGCCATGCAGGTCTCCTGCAGGCTGTCAGTGTAAACTGTGTACCCGTACATCGTACGGGCAGACAGTTTTACATTGACAGGAAGGTTTAATGAACTACCACAGCGCTCATCAATGATGTGATAGTTCATTAAGAACTACAAGCCAACAGCTGTAAAGGATGTCAGGACTTGTAGTTCATTCATTCATAGAACTCTGTGAATGAATGACGCAGCCATGTGGGCGGAGTGCTATTTTCAAAAAGTGACAGCTGGTATGGGGAATTTCCCCCCTTACTGCTGTCACAGTGAGAGAGGGCAGCTTGCAGCAGCTGCAGCAGTGGGAACATGTTACATGTTCCACCTAATAACGAGTGGAACATGTAAAATGTTCCCAAAGGTGAACTTATCCTTTAATTCTGCATTAAACAAATGTACTATTCATATATCAAGCTATTTGCAAGTTTTCATTCTCACAAACCATAGAAGATCTAGGCAAGCATGATGTAGCAATTGTCTGTGTGAACATTAAAATTTCTCATTTGAAATGTTCCTAGCTTTTACTGTGGTGACCTTCATCACATCCACCCTAAAATGGGAAATATCTCTTGCATCTTCATCTTGATATGCTTTGAGCACTCCCAAAGTTGGATGTTCTATGGGTTTTATATCTTTATGCAAAAATGGAAATTTACTTTTTGCCTTCATAATGGTAATTGCCTTCATAAAGGTAAATACTGATATTTTAATTAAATTGTAAGCTCTAACGAGCAGGGCCCTCTGTTTCCTCTTGTACCAAATTGTATTGTAACTGTAATGTCTCCCGTTATATTGTAAAGCGCTGCGCAAAATGTTGGCACTATATATATCCTGTATAATAATGATAATAATTATATCATATAACCTTTGTTTCACACAAGAGGCCTTCTGATTCTTTAAATTTGTCTCTAGGTGATTTGGGTTCCTGATCTTTGGGTTAGTTGTTATCAGTAAGAATAGAAAAATGTGCTTTATCAAATGAAACCTCTCAAAATGTCTTCTTAACAAGTGCAAAACAACTTGTATTCCATATGTATCCATCACAGTTTATTGGTTTAAGGTCCCTGTTGACTTGTCACTAGATGTCAAGTAGATTGGAAAATTTGGATTGTCCTTTTTCCAATAAGGCAGGTTTTCTTATTCCAACTCCAGGCTAAAAGTGTATTTTTTTTGCACCATGTTTCTGATCTGTATATGTCTTACATTTATCTTGTTGATTTTGAACATAATTTAAATTATTTCAGAGGCACTGAATGTTTTGGGAGATGTACAGTTATGTCTGCAACACATTTATTTTAGTGTGCATTTGTCTACTAAGTAGTTCAGCTGGTGATGCTTGGTTAATTGCATGTCTAGTTGCTCTGTTCTGTCTGGTAAGAACTCTGTACTAGAAACCTTCCAAGAATTCCCTGTAAGATTTGCGGTCTGAAGAGCTTCTTTTAAGACTTCTGTTGAATCTCCTAGTTTCTCCATTTGCTTGGAGTTAATAAAAGAAGGATTTCCTATGCACAATATTTCTCTATCAGGAATAACTCAAACTCAGATGAATCAAATTGTGTAGAGATATTATACTTTTTTGTAGCCACCGGGTGGCGCCGTGGATACATATATTAACGCTTGTGCCACATCCTAATAGTTATCACAAAAGGAAGAAGAGACAATATATATGGACTTTGTAGGCACGTACCCGACACGATTGTTAGTTAAAACGTAATAGTTTATTTTGAACCATGATCATAAAATGCAATATATATATATCAAACGATAAAAAATGCTTCCAAAAAATCACTAATGTTGGCGCATAATAGTGTTCACCTCCTAACAGTAGAAATATTGACAATTGGTGATGGGAATGGCAATGGCCGTCTATATACTTTCAACTGTTGGGGTGCTCCAGAGATTACGTGCTCTACATGTTTCATGACCAGCCATTGCTTCTTCAGGAGTAATTTTCTTTATGAAAGCAGAACACACATAATGAGCATACATATTCAATTAACAATTTGTTTATAAACAGAGATGACTATTACATGACTTACTAAAAACTTGACTGGATGGTCAAATACATATGAGAGGACCCTGCGGGAAGACGATAAAACCGGTAATGCATGGATGTGGAGGTACATACAGAACTGGAGGGAGAGGAGAGGAAGAGGGTAGAAAATTGGGGATGGTTACCTATATTAATGAGCAAAATTGAGGTATTAAATGTACTGATGACAAAGAATATGAGAGAAATATTGTAATACAAATATAATAAACACCTATTAGAGTTGTAGGATAGCTGGCCTCGATGAAGTGATATTATAGCAATTAAAAAGCCCACAAGGGCTGACTAGGAAAGAGCTAGTATTTAATCATCCAGTAATTTTCACATACGATTCGTTTTTTAGTAATTAAGGTGGTCCAAGAAGTGGTATCTTAAATGGCCACAGGTTCTATAAATGCAAATTAGAAATGAAATTACTGGTGGTCTATTGGAGATATGTGTATATTTTCCTTACACTAATTATATTGTTTACTTGTGGTGTGGTTTCACAGAACCAAATTGTGCCAAGTAACCTCATATTAGTGACATCTTCCCTTATGCAGGCACACTATATTCCCTCCAAATGTACTTATGGCCATATATTCCTGTTGTAATATAGGTAAGACTTGCATTTAAGGGGTGCCCCAGGCAAAGTAGGACTTCCTAAATATTATCCCTCTCAGGCAGATAAAGCTTATATATTGACCAGCATGAAAAACATTTACCGATTCATCCAATGCAGTATCGACAAGCTGCCCGCAGGCTCATCCCAAAGGATGTCTAGCCCTCCCCATCTGACCTCACCACTGCATATCACAGACCGGCGCATGCGCCCAACCCCCAACCGCGCCATCTGATAGATGAACTCCACTCGAGGGTAGCCATGGCAATGTGACGCTGTACTAGAATGGCGCGTATGCACAGACCAGGAACCCCATTGCAAAGTCATGGAGTGTCCGGTAGTGGATGGGAGCACTCCAACAGTTGGAAGTATATGGACGGGCTTTAGGCCATTGCCATTCCCATCACCAACTGTCAATACCTCTATTGTTAGGGGGTGAACACTATTATGCTCAAACATTAGTGATTTGTTTGGAAGAGTTCTTTATCGTTTGATATATAGATTGCATTTTATGATCAAGGTTCATAATAAACTATTAAGTTTTAACTAACAATTGTGTTGGGTACATGCCTACAAAGTCCATATTTATTGTCTCTTCTCCCTTTCTGTCATGAATAAATTGTGGTCCACTGTCAGACACTAGTTACATAGTTAGTCTGGTTGAAAAAAGAAAAAAGTCCATGCAGTTCAACCATTAAAAAAAAAAAAGCTATAATCCTATACCCACAATTGATCCAGAGGAAGGCAAAAAAAAACCCCCTGCAAAGCATGATCCAATTTGCTTCTGCAGGGAAATTCCTTCCTGATCCCCCGAGAGGCAATCGGATATTCCCTGGGTCAAGTTTACCTATAAATATTAGTAACCAGTTGTATTATGTGTATCTAAGAAATAATCCAGGTCTTTTTTTAAGCAATCCACTGAGCTGGCCAGAACCAACTCTTGAGGAGTCTACTCTACATTTTCACAGCTATCACTGTGAAGAAACATTTCTGTGTTTGGAGATTAAATTTCTCTGCCTCCAGACGTAAAGAGTGCCCCCTTGTCCTGTGTGATGACCTCAGGGTGAAAAACTCTACACCGAGTTCACTATATGAACCACTGATGTATTTATACATGATTATATCCCTCCTTAATCTCCTCTTCTCAAGAGAGAATAAATTCAGTTCCTCTAATCTTTCCTCATAGCTAAACTCCTCCATGCCTCTTATCAGTTCCTTTAGGTTACCTTCCCTACTGAAGACTGTGGGGAGAAATGTAATAACAGTAGCAGATGTTATATTTGAGACAAATGAAATTTCTGGCCATTTACTGTAATTATCCATTAATCCTATAGCTAATGAGCAGTCCGCAAGTCCCTCTGTGAAAAGAAATTACAGTATCAATAGCCTTGATTGGACTCCACCTGTGGTAAATTAAATTGACTGGACATGATTTGGAAAGGCACACACCTGACAATGCATACTGTATCAGAACAGAAGCCATGAGGTTAAAGGAACTGCCTGCAGAGCTCAAAGACAGGATTATTGCAAGGCACAGATCTGAGGAAGGCTAACAAAATTCTGCTGCACTGAAGGTTCCCAAGAACACAATAGCTTCCATAATTCTCAAATGGAAGAAGTTTGGTACAACCAGGACTCTTCCAAGAGCTGGTCGCCCGACCAAACTAAGCAATCAGGGGAGAAGAGCCTTAGTAGGAGAGGTGACCAATAACCCGATGGTCACTGTGACTGAGCTGCAGAGATCCTATGTTGAGATGGGAAGGAAAACCATCATTGCAGCCCTCCATCAATCTGGGTTTTATGGCAGAGTGATTAGATGGAAGCCTTCCTCAGTGCAAAACACAAAAAAGCCCTTGGAGTTTGCAAAAGCAATTACCATTGCTGTGTATGTTTGTGCTTTTTTCTCTTTCTCAGAGATTGTCTTGTTAACACTTTGTGCATTAGTACTGCTTGGACCTTGATGAATGAAGGCACACCTCAAAAGTCCTGAAAAATTGTATGTTAGTGCAAATAGAAGAAGTATCACAGACGGTACTCAATTGTTTCACTTTTGTTTGAAATTGTAATAGCCTTTAATAAAGGTAACTCAAATGACAAGAGCAATTTGTCTCTAATGTTGAGTGGGACTGTATTTTTTACTAGTTGGTCTCCTATCATTACAACTGTTAAAGCACAACATTTATAGGTAACAACCAACTTTTTCAAAACTGCTATAAAATGTACTCTGGATTCAACATTAGGCTGTCCACAATGCTGGAATTTATCATTTCATGCAAATATGTTTACTTTAGACGCAAATAATTTATTTAGTGCATTAAGAGCTGTATCATAAGTGTCATCTGCTGCTGGTAGAGTATAAAAATGTGCTGCTACTAGGCAATGAATAAGTAAAGCATGCATTCTAGCAGTAGGAAAAGCCTCCTGATTAACAAGTATGTAAATCTCAAACATACAAGTTCAAGCCATAAAGGGCATTGCAAGCTAAAGTGAAGAATGTTTGGAAGAAAAGGTGTAGGCTGCTGTAGAGATGGAAGAGGCATCCTTCTCGCGAGTTTTGTGTCATCTGGGAAGCAGTGTTACAGAGTGGGTTTTTTTGTTTAGTTTTTTTTAAACAAAAAAAGGCATCCATAAAACTTGTGCAGCCTTCTGAGTATATTTGTATGGCAACTGGAACTGGAACTAACTTGTCCATAATATAGAAAATATCAGTCATGTAACAAATGTAAATAGTAAATCTACAAACACTACAAGACCAAAAAACACAAATTCATGAAGTGTGTGTGTGTTTTAGCTAAAATAAGCAAACAGTTTATGTTGTTTTTTTATGTGCCTTCAAAAATCATTCAAAGAATCCTATCAAAGTATTTTGTAACAGTGTGTATTCTGTTTATCTAGTCACACAGGAGCCTATCGGGGCAGATCCCACCTATTCTTGCATCTGATTACTGAAAAAGATTTATGGTTTCATTGGGCATGTAGGCAGGTGCAGTCTGTATCCTTCACTGTAGGTGATACTCAGTTGAGTGGTACCACAGCCTGGAGAGGAGGTCAAAGGGGAAACAACTTTTCTCTGTGGTTTCCTGGGACAATGGAGCAGCATTCTGGTTGGTTATACTCTGACCATGTTACCTTTGGCAGCCATCTTGGGTCAGCAAAGGCTATTTAAGTCCCTGCCCCCAGGTTTTGGCATGCTTCTTGTGTGTGGCTATTGTAGGGAGAGACACCCCGGTTGTTGGGGACAGTAACTAGTGGTACGGAAAGGTTCCTGATGAGGAGAGAAAGATTAAGTTTTACTACAACTGCCCACACAAAAACTTTAGCTGCTGACTTTTAATAAACACACACTTACCTGTCCCAGGGTCCAGCCATGTACTCACCTGTACCGTCCCTTCTCTCCTTCTTTGCATGGCGCCAGCATCTCAACTGTGGGCACCAGGCTGTGACAACTTGCAGCTTCATAGCCGGGTGCCCACTGTGCATGTGTGAGTCGCGCTGCACATTCTGATTGGTCCGGCAGTCTTCTGGCAGGAAGGAGGGGGCCGAACTTCCAGCTCACTGCGCTTCAGCGAACTGAGCCGGAAGTGGGAGCGGGCACCTGTAAAACCAGGTACCCACTCCAGGGGCGGACTGACAATTCATGGGGCCCCCGGGCAATAGGGGATCATGGGGCCCCTGTGTCCTTGCCCAAACTCAAAAAAGCCTATGAAAAAGGTACCAGGGGCATCTCCTGGGGCCCCCTACTGGCCCCAGGCCCTCGGGCAGTGCCCAAGTTTCCAAATGGTCAGTCCGCCCCTGACCCACTCCCCTCTTCCCCCCAAAAGGTGCCAAATATGGCAGTGGGGAGGGGGGGGAGGCAAATAAGCTGAGCTTCCACTTTTGGGTGGAACTCCGCTTTAAGACTAACTTCCAGTTTACCTGTCAGTTACATATGCTGCCTTACCTGGACACTCATTTTTCCCCTGACCCTGCTTATCCTGAACACACTGAGGATCTGGGATCAGATTAACAACACAGGAGCTCTCCTCCCCCCCACCTCACCTCTAGCACCACTAGTTGGTTTTCCTTGTTTGCCCCCTGGGGATTCTCCTGAATGCAGCCAAGAGCCTGACACCGAGATATTGGAAATAATCCCAATGTCCTACGTTACAGGATTGGAGGCGGGCAGTGGAGAAAGAAGATAATAGAGGCAGAATGCTGGGTATACACGGTCAAGAATGACCCTCATAAATTTCATGATATCTGGTCTGGCTGGATGTACTATTCTATGGAAGTAGACAGCCCAGATACAACTACCTCTTAAAAGTTGGCTTTACCGGGACACCCTCATGGTACACTCAGACGATGACGCCCCCACAGTAGATGCTAATTGACATATGCTTGGCATATTGTGATCTGTCGGTCTCCTTTGTGTACATTATTATGCTTTCCTCGTGTTTGGAATAGTATTGTACCCTGTGATCATAGTTATTCTGTGGTTAACTACTTTGTTCTCAGACAATTTTTTTTTGTTTCCCATGCGTGTACCCAGACTTATCTTTTTTTGTGTGTCTCATCTTTCCATGCAATCAAACACGTTTGTTTAAGTTGTTTTCTTGTTACAGTGATTTTGATAAGACACAACCAGATTCTCATTTGGGTGCCTACTGGTAATGTGCAGACATACTGTAGCTCCTGCATGGTCACTGGGGCCCTTCTGTGGTTTATGCAATGCCTGTACTGGATGCCCTGACAGCAGGCAGATGGCTACACAGCAAATGGATACATGGCTACAACATGTTTGTCTCTGTATCTGTTTCTTTTCTATGTCTTGTACTCTCTTTCTATTATGTTTGGGAAAATGTATTTTAATAAAAAGATTATACAAAAAAAAGCGGACCTGGTCAACAGCAGCATCTCTAAGTATAATACAATTCACAACTGGCTCATCTAATTTTGTCTGAAGGATAAGGTTGTCTGAGTTTCTTGACTGATGCCTTAAATAATTTGTTCTACCTTTTACCTGAAAGAATCATTGATCTCCAGGATTTCACCACATTTGTCCAATGCTTCATATTGGGAGATCCAAGATCATCCTCACCAATACACACCTATAGTATCTCATCATTTTGAGAAATGACACAATATTTGTAACCACAATGGTGTTTTTTGTTTTTGTATCCTTATTTTCTAGACTTACACACCAAAAATGTTTATATTCTTTATAAATTGGTAAATATATAACTATCCAGTGGCACACTCTCAAAAACTCAACTATATTAGGGGGGACACTGCCTTACCTGACTTTAATTTATATTATATTGCAGCCCAACCTTCTTATATTTTTCACCTTGAAAAGACGAACAACCTCCGGTTCCACACCCTATTGGGCTCCCCTGATACTCTGACTCTTCCCTCTTCACTTTGTATGTTGTTTTCTGGTTTGTAAGGTTCTACTACTTCAGATGATCGCCACGGTTTAGTCTATTACTATAGGAGGATATAGGACCTGGTTCATACCAGATTGAACCTCCCAACCCTTCATGCCCATACGCCCCTTTGGCATAATAAACTCCTTCTTGAGCTTCTTACCTTTTCGAGTGCAGATCAGTGGGCCTGTAGTGGGGTGTACTATTTACAACATGTTATTTCTGCAAATGGGCTGAAAACCTTTGATCAAATGAAAGAGAAGTTTTCCCTACCCAGTCATATGTTTGTTTTTTTTTAGACATTTGCAGCTCCGGCATGCCCTGAGAGCCCAATTACCACACAGTCTTCCCTCCTTAGACACCCTATCAATAATAGATGTAATCAGGGTCGATGAACTGCAGAAGATAATCCCTGTATTCTACAATTTGTTACTTACCCTGCCAGCCACTGAGCTGGCATATCATATTAAACGACGGTGAGAGGCTGAGGTGGGAGATATGGATGATGATGACTGAAGTGAAGTACTTGACGCATGCAAAACTGTTTCCCCCAAGGTGTCCGATCATTTGACTCAACTTTATATACTACATAGGGTCTACCTGAGACCTTCCTGTCTGGCTATATTTTGTCCTGATTGTAGTATTTTATGTCATATGTGGCTCGCTCACTCTGGCACCTTCTTCCATCTACTCTGGTCCTGCCCTCGCATCTAAGGGTACTGGACACAAGTGGTAAAATTCTTACATGACACCATGGATTTCCTGGTAACACCAGACCCTAAAATGTGTCTTTAGGATTTTTTAATTCTTTATGCAGGAAACCTTGTTTTTGGGAAAAAAGCTTATTGCTTATTTTCTCTTCTTCCACCCTCAATTTATGAACAGAGCTGAAGAATCAGAAACAAATAAAATGAGATCTTAAATAAGATACTTTTTAGAATTTGTTCTGACATAATCTGACATCTATTGTAAGGAACAGGAAGAAAAGATTCAATAGAGTGTTATGACAGTCTTATGTAAGAGGGCACTCTCCTGGGACAATGGAGGTTCCTAAAATTTGACTTGTTGCATGCCATAAGATACTAGATTTTATTATTAATAATTTATATAGAGTCATTGTCCACCATATAACTGTACAATGTACAGTTCCATCCATCTTCCCATCAACTTGACCAGCTTCCTTGTCCCTGCTGAAGAAAAGCATCCCCAAAACATGATTCTGCCACCACTATTTTTCATGGTGGGGATGGTGTTTTCAGGGTGCAGTGTTAGTTTTCAACCACAGATAGCGTCTTGCTTTTAGGTTAAAAAGTCCAATTGTGGTCTCATCTGACCAGAGCACCTTCTTCCACATGTTTGCTGTGTCCCCCACATGGCTTCTCGCAAACTGCAAACGGGACTTCTTATGGCTTTCTTTCAAGGATGGCTTTCTTTTTCCATAAAGGCCAGATTTGTGGAGTGCACAACTAATAGTTGTCCTGTGGACAGATTCTCCCACCTGAGCTGTGGATCTCTGCAGCTCCTCCAGAGTTACCATGGGCCTCTTGGCTGCTTCTCTGATTAATGCTCTCTTTGCCCAGCCTGTCAGTTTAGGTGGACAGCCATGTCTTGGTAGGTTTGCAGTTGTGCCATACTCTTTCCATTTTTGGATGATGAATTGAACAGTGTTCGAAGCTTGGGATATTTTTTTATAACCTAACCCTGCTTTAAACTTCTCCACAATTTTATCCCAACCTGTCTGGTGTGTTCCTTGGCCTTCATGATGCTGTTTGTTGACAGAACAGCTGTATTTATACTGAGATTAAACGACATTAGGTGATGTCTGAAGGCAATTGGTTCCACTAGATTTTAGTTAGGGATATCAGAGTAAATGGGGCTGAATACAAATGCACGCCACATTTTTCAGATATTTATTTGTAAAAAATGTTGAAAACCATTTATCATTTTCCTTCCAGTTCACAGTTATGTGCCACTTTGTGTTGGTCTATTACATAAAATCACAATAAAATACATTTACAATTTTGGTAAAAATGTGGAAAGTTTCAAGGGGTATGAATACTTTTTCAAGGCACTGTAAATACATAAAATGCTGACAATGCCAGGTATATTTGGATACCAACAAAATGTAAACTGCGGGAGAGTAGGAGTGTGAGTCCTGCTTGTATGAGTTCTGCAGATCAAGCAATCTATTTAAAGTGTTATTGAAGCTTTGTTTTTTTTTTTCTTTAACCACTTGCCCTCCAGAGGATTTACCCCCCTTCCTGACCAAGCCATTTTTTGCAATACGGCGCTGCATTTCTTTAACTGACAAGTGCGCGGTCATGGAACGCTGTACATAAATTAAATTTATGTCATTTTTTTCCACACAAATAGAGCTTTATTTTGGTGGTATTTGATCACTTCTGTATTTTTAATTTTTCGCACTATAAACAAAGACCCACAATTTTGAAAAAACAAACAAACAGTATTTTTGACTCTTTGCTATAAAACATATCCACTATAAAAATATTAAAATCAAATTTCTTCATAAATTTAGGCCAAAATGTATTCTGCTACATGTCTTTGCTACAAAAAAAAAAATCCCAATACGTGTGTATTAATTGGTTTACGTGAACGTTATAGTGTCTATAAATGGTGGTATATATACTGGAATTTTTTTTTTGTTATATATACTAGTAATGGCAGTGATCAGTGACTGAGGCGGGCATTCTGACACTGGGTGGGAACTGACTAACTGTCACTGACATCCATAGTGACACTAATACAGTGATCAGTGCTAATAATAAGCACTGACACTGTACAAATGACACTGGGAAGGAAGATGTTTACATCTGGGGTGATCAAAGAGTTAACAGTGTACTGTGTGTTTTGCATTGTGTGCAGTGTGCTGTTTTACTTGGGAGACATGCTGCTGTGTATCTCGCTCCTGTGCAGAGAGATACAAAGCAGCATGTCTCATGCTGACAGGAGAGAGATCTGTGTTGTTTACACACAGATCTGTCCCCTCTCAGCCCTGACGAGGATCACCCAGCAGCCAATAGCGGTGCGTGCGTCGCCCCTACCCAGAAATGCAAATCACATATATATACATACTTGATTTTGTGCAGCCATGCCGCCCTGTAGCATTACTTCTGCTATAGGGTGGAGGGCAAGTTGTTAAAAAATAACAAACATGTCATACTTACCTGCTCTGTGTAATGGTTTTGCACAGAGCAGCCCTGATCCTCATCTTCTCAGGTCCCCCACCGCCACTCCTAGCACCTCCCATTTGACCAGTGCCCCCAACAGCAAGCTGCTTGCTATGAGGGCCCCCGCTGCTGTCCTTACCAATGAGGAGAGAGAGAGCCGGGACAGCTGAGGAGCTCATGAACATCGCTGGATCAGGAGGGGGCTCAGGTGAGTATTAGAGAGGGCTGTGGTGGGAACAGCACACAGAGGGTTTTTTTTATCTTCATGCATATAATGCATGAAGATAAAAAGCCTTCAGCCTTTACAACCACGTCATAATGGGCTCTCTAAGCCATTACTTCGCAGACATGTCCTCACGTCCAGACCATGGTTTGTGGATCTCTGCAATATGTAATTGATGCTGAGAAGCTAATTACTCCACTTGCATATATTTGAGGTTTCTATGGTGTTGGTGAAACACTGCCCTTGTCATATACCTGTATGCAGAGCCTGAGATGACAAGGGTGACCTCTTGTAGAGTTACTGTTCAAGCACCCCTGGTTGTTAAAACTAGGACTGCAGTGGTGAAGGAAAGGCACGAGTGCCAAGCTGCAGACACCCTGAGCAGTAACTTGGGAGTGCTGATATCTCACAAGCAGAGGTAAAGCTGTCATTGCACCAGGAAAAAGCCAAGTCCAATTGATGGTGTAGTCAGGTCCTACACCTGGTTAAGCCAAGTGGAAGGACACTAGCAAAATCAGAGTAAAAAATAGGCAGAAGTAGGCAACAATCTGTCAGCGAGGTACTGACTCATTAGTCAGAAGCATGGTTGGTAGTCCAGGCTGGGGTTGATAGCAGAGGCAGACAGCAAACATGAGCAGGCAAGGGTAATTCAAGAGGAAGCAGGGTCAGTAACAGGATCAAGAATGTGTATCAGAAACTGGATCATGAGAACAATGCTGAAGACCATACAGCAAGGAACTATTGCAGAGTTCAGGTTCATACAAGCTGCTTGTTGGCAGTGGACGTACATGCATGTTCCTATGGGCACTTGTGTGCTGGTACATATGGGCAATGATGTACTGTATGTGCAGTCAGTCTCTCATGCTCATAGTAATATGCATGCCTATTAGCAGGACAGCAAGTTAGCCTGATGGTTGGCAACATGTTCCTGACAAGCTCTAGACCACTTGAAATCCCCGAATCATGCATTATGTAGTAACGGATACAAAAGCACCAGAAAACAATATTAAATACCTTTTAACTGTTATATTTTTAAAAAAGGTTGCCTCTTTTGGCTTTTGCTTTCAAAGTCTGTAAAATGCAACAAGAATGCAGATAAGGACTTGTGTCTGACTTACATGATTTGCTTACTTGTACCAGGTTGTTGACTCAAGTTTTAAAGCCTGTGTGCTGAGCGAAGGTGATCGAACAGATTCCTCTATCCACATGAAACAAGAGTGGTGGATGAGTCTCCCACTGCAGCTATAGTAATGTGATAGCTGGCACCACGGGCAGTCAGAAAGCTCGAACAGCACCTGGGCTGACAATTTTCCACCGGGCACTATCGGTTGAAAAATGTTGCGCAAAGTAGTGCTGAGAGGGCCACACACAGACTGAATCTTGCACAGCGTATGGCCAGCTTAATACATCTAGGCAACTCGCGTTTTTGGTAGAAGGCCAGCAATGAAAGCCCCTGTACTCCTTACATGACAGGTTTCTTCCAACATATTGCACAGAGCTTTGAAATTTGTACAAAGAATACAAGCCATAGAAACTTTTCAGAATGCGGCAGGCATGGGCTGCAAGGCAGAAAAACATATCGGTTTAAGAGATAATTGTTTAAAGGAATGTTTATGGAGAAATAAATCTAACAATAGTGAACCTGTGGTGCTATTGCTGATCTTCAAGTCTGTTTTGTGTGGGTATACTGCAGCAGTCAAGTGTTCAGTGTTTCAGCAGCCACAGCTCTGTGTTGGGTGTCAGGTGACTGGGTCACGCAGTCTCTTTTGCATTCAGAGGACTCTTGAGGGGGGGGTGAGTAGCTGAGCTTCACTGAGACCATAAGAAGAAATACAGCTTCAGTGGACAAGTGCTACTAGCTCGAAGGAAGTACAGAGGGCCCAACAGAATGAGCCAGGGTCTGCATGTAATAAGCCAACAGCAGCAGCAGCAAGACGAAGAGGAGGATAACGAAGAAGATGGCATAGTGGGAGATTCATATTATGGAGATGGAGACTCTTTCATGGAAGGAGACCTTGACAGTGAGGAAGAAGAGGGTATGATTAGTAGCTAATATACTCCATGAGAATTAACAGATGGGATGAAGGGGAATGCATTTATGTACTGATTGTGGATTAGATGAATATACAGTATACCAGGAAAATATAGTTGACACATGCACTGAGTGAAGTATCCAGTTCACTTGCAGATATATTGTTACTAAGTGATCTAATACTTTTCCTTAGCAGGTTTTGCTAGTGTGGACTTGGCTTACCAGTTCCTAAATAGGGCACTTTAGCTGAGACCAGTGTAATGATGAACACTGATGATGGGTGTGGAGCTGTCAAACCCAGCTGTGACTCTCAATCCTCTATCTTTGATATGGGGAGCATTGTGTGTCCAGTGAGTGTCTGCTGCCTGAAGTTTCCTAAGGATGTCTGG
This sequence comes from Staurois parvus, assembly GCF_062004578.1. Classification (NCBI taxonomy): domain Eukaryota; kingdom Metazoa; phylum Chordata; class Amphibia; order Anura; family Ranidae; genus Staurois; species Staurois parvus. Next base: position 466,741 of record NW_028318357.1, read on the forward strand.
AATGCTTGGACAACTAGAACTTTACCAGAGCAAGTGTTTAAATGTTAGGAATGCTTTGGATTCCAACTGATAGGAGCGTGGAAGTGTTTATGTGGGTGTATATACATACATGAAAGAAGTGTACACATGATAAAAAAAAGAGGATCTTAGTATCATAGTAACATTCGCAATAATTTACACTGCAAAGAATAATTGCCTTCAAAAATACAACTTTTGTTTAGAAACATTGCATTTCTGTGGTGTGCTATTCTAAAACAATTGTTCAGAGTAGTGTGTTAAAAAAAGAACACTTTTTAAGTGAAATACCCTGGTAAAGTAGAAAGTCCATTGATGCAGTGTCAGTGTACAGCGTATTATAGTATATCATGGACCTGCACTGGGATCAGCATGTGTCCATGTGTCTAATTAGCATGATCAGGTTTATGAGGATTATTATTTTAAACCTGTATTGTGTAAATACTGCTGGTATATCTAGATTTTACAAATCAATTCTGATATTTTCCACTTAAACAGCTAGCAGCAAGTAGTTAAAAATGTGCATGCATACATTAAATTATTATTTATTTATTTCAGGTACTTATATAGCGCCATCAATTTACGCAGCGCTTTACACATATATTGTACATTCACATCAGTCCCTATCCCTCAAGGGGCATACAATGTAAGGTCCCTAACTCACATTCATACATACATATGCTAGGGCCAATTTAGACAGGAGCCAATTCACCTACCAGCATGTCTTTAAATAAAGAACAATTCGATGTTTATGAAAAAGGCAAAACTTTATTTTTAGTTTTAGATAAAGTGAGGAAGGATTAAAGTGACATTAAAAGTAAAATTAAAATAATAAAATAACAAACATGTCATACTTATCTGCTCTGTGCAGTGGTTCTGCACAGTGCAGCCCCGATCCTCCTCTTTTCAGCTCAACCCTGCAGTGCTCCTGGCTCCTTCCTCCTGCTGAGTGAACCCCAGAGCAAGCAGCTTGCTATGTGGGCACCCAAGCAGGCTTGTTCCTGAGCCGCTGTTCTGCGTGTCCCCACCACTTTTCTCTCTTAATTGTCACACTGGCTGTGATTGACAGCAGTGGGAACCAATGGCTCCAATGAGGAGGCAGAGTCCTTGGAGAGCTGAGGCTCTTGTGCACATCGCTGGAATGTGATGGGGCTCAGGTAAGTATTAGGAGGGGCTGCACACTGAAGGTATTTTACCTTCATGCATAGAATGCATGAAGGTAAAAAAACTTGAACCTTTATAACCACTTTAAATTTTTATTGCTGTATGTGTACCCACTGAGGAGATTCACCAATCTATTGATCCTGGTGCTTCCAGGGACAGTATTTAGCTACCTATGAATGCAGCAAACAATCCACCCCGGCTGCCCATATGTAGCAGAGAGGGATTGGAACCCCTGTCAGGTTTTTATTGCTGTCTGTGTCCTCCTTAGAGAGATTAATGTTTACCATTAATGGGTTGTCCCCATAAATGTAAGAGATGGGAAATCTTCCAACGGGGACACTAGATCTGGTGACCCTGGTGACAACCAGTATTACCCTCAATTTGAGTGGGTTTCCTCACACTTTCTGTGTTTCTGTTTTGGTTATTGGACAGGATGTGAAGGAAAATCTCCCTATTGGGACACAGATCACAAAAACAAACCTGGCACAACCCTCCATTATTTTATCCAATTTGAAAAAATAAAGTATTGCTGTTAGTCCTACATTAAAGTTTATAATTTTTACTTTTTTCACTGAAGGTAACATCTCCCTCTCTATTCTCTCTCTCTCTCTCTCTTTATTAATAACAGTACCTCTGATCATTTTTACTTTTTCGGGGTTACATCTGATGCTCTATGTATGTATATATGTGTGTGTGTGTACATGTGTGTATGTATATGTATATATATATATATATATATATATATATATATATATATATATATCTTTTTTTCCCCATAGAATAGGTGCAGGAACTGCCCCACTGTTTATCTCCCACCCCATACCCATCTCCCAGTACTGCCCCTGTTAAGTATTTTGTATGCAATTTGTTAATGATAATAAGAAAAGCAGTAAAATAGATCTCTCGCAGCCAGCAACAATAGATTCTCCTACAACAATAGACCCCCACAGCATCAATGGACCTCCCGCAACAAAACACCCCAGCCAAAATAGATCCAACCCAGCAAAAATAGACCCCCAGCAGCACAATAGATCCCCCAGCAGCTAGAATCAATAGACCCTCCAGTAGCCAGCATCAATAGATCTCTCGCTCAACAGTAGATCCCTTCCAGCAACAATTGACCCCCCCCACCCCCCCAGCAACAATAGACGTCCCCAGAAACAATAAACCCCCAGACAACAATATATCCCCCAGCAGCCAGTATCAATAGACCCTCCAGCACATCCCAGCAAACCTTACCATTACATACCTTCAGTGCTGGAGGTGACGTAACTGCATTCCCCCACACTCTCACTGAAAAAAAGCCATATATATATATATATATATATATATATATATATATGCAGCCAACCAGTTTTGGAGGATGCATGGACATGCATAAGGACTGTCATTGACCCAGAACAAGCATGTGCATATATAGCGTCAGGAAACTGGTGGTATTGGGTCTTGGTCAGTGACTCACAAAGAAATAAATCGTGATTGGTGCAGAGGGGTTCACTATTGTGACTGATAATGATTTACACTTAAAACACATCACTAAACAGCTTTTCATTTTACACTCCATTTAACATTCAAAGAAAATCATAGTCTTGTAGTAACTGGTTGGAAGTTGGAATTAAAATCAGCACAGAATACAGGGCCATCAAGTGCATCTTGTGCGTTCATCTGTCTCCTCGTGTTCCTTTGCCTCCTTTCCCCCATAGACGCAGTGCTTATTTGGCATTGTGAAGAGCTGGAGCAGGTGTCTGCTTCTGAGATTAGTTTTAACAAGGGCAGGAGGTCAGTGCAGATTTCCTGTTCCTCCATAGCCACAGAGATAATATACATGGCCTACTTGTTGTGAAAACAGTCACTGAAATTCTTACAAAGTTCTTGTGTCCATTACAAATACTTTTCCTGTGGTTTACGTCACAGCCTGTATAAATGAGCTACAAGCTGTAAGAAGCAATGCATTATTTAATAGCTTGGAGAAACGGTGTTGGAATAAGAAGTAACTGAGAGTGCAGAGTTGTACATCTTTTATACAGTGTTCTTTTTTCCTTGCCTCTGATAGGGGAATCAAGTATCAAAGGCAAACTATTGCTGTTGCCCCCTTTCCTTCCCTATTACCAAGACATTGGTGCACTTCTAAACTCAGAACTTTAGTTTGAAATGCATACCAGAGCTTCATTAGCCACTCAACAGAATGTTATTGTTATTATTATTATTACATCGAGTTTATATAGCGCCAAAGGGTTTGCTCAGCGTTGTATGTTAGAAAGTTTAAAGTGTTACTAACCCCAGGACCCTGCATTCACTATGTCTGGTCTCCCACAGTACACACAACAAGGAATTGCAATTATTTTTAGTAAATATAAACTGCTAAATACCTTTTCTCGCCAGCAGTTCGAGCAGTCTTGTGACTTCAGCAGAGCACTGGTTAAAGCTTGTAGGAGGAGTTTTCATTCTCCCCTATGAGGGTGCATAACCCCTGACCCTCTGTCTGGACAGTGCTGATTGGCCCTGTGATGATCACATGCACTCTCTCAAGAAAAAAAAACTCTCTAGCAATACTCACCAAACTGAGCATGTGCAGCTTGCCCCCAAGGCTCTGTTCTGTCAGCAGGTGGATTGGGGACAGTAGAAGAAGGAAGGGGGGGGGGGATCAGAGAAGGCAGGATCAAACATCCTTTTTACACAATGCAGAGGATTAACCCCATAGGTTCCACAGTGAGTCTAACAAGCATGCTTTACTGCATATACAGGCTGATTTTACTGTTGTGAGTTTAGTAACACTTTAAGGATCCTAGCCATTGTAGCAGAGACCAGTGAAGCTAGTGGGAAAGGAACTAAGTTTAAAGGTTAAGATTAGCAAGTTTTCAAAAAACACCACAGGGCTAGAGCCTTCAGAATCTATTTTGGTAGGCCTATAAATCTCATATTATGGCATCAGAGGTAATTCTACATGTCTTCAGGTCTGCTCTGCTGGACTAGGGGCACAGTTACTAAAACTGGAGAGTGCAAAATCTGGTGCAGCTCTGCATAGAAACCAATCAGCTTCCAGGATTTGTTGTCAATGCCTAATTTAACAAGCTGAATTTAGAAGCTGATTGGCTACCATGCACAGATTATGCACTCTCCAGTTTTAGAGCTGATTCACATATGTGCGGAGTAGATTGAAGCTCAGGTTCACAGCTAATTGATACAGTAGTTGTTCACAGGTTTACATCAGGTTCAGGACAGGATTAGCTCAGGATCTTATCCTGTTCACACATATGCGGTTTAGAAACGGTTCCCATAGAAGTCAATAGCCTGTAATCCACGCCTGAACCGGACTGCACTGCTCAGAAATTGGACATGACTCTTTTTAAAACCGCACTGGCAGTGCACTGGACATATGTGAACAGACACCATAGGAAGCAATGTTTTTTCACATGTCATGTGGATTGGATGCAGTTCAAACCGTATATATGTGAGCGGGCACTTAGAAAATCTACCCTCAGATGACAAAGTTGCTCTAAGTCACTAACCCTCCTTTTCACCTCTGTAGTGCATTCTCTCATGCGTTGCATATCTCGTTATCCCGTAATCTCATCTACTTTATACTTGAGAGATGAATGGCTAGTTGGTATAGTGTATTTCCACTTTTGCAGCCAAATTGGGATAAAACCTCCTTTATATTTTTACATACTTCCATTCACATATCATGACTTTAAATAAGATGCTCTTTTTCAGAAAATTCAGCACTGAAAAAGTTCTCTTTGTTTATGAAGGGGGCTTTTCCGTAATTAACCCTGTCTGTACTGTGATGGCAAAATGTTTTTATCATATAGTAGGGTTTTCTCAAATATGACAGCAAAATTGGAAATACACTTTAAAGTGGAGTTCCACCTGAAATAAAAAAAATTTAAAAGTCAGCAGCTACAAAAACTGTAGCTGCTGACTTTTAAAATACAAACACTTACCTGTCCCTCGGTCCAGCGGTGTCTTAACCACAGCTGGTTTCACCAGCCGTCTTCTCTCCCCGGTGCCGGCATCTTCAGTGGGGGCACCTGGCTGTGACAGCTTGCGGCTTCACAACTGGGTGCCCACTGCGCATGCGCAGGAAGCGTTGTGCTTTGTGAATGGCCCCGTAGTCTTCTGGGACCTGTCATGTTTCCCAGAAGACTACGGGGAGGGAGGGTAGGAGAACAACTTCCACTTCCGATCGCCCAGGCGATAGCAGCGGAAAAGGGGAGCGGGTCCCTTTCAAATTTGGGTACCTGCTCCCCCCCCTCCCCAAAGGTGCCAATCCTTAATGGGGAGTGGGGGATGAAGTCCTAAAGCGTAACTTCCCTATTTGGGTGGAGCTCAGCTTTAACCCTTTTCTGCCATTGTCTCCCAGCCCTTTAAGAGGTTCTAAATGCTGTGAGGCGGAGGTGGGCAGTCCAACCATGTGATTGGCAGTCAAAGCAGTCACATGATTGGAACGCTAACAATCACAAGTAGGGCTGGGAGTACACAGGGTATTTTGCTCTCAACACAGAAAATATTTACATTGGGATGCATATATGCGGTGTCTCAGCATAAAAGCCCACCCTTAGAGAGGCCGCATATATGCAGAAACAGGATAAAGTGGAAATAAGACTAAAACCTGCCTACTCCTCCTACCTATCCTGGAAATAAAAAATCTATGTATTTACCTTTGTTTAATCTGCTCAGGTGCGATCACATGATCAGCCAACATGTGTCAGTGAACAGCTGCTGCAGGGGGGAGGAGGGGGTGGTAACAATGCAGAAGCAAAGGGAGCCTATGGGTGACATCATGGCTCCAGGAATTTATAGCCGTTGTCAAAAGCTCCCTTACACACGGGAGCCGGAGCTTGTGGATTATGTGACCGGACCAGATAATAAAAAGGAAGTATACAGATCTTTCTTTTATACAGGGTATGCAGGACAGGTAGGAGGAGGGGGAAGGGAGTATTTTAAAAAACAATTATAGTTAGTATATGCTCTCGGTTAATGATTTGCATTGGCTGGAAACATCAGAGATCCAGAAGACTCCAGATTTCTCCATCAAGAGCAATTATCATTATATTTACACGGGCACATAGGGGGCAAAGGAGCATGTTAGTATGAAAAACTATAATAAAAATGAATAGATTTTAAAAAATAAACAATGAATTAAATATAAAAAAAAAAATAACAAACCCCCATCCCCACCACACATACATAGACAGATACCTATGAAAAGACACAGTTGGGACACACAGACATGCTATTATGCAACAGATATCAGGTATCCCCACTAATACCAGAAACATAAGGGTATTCAATTTAGATGCTGAATATTTTTGGTATTTATTAAAGTGATTCTAAAGGCTTATTTTTTGTAAGAAAAAATACCAAAAATGTCTATACTTACCTACTGTTTGCAGTGGTTTTTTCACAGAGCAGCCCGAATCCTCATTTTCTCAGGTCCCCCGCTGGCGCTTCTGGCCCCTACCTCCTGTTGGGTGCCTCCCCGACAAGCGACTTGCTATGAGGGTACCCACTGCTCCGTGCGTCCATTCACACACGGAGTTGCAGTACGGCTCCACCTCCTCTCTCTTCTCATTGGCTCACTGACTGTGATTGACAGCAGTGGGAGCCAATGGCTCCTGCTTCTGTCTCAGCCAATGAGAAGAGGGAGTCCCGTGATAGTCGAGACTCCAGTGTGCATCGCTGGATCGAGAGGGGGCTTAGGTGATCATTGGGGGGAGGCGGTGATGCTGCACAGAGAAGGTGATTTACCTTCATGCATAATATGCAAGAAGGTAAAAAAAAACCTTGAGCCTTTACAACCACTTTAATTCAATAGTCTTCTCTTTTACAGTTAATGGTAAGTCTGAGATTATGTGTGTTTTGTGTGCACTACATACAAAGAGCATACAGCATACAAAATTATAACTAAAGAAATATCCTTCTGCGCTTAAAATGGGGCCCTAACCCTAAAAGCTGCTGACACTAACCTTATACCTATTAGGTGAAGTGACTAATTAATACAAAAAGTGTAGCGCTAAATAAATATACAATAAAAAATATTAAATCATAAACAATATAGTGACACACTCAATCCCCTTAAAAACACACAAAAAAGGGGATAACACACAAATTGTGCAACACGTGACTTCCCACTAAGGGAATATAACAAGTGCAAGTGGTAAATAATCCAATAGTGACTCACACAAAAATGCAACAGTGACTCTCACAAAATTAATATAAACCTCAAAAACAGTCCACACACAGTGCATATATATACACTATATATAATCCGATGAAAGTGCTCCAATTCAACTGTCATGCAAGTGACTGTGTATAATCCGAGATCAAACCTCCAGTGACCTGAGTGGCCCCTCACCTCATTATCTCGACCCCACAGGGTCAGCTCGCTCAAAGGATAACACCAATCCTGATAAGGGCAGATTCCTCACAGGTTCCCCTCAAGGAAATGAACGCTCCTCATTCCAAGCCTCCATACAGTGCAGTAACACACTCCCCGGATCATAGATAGACAAAAAAAGCTTCCATAGTGTAATCTGTTGTTATTTAAACATATATAATATAGATTGCCCATTCACATGTAAATCCTTCTTGTGCACAGCCCCGTATCACCTCATGGGTATCCAAAGGTGTTCCATTATGACCCCCACGCCGGAAGTGACATCACCGTGCACCCGGAAATACCTCCTCGCCTACTGACGCGTTGCGTCACATTATCACGTGACTTCCTCAGGGATACCCTGATTAGTCCTAATCTGAATGTGGCCTCAGCCTGCAGCAACTGAGAGCTTGCACAGGTTTGTCTTTTATCTTGGCAGTTAAAAAAGTGAGAATTTGCACAGCAGAGTGATGAAAAGTGACTATTTGCATGTAGGAAGAGGGATATTAACAATTAGCTGTGACATACCCACCAGATGTTTCCTGCAATTAGCTGTGGGTAGGAAGCCCCACTGAAAGCAATGGGAGGCCGATAGCTCCCACAGTTATTTACGGCCAGTCACAGCCAACAGAACTCTCTTTCCTAGATTTGAGTTTAGCAACAAAAAGTTAAAATACTTAAGTGACAGGGCACCCAACCTATTTCCTGCCTTTCCATACGCCAAGATGAAAATGTCAGTCTGCCTCACTACTTACAGTTGGGGGTCATTCCCCACCACCCTAAGTTTAAAGGTCCTATGTTATAATATTCAACTTTTTTTCTCTATGTTTAAGATACTTCTTTCGGTTCAGTTGTTGCTGCTTTTTAGCAATAACTGTTGTTCTATATATCTTGGGGCACCTACTTGAGTTACTGCCCTGCCATACTACAGTTCCCTATTATAAGACTGAACCCTCATTGGGGCCAACATGCTGCAAAGCAAACACTCAGAGAAAAAGCTTTCAGAATGAAGTGTTAAAGTGGTTCTAAAGTCTAGGTTTTTTTTTTAACCATAATGCATTTCCTGTAAGGTAAAAAAACACCCATTAATGATTTTCTCCCCAATCTCTACAATCTCTAAATGCTTACCTGAGTCCGCTATTGATCCATCACTGTGCCCAGATGTAGCTCTTCTTTCTTCTCTTCCTGTTGTCACAGGCTAAACTGAAAGCAGTGGGAGAGCCATTGGCTGCTGCTGTTGTGAGTCAAATTCTGTAAGGAGGAAACAGGGGGCGTGGTCAAGCCATACTGTTTGTGTCTATGGACGCACACAGCCCAGCTCAGGAGTGCACCCACATGGGTGCCCCCAAAGCACACAGCTTGCTATGGGGCCACTCGTAAAAAGGAGGGAAGAGTGCTGGTAGGGGACTGCCAAAGAAGAGGTAAAGGACTGGCTCTGCGCAATATTGTTGCACAGAGCTGGAAAGTATAACCTCTTTTTTATTTTAATGAAAAAAATTGCTTTTAAAACCACTTTAAAGTGTCAGTTCAGCCATAAGTGGCATTTCAGGTATAGGTTGAATCTAGTGCACAAATTCACTTGCTGACATCTCTTGGTGATTCTAGCAGTGAGATTTCCCCATCATACTTACTGATTCTGTTCCTGTTTATGTTCTACTTTTAGAAGTTTCCACCAATTGCAGGGTCTTCCTATTTATCTTTAAACTGTTGAACTTGTCACACCAGTTACTGAGAGACACAATGCTTAATGTGAATTTAGCCACATTAGTGCACGTAGAGCAAGAGTCAACTACTGTCAGTGATACATTTTTTTATTTGGACAGTTAACTGGTCAGAACAAACTCTCAGAGATAATGTAATGTGGTTCCAGCATGTGTATATCCCATTATGGCTACCTTTGCTTAAAGGGAGTGGTTGGGGGGGGGGGATTTAAAAATGCAGCTCAACTATCTTTTATTACTGCACCAACTTCAAGTGTAAATTAGGCCTTAGTGCAAATAAAAAAGTATTATGGACAGTACTCATCTGTAGAAGACACCTTCGCTAATGATATAATTCTCCAACACCTACCAAACACTAAGACCTTGTTTACATCTGAGCGATTTGAAATCATTTTCCAAATGACGTTCAATTGTGGAAAAATGCATGATGCACTTTTGGGTGCCAAAAATTAATGGTACCCCAAATGTGGTGCAATTTTACTGCAACTGTTGCGTGACAATAATGTCAAAATTCCCATCGCACACTTTCCTGGATAAGGCTTAGGAGTAATGGGTGCTGAAGCAACAGCCAGTTGGAACCGGGGACATTGCAGATCAAATGCACATATTCCCCATCACACCACAAATCAGCATATAACGTCCAAAATCATAATTGAGGAATGATTTCATCACAGAGGACAAAGTTTCAAAGCTACGCAGTACCCAGGGGCGGACTGACCATTTGGAAACTCGGACATTGCCCGAGGGCCCGGGGTCAGTAGGGGGCCCCATGAGATGCCCCTGGTACCTTTTTCATAGGCTTTTTTGAGTTTGGGCAAGGACACAGGGGCCCCATGATCCCCTATTGCCCGGGGGCCCCATGAGTTGTCAGTCCACCCCTGGGCCAGTACCCATTTGTCAGGTATGCCATGGTGTGCTGGCAAATATGTGCCTTTGTTGCACAAAAACACCTCAAAATGCCTGGCTCAGTGCCAAAATTTGGTACTTGAGCTTCTTGGGTTGGCAAACATGCATAGGGAAGTCTATTCAAGTGAATCGGCTGCACTATGCGCAACACATGCAGACGTGTGTGTAAATCACACAAGAAAAAATTGTGTGTGGGAACATAGATTCCCACTATGTGAAATGCAAACAGGGCTGAGGTGCAAACTTGTTTGTGTCTACTTGTACTTATGTAAAAACCTGCGTAAGTTGATGGTACATAAATGTGGATATTAACTAATATATCCTTTTTTTCTCAGTCTTAGATTTCACAGATCCCTTCAGCACAGAAGTGAAGCCAAGAATCCTACTAATGGGATTACGGAGAAGTGGCAAATCTTCAATCCAAAAAGTGGTTTTTCATAAAATGTCTCCTAATGAGACTCTTTTTTTAGAGAGTACAAACAAGATCTGCAGGGAGGACGTCTCAAATAGTTCATTTGTGAATTTCCAGATATGGGACTTCCCAGGGCAAATTGATTTCTTCGATCCCACATTTGACTATGAAATGATATTTAGAGGAACCGGAGCACTAATATTTGTCATTGATTCACAGGTAAAGTTTTGACCTTCAGATGCTATTAACTGTGGAGTATCACTGTTTTTCTGTTCAATACATTTTTACAGATTTTGTTTAAATTTTCAAAAGAAAAGTATGTTGAACAATGATAACGAGAGAAATAAGAGAGATCAAAATGCTCACAATTGTTACGTAGAAAAGAGGCATAATAATAAAGCATTGCACCACCAGAGCACAAGTGGACCAAAACTGTCAGGTGAACACAACATGGCAGAATTAAAACTGTAGTAGGAGGTGTGCCCCATGTTCTAGGAGTGGAGAGGAGGAATATAATATATAACTAAACATAGGAGGAAAAGGAAAGAAAAGAAAAAAAAATACAACTCAAGTAACACCAACTGACCAAGAGCAGGACCCCCTCTCCCCCAAGAAAGACCCAAGAAGGGGAAAGAAAAAGGGAAAGAAAGGGGACAGAGAGATTAAACGAGGAGGAGAAGATAAAGAAATTTCTCAATACCCCCCACACCTGCTACTTCCAACTTTTATAGGTGTAATGACTGACATCCAGGGCTGCTGTTAGAAATCATGGGATCCCTACAACCTAGCTGACAGGAACAGTGAACCAGGCCTAACAGGTGGTTCCAACCACATGAACATGCCACTCATTCATGCAATCAGTATACCTGTGAGAATGAACCCTTATGTTTTTTTATATATTTTACAATTGTATTATTTTTTTATTCTTTACATTTTTTTAACAGGACTGTGGGGGTTGGTGAGATATTAGAGGTCCAAACAGACACCCAACATCTCACTTTTGAGGCAGAGAAAGAGATTGAGGACACGGATTCCCCAATCCTTTCTTTGTAGCGCTAGCTGCAGAGTGAATGAACAGGAAGTGCTCTATACAGAGGCTCCCCTGTTCAATCATAAACTGCAGCATTGTAAACACAGGGTGGGCCAGAGCGGGGTTAGTTCAAGTAATTGTGTCCACTCCTGCTGCCCTGGGCCCCCCCTGTTGAACTTATGCAGTCTGGGACCCATACAGGATTGCCGCCATTCTGGCACACATCAGCTTTACGGGAATGTAATCTGAGCTGGTCCTGTGCAGCTCAGTGTACATTCCAAAGAAAATTGTAAATAGGCAGGTAGGTTTCTTTTATTTTAATTACACGCAAAGTCTCTTCTGCAATAAAGAGCCTGTCTGCTCACATTTTTTAAAAGCAGGACTTTGGTTCTGCTTTAACTTTTAGTAAACTTGTACAATGCTTAACCAGTCCTCAGTGCAGCCTGCTATTTTAAATAACTAATAATACTTAATACCTATTCAAGGGATATTTACTGTGCAGCCTTGCCCAGTGCCACATGACCTTTTTAGTGAAAACATCCCCACCTCTTCTCAGAGTACATGAATGCTGCAGCAAATCTGTATAAGAAAAGGTATACAGTGGGGTTGATTTACTAAAGGCAATTAGACTGTGCACTTTGCAAAGTGCAATTGTACTAGTAGTAAGTGAGTAAGTGAGGTAAAGCTTCCCTTTGCCAAGAATACCCAATCACATACAAGGAAAATTTAAAAAAACAGCATTTTTGCTTGCACATGATTGGATGATGGAAGCCAGGAGAGCTTCTGCACACTTACTTAGCCCTGGAGCAACTGCACTTGCAGAGTGCAAAGTCCAATTGCCTTTAGTAAATCAACCCCAGTGTGTGGCTGACCTCCATGGAATGGAAAAGTTGGAAAACCTTTGCCAATTAGTGATTGTACCTAACTGACTGCAGCTGCTGATCAATGTATTTCGACAGCAGAGAGTCCTGCTGTCAGAATACAATGTCCTGGAGGGGGATCTTTTCTTTTTTTTTTTCATTCAGACTGCTGGCTAAATGGTAAAAAAAAACTGTCTATGGCCAGCTTTATTTATTCATTCCAGGTACTTATTTAGGACAGTCAATTTACACAGCACTTTACATATATTGTACATTCACATCAGTCCCTAACCTTCAATTGAACCCACAGGAAACCCACACAGGCACAGGAAGAAAATGCAAACTGTGTGCAGGTAGTGTCCTGGTTGGGATTCAACCAATTTGAAAATGAGCCTTAGTGTGGATAAACATCTAGACCCCCTCTAATTAACACACTCTTGTGTATATCTTGTTCATTCTTTTCTACCAATGAATAATTTAGGCTGTTTGCTAATTTAAGCTTTGAAGAGATCCTTTTTGTTCAGTTCTATACACAGACACTAGACTGCTAGTAAATGAACAACTTTACTACCAGTTACCATGTAGGCTTTAAACATATGTGGTGCTCAAATTCAAGAGGGGTTAAGAGATTTCCCACTGTTCATAAGTAAATCAATAACATCAAAGTAGTAACATTAACCAGGTACCGATGTACGTATCATTAGGTACACTAGGCCTATGTCTATACGTGAAAGTCTAAGGATCATTTGTATTACTGTGGTTTGTTTGCCAGGGAAAAAAAGTACATGTGGTAGTTTGTCCCATCTTCTTAGGTGCTGTCTAAAGCTAGCTGAGAGGTTTTACCCCCTTCATGACTAGGGCATTCTTTTTCAATTCAGCAGTGCGCTACTTTAACTTGAAATTGCCCAGCCATGCAACACTGTATGCAAATTAAATGTATATAATTTTTTTACACCAATAGAGCTTTCTTTTGGTGGTATTTGACCATCATTGGGTTTTTTATTTCTTATTATATAAACAAAAAAAGACCGAAATCTCTGAAAAAAAAAATATTTTTTACTTTCTGTTATAAAGCATATCCAATAAAAATAAAAATAAAAATCTAATTTCATACATTTAGGCCAAAATGTATTTTGCTACATGTCTGATTAAAAAAAATAATTCCCAATAAGTGTATATTGATTGGTTTGTGTGAAAGCTATAGCGTCTGCAAACAGTGTGTAGCACCCTCTTAGTGCATCTAGGGGGAGCTAGACCCTAAAGGTTAGTCAGGTGTTGGTTAGCAGCTCAGGTGTGATAGCCAGAGGGTCAAATTGTGGTCAGGGCTGAGAGACTCTGCAGACCGGCCCCTCTAGAATTTCCCCCAGCTCTGAGGCTTTCAGAGGAAGTCCTTGGAGGCAGTGGATGGATCTGAGAAGTAGCTAGCTGCACTCTTGAGGGACCTTAGCCAATCCCTAACAGAAGGCTTGCAAGGGGCTTGGACTCTCTTAAAAGTGTAAGGGCCTGCTCAGTGGCAGGGAGAGGGTGTGTGAGGAGTGTGGAGACTGAGGAGGATGTGAGGCTGAAGGAGGAGGGTTGCAAGGAGGCCTAGTGAGATGGGGCCTGCCTGCAAGCCCGGAGCTGGAGAGGAAGAAATCTTGAGACTCACTGGTCCCCTGAGAGAGGACCACCTGTATGGCAGGGATGGAGCAGCCCAGTTGATAGGACTGGTAGCAGCAGCCAACCCGCAAGTGTTACAGGAGAGGATCTGAGTGAGTACACCTGCACCCCCTGGGCAGATAGGGGAAGGAGCACTCTGGCGGGAAACCAGATTAGCCCCCTACTAGTGACTGTTCACCTTATTTAAAGGAACAGGAGCCAGATCCCCTGCTCAGGAAGAAAGTCTCCAAATTGCGGCGTGAAGAGTAGTTCATCTAAGGTCTGGGGTGATACAACTAGAATCTGCTGGCTAGCACTCCAACAGAGACTGTGTCAGAGCAAAGGAGCTGTGAATAGTTCAGGAAGTTGTCCTCAGATTTTGGTTCCCTTAGGCATCTTATACACCAATTACCCTTTCCAAGTTGTAATTCCCTCAATAAGTACCAAAACCAACGCTCAAGGACTGGTTTCTGTACCTAGATGAAAGATTGTGTGGAAAATGCTGAATGACTGGCTGTACAGGACTATAGGGGGACCCAAATTCATCAGCAATCCCTAAGAGGGTAGTGGTAAAAATGGTATATATACTGGAATATATATTTATACTAGTAATGGCAGTGATCAGCGATGTATAGTGGGACTGTGATAGTGTGGCGGGCAATCTGAGACTAACTGGGTTACTAACTGGGAACTGACTAACTGACTCTGTCATCTCTAGTGACACTAATGCAGTGATAATACTATACTCTGTCACTATACTAATGACACTGGCTGGGAAGGGGTTAACATCTAAGGGCAATCAAAGGGTTAACTGTGTGCCTAAGAATGTGTAATGTGTGCTGCTTTCACTAAGAGATGTGGTTGTTTTTGCTCTGTGCTTTGCACAGTACATGGGGCAGTCTACAAGTAGATAAACAGGTCACCCCTCAACCCTCCACAGCCATCTGACAACACAGCTAGCAAATAGATTGTTGCTTTGACAAACAGCACTTTTCTCCATTTCCAAGCTTTTGTCTGCTTGCCTGAAATATTTTGGCTGACAAGCCCTACTCCCCCTCCATTCCTCACGAGATGCTTGTCTAGGGCAAATGCTTAGAGAGGCTACCAAGGCAGCTGTCTCATTGCTAGCTGCACTGTTGGACGGCTGTGGATGGAGGTGAGGTGTCCTGTCCAACCTCACAGTTTACCTTAGACAGCATCTAGAAAGATGGAACAAAGTACTACATCTACTTTGTTCCCTGGAAACAAAACACATTAATAAGAATCGAAGTGAGACTTCTTTATAAAACGTTCCCAGGCATGCTCAGAAAGTATTGAAACCAGAAGCAGCCATGAACATAGCATTTTCAGAAGGACGTTAGCAATGGCAGTTTAGGTATTTCTCAGGATACAGGTTTCCTTTGTTTTGGGAGGACAAGGCTACAGCTGAGGAAATCAGTTTTACATCTTGCCTGCCTATTGTTTCAGTGGATGAAGTGTAAATTGCAACTGCTGCTAGATTCAGGTGTAAATTATTATTAATACAGGTACTTATATAGCGCCATCAATTTATGCAGTGCTTTACATATTATATTGTACATTCACATCAGTCCCTAACCCTCAAGGGGTGTACAATCTAAGGTTCCTAACCTACATTCATACATACACATACTAGGGCCAATTTAGATAGGAGCCAATTAACCTACCAGCATGTCTTTGAAGTGTGGGAGGAAACCCACGCAGGCACAGGGAGAACATGCAAACCCCAGGCAGGTGGTGCTGTGGTTGGGATTCGAACCAGCTACCCTAGTACTGCCAGGTGGAAGTGCTAACCATTTATTAATACTTTAGACAGCTCCCCTTGTTAACAGAGATAAAACAGTATACAATTGTTTTGTCGTTTGCAAATATCTGCCATGTTAACATCTGTAACAATCTCTTTTTTTCTGTTTTATGATGATACCCAGGATGATTATATGGAAGCTCTCGCTAGATTACATCTCACCGTCACTAGTGCTTACAAAGTGAACCCTGATATCAACTTTGAGGTTTTTATTCATAAAGTTGATGGGTTGTCAGATGATCACAAAATAGAGACTCAAAGAGATATCCACCAGAGAGCAAATGATGATCTTACTGATGCTGGGCTGGAGAAAATCCATCTCAGGTAAGGCACTCTTAATGTATGGTACATAATGGCAAAGTACACTTTTATTATACATTCACCAGCCACTTTATTAGGTACACCTTTTCAATTGCTTGGTAACAGAAATTGCTAATCAGCCAATCACAAGGCAGCAACTCAATGCATTTAGGCATCTAGATGTGGTGAAGACAACTTGTTGAAGTTCAAACTGAGCATCAGAATGGGGAAGAAAGTGACTTTAAACGTGGCATGGTTGTTGGTACCAGATGGGCTGGTCTGAGTATTTCAAAAACTGCTGATCTACTGGGATTTTCACACACAACCATCTCTAGGGCTTACAGAGAATGGTCCAAAAAAGAGAAAATCTCCAGTGAGTGGCGGTTGTGTGGATTAAAATGCCTTGTTGATGTCAGAGGTTAGAGGAGAATGGGAAGACTGGTTTGAGATGATAGAAAGGCAACAGCAACTCAAATAACCACTTGTTACAACCACTTGATACAAGGTATGCAGAATACCATCTCTGAATGCACAACACATCCAACCTTGAAGCAGATGGACTACAGTAGCAGAAGACCACACTGGGTACCACTCCTGTCAGCTAAGAATAGTAAAATGGAGGCTACAATTCACACAGGCTCACCAAAACTGTACAATAAAAGATTGTAAAGAATTTGCCTGGTCTGATGAGTCTCAATTTCAGCTGCGACTGTCAGGAATGGACTCACCATTAGTGGTGGGACTCATCTGCCGTGTGGGCTGCAGTACCAGGGCTGGCCAGCGGGTGCTCTCAGCAACCAGAAGCTCACTCCTGCAATCAGCCATCACCTGAGGCTGATTGCAGGAGGTGTATTTAAGGAATGGTCAGACCTGCAGTCAGTGCCTTGGTGTATGTTTCCCATGAGCCCCTGTACCCTGTCAGCTTCCTGCCTGATCCTGACTCTGCTTTGATCCTGACTCTGAACGAACTCCGCCTGTCCTGACCTAGGCTATTCCTGACCACTCTTCCGCTCGCTCCTGGTACCCTGTTTGCCCGTTTGCTACCGACCCGGCCTGCCCGACTACGTTTGATTTGTATATATGGTTATCTGTTGGGTGTGGGTTATTTGCACTGTGTTATGTTTACCTTGCACTGCGTTTGTGTTGTTTAGTCTTAACAAATTGTCTTATTTACACTATACCTGAAGCCTGCGTTTCCCTGTGTCAGTCCACACACCTCTGGTCATACCCAGAGCCCTGACAGTGGCACTCAGATGATAGGGCCAGAAATTGGTGTAAACAACATGAAAGCATGGATACCTCCTGCCTTCTATCAACAGTTCAGTCTGGTGGTGGTGTAATGGTGAGGGGGATATTTTCTTGGCACTAGCAAGGTGTACCTAATAAAGTGGCCCATGAGTGTATACTTTGCTACAAAAATCTGGCTTTGAATGCTGATCATAAATTCAACAACAAGAAAGAGTTAAAAGTCAGTAATTCACCTACAGTATAATTGTGTATGTATCACATGCAGGTTGATAAAGAAAAGAAATTCATAATTAGGTGTGTAGGCTTTTATTTCGTTTAGGGTTACTGAAAATTGCCTCAAAGTTGTTGCAAAAATAAATTTGACATTTGTACATTTTTATTAACATTGTGTATTTGGCAACAGATTTGGCATAGCAGCAATCAATCATAATCAATACCAGTCATGAGACGTTTACCCTAACCCTGAACTGTAAGACCTCAGGCTACCATATTACGCTCAACCTTCCAACTTGCTCTAGATTTGTCCCTAGACAAAACATTTAAAAAATCACAATCCTACTTATGGCAAGCCAATATTTAATTTAACACTGATAATATTTTGTGCCAGTACAAACCTACGCTGTAATTTACTAACAATCAAAATTCTGACTCCTAAATAACATTTGCTGGCATGTCTATGATCAGATTTTAGACTTGTAGATTATATACAGATATACTGTAAACAAGCATGCAGTGCTGGGACCGGCAGAGGCAGAAGAGGTACCTGCCACGGGCCCTGTTCTAGAAAGACATACCTGAGTCAGAAGCCTCCTCTGCATCTCCATCCCTGCTGACTCCTGCACTGTGAAGGACTACGTTCTTATATTAACTGCAGATTACACTGAGAGAGTGGGGCTGTAGCTGTGTTATCAATGGAGCTATGCTATCAGTATGACAGATGCTCACTCTGTCTTCAGGGCTGTTGTTACGTCTGGCACCCCAACTTACTTAGACAACGCACCTGTGCTGCAGAACGGAGATGCAAACCCAGCATGAAATCAGATTTTAATGAGTTTACTTTTACTTAAAAAAATATTTTCCTATTTAACCTTTTTTTAACTGACTGTTCCATGTAATTAGCACTAATTAAATCTTTCCTCTCTTGCTTTCCTTAGACTTTTTAGTTTGATAATTCTTTTTCAAAATGAAATGAATTGATTTGAATATTTAGAAGTCTTTTTTTTGTTTTTACATTTTTGCAGAGTAATTATGTCATTTTTTTTGCTTTCATCTCCCTCAGTAAATATGCCAACACTTCTTTCTTATATGTATTCACAAAGTGATTTAATAGGCTTATAGCTGGAAACTGGTAGTGGCTCTGGAGCTCAGTTGCTTAAGCAGAAATTTATGGGCTCTTTATTTATTTATTACAGGTACTTATATAGCGTCATCAATTTACGCAGCGCTTTACCTATATATTGTACATTCATATCAGTCCCTAACCCTCAAGGGGTGTACAATGTAAAATCCTTAACTTACATTCATACATACACATACTAGGGCTAGGTTAGACAGGATCTAATTAACCTACCAACATGTCTTTGGAGTGTGGGAGGAAACCGGAGTACCCGGAGGAAACCCACACAGGCACAGGGAGAACATGCAAACTCCAGGCACGTGGTGCCTTGGTTGGGATTCGAACCAACGACCCTAGTACTGCCAGGCGGAATCTTTATAATGCAGTTGCAGAAGATTTTTCCTTTCATGTACGTCAAAACCCTTGCACCAGGATGATTCACCTGTAGTAGATTTCTGGTGCATGTTACATTGCTGCTTTTAGATATGCCCCTTTTTAAACCTTCATTCCACTGTACCCACCCCCCCTTTCTTCCATGCATCTGAAGCTGAGATCTTATGATGCTCTGGGGTTAATACCTGTCACAGGTACTCATAAAAAGTGCTGACTTTGCTTGCCCTTACCACCCCGCTGTTCCATTCATAAAAGTTGTACAGCTTCCCATAATGAAAAGCGCTCTATGAATGGACGTGCAAAGGAAAGGTCTGCCTCCTTCATTCATAGAGCACTTTTCATCATGGGAACTGATAGTAAAGCTTCTATGAATGGAGCAGGGATGGAAATGGTGAAAATAATTGGCATTTTTGACGAGTGCCTGTGTCAGGTCCAGTGGCTTGCACTCACCCCTGCAGCACTGGAAGATTACAATTGTGGGGGTATCTGGGAGGGCAGAGAACAGAAGGTTTCAACAAGCATACCAGTCATCAGCACAAGGGACTATTCTCATATGTAAGTACCATCCCTGGCACTAAGTAAAACAAATAAGTAACTTACACTTTAACTCCTTCAATACTTCTTTAAATCTTTCACATGTTGTGAGAAAGTAGAGTATACTACCACTCCACAGCAAGCATCCTGTAATGTCATATATTACCTTTACAATGCTTGCTCTCATTTCTGTACCTTGCACTGACCTGGCCACTGTATGTGTAGAGGTGCACGCATGTCACAGCTAGGGATGTGTTTTCTATAGACCAGCAGTCTCCAAACTGTGGTCCACAAGCCAAATTCAGCCCACTGACTTTATCCTACCCTTTGTTGTACTTTGATGGGGACTCTGATGTAAGGGAGACTCCGATGTAAAGAGGGTTTCTGATGTTAGGGGCACTCTGATGTAAGGTGCACTTTAATGGCACCCTATTGTGAAGGAAACTCTGATGCCCTCAAGTTTGTTTGGAGTTACTTTTGCTTTCTTTATTGAATTTTTTTTTTAAGTTGTTCTAAATCATATTAACCTAATTACAAAAAAGTAAAATTGAATTTTGATTCATATCACAAGACAGAGTACAGGCGTTCCATAAAACATGGTATCCTTGATACACTGAAAGACTACCACAGGTTATAAAGCTAATGTGCCAAACGTGCCTTTCCAGAGAATGTATGTGAACTGATGAGTACTTATTGTTACTCTGCTACAGGGTTTTTGTTTGGCGGGACAGAAAAAAAGGTATCCTCCATATGACACCAAAGGACCAAAAATACTCTCTCATGCTTGGTTCACACCTATGCAGGTTGCGTTTGACCCGTTTCTGCATTGCATTTAGCATTTTCACCTGTGTTTTTCCTGCGTTTTTGATGCAGTTTGCGTTTTTTTTCTTGTTGCTAGGCAGATTTAAAGCGCAAAATACAAAACGCATCAAAAAATGCGGGAAAAACGCAGCAAAAATGCACTACATGCTTTTCTGTAGCCTTTCCATTGAAGTCCATAGAACCAAAAATGCAACTTTTTGTGTTCAAAAAAGTCCCTGACCCTTTACAAAAACGCACCGGGTGAAAACGTGGAGATGTGAACATGTCCCATAGGAAATCATGTTAAGTGGACTGTACTGCGTTTCTGCAAAACGCTGTGTAAAATACTTAGGTGTGAACCTAGGGTCAGTGTTATGCTCCCCTGATCATTGGCCATGCCAGCTTCTTGAGCAGTGATGATGATAGTCTGCATCCTCCCTCTCCTCTTCACTCCCCCGTTTTTATTTCTTCTCCATGTTTATTTTTTATATATGTTCACTCTAGCTACATACTTTTTCCTGTCCTACCAGAATGTAATGTTGCCACAGTTTTCCCTCTGGTGGTTCTTTTGTTTAATAATGGTTGGCGGTTGTGATAACTATCAGGGCAATCACAGACTTTCTAAAGTTGTAGACTTAAGTGCTGATTCACACATGTGCGGTGCAGATTGAAGCTCAGGTTTGACAGCTAATTTACACAGTAGTTGTTCAGCGGTTCAGGTCAGGTAGACTTCAGGTCAGGTTCCCATAGAAGTCAATGGCCTGTCATTTGCACCTGAACCAGACCGCACTGCTCTGAAATCGGACATGACTCTTTTTCAATACGTACTGAATCTGCACTGCCAGTGAACCAGACGTACAGTATGTGAACAGGCACCGTAGGAAACAATGTTATTTCACATGTCATGCAGATTGTATGAGGTTCAAACCGCATCCAATCCGCATATATGTGAACCGGCACTAATAACTCTGTTAGTGGTTTTACCCTGTCCAGTGGTTTCTTTATCCAACCAATGATGTTTTGTTTGTTTTCCATGATTACATGCCCTTGACTGAATGTACTCCTGGATCCTGAATACAGTGTGCTGGATTATTGAATGTAAAACACCAAATAAAATATGAAACTAAATTTGATTGGTTCAATTATAAAACTAATATTTTTCAGCCTGCGTAAATTTGTAAAATACGATGTGGTCCTTGTTCTGAAAAGTTTGGAGAACTGGCGGACAGTGGATGTCCTTTCACCTTCTGCTTTAGCTTGGGAGTAGGGGATGTACTTTGACATTGTTGCTTTGTGTCCCAGCTCTGAAAGTATTGTTTTATTTCTTACAGTGAAAAAAAAATCACACATTTTACATTACCGTACTTCATTTTTTATATTAATACTGTTGTTTTTTTTTGCAGCTTTTATCTTACTAGTATTTATGACCATTCGATCTTTGAAGCTTTCAGCAAAGTTGTTCAAAAACTGATCCCACAGCTTCCAACTTTAGAGAACCTGTTGAACATTTTTATATCTGTAAGTCAATTTTCATATACTAAAAGTAGAAAATAGTTTTTATGTTATTAAAGTTAGTGTTTAAATATTCTGTTTTTGCTAAATTTTCATGCATTTTAAAAGATCAGCAGGCTACATGCTGTAAGGCAAACTTTCATGTCACTTACCATTGTATTTCAGTAAGTACACATTTTGCATTATTACTAGAGATGAGCGAATCGAACTAGGCGAACCGGAATTCGAGTCGAATTTCAGGAAATATTCGATTCGTGTCGAAACCGAAATTTTGCCTACTTCGGGTGCGCGAATCGAACATTTCCCGATCAGCCGGCAAAAGTGTCCCTGCAGTGAGCTCCGCTATTTCTGACAGTTCTCTGACAGAAGGAACACATGTTTAGCGGTTGAAACATTGTATCTATTAGTTTACATTTAGGATACAGATGTTTCAACCACTGTACATGTGAAGAAGTTGTGAGAGAACTGTCAGAAATAGAGGAACTCTGCACATACACTTTTTGCCGGCTTGGAATTATTCTTCTTTTCATCCTACTTCTTCTTCTTCTTCATCCTCAGAAGAAGAGGATGAGGATGAGGATGAAGAAGAAGAAGAAGAAGAAGAAGAAGAAGAAGAAGTAGGATGAAAAGAAGAATAATTCCAAGCCGGCAAAAAGTGTATGTGCAGAGTTCCTCTATTTCTGACAGTTCTCTCACAGCTTCTTCACATGTATAGCGGTTGAAACATCTGTATCCTAAATGGAAACTAATAGATACAATTTGTATCTATTAGTTTCCATTTAGGATACAGATATTTCAACCGCTGTACATGTGAAGAAGCTGTGAGAGAACTGTCAGAAATAGAGGAACTCTGCACATACACTTTTTGCCGGCTTGGAATTATTCTTCTTTTCATTCTTCTTCTTCTTCCTCATCCTCATCCTCATCCTCATCCTCTTCTTCTGAGGATGAGGATGAAGAAGAAGAAGAAGAAGAAGTAGGATGAAAAGAAGAATAATTCCAAGCCGGCAAAAAGTGTATGTGCAGAGTTCCTCTATTCTGCAGATACACTTAGAGGAGCTCTGCAGATACACTTAGAGGAGCTCTGCACATACACTTTTTGCCGGCTTGGAATTAATCTTATTTTCATCCTACTTCTTCTTCTTCTTCTTCTTCTTCTTCTTCATCCTCATCCTCAGAAGAAGAAGAGGATGAGGATGAGGATGAAGAAGAAGAAGAAGAAGTAGGATGAAAATAAGAATAATTCCAAACCGGAAAAAAGTGTATGTGCAGAGCTCCTCTAAGTGTATCTGCAGAGCTCCTCTAAGTGTATCTGCAGAATAGAGGAACTCTGCACATACACTTTTTGCCGGAAACCGCTGTATGGAGTGAATGTCCCAGAACTGTCAGAAATAGACTATTTATGACAGTTCTGGGACATTCACTGCATACAGCTGTTTTAACCGCTGTATGGAGGGAATGTCATGGAACTGTCAGAAATAGACTATTAATGACAGTTCTGGGACTGTCCTTCAATGCAGCGGTTGAAACATTGTATGTATTTGTTTCCATAAATGGATCCATTTATGGAAACAAATACATACAATGTTTCAACCGCTGCATGGAAGGACAGTCCCAGAACTGTCATTAATAGTCTATTTCTGACAGTTCCATGACATTCCCTCCATACAGCGGTTAAAACAGCTGTATGGAGTGAATGTCCCAGATCTATCAGAAATAGACTATTTATGACAGTTCTGGGACATTCACTGCATACAGCTGTTTTAACCGCTGTATGGAGGGAATGTCATGGAACTGTCAGAAATAGACTATTAATGACAGTTCTGGGACTGTCCTTCCATGCAGCGGTTGAAACATTGTATGTATTTGTTTCCATAAATGGATCCATTTATGGAAACAAATACATACAATGTTTCAACCGCTGTATGGAAGGACAGTCCCACAACTGTCATTAATAGTCTATTTCTGACAGTTCCATGACATTCCCTCCATACAGCGGTTAAAACAGCTGTATGGAGTGAATGTCCCAGATCTATCAGAAATAGACTATTTATGACAGTTCTGGGACATTCACTGCATACAGCTGTTTTAACCGCTGTATGGAGGGAATGTCATGGAACTGTCAGAAATAGACTATTAATGACAGTTCTGGGACTGTCCTTCAATGCAGCGGTTGAAACATTGTATGTATTTGTTTCCATAAATGGATCCATTTATGGAAACAAATACATACAATGTTTCAACCGCTGCATGGAAGGACAGTCCCAGAACTGTCATTAATAGTCTATTTCTGACAGTTCCATGACATTCCCTCCATACAGCGGTTAAAACAGCTGTATGGAGTGAATGTCCCAGATCTATCAGAAATAGACTATTTATGACAGTTCTGGGACATTCACTGCATACAGCTGTTTTAACCGCTGTATGGAGGGAATGTCATGGAACTGTCAGAAATAGACTATTAATGACAGTTGTGGGACTGTCCTTCAATGCAGCGGTTGAAACATTGTATGTATTTGTTTCCATAAATGGATCCATTTATGGAAACAAATACATACAATGTTTCAACCGCTGCATGGAAGGACAGTCCCAGAACTGTCATTAATAGTCTATTTCTGACAGTTCCATGACATTCCCTCCATACAGCGGTTAAAACAGCTGTATGCAGTGAATGTCCCAGATCTATCAGAAATAGACTATTTATGACAGTTCTGGGACATTCACTGCATACAGCTGTTTTAACCGCTGTATGGAGGGAATGTCATGGAACTGTCAGAAATAGACTATTAATGACAGTTCTGGGACTGTCCTTCAATGCAGCGGTTGAAACATTGTATGTATTTGTTTCCATAAATGGATCCATTTATGGAAACAAATACATACAATGTTTCAACCGCTGTATGGAAGGACAGTCCCACAACTGTCATTAATAGTCTATTTCTGACAGTTCCATGACATTCCCTCCATACAGCGGTTAAAACAGCTGTATGGAGTGAATGTCCCAGATCTATCAGAAATAGACTATTTATGACAGTTCTGGGACATTCACTGCATACAGCTGTTTTAACCGCTGTATGGAGGGAATGTCATGGAACTGTCAGAAATAGACTATTAATGACAGTTCTGGGACTGTCCTTCAATGCAGCGGTTGAAACATTGTATGTATTTGTTTCCATAAATGGATCCATTTATGGAAACAAATACATACAATGTTTCAACCGCTGCATGGAAGGACAGTCCCAGAACTGTCATTAATAGTCTATTTCTGACAGTTCCATGACATTCCCTCCATACAGCGGTTAAAACAGCTGTATGGAGTGAATGTCCCAGATCTATCAGAAATAGACTATTTATGACAGTTCTGGGACATTCACTGCATACAGCTGTTTTAACCGCTGTATGGAGGGAATGTCATGGAACTGTCAGAAATAGACTATTAATGACAGTTCTGGGACTGTCCTTCCATGCAGCGGTTGAAACATTGTATGTATTTGTTTCCATAAATGGATCCATTTATGGAAACAAATACATACAATGTTTCAACCGCTGCATGGAAGGACAGTCCCAGAACTGTCATTAATAGTCTATTTCTGACAGTTCCATGACATTCCCTCCATACAGCGGTTAAAACAGCTGTATGGAGTGAATGTCCCAGATCTATCAGAAATAGACTATTTATGACAGTTCTGGGACATTCACTGCATACAGCTGTTTTAACCGCTGTATGGAGGGAATGTCATGGAACTGTCAGAAATAGACTATTAATGACAGTTCTGGGACTGTCCTTCCATGCAGCGGTTGAAACATTGTATGTATTTGTTTCCATAAATGGATCCATTTATGGAAACAAATACATACAATGTTTCAACCGCTGCATGGAAGGACAGTCCCAGAACTGTCATTAATAGTCTATTTCTGACAGTTCTATGACATTCCCTCCATACAGCGGTTGAAACCGCTGTATGGAGTGAATGTCCCAGAACTGTCAGAAATAGACAGAAACTGTCACAGAACTGTCCTTCTTCTCATCCTTCTCCTTCTTCTCATCCTTCTTCTCATCCTTCTTCTCATCCTTCTCCTTCTTCTCATCCTTCTCCTTCTTCTCATCCTTCTCCTTCTGCTCATCCTTCTTCTCATCCTTCTCCTTCTTCTCATCCTTCTCCTTCTCCTTCTTCTCATCCTTCTCCTTCTCCTTCTTCTCATCCTTCTCCTTCTCATCCTTCTCCTTCTCCTTCTCATCCTTCTCCTTCTTCTCATCCTTCTCCTTCTTCTCATCCTTCTCCTTCTTCTCATCCTTCTCCTTCTCCTTCTTCTCTTCCTTCTCCTTCTTATCATCCTTCTCCTTCTTCTCATCATTCTCCTTCTTCTCATCCTTCTTCTTCTTCTCATCCTTCTTCTTCTCATCCTTTTCCTTCTTCTCATCCTTCTTCTTCTCATCCTTCTTCTTCTCATCCTTCTCCTTCTCATCCTTCTCTTTCTTCTCATCCTTCTCCTTCTCCTTCTTCTCATCCTTCTCCTTCTTCTCATCCTTCTCCTTCTTCTCATCCTTCTCCTTATTCTCAGCCTTCTTCTTCTCATCCTTCTCCTTCTCATCCTTCTCCTTCTCATCCTTCTCCTTCTTCTCATCCTTCTCCTTCTTCTCATCCTTCTCCTTCTCCTTCTTCTCATCCTTCTCCTTCTCCTTCTTCTCATCCTTCTCCTTCTCCTTCTTCTCATCCTTCTCCTTCTTCTCATCCTTCTCCTTCTTCTCATCCTTCTCCTTCTCCTTCTTCTCATCCTTCTCCTTCTCCTCATCCTTTTTCTTCTCATCCTTCTCCTTCTCCTTCTTCTCATCCTTCTCCTTCTTCTCATCCTTCTCCTTCTTCTCATCCTTCTCCTTCTTCTCATCCTTCTCCTTCTTCTCATCCTTCTCCTTCTCCTTCTTCTCTTCCTTCTCCTTCTTATCATCCTTCTCCTTCTTCTCATCATTCTCCTTCTTCTCATCCTTCTTCTTCTTCTCATCCTTCTTCTTCTCATCCTTTTCCTTCTTCTCATCCTTCTTCTTCTCATCCTTCTTCTTCTCATCCTTCTCCTTCTCATCCTTCTCTTTCTTCTCATCCTTCTCCTTCTCCTTCTTCTCATCCTTCTCCTTCTTCTCATCCTTCTCCTTCTTCTCATCCTTCTCCTTATTCTCAGCCTTCTTCTTCTCATCCTTCTCCTTCTCATCCTTCTCCTTCTCATCCTTCTCCTTCTTCTCATCCTTCTCCTTCTTCTCATCCTTCTCCTTCTCCTTCTTCTCATCCTTCTCCTTCTCCTTCTTCTCATCCTTCTCCTTCTCCTTCTTCTCATCCTTCTCCTTCTTCTCATCCTTCTCCTTCTCCTTCTTCTCATCCTTCTCCTTCTCCTCATCCTTTTTCTTCTCATCCTTCTCCTTCTCCTTCTTCTCATCCTTCTCCTTCTTCTCATCCTTCTCCTTCTTCTCATCCTTCTCCTTCTTCTCATCCTTCTCCTTCTTCTCCTTCTTCTCATCATTCTCCTTCTTCTCATCCTTCTCCTTCTTCTCATCCTTCTCATCCTTCTTCTCATCCTTCTTCTTCTCATCCTTCTCCTTCTTCTCATCCTTCTCCTTCTCCTTCTTCTCATCCTTCTCCTTCTTCTCATCCTTCTCCTTCTCATCCTTCTCCTTCTCCTTCTTCTCTTCCTTCTCCTTCTTCTCATCCTTCTCCTTCTTCTCATCCTTCTTCTTCTCATCCTTCTCCTCCTTCTTCTCATCCTTCTTCTCATCCTTCTTCTTCTCATCCTTCTCCTTCTTCTCATCCTTCTCCTTCTCCTTCTTCTCATCCTTCTCCTTCTTCTCATCCTTCTCCTTCTTCTCATCCTTCTCCTTCTTCTCATCCTTCTCCTTCTTCTCATCCTTCTCCTTCTTCTCATCCTTCTCCTTCTCCTTCTTCTCTTCCTTGTCCTTCTTATCATCCTTCTCCTTCTTCTCATCATTCTCCTTCTTCTCATCCTTCTCCTTCTTCTCATCCTTCTTCTTCTCATCCTTTTCCTTCTTCTCATCCTTCTTCTTCTCATCCTTCTTCTTCTCATCCTTCTCCTTCTCATCCTTCTCTTTCTTCTCATCCTTCTCCTTCTCCTTCTTCTCATCCTTCTCCTTCTTCTCATCCTTCTCCTTCTCCTTCTTCTCATCCTTCTCCTTATTCTCAGCCTTCTTCTTATCATCCTTCTCCTTCTTCTCATCATTCTCCTTCTTCTCATCCTTCTCCTTCTTCTCATCCTTCTCCTTCTTCTCATCCTTCTCCTTCTCCTTCTTCTCATCCTTCTCCTTCTCCTTCTTCTCATCCTTCTCCTTCTCCTTCTTCTCATCCTTCTCCTTCTTCTCATCCTTCTCCTTCTTCTCACCCTTCTCCTTCTCCTTCTTCTCATCCTTCTCCTTCTCCTTCTTCTCATCCTTCTCCTTCTCCTTCTCCTTCCTCATCTCCAAGGGCATTTAAATTAAAGGTACAGTGTTCTGCACTAATTTAAAGGCTCTCTGAAGCCTAGAAACCCTTTAAATAAGTCATCTTCGTAGCGGAGAAATTCGCATCGAATCGAATTTCACACTGGAATTCGCCGAATCAGCCGAATCGAATTTTTCATTTCTTCGCTCATCTCTAATTATTACTATTGCTATTATTACTACTATTGTTATTATTATTATTATATTTTGTTTACCAGAAAGTAATTTTTGGTGAGGTTTTAGTTACCTTTGATATTTTGATTATTGTCATGTTCATAACATCAGTGCTGCTGTATTAAGAGCTGTGTTATTAGCTCTTATGACAGAAGCACTGAAAAAGTTATCTTGGTAAGCAATAGGGTGCAGTGCGTACCCGAGAAAGTAGAAAAATCATGGACAATTATAAAACTGCTGTGATTGTTCTTGGCAGAGGTGAAAGCTTTCCTCACAGGAGTACTTTTGCAAACCTAGAAGCAGCCAGAGCACGTTGCTCTGCAGAGAGAAGCTATGTGGCAGCAGCCTTGACAAATAAGAACTACTGGGGTTTTTTTTCTGATGAACCAGCTGAAATTCCCACTGTGGTTGGCCCTGTTGGCACCCACAATTAGAATACAGAAGCCAGCACTGAAGATTAATCCATCTGTGCTGTATGACTGTGCTGTCAGAAAAAAAAAATCCAGCAATGTATGGCCAGTTTTAGTGAAAACTGGAGGCACTGGGATTTAGGGCCAGTAGACCAGTACTGACTTGTCAGCAATATTAGGTCTCAGGACAGATATTTTTTTTACCTGTATATTGCTTATTTCCATTGACATTGGCCATTAGGAGCTTCCCATAGATAATTGTCACCTAGTCTGACCAAAATGAGTCAGAATGTGGAATTGTCAACTTTCATGTCTACCTTTACCTACATGGGTGGTTTTATCTGAAAGCACTAAACAATTTTAACTATTTGTTGACCTCACTATCTCAACAATATTGATTTTAGCCTACTGCAAATGTGATAAGAGCCCAAAAGTTGGCAAATCACTCAGAAGCCAAATAGTAATAGACTTGAGAAGCACAGTCATTGGGAAGTAGTACTATGCTGCTACTATAGCCTGTATGCCATGTGCAAACAGGGTAATATTGCTGCTCTCTATAGCAGGCACCCTTTGGAGCCATATTTTATCAGTACCAGCCTTCCCAATGTACCAATAGTGGCTCCTGAAGCTGTTGTAATAGTACTGACTTTCTGAAAGTGAGGATTTGCACAGGGCTGAGAAAGGCCTCCGTCTTCTGAGGAACGATGCTTTGGTCTGGATATACAGAAAGAAAGTGCTTGTTTGCCCTATAATTAGATGTTTGAGTTGAGTTGGAGATGTGCAAGTACTGTAAAGGTAACATATGGCTCTATAGCAGTGGTTCTCAACCTTCCTAATGCCGTGACCCTTTAATACAGTTCCTCATGTTGTGGTGACCCAAAACCATAAAATTATTTACCCAGTAATTATAATTCATGAGTGTCGTTTTACCTCCAATACTGCTGCTTTCAACACAGTAGCTGCTTTTAACAGAGTAGCTGCTTTCAACACAGCAGCTGCTTTCTACACAGTAGCTGCTCTTTACACATCAGAAATATGTG
The DNA here is from genome assembly GCF_062004578.1 of Staurois parvus. NCBI lineage: Eukaryota > Metazoa > Chordata > Amphibia > Anura > Ranidae > Staurois > Staurois parvus. Next base: position 496,914 of record NW_028318357.1, read on the forward strand.
TTTTCTGATGGTCTTAGGGGACCCCTGTGAAAGGGTCGTTCGACCCCCAAAGGGGTCGCGACCCACAGGTTGAGAACCACTGCTCTATAGGATGAATGTTCTAGAGCTGCAACCTCACCTTCTTTCAACAAGTTCCAGGTTAATCAAGCTGTAGAATTGCTGCAAGGTGATGGGCTTTTACTTTTCCTCTTTGTTATTGCATCAGTGGATGGCCAGAGGGTCAGCTGAGGCCTTCAGTTGCTTATTGTTATCCACTTGATCTCCGGATGATTTACCCCCCTTTCATGACCAAGCCATGTTTTGCTATATGGAACTGTGTTATTTTAACTGACAATTGCGCGGTCATGCAATATTGTACATAAATTAAATGTATGTAATTTCCCCCAAAAAAATAGAGCTTTCTTTTGCTGGTATTTGATCACCACTGGGTTTTTTATTTTCCGTGCTATAAACAAAAAAAGACTGCCAATTTTGAAAAAACAAAAACTAACTTTTTTTTACTTTCTGCTATAAAACATATCCAATAAAAACATCCCAATGACACTAATACAGTGATCAGTGCTAATGAAAAGCACTGACACTGTACTAATGACACTGAGCAGGGAGGGGTTAAGATCTGGGGCGATGAAAGGGTTAGCTGTGTGCTGTGCTGTGTTTTACTGTATGTGCTGTGTGTTTTACTATTATTTATTTATTATTTATTTCAGGTACTTATATAGCGCCTTCAATTTACGCAGCGCTTTACATAGATATTGTACATTCGCATCACTATGTAGACATGCTACTGTGTATTTCTCTGCTGTGCAGAGAAGTACACAGCAGCATATTACTGCTGGCAGAAGAGAGATCTGTGTTGTTTACACACAGGTCTCTTCCTTGTTACTGTTACTCAGCGATCGCCGGGTGCCAGTGGGGAATCTCCGGCCGGGACCCAGTGATCGACATCTGTAGCCGCCAATGGTGGAACCAGGTAGAGCGGCGCGTGCACCCCCAACCTGGAAATGCAAAATCATGTATATTTAAGTGATTTTGCGCAGCCCTGCCACACTGTAGCAGTAGTTCTGCTATAGGGCACAAGGGAAGCGTTTACATATGAAACAGGAAGCTTGAAATTTGTAAAAGTCTTATCAAGGTTGTTTTTGGGTAAACATTACAACTAAATGATAACTCACTGGAAATATGCTATAGCTTCAGTATAAATATTACCACTGTTTTTTTGACTATGATCTTCTGGTTTAAAAAACCCTACCCATGAACTTTGGCCTCCAGCTTTCACATTTACAGGTTTTTAACATTAAATGTTGAGGCAGAAAAGGCCTTTTTTTTTGTAGAACTGGAATAGGGATTTAGGTGAACCTTGGAATACCCTGAACTAAGACAAATTTGGTTTTGGACACTATCTTGCAGTTAACCTCTGCAGAAAAGACATTCAGGCTCCATGCACCTTTTTAGTAGCATTTTTTTTAGTGTTCAGAAGTGTCTAGGAGTGTTAGTGTTTTATTAGCATTTTTACAGTACATGTAGAGGGAAAAAAGCTTGAAAAAAGCTGTTAGGAGCGTTTTAGTAGTGTTTAGCATTTTTTCTGCTGGAAAAATGCTCCAAAAACAATTTTTTTTCTGCTCCTGGGCGCTGAAACTCAAAATAATGCTAATAGCCTAAATTAGTGTGCATGGACACATAGGATGACACTATTTAGCTTCTAGGAGCAGAAAAAAATGCTCGTGTGCATAGAGCCTCAAGGTAGAAAATGTGAACAATTCAACACAGGGGGATCACGCAGTGGAAACTACCCTAGCCAGCAGATTTGGGAACATTTACTCCAGCAAAAGAGCACAATAGCAGCAGTCGCCCCCCAGGATTTCTCTCAGACCTCTACTCACTGTGCCACTGCATATATGGACGTTCCAGTATCAGCTAACACTGTACCATAAGCTTCCCAGCCCAATCCTTTTTAGGCTTTGCTCCAACTGTTCCTGCAGCTTGTACTTTTTTTTACTAGTTTTTCCAGCTCTTCTCTGAGCCAAAACTGCTGAAAATTTTACTGCGGTTTCTCAAAGGCCTTGGAAGGTTTAAAGGAGAAGTTCACCTTTAATAACACGTTACATGTTACACCCATATTCAGGATGTAACATGTTACGAATAAACCGCCCCCCGATCCTCCACTTTGACAACCAGAGGGGGATCTTCTCCTCCTGTGCGTGACTGCGCCCACCTGGCCATGACACTCATTCACAGTCATCTGTAAATAAGAAACTATATGTCCCGACAGCCTTAGAAGCTGTCAACTTGTAGTCCTCAATGAACTACCATGGTGCTGTGGTAGTTCATTCATTCTTCTTGTCAGTATCCCGTACTGGCAAGCAGATATACTGACATGTCTGCAGGAGACCTGCATGGCACCAGCGATCTGCGGATCACTGATGCAATGGTTTACAGGCTCCCAAAACAAAATAAAATAAATGCACATTTTTTTACCCACAAAACAAAAATGTGCATTTATTATTTTTTTTTAGCAAAAGGTGAACTTCTCCTTTATCAGGCTGGGTCAATTTCTAGCCAACAAAGGACCTTGCTATGCCATGCTACAGACCTTACTGTATATACACCTCTCAGCTCCCTACTGGTCACTCTCCCAATCAGGGATTGGCTGGTGCTGTATACATGATCAACTCAGGCTCTACCTCCCTCACCCACTATGTTCCAGCACTTTCTGGAAAGACAGAGGGAGACAGGCAAGCCTGCAGCTTTAGAGCCTAGAACTAAGTAAATCAATCAACCCAGCTTCACTGACTATAACATAGCCCAACATAACTAAATTTACCTAGATTATATCTAAATATTAGTACCTAGTTAGAAGGGTGCAACATAAAATTGAATAAATAGTATTTAGTAGTGGGTCACACTCAAATGGAACTATCGTTGTGTATCCCAAAGAGTTATTAGCAGTTGTATATAATCTTAATATGGAGACGGGGACTTTTAAAGTGTATCCAAACCCGTAACCATAAAAAATTGCAGATTACTGGTCCTTGGATGGGGGATGCATTTGTTTTCTTTTTTGGGCTTCATTCAGACAGGCATTGACACCCATTCTGTATGCAGGTCATGTTTGTTACTGCACCTGCATCCACCCCGAGCTGCATGCAGGCAGCCTTTAGAGGCGCATGCAAACACAGTGGCTACAGAAACACAACCACATATTAAAATTTAACATACCTGCAGAATTTGGTGCAGGGATCCAAATGTACACTGCCTGCATTCAGATCCGTACACCTACTCAAGCTTCTTTTACTTTTTTTCAACTGGTAATCTTGTGAAAAACACATTTCCTGTCCCTGAGTGGTTAAGTTATTCCTCCACTGTATCTATGGAGAGAGCCATGGTTGTCACCCTAGGCTGCTCACCTGATATGGACTACACTTTATCTCCACGGCAATTGGTAGGTTACAGAAAAAAATCAAGGAACAAAAGATGGCTAGGAAGAAAGATATTCTTTGGTCTAGCTTACAGGAAGCGACAAGAACACAGCATTTGTGGCAAGATCAACAGACATTTGACAGACAGACAGACAACAGAATTGCTGAAAATGTTCTTAGCTTGAACAAAGCAGCCTTTACCTCTAAGAACTGTAAGTTGCGACATATTGCATTCTTGTTTTTGGGTCGATTTATCCTACCATTATGTTCAAGTTGTTGTATATTTAATTACAAAAATATGAAATATTCACATTATTAAACCATCAAACCAATTGGTTGTATTACAATAAATACAAGCATTTAATCATAATGAACAAATTACACCTCCAATGCCTATACTCAGTTACGATTTCCATTAGGGTTTGTTTACTGCATCCTCTTTGTCAGGAATCAAATAGTAGTTTCAATCCTAAATTCATCCTTATTAAATGTTTAGTCCACATAAAAGGAAGATTGGGTGAGCTTAAACTCTCTCTTTCTTTTTTAGACAAAATTATTTTGAAAAGATACTTTGTATTAATGTGTTTCCATAGTTTATAAACCAACCCAAACCATCCTTCTATTGGTGATGCTCATACACGTCTCAAAACAGGTTGAAGGGGGTTGTAGGGGATTCCAACATAACATCCATCCTTGAATTATTATAAATATGAATCTCATTCAACTACAGTTTGAACATAGGCTTTAATTGCGGCTTCAAAAGTCAGTAGTATAACTATAGGCTGTGACCCTCAACCCTGCCTTCTGCTGGAAGAGTTCCTGGAGAGTTTAATTAAGTAAACTCTTAAAACTCTCCTGAAGAAGTAGACCTTTGATCTAAGGCTCCATGTACACAAGCCTACCCTGACCACCGGCTGCGGGAAAATGGAAAACGCAGCATTTTTCCATTTTCCCGCGGTCGGCGATCAAAACGTTCCTATCCTGAATGCAATTCTTCCATGTTCAGGAGAGGGAAGTTTAACCTCACCTAAATGCAGCAGCTCCTAAACTCTGCTAAAAGCCTATGTGTACATGGACACATAGGCTTTTATGGAGTTGAGTTTAGGAGCTTTGGCAAAAAAATGCCAAAATCTCCTAAACTCGAGTTTATTATTATTATTATACAGGATTTATATAGCGCCAGCAGTTTGCTCAATGCTTTACAATATAACGGGAGACAATACAGCAACAATACAGTTCAATACAAGAGGAATTTGAGGGCCCTGCTCTTTGTAGCTTACAATCTAGGAGTTTAGCAGCTGCTCGTGTACATGAAGCCTAAGAAATGCAGAGAGATGAGTTTCAGTGTACCCTCTGTTCCCTTTATGTTGACCAAATACAAGCATTTAAGCAGTATGATTTCTGTCCAAGAGGCTGCAGAAGACAAGCCTTGATGGGAATCGTCTTTGGAGGTATAATAGGTTCATTCTGATTGAATGTTTCTAATTACCGTATATATTCGAGTATAAGTCGATCCGAATATAAGCCGAGGTACCTAATTTTACCACAAAAAAACTGGGAAAAACTATTGACTCAAGTATAAGCCGAGGGTGAGAAATGAGGCACCCTATTATTGGTGTCAGTGGAATAGTGCCCCATCTTTGGTGTCAGTGGGAGGAATAGTGTCCCATCATTGGTGTCAGTGGGAGGAATAGTATCCCATCATTGGTGTCAGTGGGGGGGTGGAGGAATAGTGCCCCATCGTTGGTGTCAGTGGGGGGGAGGAAAAGTGCCCCATCGTTGGTGTCAGTGGGGGGGAGGAATAGTATCCCATGATTGGTGTCAGTGGGGGGTGGAATAGTGCTCCATGATTGGTGTCAGTGGGGGGTGGAATAGTGCCCCATCATTGGTGTCAGTGGGGGGGGGGAGGAATAGTGCCCAATCGTTGGTGTCAGTGGGGGGGAGGAAAAGTGCCCCATCGTTGGTGTCAGTGGGAGGAATAATGCCCCATCATTGGTATCAGTGACACCAATGATGGGGCACTATTCCTCCCACTGACACTTGCTGACCCCTGTTCCAGTATGGTGCTGCTGCATCCAGCATATGTGGTTGCAGCAGCACCTAAGCACGGCACACTTACCTGCATCTCCTTCACTCAATTTTTGCAGGGCCGCTCAGCTCCGCCTCCTCGCCGGTGATTGGCCGCCTGTGTGCCTTTCCTGAGCTACAGTTCTGGCGGCCAATCACCAGTGAGAATGCGGAGCCGAGCAGCCGCGCGAACATCCAGTAGACGAACTGAATGAAGGAGCAGCCGCACTTCCTGGACCGGATCGTCGTGGGACCGGAGCCAGGTAAGAGACAGCAGCCCCTGCCCACCCCTGTACTTAGTTTCCCTTCTGTTCTGTCCCCCTGCTAGACATCTGCAGACGTTGACTCGAGTATAAGCCGAGGGGGCCGTTTTTCAGCACAAAAAATGTGCTGAAAAACTCGGCTTATACTCGAGTATATACGGTAATAGAATAGAATAAAATAGAATATAATCTTTTTCTGAAATTCGTATAGAATAAATTCAAATGGCAATTCGCATTGGAATGCCGGTTCGAATTATCCAATTTCGGTCAAATTGAATTAGAATAAAATCTAATTAACCGCTTTCCTGCCAAAATACTGCTACAGAGTGGCAGGGGTGCGCAAAATCACGTATATATACTTGATCTTGCATGTTCAGGTAGGGGGCGCACGCCCTATCCGTGCTGCCATTCGTGTCCTCGGCTGTCAATCACCAGGTCCGGGCCGGTGATTACTCGCAGGCACCCGGTGATCGCCAAGTGTTACAGACGGGGGAGAGAACTGTATGTAAACAATACAATTATGTTCCCTGTCAGCTCCAACACTCTACTTTGTATGGCTCTGCATTGCAGAGCCATACAAAGCAGTGTGCTTACAATGGAAAGCACAGATACAGCCTCATAGTAAAACACACACAGCACACAGTTTATCCTTTTGATCGCCCCAGATGTTAACCCCTTCCTGCCCAGTGCATTAGTACTTTTTATTAGCACTGATCACTGTATTGGTGTCACTGGGGATGTCAGAATGCCCGCCGCAGTCCCACTATAGGTCGCTGATCACCACCATTACTAGTAAAAAAAATAATTTTTCTTTAAAATTCCAGTATATATACCACCATTCGTAAACGCTAAAACTTTCACATAAACCAATTAATTTACATGTATTGGGATTTTTCTTTTTTTTAGCAAAGACATGTCGCAGAATACATTTTGACCTAAGTTTATGATGAAATTTGATTTTTTTATTGGACATGTTTAATAGCAAAAAGTCAAAAATATTTTTTCACAAAATTGTCGTTCTTTTTTTTGTTTATAGCGCAAAAATTAGAAAATGCACAGGTGATCAAATACCACTGAAAGAAAGCTCTATATATGGGGAAAAAGAGGACATAAATTTTATTTGGGTGCAGCATTGCATGACCGCGCAATTGTCAGTTAAAGTAACGCAAAAAATGGCCTGGTCAGGAAGGAGGGTAAATCCTCTGGAGGGCAAATGGTTAAAAAAATGAATAAACGAAATGAAACGAATTCTGAAAATGAATTTAATGAAACTAAATTATTGAAATAACTAATTAAAACAAATTGTTTGTTCTGCACATGCCTACTTTTTTAATAACATGAGCTAGCAAATAAAATGATTGTAATCAATGTACATGGCTGGCATTCCAGACCTGAAATAGCTGGAGGGTTATGCTTAAAAATCATTATATTCTCTTTCTGCAGGTTGCTATGGAGAGACTCTCCTGTTCAGTAACTGACAGCTTTGCAGATATAGTTTGCAGAAATCTGTACAGTGGGTATATTTTTTAAAAATACAGATAAGTAGAAGTACAGACAGCCTGCTTAGATTTGTCTGCCCTTGGAAGACATGCAAATTCTTGGCAGGAGTAGGGAGTAAATGGCAACAAATGCAAATAAGGGTTTTAGAATTAAACTGGAACAAAAATGATATCTGATGCACTAGAATGTACACAGCAGTAGTTTTTTCTAATTAGCCCCTAACATAGTTTTATTACCTGGTGATGGTGCCAGTAGATGTTTTTTTACACTTCTTTTAAAAGGCTGATTTCACATGGACAATTCTGGTGTTAGCAACACATCACCAGCAGCTGCATCACATAGAAAAGCCTTCCATTTACTGCTGTGGAATCGCTCTTACACTTGCACTAAAAGTGGCCACATCTTGCCTTGCAGTAGGACTAGCTAGTGGGGGAGCATTTCCATAGAGACTGGAGGCAGTCTCTTAGTGATTTGTCACCAGTATCCAGCCTAACAGAGACATCAGCCTGACAGGGTGACACCCTGTTTATTCTGGCATGAAATCACACAGCAGCATTGTCATCCTCTGGACAGAGTATCCTTACATGGTCATGAATTTTTAAATGAACTTTAAAGTGACACTAAATGATATCTTTATTCTCATAAAATGATCAATATACATCCAATTCTTAAAGGTAAGGTGCAGGATAGCTGAAAATAAAATAACCACCTATACTCGCCTATATAACTACAGCAACAATCTGCTGCTGTTGCTGCTGTCTCTAAGACTGAGAACTGAGTGACCACATGACCAATGATCACTCCGTTTTCGGTCTTCACTGAGCAGAGAGTAGTGACTGTCAGTCACTGCTCTATACTCTGCCCCTCAAGCCCTCACTGGAGCTCTGGACTGTAAAGGGGGCAGGAGTGGTTGGCTTAGGCCAGAACTGAGCCAGCTGCTGGTCAGGCATCTGGGTGAATCCCGACAATATTTAAAGGATCCTTTCAGAGCTAGAACTGACTCTGTGACATCAGCCAACAATGGGCTTTAAGTGTACTCCTCTGACCCAGAAAAAGCTTTGGTCATACTTCTCTTTTACTGGCCCTGTAATTATATTTTTCATGAAATCGTTTCTTACTGTGATTTTCTGCTTCTCAAACCTCTCCTTTTCCCCTCACTTCCTCTTTTGGAATGAGCAGGGCATGTTAGTTGAGGATTGTGCACTGCCCAAGGCAGATATACAACACATAGTCCATCTTAGGAGCAAGCAAGAAGCTGGCTATGTTCCTGCATACAGTGTGACTGTGAAGAATGAATGTAGCCACCGTCATAGGAATTTGGAGGTTTGGAGGAGGTTGAGAGCACTAGAAGGTACCTTTTATAAATTATGAATAATAAATTATGAAAATTATGAATACCTACTTTAAATTTTTTACACCAGCGTTTAGCGTCACTTTAGGAGACAAACTAATTAAAACCAACAGATAATACTTAAAAAGTATTTGTTTTTGTAGGGGGGGGATTTTTAAACCATATGAAAAAACTGATCGTTGTAAACACACCTTGCAGCGTTTTCTGATTCGTTTTAACTGTAGTTACCACTTGTGCTGAACAGCTTGGCCTTTTATTGGTAGTGGAAAAATAATGGATCTTTTGGTCATATCAAGAGGTATTCAGACTATATTATGGGAGGTGTCAGAGAAACAAAAACTGCTGTTTTATTACAATTGATGCACTGCATGAAATATGTAACATTTGATTTTGCTCATAGTTCCACTTCAAAAATCTCACAATCTATAAAACGTGTGGAACAAGTATGGGTGAATCAGTCATAAAAACAATGAATCAAACTCTCAAAGTAGCAAATATGAAACAGAGAACTAGGCCTGGGTCTGTAACATGCCCTGTTATAGATATGATGAATGTTACTGAAGCTTAGATTTCCCATCAAAGAAGAGAAAATCCAGATGTGCAGTGAATAGGAGCAAATATGACCCAATCCAGTTGGTCAAAAATGTGCATTATAATGATACCTAATGGCCTGATGTGCTCTGAACTGCATTATAAATAATCTCCCAAAATAAAGTGAGATTACTAAATTCAAAGTGCCTTGAAAAAGTATACCTCTTGAAATTTTCCAGATCTTGTCATGTTCTCTTAGATTGTAAGCTCCAAGGAGCAGGGCCCTCCTATCCCTCTTGTATTGAACTGTATTGTTGCTGTATTGTCTCCCTTTATATTGTAAAGCGCTGAGCAAACTGTTGCCGCTATATAAATCCTGTATAATAATAATACTAATGTTACAACCAAAAACATAAATGTATTTTATTGGGATTTTATGTGATAGACCAACACAAAGTGGTACATAATTGTGAAGTGAAAGGAAAATGATAAATGGTTTTTCAAATTTTTTACAAATACATTTCTGAAAACTGGAACCAATTGCCTTCAGAAGTCACCTAATTAGTAAATATAGTTCAGCTAATGTGTGTAATGTGTAATTTAATCTCAGTATAAATAAAACTGTTCTGTGAAGCCCTCAAAGGTTTTTTAGAGAACATTAGTTAACAAACAGCATCATGAAAGCCAAGGAACACACCAGACAGGTCAGGGATAAAGTTGTGGATAACTTTAAAGCAGAGTTAGGTTATAAAAAATATCCCAAGTTTTGTACATCTCATGGAACACTGTTCAATTCATCATCCGAAAATGGAAAGAGTATGGCACAACTACAAACCTACCAAGACATGGCTGTCCACCTAAACTGACAGGCTGGGCAAGGAGAGCATTATTCATTGAAGCAGCCAAGAGGCCCATTGTAACTCTGGAGGAGCTGCAGAGATCCACAGCTCAGGTGGTAGAATCTGTCCACAGGACAACTATTAGTCGTGCACTCCACAAATCTGGCTTTTATAGAAGAGTGGCAAGAAGAAATCCATTGTTGATAGAAAGCCATAAGCAGTCCCATTTGCAGTTTGCAAGAAGCCACGTGGGAAACACAACAAATGTGTGGAGGAAGGTGCTCTGGTCAGATGAGACCAAAATGGAGCTTTTTGGCCTAAAAGCAAAACGCTATGTGTGGTGGAAAACTAACACTGCACATCACCCTGAACACACCATCCCCGCCATGAAACATTGCAGATATAGTTTGCAGAAATCTGTACAGTGGGTATATTTTTTAAAAATACAGATAAGTAGAAGTACAGACAGCCTGCTTAGATTTGTCTGCCCTTGGAAGACATGCAAATTCTTGGCAGGAGTAGGGAGTAAATGGCAACAAATGCAAATAAGGGTTTTAGAATTAAACTGGAACAAAAATGATATCTGATGCACTAGAATGTACACAGCAGTAGTTTTTTCTAATTAGCCCCTAACATAGTTTTATTACCTGGTGATGGTGCCAGTAGATGTTTTTTTACACTTCTTTTAAAAGGCTGATTTCACATGGACAATTCTGGTGTTAGCAACACATCACCAGCAGCTGCATCACATAGAAAAGCCTTCCATTTACTGCTGTGGAATCGCTCTTACACTTGCACTAAAAGTGGCCACATCTTGCCTTGCAGTAGGACTAGCTAGTGGGGGAGCATTTCCATAGAGACTGGAGGCAGTCTCTTAGTGATTTGTCACCAGTATCCAGCCTAACAGAGACATCAGCCTGACAGGGTGACACCCTGTTTATTCTGGCATGAAATCACACAGCAGCATTGTCATCCTCTGGACAGAGTATCCTTACATGGTCATGAATTTTTAAATGAACTTTAAAGTGACACTAAATGATATCTTTATTCTCATAAAATGATCAATATACATCCAATTCTTAAAGGTAAGGTGCAGGATAGCTGAAAATAAAATAACCACCTATACTCGCCTATATAACTACAGCAACAATCTGCTGCTGTTGCTGCTGTCTCTAAGACTGAGAACTGAGTGACCACATGACCAATGATCACTCCGTTTTCGGTCTTCACTGAGCAGAGAGTAGTGACTGTCAGTCACTGCTCTATACTCTGCCCCTCAAGCCCTCACTGGAGCTCTGGACTGTAAAGGGGGCAGGAGTGGTTGGCTTAGGCCAGAACTGAGCCAGCTGCTGGTCAGGCATCTGGGTGAATCCCGACAATATTTAAAGGATCCTTTCAGAGCTAGAACTGACTCTGTGACATCAGCCAACAATGGGCTTTAAGTGTACTCCTCTGACCCAGAAAAAGCTTTGGTCATACTTCTCTTTTACTGGCCCTGTAATTATATTTTTCATGAAATCGTTTCTTACTGTGATTTTCTGCTTCTCAAACCTCTCCTTTTCCCCTCACTTCCTCTTTTGGAATGAGCAGGGCATGTTAGTTGAGGATTGTGCACTGCCCAAGGCAGATATACAACACATAGTCCATCTTAGGAGCAAGCAAGAAGCTGGCTATGTTCCTGCATACAGTGTGACTGTGAAGAATGAATGTAGCCACCGTCATAGGAATTTGGAGGTTTGGAGGAGGTTGAGAGCACTAGAAGGTACCTTTTATAAATTATGAATAATAAATTATGAAAATTATGAATACCTACTTGAAATTTTTTACACCAGCGTTTAGCGTCACTTTAGGAGACAAACTAATTAAAACCAACAGATAATACTTAAAAAGTATTTGTTTTTGTAGGGGGGGGGGGATTTTTAAACCATATGAAAAAACTGATCGTTGTAAACACACCTTGCAGCGTTTTCTGATTCGTTTTAACTGTAGTTACCACTTGTGCTGAACAGCTTGGCCTTTTATTGGTAGTGGAAAAATAATGGATCTTTTGGTCATATCAAGAGGTATTCAGACTATATTATGGGAGGTGTCAGAGAAACAAAAACTGCTGTTTTATTACAATTGATGCACTGCATGAAATATGTAACATTTGATTTTGCTCATAGTTCCACTTCAAAAATCTCACAATCTATAAAACGTGTGGAACAAGTATGGGTGAATCAGTCATAAAAACAATGAATCAAACTCTCAAAGTAGCAAATATGAAACAGAGAACTAGGCCTGGGTCTGTAACATGCCCTGTTATAGATATGATGAATGTTACTGAAGCTTAGATTTCCCATCAAAGAAGAGAAAATCCAGATGTGCAGTGAATAGGAGCAAATATGACCCAATCCAGTTGGTCAAAAATGTGCATTATAATGATACCTAATGGCCTGATGTGCTCTGAACTGCATTATAAATAATCTCCCAAAATAAAGTGAGATTACTAAATTCACAGTGCCTTGAAAAAGTATACCTCTTGAAATTTTCCAAATCTTGTCATGTTCTCTTAGATTGTAAGCTCCAAGGAGCAGGGCCCTCCTATCCCTCTTGTATTGAACTGTATTGTTGCTGTATTGTCTCCCTTTATATTGTAAAGCGCTGAGCAAACTGTTGCCGCTATATAAATCCTGTATAATAATAATACTAATGTTACAACCAAAAACATAAATGTATTTTATTGGGATTTTATGTGATAGACCAACACAAAGTGGTACATAATTGTGAAGTGAAAGGAAAATGATAAATGGTTTTTCAAATTTTTTACAAATACATTTCTGAAAACTGGAACCAATTGCCTTCAGAAGTCACCTAATTAGTAAATATAGTTCAGCTAATGTGTGTAATGTGTAATTTAATCTCAGTATAAATAAAACTGTTCTGTGAAGCCCTCAAAGGTTTTTTAGAGAACATTAGTTAACAAACAGCATCATGAAAGCCAAGGAACACACCAGACAGGTCAGGGATAAAGTTGTGGATAACTTTAAAGCAGAGTTAGGTTATAAAAAATATCCCAAGTTTTGTACATCTCATGGAACACTGTTCAATTCATCATCCGAAAATGGAAAGAGTATGGCACAACTACAAACCTACCAAGACATGGCTGTCCACCTAAACTGACAGGCTGGGCAAGGAGAGCATTATTCATTGAAGCAGCCAAGAGGCCCATTGTAACTCTGGAGGAGCTGCAGAGATCCACAGCTCAGGTGGTAGAATCTGTCCACAGGACAACTATTAGTCGTGCACTCCACAAATCTGGCTTTTATAGAAGAGTGGCAAGAAGAAATCCATTGTTGATAGAAAGCCATAAGCAGTCCCATTTGCAGTTTGCAAGAAGCCACGTGGGAAACACAACAAATGTGTGGAGGAAGGTGCTCTGGTCAGATGAGACCAAAATGGAGCTTTTTGGCCTAAAAGCAAAACGCTATGTGTGGTGGAAAACTAACACTGCACATCACCCTGAACACACCATCCCCGCCATGAAACATTGCAGATATAGTTTGCAGAAATCTGTACAGTGGGTATATTTTTTAAAAATACAGATAAGTAGAAGTACAGACAGCCTGCTTAGATTTGTCTGCCCTTGGAAGACATGCAAATTCTTGGCAGGAGTAGGGAGTAAATGGCAACAAATGCAAATAAGGGTTTTAGAATTAAACTGGAACAAAAATGATATCTGATGCACTAGAATGTACACAGCAGTAGTTTTTTCTAATTAGCCCCTAACATAGTTTTATTACCTGGTGATGGTGCCAGTAGATGTTTTTTTACACTTCTTTTAAAAGGCTGATTTCACATGGACAATTCTGGTGTTAGCAACACATCACCAGCAGCTGCATCACATAGAAAAGCCTTCCATTTACTGCTGTGGAATCGCTCTTACACTTGCACTAAAAGTGGCCACATCTTGCCTTGCAGTAGGACTAGCTAGTGGGGGAGCATTTCCATAGAGACTGGAGGCAGTCTCTTAGTGATTTGTCACCAGTATCCAGCCTAACAGAGACATCAGCCTGACAGGGTGACACCCTGTTTATTCTGGCATGAAATCACACAGCAGCATTGTCATCCTCTGGACAGAGTATCCTTACATGGTCATGAATTTTTAAATGAACTTTAAAGTGACACTAAATGATATCTTTATTCTCATAAAATGATCAATATACATCCAATTCTTAAAGGTAAGGTGCAGGATAGCTGAAAATAAAATAACCACCTATACTCGCCTATATAACTACAGCAACAATCTGCTGCTGTTGCTGCTGTCTCTAAGACTGAGAACTGAGTGACCACATGACCAATGATCACTCCGTTTTCGGTCTTCACTGAGCAGAGAGTAGTGACTGTCAGTCACTGCTCTATACTCTGCCCCTCAAGCCCTCACTGGAGCTCTGGACTGTAAAGGGGGCAGGAGTGGTTGGCTTAGGCCAGAACTGAGCCAGCTGCTGGTCAGGCATCTGGGTGAATCCCGACAATATTTAAAGGATCCTTTCAGAGCTAGAACTGACTCTGTGACATCAGCCAACAATGGGCTTTAAGTGTACTCCTCTGACCCAGAAAAAGCTTTGGTCATACTTCTCTTTTACTGGCCCTGTAATTATATTTTTCATGAAATCGTTTCTTACTGTGATTTTCTGCTTCTCAAACCTCTCCTTTTCCCCTCACTTCCTCTTTTGGAATGAGCAGGGCATGTTAGTTGAGGATTGTGCACTGCCCAAGGCAGATATACAACACATAGTCCATCTTAGGAGCAAGCAAGAAGCTGGCTATGTTCCTGCATACAGTGTGACTGTGAAGAATGAATGTAGCCACCGTCATAGGAATTTGGAGGTTTGGAGGAGGTTGAGAGCACTAGAAGGTACCTTTTATAAATTATGAATAATAAATTATGAAAATTATGAATACCTACTTGAAATTTTTTACACCAGCGTTTAGCGTCACTTTAGGAGACAAACTAATTAAAACCAACAGATAATACTTAAAGTATTTGTTTTTGTAGGGGGGGGGGATTTTTAAACCATATGAAAAAACTGATCGTTGTAAACACACCTTGCAGCGTTTTCTGATTCGTTTTAACTGTAGTTACCACTTGTGCTGAACAGCTTGGCCTTTTATTGGTAGTGGAAAAATAATGGATCTTTTGGTCATATCAAGAGGTATTCAGACTATATTATGGGAGGTGTCAGAGAAACAAAAACTGCTGTTTTATTACAATTGATGCACTGCATGAAATATGTAACATTTGATTTTGCTCATAGTTCCACTTCAAAAATCTCACAATCTATAAAACGTGTGGAACAAGTATGGGTGAATCAGTCATAAAAACAATGAATCAAACTCTCAAAGTAGCAAATATGAAACAGAGAACTAGGCCTGGGTCTGTAACATGCCCTGTTATAGATATGATGAATGTTACTGAAGCTTAGATTTCCCATCAAAGAAGAGAAAATCCAGATGTGCAGTGAATAGGAGCAAATATGACCCAATCCAGTTGGTCAAAAATGTGCATTATAATGATACCTAATGGCCTGATGTGCTCTGAACTGCATTATAAATAATCTCCCAAAATAAAGTGAGATTACTAAATTCACAGTGCCTTGAAAAAGTATACCTCTTGAAATTTTCCAAATCTTGTCATGTTCTCTTAGATTGTAAGCTCCAAGGAGCAGGGCCCTCCTATCCCTCTTGTATTGAACTGTATTGTTGCTGTATTGTCTCCCTTTATATTGTAAAGCGCTGAGCAAACTGTTGCCGCTATATAAATCCTGTATAATAATAATACTAATGTTACAACCAAAAACATAAATGTATTTTATTGGGATTTTATGTGATAGACCAACACAAAGTGGTACATAATTGTGAAGTGAAAGGAAAATGATAAATGGTTTTTCAAATTTTTTACAAATACATTTCTGAAAACTGGAACCAATTGCCTTCAGAAGTCACCTAATTAGTAAATATAGTTCAGCTAATGTGTGTAATGTGTAATTTAATCTCAGTATAAATAAAACTGTTCTGTGAAGCCCTCAAAGGTTTTTTAGAGAACATTAGTTAACAAACAGCATCATGAAAGCCAAGGAACACACCAGACAGGTCAGGGATAAAGTTGTGGATAACTTTAAAGCAGAGTTAGGTTATAAAAAATATCCCAAGTTTTGTACATCTCATGGAACACTGTTCAATTCATCATCCGAAAATGGAAAGAGTATGGCACAACTACAAACCTACCAAGACATGGCTGTCCACCTAAACTGACAGGCTGGGCAAGGAGAGCATTATTCATTGAAGCAGCCAAGAGGCCCATTGTAACTCTGGAGGAGCTGCAGAGATCCACAGCTCAGGTGGTAGAATCTGTCCACAGGACAACTATTAGTCGTGCACTCCACAAATCTGGCTTTTATAGAAGAGTGGCAAGAAGAAATCCATTGTTGATAGAAAGCCATAAGCAGTCCCATTTGCAGTTTGCAAGAAGCCACGTGGGAAACACAACAAATGTGTGGAGGAAGGTGCTCTGGTCAGATGAGACCAAAATGGAGCTTTTTGGCCTAAAAGCAAAACGCTATGTGTGGTGGAAAACTAACACTGCACATCACCCTGAACACACCATCCCCGCCATGAAACATGGTGGTAGCAGCATCGTGTTGTGGGGAAGATTTTCTTCAGCAGGGACAGGGAAGCTGGTCTGAGTTGATGGGAAAATGTATAGAGCCAAATACAAGGCAATCTTAGAAGAAATCCTGTTAGAGTCTGCAAAAGACTTGAGATTGGGGCAGAGGTTTACCTTCCACCAGGACAACGGCCCTAAACGTATATACAGCCAGAGCTACAATGGAATAGTTTAGATCAAAGCATATTCATGTGTTAGAATGGGCCAGTCAAAGTCCAGACCTAAATCCAATTGAGAATCTGGCAAGACTTGGAAATTTCTGTTCACAGACGCTCTCCATCCACACTGACAGAGCTTGAGCTATTTTGTAAAGAAGAACGGGCAAAACTTTCACTCTCTAGATGTGCAAAGCTGGTAGAGACATCCCCAAAAAGACTTGCAGCTGTAATTGCAGCGAAAGGTGGTTCTACAAAGTATTGATTCAGGTGAGCTGAATACAAATGCACGCCATACTTTTCAGATATTTATTTGTAAAATATTTTGAAAACCATTTATCATTTTCCTTCCACTTCACAATTATGTGCCAATTTGTGTTGGTCGATCACAAAATCCCAATAAAATACATTTATGTTTTTGGCTGTAACATGACAAATTGTGGAAATTTACAGGGGTATGAATACTTATTCAAGGCACTGTATACTGTATTGTCCTGCTGTTGCCAGGGCATCTTTGACTGACTGCCAGTTCCATCGGTTCCCACACTTTCATCTTATTATTTGTGGTAGATTTTTTTAAAGTAACTGGCTCAGGCTGGTTTTGGCTCCATCATCTCATCAGGCAGGGCTCCCAGGAGCTTCCCACACCATTCTGCACATATGTACATCATTTGCTGCTATGTAATTCATACTTTTATTGAAGCCAGGTTCAGATTTTTACTGATTTCAATGAGACTTCCACTTTCAAAATTGTAGTGCACGTTTTAAAAGAAAGTTTGGCTAAATCATTACTGATCAAATGTTTCAGGTTAGCTCATTTCTAATTATACCTTT
Source organism: Staurois parvus (assembly GCF_062004578.1). Taxonomy (NCBI): domain Eukaryota; kingdom Metazoa; phylum Chordata; class Amphibia; order Anura; family Ranidae; genus Staurois; species Staurois parvus. Next base: position 514,576 of record NW_028318357.1, read on the forward strand.
TAGTATTTTGGCTTCAAGGGGTGTTAATACATTTTCAAGGCACTGTAAGTTTAGTAATCTAATTTTATTGTAGGAGATTTTTTATAATTCTTTTTCAAGGCACTATACATATATATATATATATGCAACAGCCTTTGAAGCAGAAGATTTTGGGAATTCTGAACCACCAAGAATAATCATTATTCAGATTTTGTCTTTTGTTATTTAACTACTTGTGAAATTGAGAATGAACTCTACTGACCAGCCATATCAACCAGTTAACAGGAAATGTATAATGTATCTGTATAATGCATCGTACATCAGTATTGGTTCTAATTTGAATATATGTATTGCTGATGACAATCTCTGTGTCATTCTTCATTGCAGAATTCCGGGATAGAGAAAGCATTCCTTTTTGATGTAGTCAGTAAAATCTACATAGCAACAGACAGCACTCCAGTGGACATGCAAACATATGAGCTGTGCTGTGACATGATTGACGTTGTTATTGACATTTCTTGCATCTATGGGTATGGCACTGAAATGTAGATTTCACTTGTAATGTAGATTTACTAGTAGAGAACAGTATATTGATGAATCAAAATATGACAAATATACTGTATTAAAAATATGACATTATAGACAATGGAAAAGTAATATTTTAATTTGGGTAAAAAAAAAGTTTTCTTAGTTAACATTTTCCTGTAAGCTGTATGTTAGAGCGGTTTGAATTTTAAGCTATTCTTTAATGGTACTTCTAATTTTTTTATAACAGGTTGAAAGGAGCAGGCACCCCTTATGACAAAGAGTCACTGGCGATCATAAAGCTAAACAACACAACTGTTTTGTATCTAAAGGAAGTCACAAAATTTCTAGCACTTGTGTGTTTTGTCAGAGAGGAGAGTTTTGAAAGAAAAGGTAATATTTTGTTTTAATTATTTTTAATTTGATTTTTTAATGAATTTTGGCTGTTCAAAATATCCTAAAAAGACCCTTTTTGTATTACAGAATATTTTTCGTGTTACACGATATTTATTTTCATTGCCCCTTTTCTCAACTCATTCTTTTATTACCGATCCTGTGCGGTCTTGGTCCCTTGACTACTTGACTATTTTCGTATGAATACTATACTAATCACACGAAAATGGTTTGTTCTGTTATCAAACAAAATCATCTCATGTTCTTTCAGAAACTTTTGACTTAACTGTCATGATCAGATGTCGGAAGCTGTGTACCAACAATTAAATTATCGAACAATTTGCTCTGAAAGTGGTTATTTTCATCGGATTTTCTCATCATGTGTACTGGGCATTAGCTACAAGGGTGAGTTTCACCCATGCAGTCACGCTATGATGGCTAGCCCAATACAAAACCAAAACAAGCTGTCCCGTTAAGAACTTATTACAGTCAGGTATAGGTAATTGAGTTAATGAGTAACTACACTGGTAGAAAAATAGGCTAAATATAAGAAAACCTGGAGAGTGGGCTACATGTTACTGAGAATCATTTGTAGTCATCTCACGTGCAGCATGTTGGAATCAATGTGATTCTAATGAGATGACTGTTAAACAGTAGTTAAATTTCCCAACTGCAAATAGATTTAATAGTCAGTGTAACCATAGCCTTAGGCAAACCAACACAAGTGATTTTTAATCTCTTGCTACTGAGATATTAATCACTTGCTGGAAGTTGCCTGAGTGGTTGCTTTTGTAGACTTCCTTATGAAAATGGTAGTTGCATGGATGTATGTGGCTTGATAACTTAAAGCAGAAGACAAACACTTACCTGTCCAATGGTCCCTTTCCGGTACTGACATCTTCTGAGTGCTGGTCTTTGGGCCTCTTCATTTGCCGACAGCGGATGACATCACACATGCTTATGCATATGAGCTAGTAATCCCAACACTCAGAGACTGGCCCGACACTGTCACTGACACTGTGCATGCGCAGCTCAGTTTACAGTGCCAGAGAAGGCAGCGAGGAAGAAGGTAGGGGCACTTTATTGTAGAAGTGACAGTGCCAACGGTGTACAGAATACCTCCAGGTTGCCATATTGCATTTCTTTAAGTTGTAGAAAATGACAGTAGCTACTGATTAAATGGAAAGTTAGCTTTCAATAACACTAAATTACAAAATGGTTCATGTGACAGTCAACATTAAGGCTGAACCACGACTTAGAGATGAGCTGTACACTATGTGTAGTGGTGAATGTACAGAGTTCCTGTGTGAAACGCTCAGTCCTATGTCACTACATGCCTTTACTCGATGAATATTGCATTTAGGGGCTGCTGGGCCTATGCCCTGCACCACCAGGCCAGGATACCTCCGCCACCTCACTCCTAGTGACAGAAGGTGATTTTGCCATGCACTAGCGTGGGCCTCATGCATGCACGTAATTTACACCTTCTGTGGGTTTGATCCCAGTAATTTTCTGGGAAACTGACCGCTAGGGAGGGAGGTAGAATATCTGTCACCCGAGTCTTGTATCACTCTTTGACGTCTGGCTTCTTTTCATTGTCTCCAGCTCATGGTTACCTGTGGCAACTACTCTCCTCCTGTGACTCCCCTGCCAAGTTAACCCTTGGTTGTGGCCTTCCTCTTCTACTCCATGTGTTCTTTACAGGCCCAGTACTTGTGATACGTTGTTTACCTTCATGCACCCTTCTGAATAACTTCAAACCAGGCTCAGAAGTAGTTAACATAACTTTGCTGATGGCTTTTGCATTAACACAGTCCAACAGTGCACAATTTCCTAATTAGCATCCCTAGGCTTCCCAGGCATACCTCAACAGGTAGAAGTCCACTGCTGGTAGGTTCCCTTGTGTAGGTGCTGGCAGGTTGCTGCTGGTTACATCCTTCCATGTGGACCCTTTAGCCTATAGGCAGGTGCAGTCTGTTTTCTCCACAGGAGGTTGCGCTTCACCTAAATGGTACAATAGTCTGGAGAGGAAGTCCAAGGGAAACATGATCTATCTACGGTGCCGGCATCAATGGAGCAGCGTTTTGGTTGGCTATGCTGCAGACTTGTGACCCTTGGTGGCCATCTTGGGTCAGCAAGGCCTATTTAAACCCCCTACTCCTGGGCTTTGGCATGCATTCTATGAGTGGCTAGTGTAGGAAGAGAACCCACTTGCTAGGGTGAGTGACTAGTGGTAGGGAAAGGTTCTTGACAAGGAGGGAAAGGCTAGGGACTTGCTAACCAGAATAAAGTCTCCCCTTTTGCTAGCAGAATGGCCAGGCCGCGCTTCTTCCTCTGAAACAGACACTGTCGGCACCTCTTCTCAGCCACATCTAACTGCAATGAACAGTGAGTTATTCCCCTAGTGGCGCTCTCCAACTAGGGTGTTTGTAACATTGGCATTCTGATCAATACAAGTTCCAAGTTTACTGCGACCGGACTCCTTCTATTTACTGCCCTCACCACACTGCACCTCCCCATAAGCCTTGTGTCTTTTCCCCTATGCTAGCATTGTGTCCACAGTAGCATTTGCGTAGGCAGAGCAGAGTAGGACTGGCCATAGAGGGATTACTTTGACGCAGTTGGCCAGCTTAAGCATGTATTGCAATATGTGTGAACAAAATATCCCTATCAGATTGGATGTCGCTCCACTTCCTTAAACTGAATCTCTCCAAATCCGAGCTCCTTGTCTTCCCCCCAGCCCGAACCCCACCCCCCATTGACTTCTAAATCACATCCAACAACGCCACCATCAAACCCGCTCTGCAGGTGTCAGGGCTCCCAGGTATGACCAGAGGTGTGTGACTGAAGCAGGGAAACGCAGACCTCAGATATGTTATAAACAATATAATTTATTAACACTAACAGTACAAACATAAACGCAGTGCAATACTAAAACATAATACGGTGCAAACAAACCAAACCAAACCACCCACAGATAACAGTATATACAAGCAAGCGTCGTCAGGCAGGCCGGGTCAATATCAATTGGGCAGGTAGGTACAGGGGGAGCAAGCGGAGAATGGTCGGGGTCACAGGCCAGGTTCAGCAGGTAGCAAGCAGCATAGTACAGAGGGTCAGGCAGAGGGATGGTCCGGGTCACAAGCCAGGGATCAGAACAGGTAGCAAGCAGCGTAGTACAGAGGGTCAGACAGAGGGATGGTCAGGGTCACGAGCCAGGATCAGAGCAGGAGAAGTCAGCAAAGGAACAGAAACAGGATGCAGGACAGATACAGGGCCCAGGACAAACACAACACCAAGGCAGAGTCTGCAAGTCTGGCCATCCCTTAAATACCCCAGCATCATCAGTTCCAGGTGTTAGCTGGCTGAAAGGTTGAGTCTCTGATTGCTGGGAGCACCCGCTGGCCAGCCCTGGTACTGCAGATCAAAAGGCAGGTGAGTCCCACCATTGCTGGCCAGTCCATTCCTAACAGTACCCCCCCCTCAAGGAGCGGCCTCAGGACGCTCCAAACAGTCCTAGCTGGGCAAAATGTTCCACCGCCCGGGTCTGGCAACTGGCGGGATATCAAAGACTGGCACACCGGGCAGGACTCCGGGCAGCGGCACACCGGGCTGGACTCCGGGCAGCGGCACATCGAGCAGAGGCACACCGGGCAGAGGCACATCGGGCAGGACTCCGGGCAGAGGCACATCGGGCAGGACTCCGGGCAGAGGCACATCGGGCAGGACTCCGGGCAGAGGCACATCGGGCAGGACTCCGGGCAGAGGCACATCGGGCAGGACTCCGGGCAGAGGCACATCGGGCAGGACTCCGGGCAGAGGCACATCGGGCAGGACTCCGGGCAGAGGCACATCGGATTACCAGGCGAAGCAGCAGGCAGCGGGCCACCAGGCGGAGCAGCAGGCACCGGGCCCCCGGGCGGATCGGCAGGCTCCGGGCCCCCGGGCGGGGCGACAGGCTCCGGGCCCCCGGGCGGGGCGACAGGCACCGGGCCCCCGGGCAGGGCGACAGGCACCGGGCCCCCGGGCGGAGCAGCAGGCACCGGGCCCCCGGGCGGAGCAGCAGGCACCGGGCCCCCAGGCGGGGCGACGGGCACCGGGCCCCCAGGCGGGGCGACGGGCACCGGGCCCCCAGGCGGGGCGACGGGCATCGGGCCCCCAGGAGGGGCGACGGGCATCGGGCCCCCAGGCGGGGCGACGGGCATCGGGCCCCCAGGCGGGGCGACGGGCATCGTGCCCCCAGGCAGGGCGACGGGCATTGTGCCCCCAGGCGGGGCGACAGGCATCGTGCCCCCAGGCGGGGCGGCGGGCGCCGGACCTCCAGATGGAGCGACAGGTCTCGGGCCCTCAGGCGGAGCGGCGGGCGCTGGACCCCCAGGAGGAGCGACAGGTCTCGGGCCCTCAGGCGGAGCGGCGGGCGCCGGACCCCCAGGTGGAGCGACAGGTCTCGGGCCCTCAGGCGGAGCGACAGGCGCCGGACCCCCAGGCGGAGCGACAGGTCTCGGGCCCTCAGGCGGAGCGGCGGGCGCCGGACCCCCAGGAGGAGCGACAGGTCTCGGGCCCTCAGGCGGAGCGGCGGGCGCCGGACCCCCAGATGGAGCGACAGGTCTCGGGCCCTCAGGCGGAGCGACGGGCGCCGGACCCCCAGGTGGAGCGACAGGTCTCGGGCCCTCAGGCGGAGCGGCGGGCGCCGGACCCCCAGGCGGAGCGACAGGTCTCGGGCCCTCAGGCGGAGCGGCGGGCGCCGGACCCCCAGGAGGAGCGACAGGTCTCGGGCCCTCAGGCGGAGCGGCGGGCGCCGGACCCCCAGGAGGAGCGACAGGTCTCGGGCCCTCAGGCGGAGCGGCGGGCGCCGGACCCCCAGATGGAGCGACAGGTCTCGGGCCCTCAGGCGGAGCGGCGGGCGCCGGACCCCCAGGTGGAGCGACAGGTCTCGGGCCCTCAGGCGGAGCGGCGGGCGCCGGACCCCCAGGAGGAGCGACAGGTCTCGGGCCCTCAAGCGGAGTGGCAGGTGCCGGACCCCCAGGCGGAGCGACAGGTCTCTGGCCCTCAGGCGGAGCGACAGGTCTCGGGCCCCCAGGCGGAGCGGCGGGCGCCGGATCCCCAGGCGGAGCGGCGGGCGCTGGACCCCCAAGCGGAGCAACAGGTCTCGGGCCCCCAGGCGGAGCGGCGGGCACCGAGACACCAGGCACGACAGTGGGCTCCGAGTCAACTGGTATGACCGCAGGCACTGGGTCAGACATTGGATGGTCTGGCTGGACAGCGGGCATCGGGTCACCAGGCATCAGGTCATTTGGCTCGACAGCGGGCACCGCGTCATCTGGCAAGGCAGTGGGCTCCGAGTCAACTGGTATGACCGCGGGCACTGGGTCAGACATTGGATCGTCTGGCTGGACAGCAGGCATCGGGTCACCAGGCATCAGGTCATTTGGCTCGACCGCGGGCACCGCGTCATCTGGCAAGGCAGTGGGCTCCGAGTCAACTGGTATGACCGCGGGCACTGGGTCAGACATTGGATCGTCTGACTGGACAGCGGGCATCGGGTCACCAGGCATCAGGTCATTTGGCTCGACAGCGGGCACCGCGTCATCTGGCAAGGCAGTGGTCTCCGAGTCAACAGGCACGACAGTGGGCACCGGGTCATCAGGTACCGGATTGTCTGGCTCGACAGCGGGCATCGGGTCATCAGGTATGACAGCGGACACTAGGTCACCAGGCATCAGGTCATTTGGCTTGCCAGCGGGCACCGCGTCATCTGGCAAGGCAGTGGGCACCGAGTCACCAGGTACGACAGCGGGCTCTGAGTCAATTGGCACGACAGCGGGCACCGGATCAGGTACCGGATCATCTGGATCAACAGCGGGCATCGAGTCAACTGGCCTAATAGGATCGTCAGGCTGGATCAGTTCATCATGCTGGGTAGAGGCATTAGGCCGAGTAGAGGCTTCAGGCCGAGTAGAGGCATCAGGCCGAGTAGAGGCATCAGGCCGAGTAGAGGCTTCAGGCCGAGTAGAGGCATCAGGCCGAGTAGAGGCTTCAGGCTGAAGAGAGGCATCAGGCCGAGTACAGGCATCAGGCCGAGTAGAGGCTTCAGGCCGCGTAGAGGCTTCAGGACGCGTAGAGGCTTCAGGCCGCGTAGAGGCTTCAGGCTGAGGAGAGGCTTCAGGCCGCGTAGAGGCTTCAGGCCGAGTACAGGCATCAGGCCGAGTACAGGCATCAGGCCGAGTAGAGGCTTCAGGCCGAGTAGAGGCATCAGGCTGCGTACAGGCATCAGTCTGAACCACGGAAGGCAGGCTCACCGGTTTGGATACTGGCAGGATGGTATTGGTTGGAAAGAATTTTCGCTTTTTTCTGGTTTTAACTACTGGAGCACTGCAAGTAAACGCAGGTCTGCAAACGAATGGAGCAGCTGGAGACAGAGAAGAACTGGAGGATGGAACAGGAGAGGGAGCAGTTGCTACAGAGGGCTTTTTTACAGGGTTAAAGGCAGGATAGGTGCAGCGAGTGGGAACAGGGTACTGACATGCGGTAGATAGCCAAGTATACTGGGCTGTAACTGGAGGAGCTGGTGGGAATACAGGAGTAGAGTTAGAAGCAGGACTGGGTCTTTGTAAGCTGACTGAGGCTGGGTGCAACAAATCTGTCCATGTCTGCAGTATGGGTTGAACAAAGCTGAGCTTACACAAAGTCTGTCTGGTCAATGACTGCACTGCGTTTATACAATCTCTCAGTGTCTGTGGTGAACATGTGGAATAACGCTCCAGAAAGTAACCCACATCATCCTCTAATAACCACACCAGGGACTCTACCTGGTCTGCACTAAATGGTGGCAAAAATTCATCTCTGCATTCGGGGGAACCAGATGAAACCAACTCTGCACAAACCTCAATCAATGGCTGCACCTCAGAGAACACTGTGCCCTGATCTACTAGAACATGAGCGAGCCGTATACATTCTAGCAATTCATCCCGGGTATACTCCTTCAGAGTTTGATAAGCATACTCCCTGTCATCAAACACTAGCAGATATAAATACTCAACCTCCTCAAGATCCATCCTTCCCATCAACAAGCCAAGATGGCTTCCCTGTGCAGCCACTTCTGGTCAGGATTGGCCTTGGTGTAATGTCAGGGCTCCCAGGTATGACCAGAGGTGTGTGACTGAAGCAGGGAAACGCAGACCTCAGATATGTTATAAACAATATAATTTATTAACACTAACAGTACAAACATAAACGCAGTGCAATACTAAAACATAATACGGTGCAAACAAACCAAACCAAACCACCCACAGATAACAGTATATACAAGCAAGCGTCGTCAGGCAGGCCGGGTCAATATCAATTGGGCAGGTAGGTACAGGGGGAACAAGCGGAGAATGGTCGGGGTCACAGGCCAGGTTCAGCAGGTAGCAAGCAGCATAGTACAGAGGGTCAGGCAGAGGGATGGTCCGGGTCACAAGCCAGGGATCAGAACAGGTAGCAAGCAGCGTAGTACAGAGGGTCAGACAGAGGGATGGTCAGGGTCACAAGCCAGGATCAGAGCAGGAGAAGTCAGCAAAGGAACAGAAACAGGATGCAGGACAGATACAGGGCCCAGGACAAACACAACACCAAGGCAGAGTCTGCAAGTCTGGCCATCCCTTAAATACCCCAGCATCATCAGTTCCAGGTGTTAGCTGGCTGAAAGGTTGAGTCTCTGATTGCTGGGAGCACCCGCTGGCCAGCCCTGGTACTGCAGATCAAAAGGCAGGTGAGTCCCACCATTGCTGGCCAGTCCATTCCTAACAGCAGGCCAGAGTACTTGGTGTCATTCTGGACTCCAACCTATCCTTCCAGCCCCAAGTCCAATCTTTAACAAACTCGTGCAGACTCCACCTCCGCAACATCGCCAAAATCCGCACGTTCCTAACCCCAGAAACCACTAAACAGCTCATCCACTCCCTCATCATATCACGACTCGACTACTGCAACTCCCTCCTCACTGGCCTGCCTCGCCGCTGGCTATCCCCGCTTCAGTCGATCCTGAATACGGCTGCCAGACTCATTCACCTTTCCAACCGCTCCATTTCCGCCACCCCCCTCTGCCAATCCCTCCACTGGCTTCCGATTGCGCAACGGATCAAATTTAAAATCCTAACACTGACGTACAAAGCTGTCCACCATACTGCCCCGAACTACATCACTGACCTGATATCCAAGTACCGCCCAACACGCACACTCCGCTCCTCACAAGACCTCCTTCTCTCTAGTTCCCTGGTCTCCTCCTCCCATGCCCGCCTCCAGGACTTCTCCAGGGTGTCACCCATCCTCTGGAACTCCCTGCCTCAACCCATCAGATTATCACCTACTCTCCTCTCCTTTAGGCGTACCCTGAAAACCCATCTCTTCAGGGAAGCCTACCTCACCCCCTGCTAACTTGCCGACCTCCTCCACTCTTCCTACCACTCCATCCCCCACAGCTATCTCCTCCTGTACCACTATCCCATCCCTTCTAGATTGTAAGCTCGAAAGAGCAGGGCCCTCGATCCCCTCATGTTTTGCATTGTATTGGTATTGTTCTGTCACATGTTCTGTCCCCCTTTGTAATGTACAGCGCTGAGTGAACTATTGGCGCTTTATAAATACTGTATAATAATAATAATAATAATATTTATTGCATAGTCTGCTTGAAAGGGTATATACCAGTGTGCAGAGGGTCCTCAGAATTTCCCCATAAGCCTTTTCCCATGCAGTCCTCCTGACTTTGGACTCTCCCGGACCCAGCCTTCCCCCTTTTTATATGTACCATAAGAAAAATGGCAGGACCTAGAAAAAGCCCGGGAACACAGCAAACCCGTGTTACTCTTTCCCACCTAAGGAAGGAAGCTGCATAACTAACACTGATAGTAGGCACCTGCCTACAACAATAGAGACATCACCAATTCTCATTCCAAATCTCCAGAAACTAGCAGTCATAGGCGCAGTACCTTAGATCTCACACTGCAGATATACACATACAAGGAAATGCACTGATATTTTTAATGCAGAATTCAAGCATGTTTGTTATTTTCCCTATAAAACAGCAAATCTTCACTTTTTCAGTTCAAGTGCACTTTATTCAAGGGAAACACATAAAACATTTCCTATTAAGGAACACGTTTGTTTTTACTAAATTGATACTAGAAAACTGTAGAGAATGATAGAGTACAACAGATCTGTGTTGTGAAATTTCTGTCTGAAAAATACTTCTGCGTACTTATGAATATATTAATATATGCATCTACAAGTGATAAATGCCATGAAGGAATGTGTAAACAGATGAAACCATTGAAATGCACATAATCTGCATTTTATGACAGCATGCTCTGTGTGCTAAGCTAGATCAAAGCATTACATATGAACCATCTGATTCTCTAAGATAAAATCTACAACTAAAATGATATTTATGTAATTCCAAATATGCCTGGATTTCTTCCTTAATAGTTCAAGCTATATAAAAGTTAAATATCAAATTTCCTGAATATCAATAAGATTACCGTATATAAAAAAAGACATAAGTAACAGCCATTTTTGCTGTTTTTTTTCATGATTTAGCTTTTATTAGTAAAAAGTAATGATTGCTCAGAAACATTTACACTTAGTGGCTGCAGTTATCTTTTAAAGCATTACCATGTAGTGCCTAATAGTAATGATATCAGAGCTTGTAAAACAGGTTTAAAATTAATGTGCAAAAATGAACCTTCCAATAACTTCACAGTGCCATCTGCTGCTCCCCCACTCATTCAGGGGTGAGGTAGCATCTGTAAAAATGTAAATGCTGACTTACTGTTAACACAGCATAAATAATAAAAAAAATCCTTTATCCCTCATCAAAGGGGATGGGGAGTATTGATCATCCTCTACCTACTGCAAGGCAAGGGCAATTGTGCCCTCCATCTGTGAGGTTATAATAATGCCCAGATGTGACATCTTTCAGCCTTGATCCTCCATCTCTGCTGCCAACAGGGGTGAAAGCGATTCTAAGAGAATGCTTTAGCCTTGCTTTCTTATTGGTTGAAAAGACTGATCTTTAAGTCAATAAGGAGAAAGCTCCACATATTTAAAGCGGTACTAAACCCCAAACCTAAAAATGTATTATATTGCAGCTCACCAATCATTAGATCACTGCATTAGTTTTCTTTTTTAGGCTTTTTCCCCCCTCTGTTTTCACCCGATGAACTAGTAACACACTTCCTGTATTAGAGTGCCCCCACTCTGCATGATGGAGCACAGGAGGCAACTTTAGACAGCAGCATTTTCAGTCTGGGGGAAGGGGATGGGAGTGTTAAGCTTGCCATACAGTGATCAAAGTTTAGCCAGCTCAGCAGGAACCGGCTGAATTACAGTCCATATATGGATAGGGAGTTGTACAGAAGTCGATCTACCACCCTGTCCGATTTTCCCCACTCAATCAGCTCTGCCCGTTATCAGTGTATCAGCTATCAGTGTACTCTGATGATGGGGAAGTCTTCCTGCCATCAGAATACAATAGCTCAGTGAAGAGGATTTCCCCCATCCACATTGAGTATTTGAATGGGGTAATCAAGTCATTTTTTTCTCATTCAACACTCCTCATTGAACAACAACAAAAAAAGACTCATCTATGGGCTGCCTAAGATGTACTAGCAGATTTAGATACACTAACAAAGTGAAGCCAAACTCCAGCTCACACTGCAGTTAGACAAGCAGTTAAATCATCAGTTTTGTCCCTTTTGAGATAAAGGTTTTATACAAATAAATAAAAGTTGACCATTGAAAGTGCCCATGGTTTGTCTCTTCTAACTGCCACATCTGCAGGCCAGCTCTGTCAAATAACAACCGACTTACTGGCCAAATCACCAGGTGAAATTAAAGAATAGAAAGCCTAAAAAAGAAAATGAATGTAGCCATTGCATCTAAGAATTGGTAAGCTGCTTTTGGGTTTAATAACACTTTAATATGAAGCTCTGTCAAATTACAATTGTTAAAATTATGTTCAAAATATATTAAAAATTTGTTTCAAAATTAACATGTATTTCATTTGATCGAAATCAAAATGTGTGTTTTGCTTCCTTTTTATTAAACAAAAAAATGGTGCAAAACTGATTTAAAGTGGACCTTAACTTGAAAGTGAATGTACCGCTATTTGTCCTCTCTAACCTCAGCCCTACCAATTTTTTTTTTTTTTTTTACAGGGAGTGAGTTCTTTTTGACAGATACCCAAAACCACTTCCTCAATTCTTGACTAGGCGAGAATGACATGCGCTTAGGCAGGCCCCCTGTCTGCAGCCTCTTGGAACATATCATACATCCCAGGATGTTGCAGGACCAGTCCGTCAGCATCACGCAATCTCGCGCATGCATAGTGGGGAGCCAGTTGTGATTCCTCAAGAAGTCACACCCAGCTCCCACATCCAAGAAGGCAGCACCAAGACCCACAGTGGTGAGAAGAACTGGTTGCGGTGAGACTGGACTGGACTCCAGGCACTGGTACATACCTGGTTTTTAAAGTCAGCAGCTACAATAGTAACTGCTGCCTTATTTGGTACTTTAAGACTGAAAACGCACCTGACTAGAATCTATAGAAAATAAATGTCTGATTGGAATATATACATGAATGGCTTGTTGGCATACTGAAATATAAAGTGAAATATAAAAGGTGCAGCGCTAAAGTAATGAATGAATCAAATATACTTCTAAAACATGTGCATATATAGATAAATAAATAATAAGGTGAATATAAGCGGCAATAAAACGAATAACAGCAATATTAAAAGGCAGACACAGTGAGGCGCTCCGATCAGCGCCACCAGTCTAAAGTGCGAGAGTTCATGATTTATTAATATAGCAATAACTAATAATATACTGATAACTGTGGTGATGGTATCCATGACACTGAGTGGTCAGCGTTAGGTGATATAAAATAGAATAGTGACTGATAGTGAACATATAGCAAATGACACTATTGCGACAAACAACAGTTATAAAAAAGTCCAGAAAATAAATCCGTGAACAGGCGACATCCAGTGCTGGTGAATCCGTGAAAAGTATTCTTTTTATATGCACTCACCAGAAGCACATATAAAATGCGCATGAACAGCTGGTTTCTTCCTCAGGTAAGTCAAGCAGCAAACCCATCAGTCATAGGACCATGAAGGCCAGGATGATCTTAGATAGTGTGGCAGTGCTGTGTCCTGCCACGGTCAAAATAAAGCTGAAAACCCTGGATTCTCAACCAGGCAGGTTGAGGGGCTCCAGAGAGTTGATGTATTGCAGAGGAATTTGACTTTTCGGTTTCCTCATTTATTCATGAAGTTTGTTTTGGGATCTGGAGCCTGGACATTTCAAAGAGATCTGGGAGGGATGAAATCTCCAATCCGGGGTCCGTGTTTTGAGAACCCCCAGCACACTGATTGCACAGGTGTGTGCAGGCCTTTTTATAGAGTCCTAACCATAGTTCTGGGCTCCACCCAGGCAGACAGGAGGTATCTACCTTGGAGTCAGGTGGGCTTTCACCAAGGAGAGGTGAAAGCCAGACTAGCTGTGTGCTAGTGCCATATTTTGGGAAGAGTCTGCAGGAGGCAGAGTTAAAACTGCATACAAGCCAGGAGGCTGAATATTGTTTGAAGTGGTTTGATGTTGGATACCCCTGCGTGGGAAGCATTTTTGTTTATGGAACTTTTCCTTTAAATAAAATTGGGCAAAAAGGCCCTTAAAAAGAAGCGAGTTGCTGTGTGCTTTAACAAGAAGAGCTCTACCATTTGAAGCGAGTTCCCACAATAGGGATGATGACACCAAGCAGCATGCAAACCGCAACGAGAAGTCCTGAGGAGTTAGCTCACAAAAGAGCCAGAGAAACTCGGCTAATAGTGTAGTACTTTATTAAAAAGTACAGAGTATCCACGTGGAGAGTACAAACAGTATAAAACAACTCACTAAGATGGCCGCCAGACCTTCGTGCGGCCCTGATGGCGTGACGTCAATGCGCAGGCTCCTTCCCTAATGCGTTTTGTGCGTACGAAAACAGCACTGGATGTCATCTGTTCGCTGTTCATGCACATTTTATATGTGCTTCTGGTGAGTGCATATAAAGGAATACTTTTCACGGATTCACCAGCACTGGATGTCACTTGTTCATGGATTTCTTTTCTGGACTTTTTTATAACTGTTGTTTGTCGCAATTGTGTCATTTGATATATGTTCACTATCAGTCACTATTCATTTTATACCACCCAACGCTGACCACTTAGTGTCACGAATACCATCACCACAGTTATCAGAATATTGGTTATTCCTATATTAATAACTTATGAACTCTCGCACTTTAGACTGGTAGCGCCTCACTGTGTCTGCCTTTTAACATTGCTGCTATTCGTTCTATTGCTGCTTATATTCACCTTATTATTTATTTATATATATATGCACGTTTTAGAAGTATATTTGATTAATTCATTACTTTAGCGCTGCACCTTTTATATTTCATTCACTAGTGAGGACACCAGGGGCGGTCCTTTAGTGCCAGCAGTTTATACCTTTCTACACACCCATAGCGCTCCCTGACATTCCATATACATATGAAAATATAAAGTACCGTATTTTCCGGCGTATAAGACAACTTTTTACACCTTGAAAATCCTCTCAAAAGTCAGGGGTCGTCTTATACGCCGGTATACGGCATACTGACACTTTTTAGGGGGGCGGCGGCGGCGGCACCGCCCCCCCCTTCCAATGGAAGGGACACTAAGTACAGGGGTGGGCAGGGGCTGCTGTTTCTTACCTGGCTCCGGTCCCGCGACGATCCGGTCCAGGAAGCGCGGCTGCTCCTTCAGTTCGGCCACTGGATGTTCGCGCAGCTGCTCGGCTCTGCCTCCTCATCTGTGATTGGCCGCCAGAACTGTAGCTCAGGAAAGGCACACAGGTGGCCAATCACCGACGAGGGGGCGGAGCCGAGCGGCCCCGCGAAAATCGAGTGAAGGAGCGGCCGGTAAGTGTTCCGTGTAGAGGTGCTGCTGCAACCACATATGCTGGCTGCAGTAGCACCATACTAGAACGGAGGTCAGCAAGTGTAATTGGTGTCAGTGGGAGGAATAGTGCCCCATCATTGGTGTCACTGATACCAATGATGGAGCACTATTCCTCCCACTGACACCAACGATGGGGCACTATTCCTCCCCCCCCCCCCCACTGACACCAATGATGAGGCACTATTCCACCCCGCACTGACACCAATGTTGGGACACTATTCCTCCCACTGACACCAATGTTGGGACACTATTCCTCCCACTGACACCAATGATGGGGCACTATTCCCCCCACTGATACTAATGATGGGGCACTATTCCTCCCACTGACACCAATGATGGGGCACTATTCCTGCCACTGATACCAATGATGGGGCACGATTCCCCCCACTGACACCAAAGATGGGGCACTATTCCTTCCACTGATACTAATGATGGGGCACTATTCCTCTCACTGACACTAATGATGGGGTACTATTCCTGCCACTGATACCAATGATGGGGCACGATTCCTCTCACTGACACCAGTGATGGAGTGCTATTCCTCCCACTGACACCAATGATGGGGTGCTATTCCTCCCACTGACACCAATGATGGGGTACTATTCCTGCCACTGATACCAATGATGGGGCACGATTCCTCTCACTGACACCAGTGATGGAGTGCTATTCCTCCCACTGACACCAATGATGGGGTGCTATTCCTCCCACTGACACCAATGATGGGGCACGATTCGTCGCTCTGACACCAATGATGGGGCACTATTCCTTCCACTAATACCAATGATGAGGCACTATTCCTCCCACTGACACCAATGATGGGGCACTATTCCTTCCACTAATACCAATGATGAGGCACTATTCTTCCCACTGACACCAATGATGGGGTGCTATTCCTCTCACTGACACCAATGATGGGGCACGATTCGTCGCACTGACACCAATGATGGGGCACGATTCGTCGCTCTGACACCAATGATGGGGCACTATTCCTCCCACTAATACCAATGATGGGGCACTATTCCTCCCACTGATACCAATGATGGGGCACTATTCCTCCCACTGATACCAATGATGGGGCACTATTCCTCCCACTGATACCAATGATGGGGCACTATTCCTCCCACTGATACCAATGATGGGGCACTATTCCTCCCACTGATACTAATGATGGGGCACTATTCCTCCCACTGGTGTGCATTGCTAGAGGTGTAGTCTTATACGGCGAGTATAGCCCAAACACTACATTTTAGCAGGAAAAGTAGGGGGTCGTCTTATACGCCCAGTCGTCTTATACGCCGGAAAATACAGTACTTAGAAATTAAAAACACTGACTGTGTTGATAGGGGAACCAAGCGTTTTTTTTCCTTCAATCTGTGGTGGAAGGAAAGAAAATGGAGTCATCTATGGACTGCTTAAGAATGTAAACAGTAGCCAAAAAAAGGCTCTTGGGAGGGGTAGTAGGAGGTAATTATAGAAATTGGCAGTGCCACCTTAATAGCACCATGGGCCCCAGGACAAAGTAATGCCCCTACCAGGGAGGTGGTGACCTGAACTGCGCTACGCGCACCACAGCCAAAGGTGGGTGTGGCTAAATTACACTACATATTGCGCATGGCTTTTTAGTTTTATTAGAAACAACAAATAAACATATTAAATTCTCCCCCTGTACACACTTTCCTTCACACACAGCCCCTGTATACACTAACCCCCTTTATACACTGACCCTCTTTTCCCTTGTACACACTGCTCCCACTCCTTTTTTACACTATCCCCCTCCCTTTACACACTACCCCCCTGTCATAAATGCATTTCCCAATTTATCAGTGGCCTGTATATACAATATATGTCTGTAAATAGTATGGGATACAGAAGTGCACATTATGGGGGGGGGGGGAGGCAGGAGGGCACAGTACAGGGGGGACAGGGGGATCAGGATCCTGAGATCCCAGCATGCCTTGTCACCAACTTGCAACAGTAGAGGAATCAGAGATCCCAGAAAGCCTTTTGACTGGTCTCTGGAGCCAGCATCCTTCAGGCGTCTATGGTTACACAGTCCCATGTATTTAAGAGCCATCCTGCAGTTGGTCAGATCAAGTCTCCTGGTCCCTTAGCACCACTCAACACTCACCAGTCCTTTAGACTGTGCTGCAGAGCCCATCATCCCAAGTCACCGACCACACCAGATCCGCTTTACTCCATTCACTAGACTTGGAGGATTTACTACCCACAGTACGCTGTGAAGTGTCAAGGCCACTGGTAGCTGCTGGTAGCCATAGAACCTGGAAAAGTGAGGGTTGACCAATACAGTTGCTCACATGACCTCTTTGGCTGTAAATTATTAGTGCTGTGATTTTTGGTGTTTAGAAGCAGTAGTAAAATGCTCTGCCTCGGGGGTTCTTCCTCAGCCCCTGTGCTTGGGGGGGCAGTTAGAGGAAAGGCAGTGCGCATGTTGGTCTGTGCATTAAGAAGGCCCTGGAAAGGTGCATGCCCTTGATTTGGATCCCAGGAAGGCACAAATATATAAAACATAATTATGTGTAGAAAAAAGGACCACAGAACCAGTTATGTAGCTAAACTGGTGCTACATTGAGGCCTACTGCTTGATATAGCCTTTAGAATCTGCAACACTGTAATTTAATTCTTCAAATACTTACAATTTTATTTCTTTGTACAGGTTTAATAGATTACAATTTCCATTGCTTTCGTAAAGCTATTCAAGAAGTCTTTGAGGTGAGAGTGAAAGTGTTAAGATCTCGCAAACACTTGAGTCAAATAAGAAAAAGCAGAATTACTCCCAATGGTACCTCAAGAGTTCCAGTCTAAGAATGAGGACAAGCCAAATGCTGCTATGAAGTCAGGAAACCACCTTTGGGACAAATGCAAATAGGACATTTCTTTGACAATTGAAATCATTATTTATGTGTTTCCTCTAATTTTACACAAGGGATAGGTTGCTGGATAAAAATCTACCACAAAGTTGTTCTTGTGCAACTCCAACTATTTTTCTTTGGTTCCAGAAATCATTGGAGAAGGATTAGAAGTTTTGTAAGGTTATTCTTGCGGCCACTGCTAAGATTTCTTATTGCTTCCTTTCAAACTGACAAAGCAGGAACTGATTGCAAATCCTCACAATGGGAACGCAAATAGTAGTCAAACCTGACAATGGTTTTACATTTGTTTGCCATGCTCTTCTGGTTCCTGTTGCCCAATACCGCTTTTTTATATCTCCATCAGTTATCAGATTAAGAGAAAGCCAGGAACCAAGAGTATCTAGACATGCTTGGTGTGTTTCTTTAAAGTATAACTAAACCCTCCTATCTTTTTCAGCCAAGGAAGCTGCCATGTTGGCCTCTGTTTGATCTGCAACTGTCATGATAATGCACATGTGATCAGTTATGACACCAGCCATTTGATGGTTTGACAGTTGGGTTGAGAGCACAAGCAAATATGACAGTAACATTCCCGGTACGTACCGTGAATGTAACTGTGCTTTAAAACTATTAAATTGGTGGGTTTAGTTCCAGTTTAAATTTACAGAATGGGGACAAAAAAAAAACAAAAAAACCCACTAACCTCACCCTCTTCATTAAACCCCATGAAACTACTTGACCAGCAACCTAGTTGAATAGTGACAATCTGCACTGTATTATCTTAGAATATAGAACTGTAAGAGTTAATCAGTACATAAACTGAGAGAACGACTCTGTGACACAATGAAAACTCTTCTGTCATGGTTAGGCATGTTTGAAGACATACAAATGTACTTTTTAATATAGCAGTGCAATGTGCAGTAGTCCATAGCAACCAATCACATTTCAAATGAGACATGATATTTGCTATGGGATACATAATTTTGCCGATGTTTTAATCATGCTGCTAGTTTATCAGTACATCCGAAATGTATGCAGTAAGCTTAATACTAACCAAAAGCACAGTTAACGCCCCAGTTCTCAAACACTATTTTACTGATATAACCATTATTTTGTAGGTTTTTTGATTTTTATATTGTAAATGTATTTTTGCACAGAAGAGGTATGAAGATGCACTTTTTATACTACTTATGCAACCGAAGCGTGTGTTCATTCTTCCACTTATGATGCAGAATCTAATAGGAAAGTAAATAATTAATTAAATCTTTGCTAACAGAACTGAATTAATCAAAATAATTTTGCTAGGAGATTATTTATGAGGACACTAAATGTTTACCACAATATTTAAAGGGACTCTTTCATAATAAAAACCATACCATGACCTTTGATATTGCATACATTTTGAAATTTGGTGGATCATAGCATGATATTTGATTAAATGAATGATGCATTTTCTAAATGATTTCCACTTCAGGAAGTTTTCAGCCTTATATTTATTATACTATTCCCTATGTGAATGTGCAGAATGTGTGGAGGGAAGAGGGGAAGTTAAAGATGATTTTCACCAAAAAAGTTTCATTTTGTTTTGGTGGAAAGTGCTAGGCACAACCTATGAGTAGCTTGTACCTACAACTGCAGTTGTTTTGTGAAGTTTCAGATTCTTCAAGAATTTCTACGTCTCTAAACACTGTTTTCAGTGATGTTGTCAAGACTTCCCAGTGACGTCAGTAAAGCCAGCACAGACTGTGTAGAAACCAAAGAGTTAAGAGTTGAAGATTGTTAGAGGAACCTAATGCTGTCTGATCTTTCCATCAATGGACCTGAGTCATAAGCTTTGATACTTGATACTACAAGCAAAAGTAACATACCGAGCAATGTTATATGTAATATTATCAGTGGCTTCTTAGAAGAGGAAAGTCATTAACATTTGGAGTTTCTCAAAGCTTTTTCACTGGATGATTAAGCAAAATAAAGCTGTAAAAAAATATGTGGGCTGGTATCCCCATTTTGGAGGCTGGCTAGCAAGATCCATGCCAGTCCATACACAGTTGAGTGGAGAGGGGAACACCCCTAGGATTGGGTACCAGAGGCTTATGTACAATGCACCTGTCCTCATAATAAAAATGTACTGCCCTTGAAAATTATAGGCAAAAGTAGGATAATGTTTGAAATGACAGCAGTTCTATACATTTTAGACAGTATGATTTTTTAATAGCGGGATCCTAGATAACATCCATGCCCCCTGCACTTGTTTTCAAATTATATATTAAAATAAATGAAACTGGGATTGGCAGGATAGGTATGAGTTGACTTGTTTTCCTCTCTCATTAATTTCTTCCCAAAACTAAATTTACACTCCTGGAGGCCTTCTATAAGTATATTTTAAAAGCCCTGCAAGTAAATATTCAAGCCCACATCCTCTGGATTAAATGTATATTATTTATGTATTGCAGGTTAAAGTGAAACTCTGCAGTTCCCTTGTACCTTCTACCTTCTCCAGTTACCTTCATGTCTGAAAGTGTAACTCCACTTTTGTTGAGAAAAAAAAAATTCCCCTCTGGGTGATCTACAGTTTGTCCATTGCAGGGATTTTAACAAACGTTAATGCAGATTCCTACCTTTTTGTTGTTCTGATAAAAAAAAAGCTGTTTGTTTGTCTGTGTCCATGTGCAGAGTGAACCCACATGGGAGTGATTTTATAACTATCAATCAGCTGCTGCACTTGCAGAACTCTGAGGAAATTGTCAGGGTCTGCATCCCTTTTAGATGTGATTTCCATTTGGGAGTATCTCACCAAAAATTTAATTTTTGTTGCAGAGGATGCCCAAAATCTGACTTGTATCTTAGTGCAGACTTCTGAAAAAATCAGTAAGCCCATCACACGATCAGGAAATGACATTATTGGGGAATGTTCTGTACACCATCTGTGACTCCTCCAGATTGCCATATTGCATTTTACAGATAATTACAGTGCTGCAGATTGAAAAGAAAATTACATTTTTGGTCATTTTAAATCATTCAGTTATAATATGATGTGTGTATACGCTATATTGTTTTTTCATTTGCTATTTTTTTCCCCACAAAAATAGAGTTATCCTTTAATTATGATGTCAACACCATTCTCTGCATCAATACCCTGTGAGTGCAGGACATCCTTATGAAGGTGTAATACTACCCAGATGACTGAAGATATCTCATAGTAGAGAAGAGGTACTTTTGCAGTGGATAGAGGTGGAAATTAGGTGAATATTGTAGCCAGAGCTGCAATGTTTTTGAAAACTTCCAGGGGGACTTGAAGCAGCCCTCTGATGACATGATGTAGATCGGCCTCCTGTGATTGATGACCAGTTCTGATGACACGCTGCTGTGTATGCATGTGAGCTCTAGCTAGGTGGAGCCTGTCTTAGGGCTCGTTCACACCTGACTGTATTTCTCTTGCCAAACAACCCTATAGCGTTTGACAGGCGTTTGGAAAGCGTCTTTAACACTCCTCAAATGCTTCCCAAATGCCCTATGCCCTATGCGCGGTTTTTAGGCATTTGATAGACGTTTGCCAAGCGTTAGAACTGCACCACAAAGCCTATAATGAAGTTAAATAGTATTAATGCTCCGCAAACGCCTCGCAAACACACCGCAAACGTCTGCCAGGTGTTTGACTCCTGACTCGACATGAGATGCCAGTGTGAACAGCACTGTGTGCTGTCATGTGCAGAATTTTCATAGGCGTTTGAGAAGCGTTAAAAACGCTTCCCAAACTCCTGTCTGATGCCTGCTGACAAAGCTAGTGTGAACGTAGCCTTAAAGCCTTCTGAGATGCGCAACATAAATATCCCAGGAAGCTGTGGGTAGCTGGGAGCTGTGTAATTCTTGCCTAGGTGAGAAATACAGAAGTGGAGGGCAGGCCACTTCTAAAAGGCATTAAAAATGATAAAAATTTATTTTTGAGTAAGAACTAAGAGCTAGGAAATTTGAAAAAGAAGGTGAAGGCCCTCTTTATTCATAATGGTTTCTTTGCAACTGCTGTGTAATGTTCTTTTTTAAAGTGGAATTATGGGCAAAATAAAAAAATGACAAATTATGTAGCCAATATCATTCATACGGTAGAACAGTGTTTATTTTCTGAATTCACCTGGCAACATAGTTTTATTACCTGTTCATCCTGGCCATAGATTCAATATTTTTTTTACTTCCAGAAGTGACAATTACATGGGTTGGGACAAACCATATAATACTGCTGGGGTGTGTACAAAACTCAGTGTTTATTAATATTGGTTTTAGCATTTTTCTAAAAGAAAACATGTCCATCCACCTACATGGCCATCTACAGTAAGACTACCCTGTCTACAGGGTGACTACTCTGCTATGCGATTTTACTGTAGAACAAACAGCTGAACAAAAAGTAAACATAAACCAGGGCTTGACAAATCCCAGGCGCCACGTTGTAATGGTGAACAGAAATTGCGTCCCTGCGCCTGAGCTCTCAGCCCCCTCACCGCTGGCAACTCTTATTGCCTGACGCCCAGGACATGCAGCTCCGGGTGCCAGGCAGCAGATCCTTCTCTCCCCTTGGTTGGTCAGGCTGGTCTTCATGGATTTCTCAGAAGCAGGCAGTAGGCCGGGTGGGAGTCTGATGTCCGGCAATCAGGCACGGTGTGAGTGACATAATCGGGGGTAGCTGGACTCCTCTCCTTGGGCAACCTCTGTCCCTTCCCCTAATGACCGAGCAGGATCCGAGAATGAATGGCTTCTCTCTGGGGGACCTGTGTTGGCTCTTCTGCTGCCCACTGTGCCCGAGCCGCATCTTCCTTCCCCCCAAGCTCACCTGGTGCACACAGGGTGTGGGAAGCAGATATGGGTCAGCGTGGGTGGGGGGGATCCAGTGGGCTGTGTGCGCACAAGGTGTGGGAGGTAGATGGGTCAGCGGGGGGATCCGGTGGCCTGTGTGCCCCCCCTGTGTAGCCTCCACCTGACAGAGCAGGTGGACTGGAAGTACTCTAAGTGGGAGCTGGATGTGATGGAGGACTGAACGGGGGGAGCTGCTTGGGCTATATTTTCATCTACTGTCCCCCGGGTATCGGCTACACTCTTCTCCCATTCAAGCATAAAAATTGCAGGGCTTGATAGCGCTACACTTGTCCTCTGAGAAGGAATTGCTTTTTGCTGGGATTTAAAGTGCCATACACATGGTTTTTATGAGTACTGTGAAGGTTCTGGAGGAGTTTTGTCACAAACAATTGATCTAGAGGTGTTTCCACTATGGAGTCTGTCATCAGCATATAGAGGTGTCAAGACGACAGAGACGGCCAACTTTCCTGCAGGACAGCGCCGCCACATCTCATGCGATATTTGACCTACCATTCCAGGTGCTCAATTATCTGTGATGAGTGGGGGTCTGGAGGGGGAGCACTAATTAGAGCACTACGCACAGAGCATTGCTAAGGATAGGAAGATTTACTACTGTATCACTTAATATTCACACCGGAAGCGGATGGGGGTTTCTTTGGGGGTTTTTTTGGAACTTTAAATTTTTTTGGAACTTTTATATGTTTGCACAATTATTGGGCCTTTAATATACAGTGGGGCAAAAAAGTATTTAGTCAGCCACCAATTGTGCAAGTTCTCCCACTTAAAAAGATGAGAGAGGCCTGTAATTGGCATCATAGGTAGACCTCGACTATGAGAGATAAAATGAGAAAAAAAAATCCAGACAATCACATTGGCTGATTTGGAAAGAATTTATTTGCAAATTATGGTGGAAAATAAGTATTTGGTCAATATCAAAAGTTCATCTCAATACTTTGTTATATATACTTTGTTGGCAGTGACAGAGGTCAAACGTTTCCTGTAAGTCTTCACAAGGTTGGCACACACTGTTGCTGGTATGTAGGCCCATTCCTCCATGCAGATCTCCTCTAGAGCAGTGATGTTTTGGGGCTGTCGCTGGGCAACACAGACTTTCAACTCCCTCCAAAGGTTTTCTATGGGGCTGAGATCTGGAGACTGGCTAGGCCACTCCAGGACCTTGAAATGCTTCTTACAAAGCCACTCCTTCATTGCCCAGCCGGTATGTTTTGGGATCATTGTCATGTTGGAAGACCCAGCCATGTTTCATCTTCAATGCCCTTGCTGATGGAAGGAGATTTGCACTCAAAATCTCACGATACATGGCCCCATTCATTCTGTCCTGTACATGGATCAGTTGTACTGGTCCCTTTGCAGAGAAACAGCCCCAAAGCATGATGTTACCACCCCCATGCTTCACAGTAGGTATGGTGTTCTTTGGATGCAACTCAGCATTCTCTCTCCTCCAAACACGATGAGTTGTGTTTCTACCAAACAGTTCTATTTTGGTTTCATCTGACCATATGACATTCTCCCAATGCTCTTCTGGATCATCCAAATGCTCTCTAGCAAACTTCAGACGGGCCCGGACATGTACTGGCTTAAGCAGGGGGACACGTCTGGCACTGCAGGATCTGAGTCCCTGGCGGCGTAGTGTGTTACTGATGGTAGCCTTTGTTATGTTGGTCCCAGCTCTCTGCAGGTCATTCACTAGGTCCACCCGTGTGGTCCTGGGATTTTTGCTCACCGTTCTTGTGATCATTTTGACCCCATGGGGTGAGAGCCCCAGATTGAGGGAGATTATCAGTGGTCTTGTATGTCTTCCATTTTCTAATTATTGCTCCCACAGTTGATTTGTTCACACCAAGCTGCTTGCCTATTGCAGATTCAGTCTTCCCAGCCTGGTGCAGGTCTACAATTTTGTTTCTGGTGTCCTTCGACAGCTCTTTGGTCTTCACCATAGTGGAGTTTGGAGTGTGACTGTTTGAGGTTGTGGACAGGTTTCTTTTATACTGATAACAAGTTCAAACAGGTGCCATTGATACAGGTAATGAGTGCAGGACAGAGGAGCCTCTTAAAGAAGAAGGTACAGGTCTGTGAGAGCCAGAAATCTTGCTTGTTTGTAGGTGACCAAATACTTATTTGCCACCATAATTTGCAAATAAATTCTTTCCAAATCAGCCAATGTGATTGTCTGGATTTTTTTTTCTCATTTTGTCTCTCATAGTTGTGGTCTACCTATGATGCCAATTACAGGCCTCTCTCATCTTTTTAAGTGGGAGAACTGGCACAGTTGGTGGCTGACTAAATACTTTTTTGCCACACTATATATATATATATTTATTTATTTTTTACACAATTTCACTGTATACATAGTTTCATGGCATTGTATATGTGCCATTTTTAGCACTATTGCCATTTAAGCACCTTGAATTTACTTATTGGTTTATGTGGGATTTTAGTCACTGGGGAGGAGGGATATAATTGCCAGCCCACTGGGCATTATAGCACATGCACATTTGTAGGGACCCTTTGTGTAGTAGGGAGTTCATTCATTTATTTATTTAAAATCATTTTTGGGAGAGGCAGCGCAGCAATCTTTGTTTGCACTCACAGATTTGTTCACCGGTACACATTCATGATTTTGCTAGCAGCAGACAGTCTAATTGATCAGTCCTCTGCGCAGGTTATACTCACACACTCTTCTTCCATGGAAATGCAGTGGGTCTGGGCTGAGTGAACTTCAAAGTCCTCTCCTAAGACTATTCCAGGTGTTTGTGCATATATATATATGGAACTGGAGCCGGGGTTTATTCGGGGGGGAGGGGGTAAGAGGAGGACAGGACAAGTGTGTATACAGAGGAGGAGGGGGGCAGGGTGTATATAAAGGGGGGGACCAGACCCAGTGTGTATACAGAGGAGGGGGGGAAGGATGTATAGTGGGGGGGAACAGGGTGTATATGGGGGGGGGCAGGGCTCAACAAATCCCAGGTCACCATGGTGACCAGAAACCATGCCCTGGCTCCTGGGCTTCTACCAGCCCACTCACCGAAAGCATCAGGCATGAGCAACTCCCATCACCCAATGCCCCAGACATGCAGCTCCAGGCACCGGGCAACTGATCCAGCTCCAGCATACAAAAAAAAACCCCACTCCAGCTCTGCTGCTTACTCGCAGCAGAGCCAGTTTCTCTCCCTCTCCACACACATTTGCCCCCCTGTGCACCCTACCCCAGTAGACCCACGCCACTAGGTGGAAAGGCTCCCCCACGCTTCCTTGTCTCTTGGCACCAGCCAATCCGTGCACACCATGGCCCACCTCTCCTCCTCCCCGCCAGTTGCAATTACAACTTGAGAGAGAAGGAAGGGAAGTTTACCCCAAAATTATGCAGGGGTTTCATTACAGTTAGAGCAGCAAAAATGTGGAACTTCCTTCCCCAGGTCGTGGTATCAGCTGTAAGTGTTGACAGTTAGAAAAAAAAATTCTAAATGCCTTCCTCACTGGACATAATATACAGGGGTATGTATGTTCTTTTATGTAAGAATCAACACGTAATAAAATGAGGTAACGGGGGAGGAAGAAAAAAACAAATGTGTTAATGCTGTTGCCAGCCTGCACTCCATATGCCATAATTCATTTTTCTCCTAGTTCCACTTTAGGGTAATTCGCAAAGCCCAGTAACCCAAAGCAATAATTCAGAAATAATGTTTGTTATTGTTACCGCACTAAGCTGCTGAAAGCTGGAAAGTGTATTTATTAAAACATTCATATAGCTGTTTGTCCATCGAAACTGCATGTAAATGTATTGTGTGCACAATCAAATGTTCTTAGGTTATATTCTGTGCAGAACAAATGTTGGTCATAAAAAAAAAAAAACGAAACAGTGTGAATGGGGAAAATATTGCATTATAGCCACCAGATGGAGCTGAGGACCACACATATTTCTTATGATACTCAGCACCATCTACTGACCATAATGCAGTATTTTCCCCATTGACACAGCTTTATTTTCAATAAATTTCAGTCAACCTGCAGAGATGATAGAATGAGAACATTACATTTTGCACCATTCGCAAAGAACAAATTTACATGCAGTTTTGGTGGACAAAGAACTATGCACATTTTTATTAATTTATAAATATATTTTTATAGTACACCCTTAATTATTGACAGAATATGTATGAATGTTGTTGCATATTGCTGCATGTACACTAATGTATTAATATTTGATTGAAATAGCATGTTTTCATTGAATAAAGTATGTCCTAAATACTGTGAAACCAGCCAATTTGGATTGATCTGTGAAAGTTTTACATTTCCTTACAAATTGCTAATATCACTAGTGAAGCCTTAACTATAGCTGAACAAGGTTACTTTATTACCTTGCATATAAATTTACATAACTATTTTTCCTAGAGTTGTACATTTTCCCTAAAAGAAAATGTAATAATCAAATAAATTATAGATGCTTCTAGGAGTGTCAATAATTGAAATGTAACTTTCTTTGAAAAAATAGAAATGTTCTCAAACTTTGGTAATAAAATCATTATATTTCACAAAATAGAGTTTTATTACATACTGCCTTATGTATTCATTCTTTTAACAGTGGTATTGTTTGAAGGTATAGGATCAAATTATGGCATTTAAAAGAAACCTGCCATAATAAAAATACAGGAGCTGCCTTTGTTGACTTGTTTTTGAATGCACATGCTGCAATTAGTCATCCTTATCTTTTGTTCACTGCTTACTGAACTGACCTTGAATAACAATGTGCATGTGATATTCTAACACCTTAATGGATTGCTTTAGCAAAAAAATATTGTATTCTGGTAACTCTATATGGTTAATTCCTTTTATGGCAAAGCCCTTTATTTAAATGTGTCTCCACATTTACATGCAGGTGTCAGAGCTCCGGGAATGACCAGAGGTGTGTGGACCGACACAGGGAAACACAGACTTCAGGTATAGCGTGTAAACAAGATAATTTATTAAGGACAACACAAACATAAACACAGTGCAACAAACCAAACCCAAAACTAACACAAATACATACAACAAGGTGAAGCACACCCAAACCTAAACTGATATATATATGTATATATATATATGGAGCACAACGTAGTCAGGCGGGCCAGGTCGGTAGCTAACAGGCAAATGGTACCAGGAGCGAGCGGAAGAGTGGTCAGGAATAGCCGAGGTCAGGACAGGCGGAGTTCGTTCAGAGTCAGGATCAGGCAGGAAGCAGACAGGATGCAGGTACAGGGGCTCAAGGGAAACATACACCAAGGCACTGATCACAGGCCTGATCCTGCTTAAATACACCTCCTGCAATCAGCCTCAGGTGATGGCCTGATTGCAGGAGTGAGATTCTGGCTGCTGAGAGCACCCGCTGGCCAGCCTTGGTACTGCAGCCCACAAGGCAGGTGAGTCCCACCACCATTGGCGAGTCCATTCCTGACAGCAGGCTAAGCTGTTCAGCAAATGTAATGGTTACAAAAGTAATGGACAAACCACCAAACGTCTGGGTGTGCTTACAATGAAAAAAACTCTTGTTGTGACTTTTTAATGTGGAATTTCAACAGGAAAGTTCTGCTTTATGTCCTCCTCCCACCCACCTCTAATGCTTTTGGACATTTTTATTTGTTAGGGTGAAGCGGGTACCTAGCTGGGTTAGGTACCCGCTCCCACTTCTGGTCGGGTCACCTAGGCGTTTCCACTGTAAGGTCGGCCTCCTTGTAGCTGCTGCCTTAATTTGTAGGGTGAGGAACCTCTTTAAAAAGTGTTAGTTTGGTTAGACTTTAATTTTTTTGTTGCTTACAAACAAATTAATGATCTTCTGGCATTATCACAGGTATGAAAACTATGTGAGAGAAGGGAATAAAGTGCTGCTGACCTCTCCCTACAAAAATCAGTGGCCCTGGAGGATTTGTGCAAGGCCACCGAATTGTCATTTTGTTTCCCAGCGAAAGAGCTGGAATCAGGGCAAAGGACCACAGACCTCTACCCAGCACCAACAGCAGTTCTGGAGATCCAGGAGCCAGGGCGGGCAGCCCTTCTCTCCAGCAGCAGACTGATACAGTGGAACTCCTAACAGTTGAAGTGCTGGCAGTGGGGCAGAGTACTGCCAGTCTCTGCCCATACACAGTCCCAGCAGAAGCACTGGCAACAGGATAGAGGGTCCAAGACCTCTGCCCCACACCAACAGAAGTTTTGGGGGGGGCCCAGGGAGAGGAGTTGGCCATCCTTCCTCTGCAACAGTCAGCCAGAGCAGAGGAAACTGTCTTTCCTCCCCAGCAAGGATTCGTGCACCTGGGAAACAGTACAATGTTGTCTCAGTAGCCGGATGAGGGTATGGGAGATGCAGCAACCAGCTCATCTCCCCAGTTGCAGTTCCACAGTCAGGGAGAGGAGGTGGTTGCTCTCCCTCCCCAGTGGCAGATCCACAGTGGGGGAAGGGAGGTGGTCATCCCTCCTCAGCATCAGTTCAGAGACTTGGGAGTGAAGGAAGTCGTCTTCCCTCCACAGAGGGAGTCCAGGAGTTGGAGCAGCCAGCTCTTCTAACCAGCAGCAGATCAGGGACTAGGGAGGGGGAGGGGGGGGGGGGGTCGTCCTCCATCCCCAGTGGCAGATCCACAGTTGGGGAGGAGAGGTGGTCATCCTCCCTCCCAAACTACAGTTCCACAGTCCAGGAGAGGAGGTGGTCATCCTCCCTCACCAAAAGTCATCCAGAGCGGAGGATTTGGGGTCCCCAGCCTCTGCCCAGCACCTACCGTGTCTTCGTAGCTCCAGAAGTTTGAGTAGTCAGCCCCTTTCCTCAGCAGCAGACCAAACCCCAGAACAGTAAAAATCTCCCAGCTGAAGCGCTGGCAGCCAGACACACCTCTACTCCTAACCTACCGATGACAACTTCTCCCTGCAGCCAAGAATGGGGATTGTTTGGAACGACTATGTGGTTTCACTGCCCGATTAATGCATGTCCAGACTACATGGAGGTCTGGGACCTGGCTAGTTGACTTTTGAGGGGGTGAAATGTGACAGACTCAAACGGGACAGGGGCTCAGAACTGGAGGACCAGGATACAGATTTGGAGTCTTTGTGCCCAAACCAGTATTGACTGCTTCAACCCCCACCCCCTTCCTAGTCTCAGAAACCCTAAGAAGATGTTAATATAATCAGTTCAAAACAAACCTGATGCTGAGGACTATTGATGTAATCTGTTTATAAAGGTGTTATGTATTTACTGTCTTTCTCCCATTGTGTGCTGCCTAGGTGTGCATTCCATTGTTAAATGAGGTAATTGAGCCACCTATTGTTTGTCTGTTGGCAAGTCCTCTTGAAGGCTCCTCAGTGATGAGATTACTCTGATGTCAGTTTCACCTCGTTATTTAATCAGTGTGGGATGTTTATACTACGCATAATATTTGTAGTTATTGTTTAAGTAGAGACTGCCCCTATTTATGAAGTGTATAAACACCTGTGTTTTCTGTTCAATAAAGTAGTTCCAGTTTGGCATCTAAGCTAGTCCCGTCTAGTCTTGGGTGCAATGCCTGGCTATAATACCTTGGTTCTGAGTCCTAGTGGCGAGGAAGCAGTTCTCTGACTGAATCACCCAAGCGGGGTGACAGGAATTCCGTCAGTTTCCATGGTCGAGCAGCTTCATCCAAACCTTACATCACCTAGTGCAAAGCAAAGCATTGAATGCAGTGGTGAAAAGCACGCCACCACTGGACTCTAGAGCAGTGGAGACGTGTTCTCTGGTGACAAATCATGCTTCTCTGTCTGGCAATGCGATGGGATGTGTCTGGGTTTGGCAGTTGCCAAGAGAACAGTACTTGCCTGACTGCATTTTGCCAAGTGTAAAGTTTGGTGGAGGGGGGATTATTGGGTTGGGTTATTTTTCAGGGGTTGGGCTTGGCCCCTTAGTTCCAGTGAAGAGAACTCTTAAGGCGTCAGCATACCAAGACATTTTGGACAATTTCATGTTCCTTTCTTTGTGGGAACAGTTTGGGGATGGCCCCTTTCTGTTCCAACATGATTGTGCACCAGTGCACAAAGCAAGGTCCATAAAGGCATGGAGTTTGGGTTAGAGGAACTTGACTGACCTCCACCTGATAGCACACCTTTGGGATGAATTAGAGTGGAGACTGTGAGCCAGGCCTTCTTGTCTGACATCAGTTCCTGACCTCACAAATGTGCTTCTGGAAAAATGGTCAAACATTCCCATAGACACACTCCTAAACCTTATGGACAGCCTTCCCAGAAGAGTTGAAGCTGTTATACCTATTTTACTTGCATAGAGTCCAGCTGTATGTAATGTAATCTCAGTGTAAATAAAGCTGTCCCGTGAAGCCTTCACAGAACATCATCGAAATCCTCAATTAAGCTTGCCCAAATTAGTTTTAGATTCAGGCCTCAGATTGAGGGAGATCAGTGCACACCAAACCCCAGGCCTAGACCACTACATAACTTTCATCAGATCAAATGAGAGATTCAAGCAGTGGACCAAGTAAGTTCCCTGACAAGCTGGTGGGCCTGTCTCCTATAGTACCTGTTCAAGTGGAAGGTGTATACACAAAAGCCCTTCTGGACTCTGGGAAACAAGTGATCTGATCTACCATGACTTCTATGTCAAACACCTGAAGCACCTACCCCTGTGAAAGTTAGACGATCTAGAGAACCAGGGCTATGGAGACTAAGAAGCTCCCCTATGATGTTTACCTCCCGGTCAAGCTTGATTTCAATCCCCCGATGGTAGGACAGCCAGAGACTTCTGACACATTGGCCATCGTGTGTCTTTGCCTTCCAGGGGCTCATTGGAGTTCCATTATAGTGGGGACAAACACTGATTGGTACAACGATTACTCACTCTCCTTGTTTCATAGAGTGCTGCCGCCTCTGATAGTGTACATCTCATGCTACTGTCAGTGTACTAGTATTTGGTTCAAGAGTAGAAGGCCCCAGCTGAAGGAATGGGAAAGCTATGAAAAGTTTTGCAGTAATGTGTCTGTGGGCTTCATTCAAACTGAATTGTAATCAACCCGGTCCTTACATTATTCTTATGTGCTATCCATAGGGAAAGATTCAGGTTTGGAATTGATCACAGAAGTAATTTTCAACAAAGACTCTATGGAGAACCCATGGGAAAGTTAATTTCAGTGTACGTAATATTACTGATTCTCCAGTAAAACTGCGGGATCGAATGATGATACGGCAAGTGAACCAAGCTACATTCCTTGCAACACGTTTTGGTGGGTGGAGACACAAAAGAGTTGTCAGAGAAACAATTTTATCCAAAGAACTCCCCTATGATGCCTGAATGGAAAGAATGGGCCAAGGTGCAACGTCTAAACTGGTAGAAAGTGTTCTTCAAAAATTATTTCAAATTGGGATGTGCAAAGAATGCTCAGAATCTGCAAAGACAAACCATTCTGAGACAGGTCTCAGTGAATCCCATTAGCAGACCTAGATGACCTCAGAAAATAGACTGTGGTGTTCGAGAGGATGGGAGTCATATGGGAATCCAGAAATTCCTATGCTTCTCCCATCGTGGAGGCGAGGAAGAACAATGGATCACTGAGAATATGCATTGACTATTGCACAATCAGCAAAAGAACTATTCCAGACCAGTACACCACTCCTCAACTAGAAGATGCTCTGCAATGTCTATAAGGGGGACAAATGGTTCAGCATGTTGGACCATAGAAGCGGGTACTATCAGATCCCCATGAACCCTGACGATTGGGAGAAAATTTCTTTTAGCTGTTGGGTTATTTGAGTTTGATCGGATGCCACAAGGTCTAACAAGGGCCCCTGCAACATTCCAGCGTTTGATGGAGCAAACTGTTGGTTAATGAACCTTACTGAAATATTAGTGTTACCGGACAACATAATTGCCTTTGGATGGACTTTAGAAGAGCATGATGAGTGTTTGAGGAAAGTTTAGAAGCGACCCTATGAAGAAGGGTTGAAATAGTCTCCATCGGTCTCCTATCTTTAGCATGTTGTCTCTGCTGAAGGGGTGGTCACTGACCCCAAGAAGTTGGAAGCAGTTACCACCTGGCCCAGGCCCTGAAATGTGAATGAGCTGAGATCATTTCTGGAGTTTTGCTTTTACTACAGGAGGTTTATGGAAGGGTTTGCAAAGATAGACCAACCCCTCACTGAGCTCCCGTGGGCTGAACAAGATGAAGAAAATCAAAAGGTAAAAGTCCTAAGAGTCCATAGAAGGAGAATGGTTACCCCATCTGAGAGAAAATATCCTGCTTACAAGTTGGAGTCTTTGGCTTTGAAGTGGGCTGTCATGGGCAAGCTGTAAGAATACTTGTACAGGACAGAATATCAAGTTAAGACAGATAACAACCTGCTCACATATGTTCTTACCATGGCCAAACTGGAGGCCATTGGACATCAGATTAGTGGCACTGTCTGGGTACCATTTCAGTTTGAAATACCACCATGGAGTCAGGAATAAGAACACTGATGCTCTGACAAGAAGACCCTATGACTCAGAGACTCTTAAGGGAGAAAGGAATCAATTTAGTTCAGGAGGAGTCCAAGCTTTGTGTCAACTAATGGAGTACAGAGCCAGAGGGCAATAAGGGCCGAAGCCATCGGAGTCACTACTGCTAGCATCGCAAAACTCAACTGCAACTTGACCCGGGTGAGGAACGAGGGTCTGCCTACTATTTCCAAGAAAGACGTCAGGAAAGACTACCTCAGGCCCCATGTGGGTCCCGATGCCGGCGCCCTCAGGCCCCAGGTGGGTCCCGATGCCGGCACCATTAGACCCCAGGTGGGTCCCGATGCCGGCACCCTCAGACCCCAGGTGGGTCCGATGCCGGCACACTCAGACCCCAGGTGGGTCCCGATGCCGGCACCCTCAGACCCCAGGTGGGTCCCGATGCCGGCACCCTCAGACCCCAGGTGGGTCCCGATGCCGGCACCCTCAGACCCCAGGTGGGTCCCGATGCCGGCACCCTCAGACCCCAGGTGGGTCCCGATGCCGGCACCCTCAGACCCCAGGTGGGTCCCGATGCCGGCACCCTCAGACCCCAGGTGGGTCCCGATGCCGGCACCCTCAGACCCCAGGTGGGTCCCGATGCCAGAACCCTCAGACCCCAGGTGGGTCCCGATGCCGGCACCCTGGGGCCCAAGTTGGGTCCCGATGCCGGCACCCTCAGGCCCAAGGTGGGTGCCGATGCCGGCACCCTCAGGCCCAAGGTGGGTCCCGATGCTGGCACCCTCAGGCCCAAGACGGGTGCCGATGCCGGCACCCTCAGGCCCGAGGCGGGTGCCGATGCCGGCACCCTCAGGCCCGAGGCGGGTGCCGATGCCGGCACCCTCAGGCCCGAGGCGGGTCCCGATGCCGGAACCCTCAGGCCCAAGGCGGGTCCCGATGCCGGAACCCTCAGGCCCAAGGCGGGTCCCGATGCCAGAAGCCTGAGACCCAAGATGGGTCCCGATGTCAGAAGCCTGAGACCCAAAATGGGTCCCGATGCCGACACCCTCAGACCCAAGATGGCTCCCGATGCCGACACCCTCAGGCCCAAGGTGGGCCCCGTTGTCGACACCCTCAGGCCCAAGGTGGGTCCCGATGCAGGAGCATTGGAACAGGGAAATCGATTGGGTGTCTGAATTCAGGCCTTTTGTTTTGTGTGACCTTTAGGGTGTGCTGGAAATTCAGGAGCAAGCAGTAAATCGCTTGCAGAGACTGTTGGCGCTATATAAATCCTGTAGAATAATAATCCCTGACTTCTGGCTGGGTGCTGAACTCTCCTCCTATGGCATGAAACTCATCTATCTCCACCAATCATCACCCAGTGTGGGGACATCACGTGCCCACTAAGCGCATTGGTGGAGGTGGAGCTTAATGTTTTGGTAGGCGTGGCATAGCAGCAAGTCAGACAGAAGTCAAAGCCATATGCGTAGTGTGGTCCTGGGATTTACACTAGTGATCACCTTGTACTAGGCAGCACAGTCTCCCGTTCCGTGGACACTGGGAATCTGACCAATAGGTGACTTATCATTTATTAAACAGATCGGTGCAGCTGGAGTCTGATAGAAAGCCTTTTCCATGTTTTTCTAACACTGCGGACACAGAACAGTCAATTGGCAGAAGATGGATTCTATGGAAGATGTATACATAGACATTCCATCCCGGTCGCCTGCTGATCGCAAATCATAAAACCCTTCAGACAAAACCCTCCATTGGCCCGCTGTCACCTCAGACAGGGCTACCATTTTCCCAGTCTTCCTTCTCGCTAGGGAGATTCACCCTCTCTATTTTGACTAACCGGGAACATCCATCCTGGACCACTGATTTCTCCCATTTCAACCACCTTCACTGAATGGCGGATTGGATCCAATCCTACTGACAGCTCAGTCCGAACCGTTAGCTTTCATCCTCTGCAGGGAGAGCCATACAGAGCAGCTGTATTCTAGCAATTCTCTTTGCTTTTAACCCATTCCGCTCTGCAATCTCATCCTGTATACACCCAGAGATTAGATTGACTCCGCCTACACTTGCAGTCTGCATAACCCATTGGTCCTCTGATCTGACACTCCATAGCACCGGATGCGTGTTAATCCCAGGACCGCTTGGAGCCAACTGAGCGGAAGCGCCGAGGAGCTCTGAAAGGCACTCATTGGTTGCTAGGGACGCAGCGTCATTAACAACCCATGCCACGCCCCTGTCGTACGCTTCTCCTAGCTCGCGCTTTCCGCTTGCTGGTTTAGTAGAGAGGGGTTTTGCAGACTGGAGCTCCATTCGAAAGGAAACATGTGACCTCCACTTTTTTTCTACGGATTGTTTTTTACAGTAAAGTTCATTTTACAAAAAAAATGGTGGACTGGAGGTCACATGTTTCCTTTCGACAGTGGAGCTCCAGTCTGCAGCCAGACCCTTTGGCAGCTTAGCCTCGAATCCCGCCCCTCTCTCTAACCACACGTTATTGACGTGGCCGGGGCTATGCGGCGTGACGTGTATGGGCGGAGCTAGGGCGGGGAGCTGGACGCTGCTGTCAGACAGTCATGGAGGTTCGCTACAACTTGAAGAGCCCGGGTAATAGAGGGGACGGGGGAGGCAGCTGTGTGCTGCGATCGGTGTGTCTGTGTTGTCATCGTGCCATTGGTGTGTGGGTGTGTGATGGCACACAGTTGGTGTTCTGCAGTCGGTGTGGGTATGATGACCCAGTTATTGTGTGCTGTCATCTCGTAAGACCTGTGTAGGCACGGATTACCTGGAGTCTGGGTAATACCAGCTCCGCACTATGGGACTGAACTTCTATGGCGAACTTTTACTGAATGCGATTGTCTGTCTGTAGCTGGGAGATCCCAGTCCTCAGCATTCACTCATTGATGACTCCCCCATGGTACACTTTATTATGGCCATACACACTTCAATAAATGAGCAATTTCTCAATTTCTTTTCTGATCAATCTCTCCTCATAACAATAATTGATCCACTGTTGGCAGCCCAGCTGATCGATCTGACAGGCATGAGGAAGTGGATTTTGATGGATAGTTGGAAGATATGTTCTCATCTGATCAATGAAAATATGATCAAATTGATGACCAAATCATTAACCCTGCCATGCAATGCAAAACAATTGATCATTTTGTGATCGACTCCAATCTGATCAGAAGGTGGCTATTTGCTGGATCAGTAGCTTTGATCAAATCGCACAACCAATCAGATAATACCATTGAAGCATGTATGGCCACCATGAGACTCTTTTAAATGTAGAAGAATGTTGGCAGTAGTGGGCTTTAGACTAAATAATATGTAATAACCTTTGTAAAAGTGGGTGTTTCTGTTGTACTCTATGGGTATGTGGACTAAATAAAAGTACATCTATTAATATCTATTACTTATGTGGCTCTCTGTGATTGGTTCATTCTGAAAGGATGACACCTCTGTCAAACAGAAAGAGAAAATACATTTTTGGTTTGGCAGAGCATCAGCAAAAAGGTTGGGGAGCAAGAACACACCCACAGGGGGAGATTTACTTAAAACTCAGAATCTGGTGCCGCTGTGCATAGTAACCAATCAGCTTCTAACTTCTGCTTGTTCAATCAAGTTTTGAAAATAATGCAGGCCATAGATGGGTCAAAACCGGCCATTTAAAAAAAAACGAAAAATCGGTCATTCAGTAGGCTGATGTTACCACCAATGGTATAAAAAAATCGGACGATTTTCGGCCCGTCTATGGCCAGCATTTAATTACTTCTGTCCCTTGCAGAGAGCTCCGCTATTATATTTGACATGAAAAAGTATTGCGGTTGCAACAATGTATCCATTTGTATCCATTTCGGATACAGATGTTTTTATTCGGATACAAATAGATACATTGTTGCAACTGCAAGACTTTTCTTATAAAATATAATAGCGGACTGGAATTCTTCTTTTTCTTCTTCTTTTCTTCTTC
This sequence comes from Staurois parvus, assembly GCF_062004578.1. Taxonomy (NCBI): domain Eukaryota; kingdom Metazoa; phylum Chordata; class Amphibia; order Anura; family Ranidae; genus Staurois; species Staurois parvus. Next base: position 551,632 of record NW_028318357.1, read on the forward strand.
TCTTCTTCTTCTCTTCTTCTTCCTCTTCTTTTTCTTCTTCGTATTCTTCTTCTTTTTCTTTTTCTTGCAGGTCACGGCTCATGCGCAGATTTTTTATTCGTAAAACGATCGGCTGATTTGCCCATCATTGCCAGGAAAATCGGCCGATTGGCAAAATTGGCCAATTTTTTTTCCATCTTTACCGATAAAAAAAATGTGCCAAAACCCGAAAAATGGCTGACCAATTAACTCACTAACGGTGCGAAAATCGGCCTATTTTTTTTTTCGGCTGAAAAATTGGCCTATTTTTTTTTTTCGGCTGAAAAATTGGCCTATTTTTTTTTTTCGGCTGAAAAATTGGCCTATTTTTTTTTTTCGGCTGAAAAATTGGCCGATTTTTGACCCGTATATAGCCTGCATAAGGCTCCATTCACACCAGTGCGTTTTTTAGTGCTTTTTGCAGAAACGCACTACAGTCCATTTAACATGGTTTCCTATGGAACATGTTCACATCTATGCTTTTTTGAGCTGCTGTGTTTTTGGAAAGGGTCAGGGACTTTTTTAAACGCATATAGAAGCTTTGGGGTACTATAGAGTTCATTGGAGAAGCTGCTGAAATGCATGGTAGTGCGTTTTTGCCGTGTTTTTGCATTTTTTGTCTGCCCAGCAACAAAAAAAAAATCCACTTTAACAAAAAAGCAAAAGAGCTGAACAAAAACAAAGACGTGTGTAGAAAATCACAAAATGGACAAAAAGGCAAACTGCACAGGTGTGAACGAGGCCTAAAACCTGGCAGCTGATTGGTTTCTATGCATAGCTGCCCCAGATTTTGCAGCATGCAGTCTTAGTAAATAACCCCCACAGTATTTTCCTAAAGCCCATCTGCAGGGACAGTAATAATGCTCCTTTATAGAGCTGCTGCCCCCACAGGGTTAAATGATCACTTGGGGAGAAAGCACCAGGAAGTGCAGTTTTTTCTTTACCTGATCCCCTATTGCCCTAGCACCCAGCGCTCTCCATTTCTCCCCTAGGCTCCAGCAGTGGACTGTACCGTGGCATGTGTAGGGCTATGGGCTCTGTATTGGGCTTGATAATGTCAGAGGACCTGCAACCACCAGGGCACAGAGGAGTAGACGGTGTGGGGACTGTTCAGCCTGGGGGAGCAGAGGATCAGGTAAGTAAAACTGCTTTTATTGCCCCCCCCCCCTTGCAGTGTGGGAGCATCTGCACTGGACAGGAGGATTTTTCTCTCCCCTGGAGTTCAGCCTTTGCACTTATTTACACTTGCAGCAGGCATTGCCAACCCTCTGCAAAGTGATCAACAGTGGAACACTTTGCAGAGGGCGATTGACAGATAACTGGGAGGCGATACGTCCCCTTCTCTGTTTTAACCCTGATAACCCTGCACCACAAACATTTGTCCTTTAATGAACTGTGTTCATTTTGGTACTGCCTGCCAAACATGATGAGGTATCATTTTTGCTACAGTAAATCATCACGGATGTGGTATGTGTACAACCCTGGTCCAGTTGCTTTTGTATCTTATGTAAGGCAGTAAAATTGCAGCTCAACCACCTATTTTTACCACTGCCTGTGTGGACGTGCCCTAAGCCTGGGTTCACACTGATGCGGTGCGGAATTCGCAGTGTTTTTTCTGCGAATTCCGCACCAAATCAGAATCGCACCCCGTTCATGCAAACCACTGCGGGTGTGTATGTTAAGTTAACAACAACCTGAAATCGGTCTGCAAAAACACGCTGCAATGTGCAGAATTGGATCTCATAGGTGTGAATACCCATGCGATCTGATTCTAGTACAGACCAAAAAAAGGGTCCTGCACCTTTTTGGTGCGGTGTGATTAGAGCCATACATAATATATGTCTCCAATCACACCGCACACAAATCAAATGTGGTTTACACAGGAATGCGGTGAGGTTCCTGTGCAAATCACATGCGGTATACCACACCGCATATATGTGAATCCGGCTAAAAGCTGATCCCCAGGCCAGCCACCAGTGAATACAGTTGTGTATTAACTGACAAAAAAATCAAATGTGTGTTTTTTTGTTTATATGTAGTGTAAATACCTACATTTGACTCGTTATCAGCCTCTTCTAATCCCCTATACAGAAAAGCACAGACTGAGGAAGGGAGGAGCAACACTAGGAACCAATCAGGTGGCTCTGCATTCACATGTGGTGACGAGGATCTTTGTTGCTCAGTCATTGTCCGATCACATCCTGTGGTTAGGGAGGTGTCTGGGTTTTATTGCTAAAAGCAGAAGGGAAAGTCCTATCACCAACCTGGCTGTACAGTGTGGCGGAGTTACATGAATCTCAGGAATAGATGGTTTGGCAGATAAAACAGCTCCCTTATGTGTATGTATCTGTGTGCCTGGATTCCACCTTTAGCCTGGGTTCACATATATGCGGTTCGGTACATCACATGTGATTCACACAGGAACCACACTGCATTCCTGTGCAAATCACATGCGAGTTGTGTGCGGTGCGATTGGAGGCATACATTTTGTATGGCTCTAATCGCACCACACCAAAAAGGTGCAGGACCCTTTTTTGGTCCACACTAGAATCGGATCTCTTGGGTATTCACACCTATGCGATCCAATTCTGCACATCACACCGCGTTTTGCGGACCGATTTCGGGGTGTTGTTAACTTAACATACACACCCTTAGCGGTTCGCATGAACGGGGTGCGATTCTGATGCGGCGCGGAATTCACACAGAAAACGCTGCAAATTCCAGACCACATCAGTGTAAACCCTGGCTTAATGCATATTTAAACACTACTCTAAAAAACACATCTAACCTACGAGTCCCAATTAGGTTACAAAGGTGGAGCAAGAAGGGGGGGCATACTGTCAATCATGTGTCCCAGGACCACCTAGAAAGACGGGAGCAAATGCTTGGAGATACTTTGTTAAAGCTGAACTCTGGTATAAGCAAATATTGTCTAAATACAAGACTCACATGCACAGTATTTCTTCCAGCTCTGTGCAGTCATTTTACAAGATGTGGATGTATATCCTTTGTGGTGATTGGGCACAAAAAATGTTCATATAAATATATTTCTCAGAGTTCAGCTTTAAGTAACTTGTAAGATCATCCGGTAAAAAGAAGGAAATCCAGAAGGACAGTACTGGAACAAGTGAAGGATAAGATCATTTATTTGTGTTACTTTTACATGCACTAAAGTGCTTTTACACTGCTGCGTTGCAGCTTGGCCACAACATGGGTACAGCGCAGTTTACCCGTGGTGTTCTTGTAGGTTACCTGCGGTCTCCCATAGACTTCTGTTAGATTGCTTTTGGTGCATTTTCTGAAAAAGAACCAGAAGTCCTGGATGCTGCATTTTTAGACAATATTTGAGGAAGCGTATCAAAACCGCATGATCTAATAGATGTCTATGGGAAATTGCCCTAAGGCTAGGTTTACACCTATGCAGTTTGCGTTTGATCCGTTTCTGCAGTGCTTTTTACAGTGTGTTTTACACATGCGTTTTTGATGTGTTTTGAGGGGGGTTTCTTGTTGCTAGGCAGATGAAATCACATGAAAAAGGCAGCAGAAACGTACTACATGCTTTTCTGCAGCACCTTCATTGAAGTCTATAGAACCAAAAACGCAATTTCTTTTGCATTTAAAAAAGTCCCTGACCCGTTCCAAAAAACGCACCAGGTGAAAACGAGGAGATGTGAATGTGTCCCATTGGAAATCATGTTAAATGGACTGTAGTGCGTTTCTGCAAAACACTGCGGAAAACGCTTAGGCGTGAACCTAGACTAAGGGCTAGTTCACACTAGATGCAGTTCAGTGTGCTTTTTTTCTCCATCAAAAATGCATTCACAGTGTTTTCCATGTATTCCAATGGCCCTGGTTCACACCAGTGCAGTCAGTTCCAGTTTGTTTCCGATGCAGAAAAAAAAAGTAGAGCATGCTGCATTTTTTCTGCATAGAACCATACTAGAACATAGCAAACTGCATCAAAACTGCACTGGAACTGCGTGTGGTGTGAACTGTAAGCAAAAATGTATCCGGATAGCATCCGGAGTGCGTTTTTGTAGTGTGAACTGGCCCTAAAGGTCTCATATGCACCAGCTTTTATTTATTTTTTATGCCTGTAAACGCACCTCTGTTAGCCTATGTGGCTTTTACAGTCCTATTTGAAGTGGAGCGTTTACAGGCAGACAAAATAAAGCACCAAAGGCACATTCTGGAACTTTTGAGAAGAAAAAGGTATAAACGTGAGCATAAATGTATTCCAATGGCCTGATTATATTTATTTATTTTATTTATTTCAGGTACTTATATAGCGCCGTCAATTTTCGCAGCGCTTTACATATATATTGTACATTCACATCAGTCCCCAGCCCTCAATGGGTGTACAATCTAAGGTCCCTAACTCAAATTCATATACAAGGGCCAATTTAGACAGGATCCAATTAACCTCCCAGCATGTCTTTGGAGTGTGGGAGGAAACCGGAGTACCCGGAGGAAACCCACACAGGCACAGGGAGAACATGCAAACTTCAGGCAGGTGGTGCCGTGGCTGGGATTCGAACCAAGGACCCTAGTACTGCCAGGCGGAAGTGCTAACCATTTAGCCAATGTGCTGCCCAATTACTGTTCTGACCAGTGGAATGCATTTATGCTCAAACACCATACACGCATCAGTGCACATACATATTGTAACATTAGAGGCAATTTTTTTTTTGCCAAAATCTGCTCAAAAAAAATTTCATGAGCCTGTGTATACGGGGTGTGATTTGTAACAATAATGCTTTTAAATTTAAAAACACAATTTTAATGGATATTGACTCACGCAGACTTTAATGTAGCTTATGATTCTGCATTTTGGTCTTTCAGGTGAAAAAGTCCACAGTTCATGAAACAAATGTACAAATGTGATTGACAAGCTGTGCGTTTCACCTCCTCCATGAGAAATAGCCAGTAGGGCTTGATGTTGGGTGATTAATGTGCAGAAACCACACACTTCTGCCATGGTTCACATGAATGTACATTGGTTAATTGCTCAGGCAGTTTGCGGCATGACCTAGATGTATAATGGATAATAAAAAGGTTTAACTTGTGACATGTCTGGCTTTTTTGAACATTAAAATATAGTTTTGCTCAGTTATCACTCAGAGACTAATACATATTAAGGCTCATGCACACAGCCTTTTAGGGCTGCACACTGCCCAGATCAGTGTATTTCTGAAACAGGCATGGCCAGGAGTTTCTGATCAGGCAGGACGCCTGTACAAATCAATGACAGGCCAATACTGTCCACATGTAATCACACGTTGAGTGATTGCATCCAGGGGTGCACATTCATTGTTAACTGAATGTAGACAGTCCATGGGCACTCATCTGTCCCTAACCGCATGTAATCACTTCATGTGTGATCAGGAGTTCCGGCATCTCTGATGTTACCTTTTTGTATGCTTGTCTTCACTCAGTACAGGAGTCTTTAGCCCCGGTTCACATATATATGGGATTCTGAATATGTTTTCAGGAGCAGGAATCGGATGACAGTCGAAATGTGCTTCTTTTGTGGGTGTTGATATACACTATATTGCCAAAAGTATTGGGACACCCCTCCAAATCATTGGATTCAGGTGTTCCAATCACCTCCATGGCCACAGGTGTATAAAATCAAGCACCTAGGCATGCAGACTGCTTCTACAAACATTTGTGAAAGAATGGGTCACTCTCAGGAGCTCAGTGAATTCAAGCATGGTACTGTGATAGGTTGCCACCTGTGCATCCGTGAAATTTCCTTGCTAGTAAATATTCCACGGTCAACTGTTAGTGGTATTATACCAAAGTGGAAGCAACTGGGAACAATAGCCACAAGGTGTAGGCCACATAAAATTACAGAGTGGGGTCAGGACATGCTGCAGCGCACAGTGCACAGACGCCACCAACTGTCTGTAGAGTCAACTGTGCAATAAGTCCATCTGTGAAATTTCCTTGCTACTGAATATTACACGCTCAACTGTTAGTGGTATTCAGGGGCGGACTGACCATTCGGAAACTCGGGAACTGCCCGAGGGGCCGGGGTCAGTAAGGGGCCCGATGAGATGCCCCTGGTACCTTTCATAGGCTTTTTTGGGTGTGGTTTGAGTGTGGGTCAGGATACAGGGGTCCCATGATCCCCTATTGCCCGGTGGCCCCATGAGTTGTCAGTCCGCCCCTGGTGGTATTATAACAAAGTGAAAGTAACTGGGAGCAACAGAGCATGTTGGAGCGCATAGTGCGCAGAAGTTGCCAACTGTCTACAGAGTCAATAGCTAAAGACCTCCAAACTTCATGTGGCCTTCATATTAGCACAACAGTGTGTAGAGAGCTTCATGGAATAGGTTTCCATGGCCGAGCAGCTGCATCCAAGCCTTATATTACCAAGTGCAATGCAAATCATTGGATGCAGTGGTGTAAAGTCTGCTGCTACTGGACTCTAGAGCAGTAGAGACATGGTCTCTAGAGTAACCAATCACACTTCTTTGTCTGGCAATCCAATGGATGTGTACTTGCCTGACTGCATTGTGCCAAGTGTAAAGTTTGGTGGAGGGGGGATTATGGTGTGGGGTTGTGTTTCAGGGGTTGGGCTTGGCCCTCTAGTTCCAGTGAAGGAAACTCATAAAAGCGTCAGCATACCAAAACATTTTGGAGAATTTCATGCTCCCAACTTTGTGGGAACAGTTTGGGGATGGCCCCTTCCTGTTCCAACATGACTGCGTACCAGTGCACAAAGCAAGGTCCATAAAGACATGGATAAGAGAGTTTGGGGTGCAGGAACATGACTGGCCTGCACAGAGTCCCTGACCTCAACCCGATAGAACACCTTTGGGATGCATTAGAGTGGAGACTGTGACACAGGCCTTCTTGTCCGACATCAGTGCCTGACCTCACTAATGTGAGATACACCTAAACCTTGTGGACAGCCTTCCCAGAAGAGTTGAAGCTGTTCTAGCTGCAAAGGGTGGGCCAACTCAATATTGAACCCTATGGACTAAGACTGGGATGCCATTAATGTTCATGTGCATGTAAAGGCAGGCTTCCCAATACTTTTGGCAATATAGTGTATGTACATTTGATCCGCGTTGTGTTTTTTGGTGAGTATCTGGTTTTGTCATATGGTTCAATGGCATGATCATCTAATGATTTTTGGAGAAAGAGAATGACTCTCATCAAAAGCAGACTGCTGTTCATCTGGAAATGCATATTCTAAAAATGCTGATTCACACTAAAAAACTGAGCAATTTTGGAACGCATATGTGTGAACCTGAGCTAAAGCCATTGATTGCATGGTATACAAATATTGACTTTCATTTCTGAAGTTGCCACTCCTCCTCCCCAAATACACACTTGCCTTTTGTTTAGAGAAGCCTTTCTCAACCAGGGTGCCTTGAGGTTTCTTCAGGGGTGCCGTGGCAAAATGTCTAAAAATTACCCAAAACTTGTATACAAGCCTGCCTTTTAGTTACACCAAGCCATAGGTTTTCATTATGCACCGCCGGCGTCCTGACAACCAATGACATCATCCATTGATAAGGAGGAGGTCGGTTGCCTGCACAACATCCTAGTTTGACCCTGCCCCTCTCCATCAGTGCTGGGGTCACATTAGCTGAGTGATGGAGAAAAACTGAGGGAGAAGAGAAACACTGGAATACTAGTCAGTACCAGTGTACAGAAGTGTATTTGCTTTGGAAGAATAAATCACCTCTAATGTTGAGTGTCCTACATGTGTGGATGTTGCTGCTTTATATAAAACTATTAGAATAGTTTTTCACATTTTAGAATGGGGTGCCCTTTTAAAATTATGGACAGTCTTGAGGCACCCTGTTTTAGAATGGGGTACCTCAAGACTGTTCATATTTTAAGGGGTGCCTGGGGAATGTCCATAATTAAAGGGTGCCTTGGAACTGTCCATAATTTTAAAGGGTGTTTCAGGACTGTCCATAATTTTAGAAGGTGCCTCGGGACTGTCAATTTTAAAGGGTGCCTTTGGACTGTCCATAATTTTATAGGGTGCCTCAGGACTGTCTATAATTTTAGAGGGTGCCTCAGGACTGTCCATAATTTTAAAGGGTGCCTCAGGACTGTCCATAATTTTAAAGGGTGCCTCGGGACTGTCCATAATTTTAGAGGGTGCCCCGGGACTGTCCATAATTCTAGAGGATGCCCCGGGACTGTCCATAATTCTAGAGGATGCCCCGGGACTGTCCATAATTCTAGAGGATGCCCCGGGACTGTCCATAATTCTAAAGGGTGCCACGGGACTGTCCATAATTTTAAAGGGTGCCTCGGGACTGTCCATAATTTTAGAGGGTGCCTCGGGACTGTCCATAATATTAGAGGGTGCCTCGGGACTGTCCATAATTTTAGAGGGTGCCTCGGGACTGTCTATAATTTTAGAGGGTGCCTCGGGACTGTCCATAATTTTAAAGGGTGCCTCGGGACTGTCCATAATTTTAAAGGGTGCCTCGGGACTGTCCATAATTTTAAAGGGTGCCTCGGGACTGTCCATAATTTTAGAGGGTGCCTCGGGACTGTCCATAATTTTAGAGGGTGCCTCGGGACTGTCTATAATTTTAGAGGATGCCCCAGGACTGTCCATAATTTTAAAGGGTGCCTCGGGACTGTCCATAATTTTAGAGGGTGCCTCGGGACTGTCCATAATTTTAGAGGGTGCCTCGGGACTGTCCATAATTTTAGAGGGTGCCTCGGGACTGTCCATAATTTTAGAGGGTGCCTCGGGACTGTCCATAATTTTAGAGGGTGCCTCGGGACTGTCCATAATTTTAGAGGGTGCCTCGGGACTGTCCATAATTTTAGAGGGTGCCTCGGGACTGTCCATAATTTTAGAGGGTGCCTCGGGACTGTCCATAATTTTAGAGGGTGCCTCGGGACTGTCCATAATTTTAGAGGGTGCCTCGGGACTGTCCATAATTTTAGAGGGTGCCTCGGGACTGTCCATAATTTTAGAGGGTGCCTCGGGACTGTCCATAATTTTAGAGGGTGCCTCGGGACTGTCCATAATTTTAGAGGGTGCCTCGGGACTGTCCATAATTTTAGAGGGTGCCTCGGGACTGTCCATAATTTTAGAGGGTGCCTCGGGACTGTCTATAATTTTAGAGGGTGCCCCGGGACTGTCCATAATTTTAAAGGGTGCCTCGGGACTGTCCATAATTTTAAAGGGTGCCTCGGGACTGTCCATAATTTTAGAGGGTGCCCCGGGACTGTCCATAATTTTAGAGGGTGCCTCGGGACTGTCCATAATTTTAGAGGGTGCCTCGGGACTGTCCATAATTTTAGAGGGTGCCTCGGGACTGTCCATAATTTTAGAGGGTGCCTCGGGACTGTCCATAATTTTAGAGGGTGCCTCGGGACTGTCCATAATTTTAGAGGGTGCCTCGGGACTGTCCATAATTTTAGAGGGTGCCTCGGGACTGTCCATAATTTTAGAGGGTGCCTCGGGACTGTCCATAATTTTAAAGGGTGCCTCGGGACTGTCCATAATTTTAGAGGGTGCCTCGGGACTGTCCATAATATTAGAGGGTGCCTCGGGACTGTCCATAATTTTAGAGGGTGCCTCGGGACTGTCCATAATTTTAGAGGGTGCCTCGGGACTGTCCATAATTTTAGAGGGTGCCTCGGGACTGTCCATAATTTTAGAGGGTGCCTCGGGACTGTCCATAATTTTAGAGGGTGCCTCGGGACTGTCCATAATTTTAAAGGGTGCCTCGGGACTGTCCATAATTTTAGAGGGTGCCTCGGGACTGTCCATAATTTTAGAGGGTGCCTCGGGACTGTCCATAATTTTAGAGGGTGCCTCGGGACTGTCCATAATTTTAGAGGGTGCCTCGGGACTGTCCATAATTTTAGAGGGTGCCCCGGGACTGTCCATAATTTTAAAGGGTGCCTCGGGACTGTCCATAATTTTAAAGGGTGCCCCGGGACTGTCCATAATTTTAGAGGGTGCCTCGGGACTGTCCATAATTTTAGAGGGTGCCTCGGGACTGTCCATAATTTTAGAGGGTGCCTCGGGACTGTCCATAATTTTAGAGGGTGCCTCGGGACTGTCCATAATTTTAGAGGGTGCCTCGGGACTGTCCATAATTTTAGAGGGTGCCTCGGGACTGTCCATAATTTTAGAGGGTGCCTCGGGACTGTCCATCATTTTAGAGGGTGCCTCGGGACTGTCCATAATTTTAGAGGGTGCCTCGGGACTGTCCATAATTTTAGAGGGTGCCTCGGGACTGTCCATAATTTTAGAGGGTGCCTCGGGACTGTCCATAATTTTAGAGGGTGCCTCGGGACTGTCCATAATTTTAGAGGGTGCCTCGGGACTGTCCATAATTTTAGAGGGTGCCTCGGGACTGTCCATAATTTTAGAGGGTGCCTCGGGACTGTCCATAATTTTAAAGGGTGCCTCGGGACTGTCCATAATTTTAAAGGGTGCCTCGGGACTGTCCATAATTTTAAAGGGTGCCTCGGGACTGTCCATAATTTTAAAGGGTGCCTCGGGACTGTCCATAATTTTAAAGGGTGCCTCGGGACTGTCCATAATTTTAAAGGGTGCCTCGGGACTGTCCATAATTTTAAAGGGTGCCTCGGGACTGTCCATAATTTTAAAGGGTGCCTCGGGACTGTCCATAATTTTAGAGGGTGCCTCGGGACTGTCCATAATTTTAGAGGGTGCCCCGGGACTGTCCATAATTTTAAAGGGTGCCTCGGGACTGTCCATAATTTTAGAGGGTGCCTCGGGACTGTCCATAATTTTAGAGGGTGCCTCGGGACTGTCCATAATTTTAGAGGGTGCCTCGGGACTGTCCATAATTTTAGAGGGTGCCTCGGGACTGTCCATAATTTTAGAGGGTGCCTCGGGACTGTCCATAATTTTAGAGGGTGCCTCGGGACTGTCCATAATTTTAGAGGGTGCCTCGGGACTGTCCATAATTTTAGAGGGTGCCTCGGGACTGTCCATAATTTTAGAGGGTGCCTCGGGACTGTCCATAATTTTAGAGGGTGCCTCGGGACTGTCCATAATTTTAGAGGGTGCCTCGGGACTGTCCATAATTTTAGAGGGTGCCTCGGGACTGTCCATAATTTTAGAGGGTGCCTCGGGACTGTCCATAATTTTAGAGGGTGCCTCGGGACTGTCCATAATTTTAGAGGGTGCCTCGGGACTGTCCATAATTTTAGAGGGTGCCCCGGGACTGTCCATAATTTTAGAGGGTGCCCCGGGACTGTCCATAATTTTAAAGGGTGCCTCGGGACTGTCCATAATTTTAAAGGGTGCCTCGGGACTGTCCATAATTTTAGAGGGTGCCTCGGGACTGTCCATAATTTTAGAGGGTGCCTCGGGACTGTCCATAATTTTAGAGGGTGCCTCGGGACTGTCCATAATTTTAGAGGGTGCCTCGGGACTGTCCATAATTTTAGAGGGTGCCTCGGGACTGTCCATAATTTTAGAGGGTGCCTCGGGACTGTCCATAATTTTAGAGGGTGCCTCGGGACTGTCCATAATTTTAGAGGGTGCCTCGGGACTGTCCATAATTTTAGAGGGTGCCTCGGGACTGTCCATAATTTTAGAGGGTGCCTCGGGACTGTCCATAATTTTAGAGGGTGCCTCGGGACTGTCCATAATTTTAGAGGGTGCCTCGGGACTGTCCATAATTTTAGAGGGTGCCTCGGGACTGTCCATAATTTTAGAGGGTGCCTCGGGACTGTCCATAATTTTAGAGGGTGCCTCGGGACTGTCCATAATTTTAGAGGGTGCCTCGGGACTGTCCATAATTTTAGAGGGTGCCTCGGGACTGTCCATAATTTTAGAGGGTGCCTCGGGACTGTCCATAATTTTAGAGGGTGCCTCGGGACTGTCCATAATTTTAGAGGGTGCCTCGGGACTGTCCATAATTTTAGAGGGTGCCTCGGGACTGTCCATAATTTTAGAGGGTGCCTCGGGACTGTCCATAATTTTAGAGGGTGCCTCGGGACTGTCCATAATTTTAGAGGGTGCCTCGGGACTGTCCATAATTTTAGAGGGTGCCTCGGGACTGTCCATAATTTTAGAGGGTGCCTCGGGACTGTCCATAATTTTAGAGGGTGCCTCGGGACTGTCCATAATTTTAGAGGGTGCCTCGGGACTGTCCATAATTTTAGAGGGTGCCTCGGGACTGTCCATAATTTTAGAGGGTGCCTCGGGACTGTCCATAATTTTAGAGGGTGCCTCGGGACTGTCCATAATTTTAGAGGGTGCCTCGGGACTGTCCATAATTTTAGAGGGTGCCTCGGGACTGTCCATAATATTAGAGGGTGCCTCGGGACTGTCCATAATTTTAGAGGGTGCCTCGGGACTGTCCATAATTTTAGAGGGTGCCTCGGGACTGTCCATAATTTTAGAGGGTGCCTCGGGACTGTCCATAATTTTAGAGGGTGCCTCGGGACTGTCCATAATTTTAGAGGGTGCCTCGGGACTGTCCATAATTTTAGAGGGTGCCTCGGGACTGTCCATAATTTTAGAGGGTGCCTCGGGACTGTCCATAATTTTAAAGGGTGCCTCGGGGCTGTCAATAATTTTAGAGGGTGCCTCGGGACTGTCAATAATTTTAAAGGGTGCCTCGGGGCTGTCAATAATTTTAAAGGGTGCCTCGGGGCTGTCAATAATTTTAAAGGGTGCCTCGGGACTGTCTATAATTTTAAAGGGTGCCTCGGGACTGTCTATAATTTTAAAGGGTGCCTCGGGACTGTCTATAATTTTAGAGGGTGCCTCGGGACTGTCTATAATTTTAGAGGGTGCCTCGGGACTGTCCATAATTTTAGAGGGTGCCTCGGGACTGTCCATAATTTTAGAGGGTGCCTCGGGACTGTCCATAATTTTAGAGGGTGCCTCGGGACTGTCCATAATTTTAAAGGGTGCCTCGGGACTGTCAATTTTAGAGGGTGCCTCGGGACTGTCAATAATTTTAAAGGGTGCCTCGGGGCTGTCAATAATTTTAAAGGGTGCCTCGGGGCTGTCAATAATTTTAAAGGGTGCCTCGGGGCTGTCAATAATTTTAAAGGGTGCCTCGGGACTGTCTATAATTTTAAAGGGTGCCTCGGGACTGTCTATAATTTTAAAGGGTGCCTCGGGACTGTCTATAATTTTAGAGGGTGCCTCGGGACTGTCCATAATTTTAGAGGGTGCCTCGGGACTGTCCATAATTTTAGAGGGTGCCTCGGGACTGTCCATAATTTTAGAGGGTGCCTCGGGACTGTCCATAATTTTAGAGGGTGCCTCGGGACTGTCCATAATTTTAAAGGGTGCCTCGGGGCTGTCAATAATTTTAGAGGGTGCCTCGGGGCTGTCAATAATTTTAAAGGGTGCCTCGGGGCTGTCAATAATTTTAAAGGGTGCCTCGGGGCTGTCAATAATTTTAAAGGGTGCCTCGGGACTGTCTATAATTTTAAAGGGTGCCTCGGGACTGTCTATAATTTTAAAGGGTGCCTCGGGACTGTCTATAATTTTAGAGGGTGCCTCGGGACTGTCTATAATTTTAGAGGGTGCCTCGGGACTGTCCATAATTTTAGAGGGTGCCTCGGGACTGTCCATAATTTTAGAGGGTGCCTCGGGACTGTCCATAATTTTAGAGGGTGCCTCGGGACTGTCCATAATTTTAAAGGGTGCCTCGGGACTGTCAATAATTTTAGAGGGTGCCTCGGGACTGTCAATAATTTTAAAGGGTGCCTCGGGGCTGTCAATAATTTTAAAGGGTGCCTCGGGGCTGTCAATAATTTTAAAGGGTGCCTCGGGGCTGTCAATAATTTTAAAGGGTGCCTCGGGACTGTCTATAATTTTAAAGGGTGCCTCGGGACTGTCTATAATTTTAAAGGGTGCCTCGGGACTGTCTATAATTTTAGAGGGTGCCTCGGGACTGTCTATAATTTTAGAGGGTGCCTCGGGACTGTCTATAATTTTAGAGGGTGCCTCGGGACTGTCTATAATTTTAAAAGGTGCCTCAGGACTGTCAATAATTTTAAAGGATGCCTCAGGACTGTCCATAATTTTAAAGGGTGGCTTGATTAAAAAAAGGTTGAGAAACAGGGTTAGAGAGGTATAACATTGCATTTAGGAATATGGGGAGGTTGAGGCAGAGCTCCCAATGCTGGAGCTGGAAGCAGCTATTGTATACGGAGTATCCTAGGATCTGTGCACAGGAAGTTAAAATCTGGTTACACACAGTTAGATTTTAGTATATCAGATCATTAAAGTGGACCAAGAGTAGTGTTTGAGAATTTCTCTTGAATGGAGTCTTAGGTGGGCCTTAACACTTAATAACTGTTGGTAAATTTTGTTGATCTAGTACCTGTAAGTTCCATTTCCAGACACCCTTTAGACCAGTGTTTCGTAATCTTTTTTTAAGTCACTGCACTCATTGAAAGTATGAAAAATCACGAGGCACCAAAGTATAAAATGTAGCCTTCCCTTTTACATCAGAGTTCTTATACTCCTCCTTCCAGTCACATCAGAGTCCTCACTGCCCCTTCCCACACCAGAGTCTGTCCCACCTGCACCATGGAAATGTATGATGCTGTGCCAAAATACTGGCCGCAATGCAGCACCCCCACATCCTGAGATGGTACTCCAGGGTGCCACCCCAGTTAAATTAGCTGCTCTAGACTTCTGCCTTTATTTGCTCAGTTTGCAAACATGAAATAACAGACTTTTTTAGTGTTAGGGCCACCCTACCTGTGAACCTCCTGTGAGCTTTCTTCATACATGGCCTTAGTGTGCTGAGATCTTTTCTGTGTGGTCTGCTAGGCACTGCAGTGCTTCTTTTTAGAAATCCCTGGGTTATGCTGCTATTGCACATATGCAGCTCAGCTTCCATTCATTACTATGGAAAGGCCATGCACTGTTCATCCCCAGTGAAAGGTTATTGGCTGTCATTTTCAAATGGGGAATGTGACATTCACCACCAGTGTCTCTTTCTGATGCTTGTATTTTATTACCGTTAATGTTTGGTGAATGCAAAATTCACTGCTTTATAAATATACCCATTAGTGATCTATATTGCCCATTTTATTATTTCATCTTTGTGCATCCCTGGATACTTGTTATGTGATATCTGTTGATTTTAATTCAACAGATGTTGGTTTCATTATATGCATTTGAAAACTTTTGTGGTTTTTGTGTTTGTTCTTATGATTCTGGTTTCCTTCTGGTTTTCCGTGTTGATTATTCATCGTTAACAGGAGATCTGTATGTTTACATTTTGATATAACAGTGTTTTTAAAGCCATTGTATCGTACGTCTTCGGTCACACCGAATCCGACTTTGAAATTGTGTGGCTTCACTTGAATTTGCACAACTTCAAAGTCAGATGTCAGTCCGACCTCAGGTGCGACTTGGAAGATATCTGTGTGACTTCATGCACAGATGTCTATGCAAGTCGCACTTGTTAAAAGTAGTGCGTGAAGTACTTTCAAAATCGGTGCGACTCCGACATGACCGCTTTCATTGCAGACAAAAGGGTGCGACTTGTCATGCTATTTCAAACTATAAATTCGCATTATACGTCGCACTGGTGTGACCACTGATTAAAACAGATATAAAGGCAATGTCATTCTTGCTTCTTGATTTTTTTTTTTTCTCACTTTGTAGTTTTAAGTGTATCAGTTGTCCAGTGCATGTGCATTATAGGGATGAAATGTGGTACAAAGATCCAGGGCAAAAAAATATTTCAAATTCAGTTTTTTGTTTTTTGTTTTTTTTAGTAGAAAAGGGAAGAAATGCATGCTTTGGAAGTAAAATTCCACCAATGTGTTTTTTGTTGTTTTTTTTTTTTTGTAGAGCAGGGAAAGGTTAAAAACCCTGTTGTCTGTGTCCCCACTAGGTAGATTTTCCCTGACATTCTATGGGGTGACCATGACAGGAAGTAAGGGAATAGTTACCCAAATAGGGAAACAGATGGCATAAAAAACCTGGCAGCAGTTCTAACCGTTAACCTATGAATTGTGGATAAAGTGGTGATCATTCAACCTTTTAGTGGGTACAGGCTGATGCCTGTAATGAGTATAACCACCCTAACATTTCTGCACAGAACTGATGAGCTGTTTGTGATTTTCAGATGGAGTGACCTTAGTTGTGACAACCTAGGAATGACCTGCCTGAGAATATGTTGCTTCTGTAACCCTCTTTCAGATGGTGGGGTAGCCTAAAGAAATGAATTTTGGGTGATTGCAGGAAGGGATCTTCACTGTAATGATGTGATTCTATTTACTGAAATGCATTTTAAACTGCTCGATCGAGAATTTTGAAATAGCTTTTAAAACTTTTATTTTTTTCTTCATCATCTTTTGGGGGACACAGGAGTTTTTGAACATTTTGGGTTATACTGCTGCCTACAGGAAGTTGGGACACTGTCAAACAAAGAGCATTGAAGCCAGACCCTAGTGCAGGCTGCAATTTCTGGAAAGGTGATGGGACCTTTTCCCTGTGGTTTGCGAGGCACGGCAGCCCATTCAAATGAATGAGCTGCCGTGTCATGGCCTGCAAACTGCACTATTGTGAACCGAGCCTCAAAATATAGTAAAAGTTTACTAGTATTGTGCATTATATTTAAAATGATAACCATGAAAAAAGATTTATATCCTCACCAGGGGTGGACTGACAACTCATGGAGCCCCCCGGGCAATAGGGGATCATGGGGCCCCTGTGTCCTTGGGCAAACTCAAAAAAGCCTATGAAAAAGGTACCAGGGGCATCTCATGGGGCCCCCTACTGAGCTCGGACCCTCGGGCAGTGCCCGTGTTTTCAAATGGTCAGTCCGCCCCTGATCCTCACCCTTCATATAGCTTCATGACTGACTCCCAGTTCAATTACCCTGCATATCCCATCTGAGGGTATATTTGATGTAAATGTGTGTGTGTTATTATTACTGTTTCACAGTGTAAATGAATACCTTATTGTAGTGATTATCTGCTGTTTTTGTACCATAAAGGGCTATTTTGTTTTGACCCCATCATGACAGGTGATAAAAGCATGTTGCTGCTACTAAATGTCTTAAAAAAACCACAAACCGCTGTAAAGGACAAACTGTATACGGTCAGTTAATCAAGAATACCCATGCAGAGTAGCTTATATAAAAAGTTATATACAAAAGTTTATTTATCTATACAAAGATAATAAGGAGAACATTACCTTGCAAGAAAGGACAAACAAACACCAGTCTTGGTAAATTAAAAGAACCTGTCCGTACTAGAAGGTATGCTTATGGTCAGTGATGTAGACCAAAACGGCCCTGGAGCCCTATGTGTTTAGATGTACACCACTGAGTGAGAGAGCAGGCTGAAAAATAGCTCATAATGTTGTACTCAATAATGACATTATAGTAACCAGCCTCACACAGATGAGTGATGAGAACTGTAGGCTAGTATGACGGAGGGTGATTAATAAAACCTTGGCTTAAATATCAGATAAGTCCTCCTATGAATTACCGTAGTTGAAACACCAATTGTGGCAGATCATAGGGTTCCACATCATTCAAATGGTTAATTGATTGTCATTCCACCTATGAACTCAACATAATGCACAGTCATCATAAGTGCACCCTTGCTGGATATCTGAAACTGCGTTGCAGTAGAAATATAAATGATAGCAATATAAAGTCAACAGGAAATTCCCACTCGAGGTAACCCCCTCCAATTTGCTAACCTTTTGCTCCATACATGGTGAACATGTGGAGGAACAATAGCCGGCACCATGGACTACTTAGTGCTAGAGTTGCAGAAGTTGTAGATTGGAATTAGAAAGCTGCTATAGTGGCAGAATAATTGTAAATGTCCATATAATCCAAAGGAGGATAGCAGCTCTTTCAATACGGCTATCTATATTGTAAAAGTCCAGTACAAATACAGAGAGAGAGAGAAATTATGGTGGCTAACAAATTAGATGATAATCAAATTCATCGGTATAAATACAGTGCATCCAGAAAGTATTCACAGCGCTTAACTTTTGCCACATTTTGTTATGTTACAGCCTTATTCCAAAGTGGATTTAATTTTTTTCCTCAACATTGTGCAAACAATACCCCATAATGACAATGTGAAAGAAGTTCGTTTTGAAACCTTTGCAATTTATTAAAAATAAAAAATGTAAAAACCACATGTACATAAGTATTCACAGCCTTTGCTCAATACTTTGTTGAAGCACCTTTAGCACCAATTACAGCCTCAAGTTGTTTTGAGTATGATGCTACAAGCTTGGTACACCTATTTTTGGGCAATTTCTCAAAGGCTTCTTTGCAGTACCTCTCAAGCTCCATCAGGTTGGATAGGGAGCATCGATGCACAGCCATTTTCAGATCTGTCCAGAGATGTTCAATCGGGTTCAAGTCTGGGCTCTGGGTGGGCCACTCCAGGATATTCAAGGAGTTGGCCCATAGCCACTCCTTTGTTATGTGGGCTGTGTGCTTAGGATCGTTGTCCTGTTGAAATATGAACCGTCGCCCTAGTGTAAGGTTCAGAGCTCTCTGGAACAGGTTTTCATCAAGGATATCTCTGTATATTGCTGCATTCATCTTTCTTTCGATTCTGACTAGTCTCCCAGTTCCTGCCACTGGTATTGGCCAGGTGGTGAGCGGTACCTGGTTTCCACCAGACATGACGCTTGGCATTCAGACCAAAGAGTTAAATCTTTGTTTCATCAGACCAGAGAGTTTTGTTTCTCATGGCCTGAGTCTCTCAGGTGCCTTTTGGTAAACTGCAGTTAGGCTGCCTTTTGCCTTTTTACTGAGGAGTGGCTTCCATCTGGCCACTCTACCATACATGCCTGATTGGTGAAGTGCTGCACAGATGCTTGTTCTTCTGGAAGGTTCTCCTCTCTCCACAGAGAAACGGTGGATCTGTTTCAGAGTGACCATTGGGTGCCTGGTTACCTCCCTGGCTAAGGCTCTTCTCCCTCTATTGCTCATTTTGGCCGGGTGGCCCGCTCTAGGAAAATTCCTGGTGGTTCCAAATTTCTTCCATTTACGGATGATGGAGGCCATTGTGCTCACTGGGACCTTCAATGCTGCAGAAATTTTTTTTGTACCCTTCCCCAGATCTGTGCCTCGATACAATCCTGTCTCGGAGGTCTACGGACAATGTCTTGGACTTCATGGCTTGATTTGTGCTCTCACATGCACTGTTAACTGTGGGACCTTATATAGACAGGTTTATGCCTTTCCTAATCATGTCCAATCAACTGAATTTCCCACAGGTGGACTCCAATCAAGTTTTGGGGAACATTTCAAGGATGATCAGTGGGAACAGGATGCACCAGAGCTCAATTTTGAATGTTATGGCAAAGGCTGTGAATACTTATGTACATGTGGTTTTTTTTGTTTTTAAGAAATTGCAAAGAGTTCAAAACAAACTTCTTTCACATTGTCATTATGGGGTATTGTTTGTAGAATGTTGAGGAAAAAAATTTAATCCATTTTGGAATAAGGCTGTAACATAACAAAATGTGGCAAAAGTTAAGCGCTGTGAATACTTTCTGGATGCACTGTAAATCAGTCACTTACTGCCACCTCAAATGCGATGCAATAATCAATCTCTCTGATGCTCATTCTTCACTTCTGAAGTAAGGATGCTATCACATCCTTGTTGCGCTGCCGTGTGTAAATCACCAAAGTATACATAGGAGGATATGGGTTACCCTGATGTGGTGTGCATCGGGCTCCATCCGACCTTACTACGTCCATCATAAGGAAACTTGCATACGTCGTTTCCGGATGTGATGACTTCACTACGTTGACGCATTTCGTCCGGCAATCATTGCAGACTTTGTCAGAACTAGGAGGGGACAGTCATACGCTGCTTTATATACCTTATCTCGTGCGGATGGTACTATCATTGCACCCTGTTGTGTTGAGATGTCATCATAACATCCTAAAACTAATAAAATTGGACTGTGAAGAGATATCAATGAATCTCTAATTATGGATGGTCAGTAGGTGAGGATCAGAATCTATTACCATATCTTTTAACTCTTAATGATGTTTTGCTTTACTCAAAGGAACAATCATAAAGTATCCCTGGTTATAAATAGAAAAGGGCCTAAACAAAACAAGGGAGTTTAATCAAGAAATACTTTGAAGTTTAATTCCGTGTTTAGCCCCCTAGGTATTAAAGTGCCAAGCATATGAATCCAATTTTTTTTTTTTTAAGCAAAACCTTATCATAATCTCCTCTTCCAGGCGAAAAATGGAATAAGAAGATACCTTTTACTTTTAGGCCTTCTACCTGTCCATTATGTACTTCTTAAAATGCTGTACTAATAGGTTTTCTTTTTCCATCTCAGATTTTTTTATGATTACTTTTAATATCTCTTTAAGTATTCACCAATGCGGATCCTCAATTGTATTTTAGTCTTTCCTATATAAAATTTCTTACAAGGACATCCCAGCATATAGATAACTCTACTGCTTGAACAGTTTATAAATCTCTTTTTTGTTTTGTCCGTTTTTGGTGAACACTCGACTTTTTTTGATAAAAGGGCATATCTAGTAATGGCCGCAATGATGCATTCAGGACAATTCAGATGTATTTGTCAGCCAATTGCCTTTCAATTTTTGTTTTAAATTCAAAATTTACTTATAGATCACTCAAATTAGATGTCCTCTTTGCTACCATCTGACATCTAGTCTCAGCTATATCAGCGATGGTCGGATTGGCTGTCAAAACATACCAATGAGTTTGTAAAATCTTTTTAACATCACACCATTGTTGACTAAACTTGGTGATAAATCTAGTTGGTCCCTTTTATTCCTTTGTTCTTTCATTACGTTTGTTTTTTAAGAGATCTTGTCTCTCTGTTCTTAGGGTTCTATATTTGGCTTTCTTTAATGTTCTAATGTTCTATGTGAATAGCCCCTTTCCCTAAATCTGTTTCTTTCATTTTTATTTAGTATCGTCAGGAATTCGAGAAATTTGTCTTCAGTTCCATTCCAAAGCACCAAAATATAATCGATGTACTTCAGCCATTTAGGAACATTGATGAATTGTAAATTATCTCCAGTTCCCACAGTACTAAATGAAGGCATATGCTGGAGTCCAAGGGGTTCCCGTAGAGGTACCACAAATCTGTTGGTAATTGGCTCCTAGGAACTGGAAGCAGTTATTAAAAAGCATAAATTCCAAGGGATCCAAGATAAATTTATTTTGGGCTCCCATTTCTGGATAATGTAGCCATGGAATCAAGCTACTGTTTTCATACCCCAAGCATGTGGAATAGATGTGTAGAGGGATTGCACATCGATTCCTACCAGTGGAGTACTTCAGTACCTTATTTGCTCTGAAACTATTTAAGCCAAGGTTTCATTAATCACCCTCCGTCATACTAGCCTACAGTTCTCATCACTCATCTGTG
The DNA here is from genome assembly GCF_062004578.1 of Staurois parvus. NCBI lineage: Eukaryota > Metazoa > Chordata > Amphibia > Anura > Ranidae > Staurois > Staurois parvus. Next base: position 573,026 of record NW_028318357.1, read on the forward strand.
TGAGGCTGGTTACTATAATGTCATTATTGAGTACAACATTATGAGCTATTTTTCAGCCTGCTCTCTCACTCAGTGGTGTACATCTAAACACATAGGGCTCCAGGGCCGTTTTGGTCTACATCACTGACCATAAGCATACCTTCTAGTACGGACAGGTTCTTTTAATTTACCAAGACTGGTGTTTGTTTGTCCCTTTTTGCAAGGTAATGTTCTCCTTATTATCTTTGTATAGATACACAAAAAAGTTTTGTATATACGGTAACTCTTTTTATATAAACTACTCTGCATGGGTATTCTTGATTAACCGACTGTATACAGTCTGTCCTTTACAGCTGATTGTTTTTTTTTTTTAAGACTTTTAGTAGCAGCAACATGCTTTTTATTACCTGTCATGATGGGGTCAAAATAAACAAAAATTAGCCCTTTATGGTACAAAAACAGCAGATAATCACTACTATAAGGTATTAATATGGGGATATGTAACTTGTATCGCAAACAACGTTTTCATGCGTAGGCACTCCATCATATGCTTTTTCGTTTGTACATGTGGGGGGTGGGGGGTTAATGTGCTTGGGTGTAACTTTAATATTTTACAATTAAAAAAAAAATTTTTTCAAATTTTTTTTTTTTTTATCACCTAGGGGGCTTTTTGTCCCCTATGTGATGATTTTTGGTGACAGGTTCTCTTTATTGAGACATCCAAGGTCTACAAGACCCAGGATGTCTCCCCTCTACTCCACTGGATGTAATGCTTTGTTGATGTTAAAAGCAATCTGTATATACTGTGAAAAATATATTAACTCTTTACTGTGCACAGGAGAGAAAACACAGAATCGTTGCGAGAAAGATCTATCGTCTTATTGAGAATAGTACAACGGCTTTAGTACAGCTTAGAGATAGGAATTACGTCACGTGTCAGTTGGCTGGACAATACACTTCTATGTCTTAGTAGGCGCTCAAGGTCACAGCTGGCTATGCGCCTAGGAATAATGTTATCTCTAGTTTTTCTCATGAGAATGCAGCTGAAGAAAAGAATCTTTAAAGAAGAACCCTATGTGTATAACAAATATAAAATAAAGTCTCTAAAGCATAGCTCTGAGCGAGGCCAAGTTGCTTAGCTTCCACCTGACAGGTGAGCCCCGCAGGAGGGCAAAAGGTTGAAGAAAAAACCCGGCCTGTACCCGGAACTACATGTCTCGGGCATTAGGTGATATAAATTGAACATCCCTGACTGTGTATACAGACATGTATGAATGGTGTACTGAGCTGTATGTGTGTTGCACTGTATTTTCTGATATGTAAACAATCAATGCATTCTGTATGCAGGCCAACTAATCGGCTGACCAACTAATCGATTATGAAAATAGTTGACAACTATTTTCATAGTCGATTATAATCAATTATGTCGATTAGTTGATTAAGCCCTAATTGGTATCCTACTCCTCTATGCACTCCTTCCTGCCTTACTGCAATTTTGGGCCTTTTCCATCTCAAGAGGTTGAACTTGTTGAACTCGACTCCTATCCTTTTTCTAAGGGAGCTCTTGACCTACTTGACTCCTCTCAGTCCAATCCTCCTTCTAAGGGACCTCTTGACCTACAAGGTTATAGGGACTCTAAACTCTGCTTTAAATAAACCCATTCTATTCAACTATGTATTCTTCAAAATTACCTTCTATTGCTCTTATCCTCCCAAATCTCCAAATTAGGCCCTATTCACACGAGCAGACCAATGGGGTCCGCCTGTCCGTTTTTCAGATGGACCCGATTTGTCCATCCATAGACTTCTATGGATCGGCAGGTGTCAGCGGACAGTAGTCCACTAACACCCACCAGCATCTGATCCGATCCCATATGCCAAAAACAGACGCATGGGGATCCGTTCCCCATCCGTCCAGCAGATCGGATCGGATAAAAATCCGTTGGAAAGGGACAGGTGGTCCATTTCCATCCAACCGTCCCATTGAAATCAGCGGGCCGGGTCTGTGTCCGCTCTGCAGCAGCAGAGCAGGCAGAGACCTGTCATCTGCCTGCTCAGCGGGGATCAGCGTAGAGATCCTCCCCTGAGCAGGCGGATCACGCTGACGGATCCAACTCATCTGAAAGGGGCCTTACAAATAGTGTTTTTATTTTTCCTTTGCTGCTATGATAAATCTTCCTGTTAGATGGAGGCTGCATTCATTGTCTTTGATCCCACTGTATGTAGGAACATAGCCATCCTCTCTTTCTTGCTCCATAGATAGACTAGGGGCTATGGACTGTGGGATGTGTAGTGAGGATACAGCAATACACATGACTGCAACTGATGTGCAGTGCTTGTTCCAAACAAACAGAATCGAGAGAGAAAAGGTGAGGTTCATGAGCTCATGGACGACTTTACAAGGAAGGCAGAAAACACAATAAGAAACTATTTCATGAAAAATAGATTACAGGGGCATTAAGTTGTGGGTGTATATAGATTTTGTATTTATGTTGCAGAATAAGGATCTTGTATACTGTCACTTTAACAGGGTTTAGTCCCTACTGATCTCTTCTCTCGTAAGTACCAGACTCTTCAGAGTCTTCCAGAGGTTCTCAACCATGCTCACAGCACTAGCCCTAGTGTTTTGTTTTCTGGCATTCCTGTTGTGGAGTATTATTATTATTATTACTCAGGTGATTTCCCTGAAGAGAATCTGTTTCCTAGATTCTAGCAGTTTGAACAATGCTGAAGGTCCTATCCTCTGCAGACATCTAGAGCAGTCTTTTTCAACCAGGGTGCCTTCCGATCTTTTTAGAGGTGCCTTGGCAAAATGGCTAAAAATTGGCCAAAAACTGTATAAAAGCCAGCAGGTGGATCAAGCCTGCCTTCAACTTACACAAATCTAATGCATAACAACCAATCATCAGTTGATAAGAAGGACATCGGGCACCTGCACAGCATCCTTGCTTGCCCCTCTCTGTCAGCATCGGGGTCACTTTAGCTGAGTGAGAGAGAGAAACCGATGGAGAAAGAAAAACAATGGAATACTAGTCAGTACCAGTGTGCAAGGGTGTATTTGCTTTGGAAGAATAAATCACCTCAAACAATGGGTATCCTACATGTGCAGGTGTTACTTCATTCTGTAAACTATTCATTTTAGTTTTTTATATTTTGTAAAGGGCACCTCAAGATTGTGCAGAATTTTAAAGGGTGCCCCGACTGAAAAAAAGCTAAACACTGATCTAAAGACGTATTGCAACATATCAAGCGTTGGTAGCCTTAGGTCATTGAGTAGCATTGTAGAGCTCAGGATCTTTGATCCCTTCCTTATGTGTAGCAGATCTCCCTCCCCCCTTGTTTTGGGGTTGTTAAGGATCCCCTGTTACCATGGTTTCTCCTTATTATGAGACCTCTCAGTCCTTTTTTGGCTTCCCCTGTGCTAGGGATTTGGAAATCTAGGCAATACAACAAAATGGTCTCTTTGAACTGAGATGTCTCAGAGGCTCCTCATTGATCTCTGAGGAATGGAATCACCCAACACCAACCCCCCACCCTTCCCACTCGAGGAGGATCTATTTAATTTGTGTATTTGTCTGACAGTTGAATCTCATGTTCTGAAACTCTGTTCCCAAGTTGTCAGGGGGACCCCTCTGTAGGTCATTTATACAGTCTATTTATACTAAAATTGGTGCATGCGTGTTAGCGTACACGCCATTTTGTAAGCCGGATATGTCTTCATATTCGGCGCCATTTTATCGAAGTTCAGCGCAATAGCGCATGTGCGAGCACCATATTGTAGACCGAAATTTCTGTGCATGTGCGAGCGCAATTTTGTTAAAGTCCAACCCGACCGCACATGCGCGAGCGCCTAGTGTTATATTTAAGCTTCCTGCTGTCAAACATCTGATCTTTCCTTTGGACATGCTAGTGTCCAAACTTCCCTTCCCTGAGGTCAAGGGTTAGCTATACTAGACTTAGGCTGGTCATACACTATACAATTTTCTGCCCAATTTTGCTTAGATTTACCTTCAACTATGTAGTGCAAGGGCCTGCCTAATTGGATACAATTGAAAGTGCTGTTTAGGTTTGACCTTGTATTATATGGTTTTTGGTAAATCTAAAGTAAAATTTACAAGAAAATTGTATAATGTATGGCCAGCCTTAAAGTATAACTAAAGGCAAAACCTTTTTTTTTTTTTGATAGTTTTGGATACAGATTAAAAAGTTTGTCTTTATTTATTGCTCTCTGTGCCCTCATTAAGGAGATTCACCCTCTATTTGTCCTGTTTACCATTATAGTTGAAAGTAAAAAAACAAACTAATTTTTGGATTGTTCCCAGAAAGGTAATAGAGGGGAAATCTCTCAATGGGGACAGTAGTTCTGATGCCCTTCGTGTCCCCAAGAGAGTCCCTTAATTTTCAGGGATTTCCTCTCCCTTCCTGTTTGGTTATGGGACAGGAAGTGAAGGAAAATTATTATTATTATTATTATTATTATTATACAGGATTTATATAGCGCCAACACTTTGCTCAGTACTTTACAATATAAGGGAGACAGTACAATTACAATACATTTCAGTACAGAAGGAATGTGAGGGCCCTGCTCGTGGAGCTTACAATGTAAAGGAAGGGAAAATCTCTGCAATGGGACAAGGCTGGCCAAAACAAAAAACCTGACAGGGGTTATAACCCCCCCTCCCCCTTGCACTATCCAAAAATAAAAAAAAAGTTTTGCCTATAGTTGTACTTTAAGTTTTTTTGTTTTGTTTTTTTTTTCTGAAGTTGACTGAATGGTCTTTCTATTGGACATGGTATGTCTGTTCAAACTTTCTCTTAGTGATCTGTTTTTATTCTGGGACTTGGCTTAGCAAATATTTTCTTCTTGGTGACCATGTTAGTTGTTGATGTGTGTTTTGTTGTGTTGGTCTTTTTTTTCCTCCCACTTGGGTAGTGTGTTTTTTTCTGCCTGTTTTTTGATGGATGGTTGATTTGGCTATCCAGTTTTGCTGGGTTAGACTCCTCATATCATCAGGTAGCAATTCTGTCTAGTGGTGATCATCTCATCTCTCCAACTCTGCAGCACTAGGTTGATTCTCGGTGCACTCCCATTGTTTGTTGGCAACTTGCATGTATTGCCTTATCCTCTCATTATCTAGCATCTATTTAGGTGTTGATTTTTTCAGATGCTGTTTAATAGAATGATTCCCACATCTGTTGGATCTCTTGGTGGCTGTTGCCCACCCCTCAGTTAGTTGGACTGCTTTTGGACATCCAGATTGTTTAAGAATTTGTGATTTCCTCTGCCCCCCCCCATGTACAATCAAGAACATAAGATGTTTGTACTTACCTTAAAGTCTTTTTCTTGAAGTCCATTGATAGAAAACTTTCCCTTTCCTTTGTGCTATTAGCACTACATACAGCCTGCCCAAAAAACTGAGGCATGATGGTTAGAGGCCGGGTTATACACGGCCTGGCTTCAATGTATATGATTGCCAGTGTCCCATTTTATTGTAGGCATCAGTATAATTCAGTTCATTAAGAAGTCCTGAATTCCAGTGTCCCTCTGTGGACTTAGAGGAAAATATTTTTTGGCTAGTACAAAATTTTTTTATTTTTATTTTTTATTTGTCTTGTATGTCAGTCTTATTAGGATTCATATTGTACTATTGAAGCTTATTCTTTTTCTTTACAGCTGTCAAACGACTTATGAAAGAAGCTGCAGAATTGAAGGATGCTACAGATCATTACCATGCTCAACCACTAGAGGTACAGTATCATACTTTGCCTTTTTAGCATTTTAACACAGCATATCAGTGTGCAACACAATGGGGTTGATTTACTCAAACTGGAGAGTGCAAAATCTGGTGTAGCTGTGCATGGTAGCTAGTCAACTTCTAACTTTAGCTTCAATTAAGCTCTGACAATACAACCTGGAAGCTGATTGGTTTCTATGCAGAGCTGCACCAGATTTTGCACTCTCTAGTTTTAGTAAATCAACCCCATTGTGCACATACTATGTAAAAGCTAGTTTGTTTCACAACAAGATGGTAAAACCATACCGGTTGTGCTAAAAAAGGGGATTAAAGCAAATTAAAGATTAAATATAAAAGCTACTTAAATTTTCACAGTAATTGTTTATAACAAAACCAAGACATCAGTTGGTTAATAATTCCAAATTGGCAAAAAGAAATGTATTGCTTATTCTCTTCAGCCAATATAGATATGTGCACTGGGAAAACATGAATGAATCAAAATTGCATCATACGACTAAGCTGTCATTATATGTCATTGTACATTCTGGCATTGTCAGGGGAAAAGCACTGCCGTGGGTGGTTATTGTGCATGTGCCAGAGACAAAGTGAAATTGCTAGAACATAAATAGCCTCTTAGTATGCCTTTGCAAGAATCTTGGACTGAACTGTTATTGCTATACTGTCCAAATATATACTTACATTTACATCTTGGTTTCACAAGTCAGAAATAAAGCAATGAAAATGATTTGCTGATCTCCAGCTTGTGATCTTAAAAGCTGACTATGTTTTTCCAAATAAAATTTAGCAGAACATCCCTGCTTGGGCAGCAGCAGTGAGTGACTTGTTGCACATGAAGGACCAGTTAGCAGTGGACACTGATCAAATGGAACCTTTTGTTCTGGTCAGGGTGGTCCCTATTCTGTACCTCCAGATATTGTCAAGGTTTGCTGTCCATCTAAATCCCTTGATTTTACATGCGTGAGATGACCTTGACTGTAAGCCAATCCTGACTTACCTACAGGTCTAAGTGGGACTATACCACCCAACAGGTATCCATAGAGAGCACAGTCACCTACAGTATACTTTAAGGAAGCCTAACATTATTTCCCTCTGGCTACCTGTGTACCAATGTAGTGACCTTGCCATGGTACTTGGAGCTTGCCAACTCTGCCTCCTTCCTTCACCCCTTCCCTACTTGTCTCTGAATTTTGCTTTTACCACATTAATAGAGCAAAATGTTTTGGTCACATTTCAATTAAATTATAACTAAAGGCAAACCTTTTTTCCCCCCATTTTGGATAGAGTGCAGAGGGGTTAGAACCCATGTCAGGTTTTTATTGCTTTCCGTGTCAATGTTAGGGAGATTCACCTTCTCTATTTGTACCATTTACTAGGGATGCACCGAAACGTTTCGTGTCGGCCAATATTAAAAAAAAGCACTGATACAGGTGCCGAAAAAGCCCACCCCTTGCCGCCGGCCGCCTGCTGCTGCCACCAGCCACCGCTTGGTGGTTCTCAGCCTTACCTGAGAAACCGTCGAATGATCCCGGTGCTGGGCATAGAGATTAGTGAAGGAAAGATGGCCTCCACTCATCTCTATGCCCTTGAAGGACCAGAGCAATGTCACTTCCGGTTCTTGCCATTTTTTTTTTTTAAACACTAGATCAATGCTTTTTTTGATCTAATGCTTTACATTGCAGAGGAGAGATGTGGGGTCCTGTTGACCCCATATCTCTCCATAAAGAGGACCTGTCACTAATTATTTCTATCACAAGGGATGCATGCATTTCTTGTGATTAAGAATAAAAGTGATTACAATTTTTTTTAAAGGGACCGTCCAAAAAACAAAAACAAAAAGCCATTAAATACATAATAATCAAAAAAAGTTTAAAGTGCCCCCGTCCCCCCTGCTCACACGTAGTGATGAACACATACGTAGCCCATGCCCACATATATAAACGGTGTTCAAACCACACACGTGAGGTATCGCCACGACCATCAGAGCAAGAGCAATAATTCTCACACTAGACCTCCTCTGTAACTTCACACTGCTAACCTGTAGAAATTTTTAAAGTATCATCCTTGGAGATTTTTAAGTACCGCAGTTTCACGCCATTCCACAAGCGTGTGCAATTTTAAATCGTGACATGTTGGGTATCTATTTACTCGCCGTGACATCCTCTTTCATATTTTACAATTTGGGTATATATTGTTTTTTCATTGTTTTTTTTAATCGTGTATTTTTTTCCAAAAAATATGTATTAATTTTTAAAACCTGTGCATTTCGGTTTCGGTTTTCGGCCAAATGCATTTTGACTTTTCGTTTTCAGTTTCGGCACCGAATTTTCATTTCGGTGCACCACTACCATTTACCATTATAATTGAAAGTGAAATAAAGTCCCACATTTTTGGTTTTCCAACAGAAAACTAATAGTGGGGGAAATCTTCCAATGGGGACACTAGTTTTGGTGCCTTGGGGGCCCCCAATGGATTTCCTTACTTTGGAGGGATTTCCTCTCACTTCCTGTTTTGGTTATGGGACAGGAAGTGAAGGTAAACCTGCATGATGGGACAGAGTTGGCAAAAAAAACTGATAAGTGTTATCTCACTCAATCCAAAATGGAAAAAATGCCTATAGTTCTATTTTAGGCGCTACCAGTGAGGTATTATTGGGGGTAGATGTGACATGAATGTACAGATTTGAGTAGATAAGATGTGACCTATAGAGAATATGACAATGTAAATTTAGCTCATTCCTTGTTATATAAAGAAATATTCAGTCATAGGTCATCAATTAGCTAATCAATTAGCACCTGAAAAGCCTGGCTTCCTCTGGAAGTGGCACCTTGGTGCTAATAAGATTTTGTCACCTATACTTAATCAGACTTGGCCACCTTCCTGAGGCTGAAAAAAGAAAAACAGACATTTTGGCTACATGACAGCAGGGGGTCTCCGCTCTGCCTGGGGAGCTAAAAGAATATACGTACATCAACGGGGTATGTTTCATCTCTCATAAAAGCTAAAATATTAGTTGCAGAGAGATGAAAATACTCCCTTTTGTTTTGGCACGCTATGGGTCACACCAACATATAAAAATCATATTTGTGGTTTAGGTAGAAGGCCAAGAAAATGCAGGAAATGGTTAGGTGGCGCTGGATCGCAACAGTCGAACAGTGTTTGGTACTGTCGCGATCGGCTGATGTGCTGGTGGCGGAAATCCAATCTCCGACTTGGTGTTTCAAGCCGATCTTGGTCTGAACTTGGGCAGGTCAGCACCCAGAACATCCTGTGGGCAGGTACAGGAACACCCCCCAGGGTCAATTGGCTCAGGACTAATGTCCCGCCTACATCCATATCCCCATAAATTGAGTACCCGGGCATTGGGACGTGGTAATTCATATGGAGCTGGTTCTATCGACCAATGGATTGCTGTTTCTCCCTGACTTGCTCCAGTCGCAGAATAGATCTTGGTAAAAGTTTTATCTCTGTTTTTTATTCCCTTTTATTTTATAGTGAATAGCCATTTGTGTGTCTTCTTGTATTTTTTGTATTTCTGTAACTTTTTATACTTTGTACATATTTTATGCACTGCCCACTTTCGGGATATTAAATCTTAAAATGAATTAGTGACTTCTGTGTATTTAGGCACGGGCTCATATCTTCTGAGAGATTAGAATGGAGAGATTAGATTGGATTAGATTAGATTGGATTGGATTTTAGTGCCTTTAAACACTCGGTCAAGTTCATTGCCAACCTGTATGCAATTGCACTGCGTGTGGGCAGATTGTAAAAGGTAACAGATCTGCCAGACGGAGATTTGTGTGTGTGGGATGTCTCAGCAGACCGTTCTGCGATAAACTGCTGGGTGGTGGCAGGCTACCTTTTGTGGTGTGGGGGTGTGTGGACAGTGGAAGAGTGATTAACACAGGGGTTCAAGCTGTAGGATAGCTGGAGGGATCTTAGAAGGGTGTGTAATTACTAAACTGCTCCTCAACTCTAGTCAGTGCACCAGATTGTATATAATATTTATATCTGCCAGTGTGTGTGGTCAGCCCGCTGGATTGGAGTGGAGGCTCCCTCTGGTGGTGGCCAAGAGGTAGTGCGGGCTGTGAGAGGATATCATGGCTGATCTTATATACGGTTATATATATTCAAAGTTGGATCCCCTTTATTCCCTCTTACCCCAAGTCACGGCCACACGTGCGCGCTTCGGTTAGCTAGTCGCTGTGGGCGTGACGTGTGGGGGACTCGTGACAGTAGTATACCTGGTTTACATATTAACGGCCTTAGGAACTGGTGATCTCAAATTACTAGCAGTAGTGAGCATCAACCTCTGATTTGTGGCACTGAAATTTCAGATTGTATATAGAACTTCATCTTTTTTTTTTTTCAGGATAATCTATTTGAATGGCACTTTACTGTTCGGGGTCCTCCAGATTCAGATTTTGATGGTGGCATCTACCATGGCAGAATTGTTCTTCCTCCAGAGTATCCAATGAAACCCCCAAGTATCATTTTGTTAACGGTAATTTCATCTTTTTTTTTTCCCCCCTAAGTTGGCTGAATTCAGGCTTTCCTTCTTGGATAGTTTTCTCACTTCATTTTATTTTTCCAGGCTAATGGTAGGTTTGAAGTTGGAAAGAAAATTTGCTTAAGTATTTCTGGTCATCACCCTGAAACATGGCAGCCTTCCTGGAGTAGTGAGTACATCTTTTTATCCACTTAAGGGGCACAAGACTGTCTAGTGACATCATTAGCGTTTTGCTTTCATGGTAAAATCCTCCTAAGGATTTTGACTGATGGGGAGTTAATTATATGACTTGAAATGTTTGCCTTTCCTGAGAATATTGCTGCTGAGAATTCCCTGCAGTACTATTCCTATTCAAGCATGTCCCCTCACAGACCTCCTGCCAGATATCCAAATTTCAGTGGTTTCAACAGTATATGATTTTTTTTATAAATACAAATATTCAAGTTGTGCAGCGCTACACTTACAAAATGCTTCCAGATGTAAAACCTGTATGTGAATACAAAATGCATGTGGGTCAGTGACCTCAAGATTATGACAATGCACCTCAAAACAATAGGTCAACATCTAATGCTTCATTTAAATCAGGTGTAGGCAACCTTTAAAAGGTGGAGATCTACCTGAACAACATGAAGAGGATCAAAGACCACCCTGGGGTTTGGTGGTGTTTTTTTTTTTTTTCTGAGAAATGAACTAGCAAGGCCTAACTAAACTGTAAAGAAAACTTAGAAAAATATAATAAAGCAAATGTCACTGTAAAAATATAGAATTAGCCTACCTTAACAGTGGACTGTGTCAGTCCGCAGGGCAGTGGATGGTGTCAGTAGTTTTTTTTTTTTTTTTACAACATTTAGGTTTTTTTTTCTTTTCTAGGAGCCTTGTTGGATCATTGCTTTGGTGAAAGGGGGGCCTGGGCAGCAGAGAAAAGAGGAACAAAGACAAGAGTGGTGGGGGGAGGCATCTTCTGGAACTATTCCCCTGGATTTTCCTCCTGCAGCAGCTGAATACCAATGGGAGGAAGAGGAGGAGACAGCTGACTTTCAGCTGCTGCAGGAGGAAGATACAGGGGATTGTTGGAAGAAAGGTATTTTAAAAATCGGAATCCCCAGCAAGTAGCTGAGGACTCAGATTTTACCACTCCTCCCCACCCTAAGGCAGCTAGCAGTGTCTTCTGACCCTTTTTGTGGTGCTGACAGCCTGCACTTGGACATCCCTGGGCAGCAGAGAATAGCGGCGAATAGTAGGAAGGCAGCAGGAGGAACTTGGGGCACCTGTAGAGCAGGTGTTAAGAGGGGAAGAGCAGCCCTGTGCTAGATAGAGATACTCTATAGAAAAAATATTGGATTTGGTTGAAAGAGGGTATAAAAATGGTATCATAAATAAGAAAGAGAGATCCTTTTTGGTTCCCATAGCACCCTGTGTACCTGTGATTTATTATTTGCCATAGTCACAAGGATCCTATTAACCCATCGGGGAGGCCCAATATCAATGGGATTGACTCAGTAACATCAAGAGTAGGGAAATATATAGATCATTTTCTCCAGCTCCTAGTTGTGGGTACACCATCCTTCCTAAAGTATACTACTCAGATCATCAATATTCTTGGAAATATTGAGTGGAAACTGTCATATGTTTTGGCAACAGCTGACGTTACCTCTCTTTATGCCATCATTTCCCATCTTCACGGCAGGGAAGCAGTGGAATATGGATGATAGATGGATGATAGTTCATTACCTAACCCTCAGATGGATTTTATTCTCTCCCTTCTAGACTTTGCCATGAGGCACAGTTATTTTTGGTTTCAAGATACTTATTTTTTGCAGAATAGAGGAGTGGCCATGGGAGAAAAATTTGCTCCCAGTATGTCCAACCTCTTTATGGCCAAATGGGAAAAAGAGGTCATTCATGGACAGAGTCACCCACAGTTAGTACTCTGGAAAAGGTACATTGACGATGTCTTCTTTGTATGGGAGGGAGAAATGGATACTAATGATGAGTTTGTTTCCACTCTCAATAGAAATGACAAAGGGACTTGATTTAAGGATTAGAGTGGAAGGTGACAAGTTAGTCACCTCTACCTTCTTAAAAAAAAACTGATAGAAACAGTTTCATTGGGTTCAGAAGTTATCATCATCTCTCTTGGTTGAAGTCTGTGCCTAATAGCCAGTTTCTTAGGCTCAAAAGAAACTGTACTAATCCTACTGATTTCCAACTAGCAGCAGGTCCTTGGGCCAGAGGTTTCTTCTTCCTGTTCCACTGCACGCCTTGATTAGCATAGTGGAGGAGATTGTCTCCCTCCTCCCTATATAAAGGCGCTATGTCCTGACGCTGGCCACGCCCCTGAAGACGTCACCGATAACTAAACTCGTAGGGAGTAGCTAAAGCGCATGACGTCAGCATGTACTGGAACATGGTGGCCATTTTATGGGTTTGAAACTTATCATCCATCTTTTTGGTAACATGCAGTTTTATCAATTACTTTAATGTACTTTTTATATTATGGGGCAATAAATCTTTCTTAATTTACTACACTATGAGGATTTTTTTTTTGTTTTTTGAATGGGTTTTTGTCCTCTGTGAGGATAAATCTTTTTTGCAGGTTTATTTTCTCTGTTCAATTTTTGGAGTTAAGGTTTGGAGCTCTACAAGTGTCTGGATCACAGCCAGTTTTTGGAATAATTCAACGGGTGTTTATCCATCTACCATTGGGGGCAAGTTTGATCCTTTGATGTCATAAAGGGGTTTATTTACTAAAGCTGGAGAGTCCAAAATCAGACTCCCTTCTGCATAGAAACCAATCAACTTCCAGGTTTCATTGCCAAAGCTTCATTGAACAAGCTCAGGTTAGAAGCTGATTGGTTTCTATGCAGAAGGGAGTCTGATTTTGGACTCTCCAGCTTTAGTAAATAAACCCCAAAGTGTCCAGGTCCATGGCATGTGTTTGGATTTTGCATTGCGCATTTTGACCCAACCTTAACCGGGGGTCAATAACATCTGGTAAGAGGCAGAATTTGAAGCATTCATGACAACATTGATGTCCCATTAAAGGGGCTTATTTTACATTATATATCCTTCACATGTGAATTGGACTTTTAATTTACCCCATGTATATGCACAAATTTTTTTGGTTATATGTAGCGCCGTACTTTTATGTTTTACTACTGTGATAACATTGCTGGCTCTGTGTTGTACTGCAGAGGGACGTGCACTCCTCTCCCCCTCTGCTTACCTGGAGATAGTGCCGGAGGAGCATCCTGAGTCACCTGGGGTATCAGAGGAGGTTGCAGGAGCCTGTGGAAGGGTGCCTGAAAAGATCCGGAACTACAGTACCTGCTCCAATGCCATTTTGGGCACACACCCTCCATATTAACAAGCTGGTGATTGGTTGTTAGGACCACCCTGTGTCCTAGCAACCAGTCACCTGCCAATTGAAGTTAACTTGGCCAGCTCCCATGCCCGCCCTTTGTCCTGAGCTGTGCTGCCTGCTGCTCTCCACTTTGCCATAAGGATGAGAGCAGCAGAGGCTGGGGGAAGGAGCGGCACCTAAGTGGCGAGGGTCAGCAAAGCAGGAACATTTTTGCGATCTACCTGTCGTCTGCCTGCAGTCAACAGGTATATCACAATCGATGGGTTGCTGACCCCCGATTTAAATCTTGACTGTAGCTATCCCGATCTCAGTATCGTGGTGGTAAATTGAATGCTATCATATGCTAATCTTTTTATTAAATTTGTAAGTATGTTTGGTGCTTCTTTTTGCAATAAAGATATCTTAAACTGGGAGCATTAGATATCAATCTATTCTTTTGAGGTATGCTGCTGCTTATACTGCCATTTATCCCTGAAATCCATTAGGAAGGAAGGCGACAGAGTAATAGGTGGATTACCCATTAAGGGTGGAAGCGCAGGTGATCCCCTTTGCTGGCTATCATGTTACTTTCGTTTAGACCTCTTACAGTCTGGAGGTTGCTTTGAAGGTGGACAGACCTGCACGCATTTTATTTACGGTGGTGGTTTTTTGGAAGAGGGGTTGACAAGAACGCTGCAAAGTGGATATGCTTATATGCTTCACCATTTGCACAGTGAACCAGGAATACAATCATTTGCAGACTTTATTTGTACATTTTGATGTTTATGATAACTGTATAATTTTCATTTATAATGTTTATGTGAATGACATGCGTTTTGTTTTTTTGGGGTTTTTTTTTTTGGGGGGGGGGGTAATTCAGATACTGGTTTTACACCTGGAGGCATTTTGTAGGTGTAACGCTGCACAATTTGAACTTATTTTTTTTTTTTTTTTCATTTTGCTGTGAGTCATACCCAGTGGATTTAGACTCCTACTGTATGAACACATTGTTTGTTTTTTTTATATCTTATTTATCAAACTGGATTTGAAGTTTACAAATTTTGCCTGAAAATCGGCATTTGTGTAAACAACTCTGAAGAATAATGTAGGAAAATGTGTTAGTTATTATAAAATTGCTAATTATTGTTGTTGTTTGTTATAAAAATTATGGAACGTGTATGATGTGTGTGTGTGTGTGTTCACAGTAAGGTTTTGTAGTGACAAATATAATTTATATGTTATACAATATGAAGTCATACGAACAGTATACAGTATGTTTTAGAAAGCTAGTACCTAACAGATCACTGTTTTAATTTTTTTTTTTCTCTGGGTAGTCAGCACCATCCCCACACATTTTTCTCACTTTAGCTTAGGGTGCTTATCTGTCTCTGTCTTGAATATCTAAAACTTTCTGAAAAAAGGGAATGCAAAAATGCTAAAAAAAAAGCAGCAAAACTCACATTTTTAACGTGGCATTCTAAAGCTAACTCTACTGGGGTTTTTATAGCGTCCAGTGTGCATGAGGCCTATTAAGTGTAAGAGGTGTTACAATGTGAGTGCCTTTATCCGCACTAGCAAGGAAATTTCTTTGGAAAATACAGTTTCAGAAAGTATTCCTTGTTAAGAGTCTTACTCAGCAGTTTGTACTCCTGGTTCTTATTGTCCTTGGAGCCAGCACATGGAGAGGGAATTTTTTTTGTACTGCTAAATTAGAATTGCTAAGAAACTCACACTGACCCTGTTTTATTTGAAATCTTTCAGTACGAACGGCATTATTGGCTATAATTGGGTTCATGCCCACTAAAGGCGAAGGTGCCATAGGTTCTCTGGATTATACACCTGAAGAAAGAAAAGCACTTGCCAAAAAGTAAGTTTGTGTGTACTTGATGTGTTTTGTATAATGCCCTTTAGTGTGAGGAAACAAGGAATTTTTCTCAGCTTCCAGTTTTGTTCAAGAAACCCTCCAGAAAAAAAATTAAAAATCTGCTGATTTACAAATAGCTCTCAACGTGGTGTATGTCACCTCCTAGATTGCTGCCCATTATTCAAAACTTATGCTTTAATTTCAGCTGGCCCATATAGTTTTGCAGTATCCATCAACCTGCTGCCGCAGGTCCTCCCAGTCGGGAATAATGGCCCATGTCTGGTAGTATAGCCATATGGCGACTAGACTATGGATCTGAGTTTATGCACACTTACAAACACTAAACTCAGATGTAAAGAGTAAAGTAACCCCTGTGAAGACCTCCTTTTTTTCATTATTACGTGCAGTACACAAACTGGCAACGCACCTCTTTATTGCAACAATGCTCACTATAGCAAAGGCCTAGAAAGCTCCTGCTCTCAGTTTCGAAACAGTAAAACATCGCATGAACAATGTTATGGTTAATGAGAAATTAACATCTATACTGTCTGATTCCCATGACCAGTTTCTGCGAGTTTGGCAACCCTGGATCTCCTTTGCTCATCCTTTGTACTTTGGCCATACATTATTGACATTGATACTTTCAGATACATTATCCTCTGAGGCCACTTTCTCAGTCTCGTTCTTCTATCCTGAGGCCTCGTTTACGTCATGCGTGCAGAAAGACTGATGGAAACTGACGCACAGATTTCACTTGCAGTGACATTAGTTTACATCGGTCTTCCTGCGCACTTCAATGAATGTTGTACATGCTGCAGATTCCTGCGTAAATGACACTGGTGTTATGATGTGGGCAAGGCACAAAGAGAATGGTTGGTTCTGTTGTGCCCTTGCAGAATGCATGCAGAGAGGCTGACGTCTCTGCACCATGGTGTGAGAGAGCCCTAATTATTCTTGCTCGCCCCTCCTTTTTTTCCTTTTCCCCTGCATCTTTAATCCACTCCTACTCAACCTGGGAGGTCTTCTTATTCTTCTATTTCTTTGAATACTGACACCTCTTCAGTCCAGTGGCCAAGAATACACTGTAGCTCAGTGCATCTTCTCATACTTTTGAGGTTTGACTTTTTCCAGTTTCACTTTTGTTTTTTTGTGTGTTTTTTTTTTTTTTTTTTTTTATTTCTACTGACAGCTATGTTCTTCTCTTTAAGAACATCAGAACATCATTTTCATGCTGTGGATTAGTTTGACTATTGCAACAATTTACTTATTGTAATTCTCTCTCATCCTACTGTATTTTGGAACTCTACTTCGAGTTATGTTGCACACTCCAGCTTATTGTCTCAGTCAATTGGCTCTATATGTTTATGCTATCTGTTAATGAAAAACTTTGTAAAAGAAAGTACACTCTCAATGAGCACCAATAGTATAGCCTTTGCTAATCTTTTGGCACTCTGATTCCCCTACACAGCAGCTGTCCTGTTTGCTGCAGGCTCTATCCTTATCCAATCACAGAACCCTTTTCCAATCACAGAACTGATTGAGAAAATACAAAGCATTCTCTGAATGAACAAGTAAGAGGAAGGGCAGACAGTTGGCTTGTGTGTAGGATAGCTGCAAGTCTGCTGGTGTAGCACCGGAAGTAATATATAGCAGAAACGATAAAGGAGGTGGCATACACCACCTCAGATTTAACTATTTGTAACCCTGAAGATTTAAAGGAGATTTATGGTCACAGCATACCCTTTAAAATGATAACATCAACCATTGTTTGCATTGCTATTATTCACCATCCAATATATGCTTACTTGAAAACTCTTCTTTTAGGTTGTGAGTGCTGGCCATCTTTCCCTCAACTTCCTGGATTCCATGCACACTTTGCAGCTTCTCCTCTGCCTTTTACTTTTTCTTCTAAGAACTACATATCCCATGATACCTTGCTGCATGCAAGCAGGGATTCCTGTACTGACTCCACCTCCTGAAACTCCTCCTCTTAGCATTTCTGTAGATCAGAAAGCAGGCCCTGTGAAATGTGTGACACAGCAGTGCCTACTCACAGGGGATAGTGACTACATGTCACAGAAGGAAAACATTTGTAGGGATCTTCACAAAGTAAATTTACAAACTTTAAGATTGTTCAGATTAATAGGTGTTGGTTTGAAATAATAAATTCTGGAAATTAATATATGATTTTACAGTTTGACTATAGGTACGGTTTTAAAAAAAAGTTGTGTTTTTTTTTTTTCCCTGAAGTTCTTTGTTAAGAGAAAAAAACAATTCCCTACAGGCAAGCTCTGTATGTTGCATGTGAAGGTCTAAAGGAATAACAAAACTTGCAGTAAAGGCATCCTTTTAAAGGCTGTAATACTTTTTTCTCCACTCATCATAGAGATCTTTGCTATGTGGCCTACTGGTAGCTAGAAGTCCCCTGACTGGGCTCACAGGCACACTGCGATCCAATGGCAGGCCATTCACTGTAACCAACCATTGTATTATTAACAGGTCTCAGGACTACTTTTGTGAAGCATGTGGAACAAGCATGAAGTCTGCTTTACTCCCACTAAGTTCAGAATCCAGCCAAGATGACAGAGAAGCCAGAGAACTTGCAAGACAGATCAGTTTTACGGTACATGAGCCATGACGTGTCTTTTCTCTTGCTGTACATATATCACTTCACTGCTTTTTCTGGGGTTTAAAGATAAAGAATGCAAGTGCTCCACTGCATCGGGGGGGGGGGGGGGGGCAGTGCCAGTGTCCAAAAAATGTTCTATACCACAGCCAGCTTTTGAGAAAATAAATCTGTCATCAGGGCAAATAAAAACATATTTGTTAAAAATTGGCATAAAATATAATTTTAAAAATGTGTAGAGATCATTTTTTCCCCCCAAATCATCTACTAGAACAACACATGAGATAGTTACCTCTTCCAACAGGAACAGGAAATGCTTAATCAAAAACAATTTAAAATGAAGTCCTTGTGCTAAATAAGTCAGTCATTGTGTTTCCTCCAGCCTGGAAGAGATGCATTGCTTGGTACCTGGAAGAAGGGGGTTGAGATAAGGGTTCTTAGCTGCAGTCTTCTACCCACCCCCTTGTCTTATCCTTCTTGACTAACATGGGGGCATCCTTGCCCTACAGTCCCTTCCTAATTTTGGGGAGGAAGTGGTCTGGGTCCACTCCCTTTTCAGTGCCTGAGGAAGTCCAGTAATAGGAGGTAACTTTATCCCCTTGGTGGACTGGCCTATGCTGATATGGTTCCCTGGTGGAAGCTGAGGAAACATCCCTGCAGGGGATGAGTCAGGCAGGGTTTACTTGACCAGTGGCACCAGGAACCAAGTTCAAGAAGGGTATTGTTGCAGCGGTGCCTGGTTCTGGGGCTGCAGGAGTGCAGTCAAGACTTCCTAAAGGTTTTCTTTAATAGATATGCAAGAATTCTACATACTTACAGTATCTCTCATATGCAGAATAAGCTCATGTTTGTATGTAATACCAGAGCCAAATAGATGGCTCAATAAAATTCTTAATAACCCTTTTTGGGGTTGAGCTGCACAGACTTTGGAAGCTTATGTACAGTGTGTCCTTAGTTGACAAGATCGTACTATGTTTTGGTCTTAATATTGGATTATGTATTTATTTATCGATTTCGTCCTGTATAACTCACGTCCTCAACTTTTTTCCCCCCCTATAAGGCATAGACTTTTTCCCTTGTGCACATTAAACTTCTGAGTTGCAGCAACTTTGGAATAGTGTGTGTGTGTCTTTAGTATCTTGTTTTCTGGTTGAGAGAAGTGACCTTTTTATGTGTGGGCATCTGTGGAGGATTACTACCACTGGCACCTACATAAGGGAAATAGCAGAACTAGTTGTACTCTCCCTTATTTCATGGTTTATGTTTAGTTCTTTTTTTTTTTTTAGTACTTTGACACTTTCAAAATATAAATGACCTTTGACTTGTGGTAATACATTATAATTGTTTTGTATCTTCTTCATGATCATCTACAGGTAAACCCCCCAGGAAATTCTCAAGCAGAAGGAAGTGACAGCACACCAAAACCACCGGAAACAGAGCAGAATACTGACACGGTGCCTCAGGTATGATTCCCCTAATTTTTTACTACAGCTGTGTTTTTATCACGGGGTCTTACCTATATTATATAAGCAAAATAAATAAGGCCACCAGACTACTTTATACCTAACATAAGTAATGTACACACTGGCAGGGTAGTTCAAGCACAGTACAATACTACAAGTACCCTAGAACACTTACTTGCTAGCCAGCAAAATCAAAGTCTAAGCTGTTTCAAAATTTTTCATTGAAAACGGACATTTCCCAAGTTGTCCTCCAGCTCACACGAGATAGGCTCTGCCCCCTTACAGAAAAAGAAAGTTGTGAACATCCTGCTCAAAAGTAGAAAGAGTTACAAGGTTACAATTTACCTGAAAACTTGGAAAGGATACCCATCCTGGGCCTCATTTGTCATTTGTTGTGCAATCCTGGCGATCTTGGATATCCCACAGAATAGGGACAATGAGGGCTTTCCATGAGCATGCTAAAAGTCCATACAACAGCTTTGTCAGTATATCTTGACCAATCCCTAGCATCTCACTCAGCCATCAAATGTTTAGCATTGTCTGATATACATTCTTGTAATGTCCTGTCTATTTGATCCTATGAACTATCTTTAGTTCTCACAGTTTCCATGAAGCATTCCTCCTAAAGTCACCTAGTCCCCTTTCAGGTGTAGGGAAACACCATAAGCCTGACACAGCTTAAATGGCAACTCAAAAGGCCTCTGCAGAGATACAATCAAAATAAAAATGGCCATCACTCAGTTCAGCTTATACCTTCCATAAGTAATGTGCACATGGGCAGGGCAGTTGGTAAAGCAGTATAATACTATGCAATACCACTATAACCTCTTTAGCTCCAGAAGATTTTATCCCCTTCATGACCAATTTAACTGGTAATTGCACGGTCATGCAATGCTGTACCCAAATTCAATTTCTATCTTTTTTTTTTCCACACAAATTGAGCTTTCTTTGGTGGTCTGTAGTACCTCCGCACACTAACTACTGAATACTAACTTCCAAAACCCCTTAAAGAAAAGTAAAACTTTCACCCTTGAAAGTTGAATAAATATAACCAACCTCCTCTTTTGCATAAAGAAAATCACTCCTATCCCAATGCCAACATAATCAAAAATTAAAAATAAAAAACAAAAATAAAAATTATAAAAAAAATATATATGATATATATAAATAAATAACATCCAATAAAATTTCCCAAAAATAATGTCCAAACTATATCTATAATAAAGTGTCTTTCCAAAATCCAATCAGATTCAAAATGTCACTCTTTCATGATCCAGTGTGGTAATTCCAATAGTCTTAACATTCTCCCTGAACCTCAAAAAAATAAACTTATAGTGTATTACCTTCTAAATTTGAGTACACTAAAATACATAAACACAAGTGTGAGCAAACAGTGTATCATGCAAACTGCATAACGTGTACACTCTAATCACACGTGAATACAAAAAAACCCCAAAAAAACTATATACCGTATTTTCCGGCGTATAAGATGACTTTTTACCCCTTGAAAATCGTCTCAAAAGCCGGGGGTCGTCTTATACGCCGGTATACGGCATGCTGACACTTTTTAGGGCGGTGGCGCCAATGATGGGGCACTATTCCTCGCCCCCCCCCCCCCACTGACACCAATGATTGGGCACTATTCCTCCACCCCCCACTGACACCAATGTTGGGATACTATTCCGCCCACTGACACCAATGATGGGGCACGATTCCTCCCAGTGACACCAAAGATGGGGCACTATTCCCCCCACTGACACTAATGATGGGGCACTATTCCTGCCACTGATACCAATGATGGGGCACTATTCCTCCCACTGACACCAATGATAGGGTGCTATTCCTCCCACTGACACCAATGATGAGACACGATTCGTCGCTCTGACACCAATGATGGGGCACTATTCCTCCCACTAATACCAATGATGGGGCACTATTCCTCTCACTAATACCAATGATGGGGCACTATTCCTCCCACTAATACCAATGATGGGACACTATTCCTCCCACTGACACCAATGATGGGGCACGATTCTTCCCACTGGTGTGCATTGGAAGAGGGGTAGTCTGATACGGCGAGTATAGCCCAAACACTACATTTTAACAGGAAAAGTAGGGGGTTGTCTTATACGCCCAGTCGTCTTATACGCCGGCAAATACGATATATATATATATATATATATATATATATATATATATATATATATATATATCAATAAATAAATTCACGTATATATAACCAACTTTAATGGCATCCCAGTCTTAGTCTGTAGACGAAAAGGTCTGGCTTGCAATCTCTGCTCTAATTCATCCCAAAGGTGTTCTATCGGGTCGGCTTGTGCAGGTCAGTCAAGTTCCCTCACCCCAAACTCGCTTATCCATGTCTTCATGGACCTTGCTTTGTGCACTGGTGCGCAGTCATGTTGGAACAGGAAGGGGCCATCTCCAAACTGTTTCCACAATGTTGGGAGCATGAAATTGTCCAAAATGTCTTGGTATGCTGACGCCTTAAGAGATCCCTTCACTGGAACGAAGGGGCCAAGCCCAACCCCTGAAAAACAACCCCACACCATAATCTCTGCTCCACCAAACTTTACACTTGGCATAATGCAGTCAGGCAAGTACCATTCTCCTGGCAACCTGCCGAACCGAGACATGTCCATCAGATTGCCAGATTCATCACTCCAGAGAACAAGTCTCCACTGCTCTAGAGTCCAGTGGCGGTGTGCTTTACACCACCGCTTTGCATTGCACTTGATGTAAGGCTTGGATGCAGCTTCTCAGCCATGGAAACCCATTCCATGAAGCTCTCTATGCACTGGTGTTGTGCTAATCTGAAGGCCACATGAAGTTTGGAGGTCTTTAGCTATTGACTCTGTAGACAGTTGGCGACTTCTGCGCACTTTGCGCTTCAGCATGCGCTGTTGCTCCCAGTTGCTTCCACTTTGTTATAATACCACTAACAGTTGAGCGTGCAATATTCAGTAGCAAGGAAATTTCATGGATGGACTTATTGCACAGTTGGCAACCTATCACAGTACCACGCTTGAATTAACTGAGCTCCTGAGAGTGACCCATTCTTTCACAAATGTTTGTAGAAGCAGTCTGCATGCCTAGGTGCCTGATTTTATACACCTTATACAATCCAATGATTTGGAGGGTGTTCCAATAGTTTTGGCAATATAGTGTATGTGAATATGTCACATACAGTGCATCCAGAAAGTATTCACAGTGCTTACCTTTTGCCACATTTTGTTATGGTACAGCCTTATTCCAAAATGGATTCAATTCATTTTTTTCCTCAACATTTTACAAACAATACTCCATAATGACAACATGAAAGTAGTTTGTTTTGAAATCTTTGCAATTTATTGAACATAAAAAAAGAAAAAAAAACACATGTACGTAAGTATTCACAGCCTTTGCTCAATACTTGGTTGATTCACCTTTAGCACCAATTACAGCCTCAAGTCTTTTTGAGTATGATGCTACAAGCTTGGCACACCTATTTTTTGGCAAGTTCTCCCGTTCTTCTTTGCAGTACCTCTCAAGCTCCATCAGGTTGGATGGGGAGCGTCGGTGCATAGCCATTTTCAGATCTCTCTAGAGATGTTCAATCGGGTTCAAGTCTGGGCTCTGGCTGGGTCACTCCAGGACATTCACAGAGTTGGCCCGTAGCCACTCCTTTGTTATGTGGGCTGTGTGCTTAGGGTCGTTGTCCTGTTGAAAGATGAACTGTCGCCCCAGTCTAAGGTCCAGAGCATCATCAGGGATGTCTCTGTACATTGCTGCATTCATTTTTCCTTTGATCCTGACTAGTCTCCCAGTTCCTGCCACTGAAAAACATCCCCACAGCATGATGCTTCCACCACCATGCTTCACTGTAGGGATGGTATTGGCCAGGTGGTGAGTGGTGCCTGGTTTTCTCAAGACACGACGCTTGCCATTCAGGCCAAAGAGTTCAATCTTTGTTTCATCAGACCAGAGAGTTTTGTTTCTCATGGTCGGAGAGTCCCTCAGGTGCCTTTTGGCAAACTCCAGGCGGGCTGCCATTTGCCTTTTACTGAGGAGTGGCTTCCGTCTGGCCATTCTTCCATACAGGCCTGATTGGTGGAGTGCTACAGAGATGGTTGTTCTTCTGGAAGGCTCTCCTCTCTCTACAGAGAAACGCTGGAGCTCTTTCGGAGTGAACATCGGGTGCTTGGTTACCTCCCTGGCTAAGGCTCTTCTCCCTCGATCGCTCATTTTGGCCAGGCAGCCCGCTTTAGGAAGATTCCTGGTGGTTCCAAATTTCTTCCATTTATGGATGATGAAGGCCACTGTGCTCATTGGGACCTTCAATGCTGCAGAAATGTTTCTGTACCCTTCCCCAGATCTCTGCCTTGATACAATCCTGTCTCGGAGGTCTACGGACAATTCCTTGGACTTCATGGCTTGGTTTGTGCTCTGACATGTACTGTTAACTGTGGGACCTTATATAGACAGGTTTATGCCTTTCCTAATCATGTCCAATCAACTGAATTTCCCACAGGTGGACTCCAGTCAAGTTGTGGAAACATCTCAGGGATGATCAGTGGGAACAGGATGCACCAGAGCTCAATTTTGAGTGTCATGGCAAAGGCTGTGAATACTTATGTACATGTTTGGGTTTTTTTTTCGTTTTTTACTTTTAATAAATTGCAAAGATTTCAAAACAAACTTCTTTCATGTTGTCATCATCGGGTATTGTTTGTAGAATTTTGAAGGAAAAAAATGAATTTAATCCATTTTGGAATAAGGCTGTAACATGACAAAATGTGGCAAAAGTTAAGCGATGTGAATACTTTCTGGGTGCACTGTACATTTATCCTAAGTTCCAACAGATTTTTTTTAGTTTTGGATAGACTAGGGAGGGGGTAAAACCTCTGCCAGGTTATTTTTGTTTGTGTAGTATTGCTAAAATTCCCTTGTCTTGCTGTCTCAGAGATACAACAGGAAGTTAGAGGAAATGTCCCAAAATGAAGGTAATTTTCTTGTTAGAGTTGCCCCTAGAAGAGGTGTCCCCTAACCTGTTGTTTTTTTGAACATTTCTAAAATGTTAATTTCCTCTCTCTTTCCTGATGACAGTGGTAACCTGTACAAATAGAGGGTTTAAACTCTTGAATGGTACACAGACATCACTAAAAACTTTATAGTGGGTCTAACCCTTACCCACTCCACTATCCAATAAAAAAAAAAAGTTTTTACCTAGGGACACACTTTAAAGCGGAACTCTTATAAACAAGTAGAAGTCCATATATGAAAGCTGTTTAAAGTGGAACTAAACCCTTCAATTTAATGGTTTTAAAAAAACAATTACATTTCAGACATGTTGTAAAGCGCTGCACAAACTGTTGGTGCTATATAAGTCCTGAATAATAATACTGGAAATTGACACACTTCACATTTCCTTGTGATCTCAACCAAACTGCCAAACCATCAAATGCCTGATCACATGTGCAGTACCATGACAGTTGCAGATCAAAGGCCAAGATGACGGCTGAAAAGGATAGAAGAATTTAGTTCCACTTTAACCTGCCAAAATATATATTTTTTTTTTTCTCTGCTCATTCTTTCTCGAAAGTTATACAGCCCTACCACACAGCACAGCTCTCCTGGAGACGACTTTCCTTATTGCAGTAGAATAACAGTTGCTTTTTAAAAATACAGCTAATTTTTTTTTCAAATTAACTCTATATACATTTGTGTTTTTAATTACCAAGAGTTCATACTTAAAGTGGAACTAAACCCATTAATTTAATAGTTTCAAAAAACAAATTCCCGGCATTCTAGGAATGCTAACTGTCATATTTGCTTGTGCTCTCAAGGAAACTGTCAAACTATGTTTTGGATAGAGTGGAGAGGAATTAGGACACCTATCAGTTTTTATTGCTGTCTGTGCCCCCATTAGGGAGATTCACTCACTCTATTTGTCCCGTTTACTGTTTTCATTGAAAGTGAAAGTAAAGAAAATCCCAAACTTTGAGTTGACATTGGAACTGGAGGGGAAATTATCCAACGGGGATGCTAGTTCTGGTGACCCTGGTGACACACTGGGATTCCTTTCACTTCCTGTTTTGGCTATGGAACAAGAAGTAAAGGGAAATCTCTGCAATGGGATGAAAAACTGACGGGGGTTATAATCCTCCCTTACTCTATCCATAATGGAAAAAGAAAAGTTTTGCCTTTAGTGACACTTTAACCCTCTTACTGCCAAGTCTGTATGACGTATGGACCTACAGCACTGCTTCCAGTGCCGTATGAACCTGACATTCCTCACATTCGTGCTTCTGCTACAAGCTCATGGTCACTCTGCTGAACAAAATACTAGCTCTGATTAGCAGTTAACAAGCTGCTGATCAGAGCTATTAACTTAAAATGTGACCCCCCCCCCTCCCCCAACCTGCCACCGCTGCTCCTGTGCCTCTCACCTGCTGCCTTTTCTCCTACACTTTCCTAGCTTCTAAGCTGCAACCCCCTCCCCCCCACATGCGCGCACACACACACCCACCCATACTTGCCCCTTCCTCCCCCTTATCTGTCTCCCCCAGCACCGATTAAAACTATATGGTTTAGGGGGGTCTTTTACAAACCCTGAAAAGTGCAATTGAAAAATGAAACCCTCCAGATTTTTTGAGAAATTTGATTGTTTCCATTTTTCTGTACATTCGATTTTCACCATTTTTGCAAAGAAGCGCAATTTCAAATGAAAATTTTACAAATATTTGTTATTTATTAACTCAATACTGGTTAGCAGGTTAAGCTTTTTTATTTAGTGGGAATTTTGTAAAATGTGCTGGGTTTGTATCTGCTAATAATGATTTTAGTGTATTGTTAGCAAAAATAATGTTTTGATAAACAGAGCACATACCGCTGGGCCTTAAAAATCAGTAGCAACTTCTTTTTATTCTACTGGTCATGTGCTTTCAGAAAATGTATGGTCTGGGAGGGGTTTTTTACAAACTCTTAAAGCTGTAAGTGAAAAATTAAAACCTCCAGATTTTTAGAGCCATTTTTGTGCATGTTTGCTTTTCACTATTTCCCAAAAATGGCCAATTTAAAATTTACAAATGTTTGTTATTTATTAACTCAATACAGGTTAAGCTTTTAGATTTAGTAGGAATTTTGTAAAATTTGCTGTTTTTGTATCTACTAGTAATGATTTTATTGTATTTTTTGCAAGAATATTGTTTTGATAAACATTTGCGCAAATATTGTGGGTTCCTAACGTTCATTAGCAACTTCTTTTAACTCTACTGGTCATGTGCTCAGAAAAAGGGGGTCTTTTACAAACTCTGAAAGCTGTAAGGGAAAAATAAAAAACAATGGAAAAATTACAAAAATAGCCTGGCCACCTGGGTTTAAAAGCGGAGCGTAGCGCCTGGAAGCAAAAGGGTTAAAGTTTAAGTTCAGGAA